>NC_140182.1:83322702-84027702 GCF_963971535.1 Notolepis coatsorum | reverse complement strand
AGGTCCTAGTGGAGGGCAAATTAACAGAGATGATGGCAGACACTGGAGCAGGTTTTTCCTGCATAAAGCAAAAATACGCCGCTCACTTACCCCAGTCTGGACAGTATGTTCGGACGGTCGGATTCTCGGGAAAAACACAATTAATACCCACATCAGATCCAATCTCTATGACGTATAACAACAAGACCATAACAATACCTGTATTAATTTCGGACAGCACCCCGCGCAATCTCTTGGGACGAGATGCAATGTGTAAACTAGGCTGTAAAATCCTATGTACGCCTGAGGGGATTCAAATTGAACAAGACGTGTACCAAATGATGCTACAAGGGACGGGGGAGAAAGAGGCCACTGTGTTCTGGCTGGGCAACATAGATGCAGAGCTGCAAAGGGTCTGTGCCCCCTGGGAGCCATTTCTGAAAACCCAACTGCCTCAGTCTAGACAAACAAACATGGAGGCACATTGCACACTACAATATTTGACGAATAGTGACCTAGTTAGGAACAAGGCATGGTTGCAGGGACAGCCCGAGCAGGTGCAGATTGACTCATCTGCGATAATTGTAGGGAGACAGGGCGCGGCGTTGAGGGTTAACACGGGTAAGTATCTACGGGAACAACATAGACTAAGAGACGCCGCCCCACACATCACTCTGAGAATAAATCCTGGTTACGAATCCGAACATCTAGGTTCAATGATACAGGAATCCGAGACTCAAAGGTGGGTCTCCACGGAATCTCCGCTAATTTGGAACAGCGCAGATGGGAGTTTCATAAAAATAATGATTTCCTTTTCAGTTTTGGCAAAACCGCAAGTAATCAGATTACCAGGAGACCCTTGCGTTATTCCAGAGGCGGATGCTTTGCTGGAACAGGACATGTTGGCGCGCACCCCGGAACGGTTGTGGTCAAAACACGACACAGATGTGGGTCTAATATTGTCGGCACAGCCAGTGAAGGTCAGGTTAAAGAAGGGTTGTAGACCACCCTTTATCAGACAGTATACAATGAAGCCAGAGTCGGATGAAGCTATATCACATCAGATTGAGGGACTGTTAAAGGGGGGAGTGCTCGTCCCTTTCAAATCCAGATGTAATACACCTATCCACCCAGTGCTAAAGGCGGACAGGGCTAGGTACAGACTGGTACACGATTTGAGGGCGGTGAACGACGTGGTGTCTGGACCAGAGGCGGAAGTCGCTAATCCACACACCCTCCTGACAAACATCCCGAGTAGCTCGCAGTACTATACGGTCATTGATCTCACGCAGGCATTCTTCAGTGTTCCATTGGAAAAAGAGTCTCAGTATCTGTTTGCTTTTACCCACAGGGGGAAACAATACTCTTACACCCGGTTGCCACAAGGGTTCGCGCACTCGCCGCATTACTTCTCGAAGGCGCTCAAGGAAGACTTGCAAGGAGTGTGCGACACACTACTCAGCACGGTTTTACTGTATGCAGATGACATTCTAATCTGCTCGGATACACGTCAGCAGTGCCATGAGGACTCCATCAAAGTTTTGAGTGGATTAGCCGTGGGAGGCCACAAGGCATCCCGTTCAAAACTGCAGTACTGCCAGCCAAAAGTTGAGTACTTGTCTCGCGTCATTCAAAAGGGCATAAAAAGCATCTCACCCACGCAGCTCGAAGCTGTATCCAAGGCACCTAGGCCATTGACGGTCCGACAGATGATGACGTTTTTAGGGATGACTGGGTACAGCTCTGAGTGGGTGGAGGACTATACGATAGCGACAGCGCCGTTGAGGATGATGATAAAAGAGGCGGGTACAGACAAGCTTCGCGCTCCCTTGACATGGACCGAGGAGGGGGAGGACGCGTTCATAAACATTAAGCGTCTGTTGTTACAGGCCCCTGCCCTGGCGCTGCCGGATTATGAGAAGTGTTTCCACCTATTCGTCTCACATAGAGCGCAGCATGCGACAGCTGTCCTGACTCAAACACAGGGGGGGAGTGGGAAAAAACAACCGATAGCATATTACTCTAGAGCTCTTTCGCCGGTAGAGCAGGGTCTGCCACCTTGTTATCAGGCCCTGGCCGCAGCACATTTGATGTATGAGAAGGCAACGGCCGTGACAATGGGATATGACATTTGCATTTGGACACATCACAAATTGGCAAACTTGATTGAAAGAGGCAAATTTGTTCTGACCAGCCAACGGCAACAGGCTTACATGAGGCTCCTGCAGTACTCGGACGTTACGATAAAAACATGCCACGGCAGTAACCCGGCGGATCTGGTACCACTCCCGAGCGAGGGTCAACCGCATGAGTGTGAGGTGGAGGTACAGGCTTTCGTGAAACTCCGTCCTGATTTGGGAGTCGACCCGCTCGCGATAGCAGAACTCTCACTTTTTGTGGATGGGTCCTGCTATCGGGAGGGGGAAAATTTAAGGTCAGGATACGCCGTCGTACAGTGCAAACCTAACGGAGAAACACTAACAAGAAAGGCCGAACAATGCATGCAACCATGTTCGGCCCAGCTTGCAGAACTAATAGCACTAACAGAAGCATGCATAATAGCTAAAGATCGCACGGTTAACATCTTTACAGACTCTGCGTATGCGCATGGCGTATGCCACCTATTCGCGGCCATTTGGAAGGCAAGAGGCTTTAAGAAATCGGACGGCTCACCGATCCTTCACCACAAGCAGGTTGTGGCGCTTATTCAGGCTGTAAAGTTGCCCAAAAGCATTGCTATCGTAAAGTGCCAGGCACACAGAAAAGACCTGTCCTTTGTGACGACGGGAAACAACGCGGCGGACGAGGCCGCGAAGGCGGCGGCTGCGGTGCCGTCCACGGCTGTTCTGATGTTTGCGGCCGAACTGACGACTGAGGTAACTGAGGATAATTTGAGTGATCTTCAGGACTCAGCCACGCAGGCCGAGAAACAGTCGTGGACGGAGAGGGGGGCTGTAAGGGGGGCAGATGGTCTGTGGAGGAGTCATAACGGTTTGATAGTCGCCTCCATCGATCTTCTGTCCTTAGTGATACCTGAGGCTCATGGTGTTGATCACTGTGGAAGAGCAGAGACCCTGAAACGAATCACGAAAATGGGATTTTGGTCCCCAAAGCTTCAGGCACAAATTGACGTTACACTAGCCAGGTGTTTAACATGCTTACAGGGCAATGTGCGCAAAGGAGTACCGACAGTGGCGGCTTACACACCCCTCCCTGAGGGACCATTCAGACATCTGATTATGGACTATACAGACATGATAACGCCAGTGCAGGGCAAACGATACCTCCTGGTAGTAGAGGACTGCTTTAGTCGCTGGATTGAGGCCATTCCATCTAAACACAAGAACGCGGACACAGTGATCAAGTTCCTGTGTCGCGAGGTCATTCCGAGATTTGGAATTCCCACGATATTACAAAGCGATAATGGCCGCGAGTTCATCGACAAGGTGGTTAAAGGGCTGATGCAGAAATTAGGTATAAGACAGCGCCTTTCCTGTGTCTATAGTCCCGGGTCGCAGGGGAAGGTGGAAAGGGCCAATCTGGTCATTAAAAACAAACTGTTGAAAATCTGTATGCAAACTAAGCTTAACTGGATTGATGCTTTGCCGCTTGCTCTGATGGCTATTAGAAGCAGCGTAAACCGCCAAACACAGCTAACACCGCATGAAATGCTTACAGGCCGCAGCATGCCAGCACCGCCATTTAGACACCTGGCTAGGGGCCCGGCATTAGATATTTTTGAGCAAGATCTGGAAAAATATCTTCAGCAAGTGACTAAAATACATGAAGCTGTGTTTCGACAGGAGCAGAGAAAGGAGAGAAAGGGGGAGAAGGAGGCGGAGAAGGAAGCCACCAAACCGAGACTGATCCCTGGGGACTTGGTCTTCGTAAAGGTCCACAAGAGAAAGTGGTCATCACCCCGGAGAGAGGGCCCGTACGAGGTGATCCGATCGACTGGAACGGCAGTCCAAGTCAAAGGATCAGCGACCTGGTTCCACTTCAATCACTGCATAAAGGCCAGCGGCGATCTCTTGGGGGATACAATCGATCGCAGTTATGCAGAACCCGACATGGAGGGTCCGAGACGGCAACTGGAAGGTGCAGTGCCTGCTGATGCTCCCGCAGATGTTGGCAGCAGTGTGCGGACGGTCGGCCGGGCACAACGACGTCATTAAGAACCGTCACGGTCGACCCGTCCTTGAGGATGACGGGTTTGAGTGGGTAGGAGTCCCACGGGGTCCCGCTCAGGCTCAAGTACCAGCAGACTTTCATGACCAGGCTCAGAATCAGGCGCCCCCTTTTCCCTCCATCGAGGAAGGGGGGGAGAAGATAAGACTACAACCAAACGGGGTGTTTCCCGTAGGACCGCAAGGGCATGTTTTTGATTTTGACCATTCCCCCGTTACAGGCGGGGATACTTACCATTATACTAACGAGCATCGGGTTGTGGGGGTAGATAGGAGAGTTGAGCCTGTCCCGAACCAATCACAGGGGACAGGGGTGAGGGGAAAAAGGGAGGTCAAGGACACTGAGTCGGAAGAGGTGGGGGGACAGGATATGTTCCAGAGGACAGCCGGAACGTTGAGGGACTCAGTGGGCTCACTCTGGGCCAGGTTGAGGGGTTTGCTTCCTTCCGGGGAACAAGATGGGGGCGACTATGACTATGACGAGGAAGACCCGGAGGCTGACCCGATGTATAGGGCGGCTTTAGGGAATGAGTGGTTTAAGTGGGTCCAGTACACGAGCGCGCAGAATCAGATAGAGGATTGTTATGTCTGCTCCAAGGCACGTCCGGATAGGCTGCTGGTGAAGGGCACGAAGTTCAGTTGGGCTCAGTGTGACAGGGACGCAGAGGCATGGGAGGGGCCCCATAATAGTCGCCCTTGGTGCGAGGCAGAGTGTTTGGGGTTTCTCGGCTCTAGTCGTTTTAAGGCGGCAGGAAACGTCACGGATTTCAAGGATGTCACTATGCGGGAACGGTGTAGGAAATTGGATGTACGTGTGCAGGGGGTAGCGACGGGGTTGCCAATACCCAGAGGTGTCAAACTATGGCTGACCAAGGATTTCGAGTGCTTGCAAAAGGAGGGGACCCGGGATGTAGGGGAGGTGGCAGAGGGGCGGTGCACTACTATTTGGAGCATCACGACTAACTGTACGAAAGAAGGAAAGTGTGGACACGGGGTCGTGTTAAAGGGAGTGGATACCAACCCACGGCCTGTAGCTTGCCCTTTTCATGTCCAGGATATGGCACTGGCGGACCAATACTGGCTCTGCGGCGGTAGGAGGTTGAGGAATACACTTCCTTTAGATTGGTCAGGTAGATGTGCCCGGGTTCAGGCGATCATGCCAATGGTGGTCCTACCATTATCAGTGACGGAAGGACCTTCTGAGTCTCCTATCTCTCGAACGAAGCGTAGCTACAAGGCAGACCCAAGGGTGTATCTGGACAGCATAGGACAGCCAAGGGGCATTCCAGCCGAGTTCATGGCTAAGAATGAGATTGCGGCAGGGTTTGAGTCTATTCTGCCATGGATATCGGTCAATAAGAACACCGGGTGGATCAACTATTTGTTTTACAATCAGCAGCGGTATCTCAATTACACCGAGGAGGCGTTGGATGCAATGGGGGACCAGATGCACGCGACCAGTACGGTGGCGTGGCAGAATAGACAGGCTCTGAACTGGTTAATGGCGGAGAAGGGTGGAGTCTGTTCCATGTTTGGACAGTACTGCTGCACATTCATTCCGACGAATGTGGGGCCAGGGGGAAAGTTCTCCGAGGCCATGGCTAAGCTGAAGGATTTGAGGGAGGAATTGAGGGGGAATTCTGGCCGGAATGAAGAATGGTGGGGGAGTGGGGTGTTGGAAAGATTGGGACAGTGGGGAAGCATAGTGATGCAGACGGGGATATCCATCGGGGTGGCAGGGTTGATATTGGTTCTCCTTTTCTGTTGTGGTATGCCTCTCTTGGGTAGGCTGGTAACTTCACACGTAACGAGCCAAATGCTGATGGTGGGACAGAAAGAGATTGAGCCACAAATCGGGCCATATCCTCAGCTTTATGCTGCCTTAGAGGGAGACGAGGGGATAGAGGATTAGGGGTATGGTGAGGTAGGGACATTTTCTTTTTGTTGGTTCTTTCCTTTAAGAGTGACGGGGGATGGTCTGAGCGCAGTTTTGTTGGTTTATTCCTTTAACTAGGAATTTTAGTCTGATTTTCTAATGATCCTTCGGCATAGAGATTGCAACCATTGAAAATCATTGCATTGTTTTTTATTTTTTTATTATTTTTTGTTTATTTTACTTGTGGTCCTGGTCAAACCGGAATGGGAAGGGGCATCGGCAGAGTGTCGGTTCTGAGCCTGAGGAAGCATTGAGAAGAAGTGGTCGGGGGATCGGTTCTGGGGACTGGAGGGACAAAAGGGGGGGGGCTAACGCAGTGGGCAAGATGGGCACCTCCCGTCGAAGATGGGGGGACACGTGGTGAGGTCGGTACCAGCGCCTCCCGTCCAGGCATGGGGACATGCTTCTACGAGGACTGGAGGTGTGGCGTGGTGGTTGCTGTATTGGCAAAATGTGACTTTTGGCAATACGGTGAGGAGACTATGGCGTGGGCATGGAAGGGGGGCTGAGCGATGGACACTGGGACTCAATGTTATGGAAGAGACAATGTCATTTTTTTTGGGAGGGATGTTCTATGTTTAGTTCTGACGGTCAACTTCTCCTTTCCCTGATGAGAGTCGCGGTTTCCGGCCGGAACTGTGGCTCATTTGGTAAGCGGTGGAGGTTGGGGGGATTTGTCTGTCAGGTTAGGATTATAAATTGGGGTATTTTTTTTTTTTTTTTTTGATGTTTTATTATTACTCTTGTTTTGAGCGGTTTTGTGTTTATTGTGAGAACGGTAGTCAGCCTTTGTTGGTCCGTTAGGGGTCCAGTGAATGAAGTAAGGTTTCTTGTTTAGTTAGACGTTCACATTTTCTTGGTTATATGATTTGGGTGGGACTAGGGATAGCCCCAAATGGGGGAATGTTGGGGAAAATGTGTATACGAGGGTGGAGGTAGGAAAGGGGTTAGTCTTGACTAGTTTAATATAGGTCAACTAGCAGGGCTCAAAGACACTAGGGCGACAGTCTGGCTGATGTTCTTAAAACAGCCTCAAGATAGCAGATGGACATTTCAGTACATCATATCGTGTGTTCTAATCTTGTGTCTTTTCTCTCTTACACACATACACAGCACACACACAGACACAGCACACACACACAGACACACACAGTTACACAGCACACACACAGACACACACAGTTACACAGCACACACACAGACATAGACACACACAGTCGCACAGACATACACACCGACACACACACACATTCCCTGTGTCACAATACACACATACAATACACACACGTCTGTACACAGACGCACACACACACAGACACACACACACATACACACACACACACACAAACACACACATCTCACTCTCTCTTCATGTTCTTAATGTTTTACATCATATCGTGTGTGGATATCATATCTTGCTTATCTCTCCTCATGTTCTCTCTCTCTCCGATGTTAAATCTACGTATCATCTTAATGTACGTCATGTCAGATCTGACATGATGTGATACGTCATCATATCTGTCATGGGGGCAGGACTGAGAGGGGATTTAGGGACAGGCAAAGGGTTCCAGGACAGAGTGTTTTTGTTCAAGCTGTGGCGATCATCTTTGACCCATAGCTCTTGCTGTTAAAGAACTTCTTTTCTTAAATAAATTACCTATTTGTTACAATTGGAAATATCGTCTCCTGCTGTGTCAAACAACCTTTCCACAACACTTTTTAACAGCGGAGGAGTGCAAGAATGTGACAATGTGACCATGTGACCGCGGCAGCGCGAGAGAGCGACAGTGCGGAAATAGGCTGTCTATTGCCATTCTCTAAGACAAACGCTAACCTTAACCAGCTCCTTAACAGCGCCTAAACTTAACCTTTCTAACCTTAACCAACTCCGAAACAATGCCTAACCTTAACCTTAACCTTAACCATGCCTAACCTTAACCTTAACCATAGAAAGAATATTGTCTGGGGAGCTCCAGTAGCTCACCACGTACCGCGAGTGCTATTTCAGCGCCGTGGACAACCGTGCTCGTCACGGATCTGGGGCTGAGCGAGTTCGAATCCCGGACTGCAGCCGTGCCTTTCCCAGAGTGTCTTCCCCCCCATCTGAACCCTTTCAGCCTGCTTCTGTCGGTCGAACTTGACCAAGTATAAATGCGATAAACGTATAAAAGAGCCAGGGAAATGGCCAAAGTTTAAAAAAATAAAAATAAAGAATATTGCCATTCTCTAAGACAAACTCTAACCTTAACCAGCTCCTTAACAGCGCCTAAACTTAACCTTTCTAACCTTAACCAACTCCGAAACAATGCCTAACCTTAACCTTAACCATGCCTAACCTTAACCGGCGAAAGAATACACGTAAAAAAAAAATTGATGGGATTCAAACTTGAAACCAACGGACCGCAGGACCGCAGGACCGCCACGCTGCCAGGTGAGCTAAGCTTCGAATGAGAATCATGGCGGTTTACGGCTAAATAATGCTGCAAGCTCTGCCGCTCCGCTCTGCGGTTGCCGCGCCTGCCGCGGGCGTGTCGCAGCCAATCAGGGAAAACGCGGAAGCATTCGGCGCACTCCTTCGCTGTTAATAAGCAATAGGCCCGCGGGACAGATTCTTGTGTATTTAAAAGTACTGCCAATGTAGCCTTCAGGTGATCGCCATGGATAGAATCAGACATGCTTTGTTTACGCTTCTAGGCTACTGGCGCATGCCTGTGATGTAAGCAGTAGGCGCGACGAGAGCCTTGACGACCCTTTCGTCATCGTTTTATGCGGTTTGACAGTTTAGACGAGAGCGCAAAGGTTTACCGTTTCTAGGAATTCCACCCTGGAAGGTGGTCTAACTTTTTTACGGTTTCACCCCGTAAAAACGCCGTTTCCGTATAAACGAAAGGCACATCTGAAAAAATATTTTTGCGGATTCACCTGCTAGCGTTTCCGTCTAAACGGGGCCTTTGTCAGTGCTGTAAAGTTTAAACCTTTTAAAATCTTAGACAAACAAAACACTTTGCTTTCATGAAATATTGTAAGCCGTCATTTGAGGCTTTATAAAAGCAGCACAATGAACACAAATCTGTCAGTGCAGAGTCCGACCTCATCTTAAATAACAAACAGCATTGCTTGTTGTAATTAACAAAGAGAGGCAGAGTTGATTTTGCAAAAAAAAATAAAAAAAATCATATATAATATTTGATGCGGCCCAGCCTCACCCAGACTCTACCTCCAGCGGCCCCCAGGTAAATTGAGTTTGAGACCCCGGGCCCTGATCTAGAGGCTGTTAGCAGGGCCTTTAGACTCTTATTCTTGTTGTGGTAGTGATGGGAATCAAGGCACGTTTATTTGTATAGGCCAATATCACCATCTGTGATCCACATCACAATGGAACAACACCCCCTGATCCAGAGCTGCTTTTAAGTCCAAGTCAAGTCTGAAGTAATTTAGGACAAGTCAAGTCTCTAGTATTTGCGACACCTCAATTCAAGTCGCAAGTCTTTATCATCAAATGATTTCCAGCAAGATTTTGGACCGTTGGGATTAAAAAAAGGCCATTGAGGGCGGCTACATGGTGCAGTGGGCAAGGCGCTCAACACGAATACTGGAGACGCTGGGTTCGCCTGTTCGAGCCCAGCGCTCCACATTGCTTTCAGTTTAGCTGGTCGTCCGTACTAATACACATTGGCAGTATTAGGGGGTGGGAAACTGATGGGTGGGGATCGGGCGTTGTGGACAGTGACTCCTACAGGTCGGTTGGTGCGCCTGCGCAGTAGAATCAGGAAGCGATGGGGGCGGCGCCCCTCCAAAGCGCAGACCCCTGACGCTGAAAGATCGCGCCGCGCAGGTGGAAAGATGCGACTGCTGTTACCTCGAGTATCGGAGGGGACTCGTGCTATGTATGACTTAGTCCACATTGCAGCCGGCTTGTGGGAGGCAAGAAACAGCGCTCGAGACAGGGGAGGGTTGAATTGGATGATACGAAATTGGGATGGGAGAAAAATAGAAAATGGGAGAAAAAGTGGATCAAACAAAAAAAAGAAAAAAGGCCATTGAATGGATACGATGTAGGCTACCGATGAATTAAATGTATTCTATTGTACTCTATGTAGTTCTGTTTATTGATCTACTGTATTTGATTGGATTTTTCTGTCTGAGCAGCCATGTCTCAAGTCGTCACATTTCTTAAACATGCTCAAGTCTCAAGTCCCCAGCTCTGCCCAGTGCCCTCAGCTTTAACGCTCAACCAAGATAAGGAGACTCTCACAAAACCTTAATGAGAGCTGAGAGGGAAAGAGAGGAAGAAACCTCAGAAGAGGTCCCTGAATAACGATGGTCACCTCCAGGATAACGTCTCCATCCACAGGACACAAGCAGTCTAGATGGTTTGTTAATAATAGTAGTAATAATAATAATAATAATAATAATAATAATAATAATACACTTTATTTGTATAGCACCTTACATACAGGAATTGCAGCCCAAAGTGCTTCACAGCAGTGATGTAGACATAGAAATAGGCATAAAATGAGCATACAATTGGCATAATTCAGAGAATCTACATTAAAAACCTCACAGAAATCTTTTTTAATAGATTTCTGTTTTCTAAATCTATAAAAAGAAAACGATTGTAATAGAGTTCTGACTTATTGATTATGATAGATTTCTGACATTAAAATCTATAAAAGACTATTAGCAAGTTTCTGACAAAATGCTAAAAGTGTAAACAGAATATAAGTAGCTATCATTTACATAAATTGGCATAAATAGACAGAGTAAAATACTGCAATAGTGCAGTGCAATAAAATAACGAATCTACAGTACAACAATCAAAGTCTGGATGCAATGAGTCCAAGTGTATTAAAAGGCTACGGTGAAGAGGTTTGTTTGTTTGTTTGTTTGTTTGTTGAGCAGGGCCGTGCAGAGACCTTTAGAGGGGGAGGTGCTCACATTTTTAAAAGGGCACATGTATCAAAATGTTAGAACACCAACTACAGCGTAACGTAACCAGCCAAACTATACTGATGAGCTCAGTGGCAATTGTCCACGTCTGGTCAATGTTAGCATGGTGTTATTCACTATCAAAGATGGAAAAGAAAAAAAGATTCGCCTTTGGTTCATTACAATTTACTCAAGCATAGTAACAGACACAATATTTCTGACACTGGGAATACACAAGAACATGCAATCTTCCATTTACTTAGGTATGTATTTTTAGGCACATTTTCTGAAAATATGGCTTGGGCTTAACAGGTTAACTAACGTTAGCCACTAACGCTAACCCCGGAAACGCTCACAGCGGAGTGACTCCACGACAGCAGTTTCCAGTTCCATTAGTGAGGAAAGGGAGGGGGGGGGGGGGTGAGCCTATATCCCTCTCTCTCTCTCTCTACGTTAAATGATTTAAAGTAGCCAAACGTTACACTATAAAAACGAACTGGATAGTTGATGATAATAAACATTTAATTTCATTAGCTGAAATATTCTAAAATCATTAAGTGTGTGTGTGTGTGTGTGTGTGTGTGTGTGTGTGTGTGTGTGTGTGTGTGTGTGTGGTGTGTGTGTGTGTGTGTGTGTGTGTGTGTGTGTGTGTGTGTGTGTGTGTGTGTGTGTGTGTGTGTGTGCCCTCTCTCTGCCGATTTCCCAGTGGACCTAACACCTGACTCTCGTAACACATTGGATAGAAACGCAGCTCTGCTTCATCCGTGAGAGAATACAACCACTATACAATTTTCCCGAACACCCCCCCCCCCCCCCCCCCCCCCCACTGTTAGTGATACAGTCAATGTGTATAACTACTATAAAGCAAAATGTCAAACTGCACCAAGCGCTGCCACTCCCCTGGCCACGCCCCCTTGGTACAATTTCATTGACAAAATAGAGCCAGGCTATTTCCCAGATACCCACGATTTTACAACAGAGGAGGTGGATGCAGTGCTGACTTCTCTTCCCAATAGGGAGGTGTAGTGGTTACGTCATTTTCGTTTTTTCCTGTTCCACCCTCTGTTCCACTTAACTCTTTCAGTGCCCACCACGACATAACATGTGTTATCAGCCCGCCCCCTGAATGCCCACCACGACAATTAGCGTGTTATTTTTTTATTAGCGATCTGAATTCATATATATATGTACGAATAAATAAATGATGATGATGATGATGATGATGATGATGATATTTCATCAACCAAGTCTCTCGTTGGGAAACCAGCCCCATCAGGAGCTCAGATGTGAAAAAAGCGCCCCCTATCGTCTCCCAGATGGTAATGCACCCTTTTGGAATGGACTCAATGAAAATGAATGAGAAAAGAAAAATCCGGAATCCACATTTTACTTGTCAGGCATGTAACCCGATTGCAGTCATTCTGGTCCCTCAGAACAGCGTGGAATATGTGTTTCCACTATCCAGCGTTGGATCAATAAAAGCGATCGATTTTTGGAATGGCGATCAGGAATTGGAATGATCTTGGAAACATCTGATCTGAGGTAAGGAATCTATTTTACAAGTCTTGGGATAATCAGAGTTGTATTCGCTGAGCTCTCAGCATTCGCCCTATGTGTGTGTGTGTGTGGGCGATGGCTTTGAGGAAATCAGAGAATCGATTTTTCAGATTGCCTATATAGCGTGCATACGTACACAACTATCGATAATCTAGCGTTTATTTGAAAATGATTCATAAATAGGCTGAAAAATTACAACGTTTTTGTGTATTCTAGAATATTCCAGTACAGGGCATTTATTATGGAATCTTTTTATTTTCCTTGAAAACAAGGGCTTTTCAAAATGCTATAAAACGAAAATGAACCGATAAAAAAACAATCCGCTTCGACAATGTTGACTGGAAAACAAGTCATTGATAAGCGACGGGCAGATTAGACACATAGCCATAATTTAAAACATAGAATAGGCGTTATTAACGCTAACATTGAAGTGGATGCTGGTCATTCAAGCACTAAATTGTGCGCCCCCTGTTGGCACTGAAAGTGCCCCATTGACCATTTCTAAATCGGCTCGTTTTAGATAAATAAAGCATTAACGTTGGCATGGTGTACCTTTCTGTACGTATTCATCCACAATCTATAGCTCAACATGAAAATATTCGCAATTAATCGTAAAGGTAGCAAAATAACAACGTTTATGTTTTCGTTCGCTGATAAACTACACTGCTATTTGGCGCTGCTGACTGACGTCACCACAGCGTAGCCTCCTGCCTGTAGTCACAGACCTAGGATCAGATTTCCCTTACATTCGATAAGCTTAACAATTCGTACAATGGGAAAATAACTGACCCTGAATCTGGGGCTAGTATCTCTCTGGTGATTATATCCATTTATCAGATGAAGCCAAACACCATTTCTAAAAGCAACAACCAGTTACATTATTTGTATTATTCACTGCATATTAAATCACTGTAAATACTTGTAAATCATTGTTTCGTTGTACATATTGTGTATAGTTTATAACGTTATTGTTTTTACGGCGGGCTCTACATGCCCCGATTTAAAATGGTTATCTCCTCTTTGTATACTTTTTAGAGAATTATGCTATACAGCGTTATATATATGGTTCTTATTTACTTTTGTCCTCACAGACAAAGTATTCTGCCAGGGAACTTATGGACACGACAGTAGTAGTTATAAGGTTTTTGAGCTTGTAACGTTAACGATAGGTTATGTATATAACCTAGTTATATGAGTACTGGCTAAGCGTCCCGCTCTTAAGCCATACCGAGATATACCTCATCTCATGTACCTAGTGTACTCCATCAACGAATAAAAACCAATACACCCAGCACCTGCCAGGCCCCGCCCTACTGACGTACTATATGGTACTAGGCGTGGTCACCACCCACTTTTCCTCGGAAAATCGTTTCCAAAGAAAAGTTTACCCAAGGGAACTCAGGGCACGCTAAGAGCGGGACGCTTAGCCAGTACTCATATAACTAGGTTATATACATAACCTATCGTTATATACTCGTACTGGCATCGCGTCCCGCTCTTAAGCCATACCGAGATATACCTCATCTCATGTACCTAGTGTACTCCATCAACGAATAAAAACCAATACACCCAGTACAAACCAATACACCCAGTACAAGCCATACCGAGATATGGGGTAGAGCGGATGCGAGGCCCGACAAATGCACCCCCTGAGGACCCGTAAGCCCACATCAGGGGGGAGGGGAGTCCCGTCACCCCACTCTTCCTAATGAAGAGGGGGCGGCAGTCAACTCCACCCAAGTGCGAACAAGAGGGAACTAGAACCTCTTGAACGCACAGCACAGGCGGAACCACGTGTGACACAACACATTGTGGCCCACACCCACACACGCCTGCTACCCCACCAAAGGACGGGAAGCAGGAGAGGCCACAGACCTCAGAACCGCCTGGGAGACAGAATCCCCGGTCATGTCCATGAGGTAAAACCTTACGAAGGGACCCGGTGAGGACCATGAAGCCGCAGCACAGATGTCCTCCACCGAGGCCCCACCCAGGAGAGCGGCAGAGGCCGCCACCCCACGAGTGGAGTGCGCCCTGATGCCCCCAGGGGGAGCCAGCCCGGCCAACGTGTAGCAAAGGGCAATGCCCTCGCACAACCAATGGGACAGGCGCTGTTTCGACAGTGCCTTACCAGCACGAGAGCCACCGTAACAGACAAAGAGCTGATCGATAGCCCTGAGGCCCTGAGTACGGCTGAGGTAAACCCCCAAAGCCCGGACCGGACATGACAGGTGAAGGCCCGCCTCCAACTCACTAGCGTGAGGAGGCGGATGAAACACCTGAACCATAATATCCCTAGGGGGAAAGCACTCCGGATATTTTTAGGCACGAAGGCTGGATTAGGCCGCAGAGTGGAACCGCTATCGGAACGAAAAGACAGGCACTCTCGCCGTACCGAGAGAGCACAAAGCACACCAACGCGTTTAGCGGAGGTGATGGCCAGCAAGAACGCAGTCTTGAACGACAGCCGTTCCAACAGCGCTTGCTCAAGAGGCTCAAACGGGGCCAAGGACAACCGACCGAGGACCAATTGAAGATCCCAGCTCGGAGCCAAAGAGCAGGCCCTCCCCAGGGGCAAGGTCCCCCAGTACTGACACGGGAACCTTAGCCGCTTCCACTTGCCTCTCACCGGGTCTATTTCCATACTGGAAAACCCACCTCCGTAACCCCCTCCTGGGGTGAAGAGGAGGCCAAGAGGGACCACGGAATGAGCAGATGCCATCATACCGAGCAGGCGTATCACGGACAGCGCCGTAACCGTCCTAGGACGGAACATCCTGAGCGTGTCGACAACACGCTCTGAGAGGGATGCCCATAGCACTCCACCCGTTGACTGGGAAGAGGAGTACTCTACTTCCAGTCTACAGCAAACCCCAGGCTGGTAGGAACCTGCCTGGTACGAGACCTGACGATCCACCTTGACCGCCAAGGACCAGAACGTCGTCAGGGCAGAATACACTTCGTAACCCCTGACAACACAGAGGCCCCAGTGCGGCCTCCACGCACTTGGTGAAGATGCGGGGAGCCAGAGAAAAGCCGAACGGCAGCCTCTGGTACTCATACGCTAACCCTGCAAAGGAAGCGTAGGTAAGCCCTAGGATGGAAGATCGAGGATGCGAATACGCATCCTACAGGTCTATGGAGGAGAACCAGACCCCCACCTGACAGTGTTCAACAGGTAGGAGATGATCCAAAAAATGCTGAACCTTCCCATGGGACAGGTCCAGCATGGGTCTGACACCCCCCCTCCCGATTTCTCACCAGAGAACACCGGGAGGAAAAACACCACGACGATGGCTTGCTTCGTCCACAGAGATTGTATCTCGTTGACCAGAGCTGTCACTGCTGGTGACCCTGACAATAGGGTCTGTACCAAACCCGAAAACGGGTGGGGTTGTGTAACAAGTCCCCGCCTCAGCGTTCTCTCCATCCACCTCGACATATGGTACTGCTGTAGCCATATGTGATGACACTCCCAACGCACCCGCCGCTATGTGGCGCAGGTCCGCTAGGAACTGTAGATAGGCGGCCCGGTCCCACCCGCTGTGCGTAGCCAACCCTGGACCCGTGCGAGCAGAGCGTTATGTGTCGGGACATCTGACCCTGACACTACCCACGAGGCAATCGCACCCAAGGGGGGACCCCGACAGAAAGGGCCGGTTTGATACGGGGGAAGCTGACATCAGTCTAGGTGACAAAAGCACCCCCACTGAACACCCCTCCAGAACATGCTGAGGAGTTGTTCTGCAGCCGGACATGCAAGGTGTGAGGCCCCCATGAGTTCCTACACACCGTAGCCCTGCAGTGATATTACTACCACCCAAATCACGCGCGCCTGCGAGACCACTGCCAATCTTTCAGGAGTGGGAGGCACCAACATGATACCTGGCCTGGCGAAGGCGAGGTCGGGGAAGCCCGCACTGTATGCCTCAAAAAGGTTTCGAGCCCCCCTGCTGACAACACTTATAGTTGACAGACGTAACACCAGGCTCAACCAAACACAGCTTATGGTGTGGGAGCCGCTTGACAGCACAACATTCTCACGGACAGACCCAGGCTCAGCCATCAACTGGGTGTCAGCCCCTGTCCCCATGAGAAGCGAAAAGTGGGGCCGCACGCGCTTCAACGAAGGCACGCGGCCCGCAGCCAAAGGAAACAATCAGAGCCCCTTTTCCGCTGGTGTTGGGGGAGGGAGTGATCGGAGAGCGGGCTGCTCACGGCAGGACGGCGACGGCTTGTATATTCCAAGCCGAGCTCATCCAACATGGCCGATCCCTCGGCCGCCAAGGCTGTCGGCCTTGTGGACACCTGTCGATTCAACGCCCAGGATACCTCTGGCGGGGGAAAACATGGCCGCCTGTCGAGGGCCTCGTCATCGCCGCTGACGAGGCCGTGCTCTCTCTTCTTCTGGCTGCGCGGTGTGAGGCGGTGTGGGGCCTAGGACAAATACCGCCCGTGCTCCAGCGGAAGACCAAGATCCTCTGCGGAGAGGGGAGCCCTGAGCGGTTATAGCTTGCGGCTAGGTCAAAGCTAATAACGTCAACAACCTTGTGCGATGTGTCGACGTCGGCTGGCCCTCAAGGCCCCGCCACCAGACACCATTTTTTGATAGAAAAAACAGCAATTCGAACACAGTTACTAATCGCTGCCAATTCCATACCGTGGCGGTACAGGCTTTAGCAGCCCACCAGCCACTCGCCGGGCCGACCCACCTCATGGCGTCGGCCGGGCGGGGCACTGTTTCAACATGTCAAAAGCAAAGGACTGATGCTAACACGGAGCACCAGTGGTGGTTGCAACCAGCAACCTCCACTGTGGTGTGCACCATGAAGGGGTTAATGAATAAATGAACTAACACCACGAATATACTGTAGAATGGGCAAGCCCATGCACACAACGTTAAGGGGATGCAGACCAGAGAGAACCAGTCCTGCATTCATTCATAATATTCACAACAGCACACCAGCCCTAGACCTCAGCCCATTTACCCATGAAAGGTAAACAAAGCCCCCCCCGCAATACTCCCCCAGTAGACACCGATTGACCGTCAGCATGAATGGTTGAGAGGAGGGAAGACTGTAGTATAGACAGACATTCCCGTAGCAGGGAGACAGAACAGAAACAGTAGCCCAATATAGCATAGCGTTAGCCGCGCGCTCCAGGATAACGGGGAAAACAACAACGTTTACCCAGATATCCCGCCGCTTGTGCCAATACACAACTCGGTTGTCTTTCGGGACAACTCGAGCACATCACAAACGCCAGCATTGTCATGCCTAGTGACATCCCACAGCGGGGAACAGTAGAACAGTGACCCAGCATTTATAGCATTTAGTATTAGCAGCGCGCTCCAGGACAGCCTGGGAAACGTCCACCTCAGAGGGACGTTTACCCAAACATCCTGCCCCTGGCGCAGATATACAACTCACAACCATCAGCATTTACTAACACCAGCGATAATGCCTAGTGGCGCAAGTCCTACCTTGTGCGAGGTAGCTCGATAGCTACACCTCACACGCTGTCCCTCTGTCTGCTGTCAACAAGACAAGGAGACTACAGAACTCGACGCTGAGATGCATCGAAATGCATCCCGCTGCAGAGTCGCAGAACCCATACGAGCGCCGCCAGAACATGCCGCGAAGATTTCAGGGGTAGGCAAATCTTCGGTAAGCACTCAACCTAATTTCTCTAAACTTTTCATATCAACTAGTTGCATAGGGTGCACGCATCCGCTATGATGGAAACGAAAATAGAGGAAGAGTGAGTGGTGACCACGCCTAGTACTATATAGTACGTCAGTAGGGCGGGGCCTGGCAGGTACTGGGTGTATTGGTTTTTATTCGTTGATGGAGTACACTAGGTACATGAGATGAGGTATATCTCGGTATGGCTTAAGAGCGGGACGCGATGCCAGTACGAGTATATAACGTTAGTTAGCTATCGTGGTATCAGCCGGCTGTGACGTGTAGCTAGCTAGCTTGCTATCTAGCTTGCTAGCCGGCATGATGCATGCAGTGCACAGGTCTGAGAAGAGGACCTGCACACATTTTACTCTGTCCCGAAATGCCTCTACATGCCCTGATTTAAAATGGTTAACGACAGTAGACATTGTTGCTAACGTCTAGTACGTTTAGCGAGGTAACGTTAACGTTAGCTAGCTAGCTAGCTTGGTATCAGCTGGCCGTGACGTGGATCAGGCGACAGCACTGAACAGGCTGCCTAGTGAACAACAGGCTGCCTACTGGTAAATGTAGTTCTTTTTTTATGACAAATTAAAAACCTTATAACTACCTTTATTTCAACCAAAAATGCTTGAATGAATGAATGAATGAAAACTTTATTTAACAGATTGCAGAATGGGTACAATACAGTACGGCTCAATACATACAATTGTTAAGGGGATGCAGACCTGAGAAAGACGTTTGTCTTGTTTCCATCAGGGTCCCCCATTTTCAATTCATATAGACATATATGACATACATGACATACAGATAGTCAGTACTGCTACATCTATACATTTATGACATACCAGATTTGCAAATACAGTACTGTTTGTGATACAGAAGGAGTCAAGAAAAGGGAGTATATACATTTGACGTAGAAACTGTACATTGGAGGTTGGGTGGGGGGGGTTGGGTACATTGGGATATTGACAACCATACTGGGTAATTTACATTGGAGGTGGTTGGGGGGGGGGGGGGGGGGCGGGGTGCATACTGTATAAACAAGTAACACTGTACATTGAGGGGGGGGGGGGAGGAGACACTGTACAAACAAACACAATTGTACATTGAACTATTGACAAAACCATACTAGGTAAATGACTGTACATTGGAGGGGGTTGGAATGATTGGGTTAGGATATTTACAGGGGCCAGTGTTGAATTGCAGTCTCCCGTAGGTGTCCCTTGAGAGAGGTTTTGAAAGTGGGTAGTGATCCACATTCCTTTACAGCTTTGGGTAGGGCGTTCCACATTGATGTGGCATAATTGCGAAACGTGTTTAGTCCCTTATTTGAGCCGAATCTGGGTTTGACATGATTTGTGGAGCTCCCTCTGGTGTTGTGATCGTGGTATTCACTGACCTTTGGGAAGTATTTTGACATGTACATGGGTACCTTGGTCGTGTAGTGTATCTTGTAGACCAGGCCCATTGCAAGTTGTTGTACTCTGTCGTCTACTCTAAGCCATCCTAGGTTGTCGAAGTGGGCAGGGGTGAGGTGGGTTCTAGGAGTAAGGTCAAGCAGTAGTCTGACCAGTTTGTTTTGAGATGTTTGTAATTTTGCTTAAACAATAATGTTAGTGGTAGAAGGGAACTCATTTTGTGCAAAAATGGAAAGCTTGCCAATGTTCATGCGGCAGAATTGTTACAATAGCCGATAATCCATTTTCCCAATGATGAATCCCTATACGGGTGGAACAACCAGTGACGTCAGACTACACCTCCCTATAACAAGGCTAGCGGATCTGATGGGGTCATCTATGAGATGTTGAGAGCTACCAGGTCCACGTCAACACAGACACTCACACATATCTTCAATGCATGCCTGATCAATGAGAAGGTGCCTGATTCGTGGAAAGGAGCCCTCATCCATAGAATACCAAAAAAGGAAAATGTCCCAGATGATCCTTCCACTTGGCGTGACATTTCACTATTGCCCACTATATATAAAGTATTTATGAAGTGCCTACTCACCCGCATCTTACCCTGGCTGGTGGACACAGGGATTCTCTCCCCCCATCAGAAAGCTTATATCAATAGACAGGGAATGAACGAACATGTGTTTTGCTTAAAAACCGGAATTGACTATTTCAAACATGAATCATCCAGATTCTACACAGTGTTTTTGGACTTTAGAGACGCATTTGGTACACTCTCCCATGAGGTGATGTTAAAAGCATTAGAGGAAATACACCTGCCTCAGCCTTTTGTGAATATTGTATCCAGTGTATACCAAGGTTAATTTATCCAAGTTATCTGTGGGCAGCAGCTCACAGAGCCGATTGCACTGAAGGTGGGAATAAAAACTGGCTGTCCCTGGAGTGCCGTGAACTTCATCCTAGCACTCAACCAGTGGATGAAGTGGATTTACCAGTGCGCTCCTCTGCATGTCCGATCCCCAAATCCTGTTCAGGGATACGCGGACGACATGCAGGTGTCATCATGACAGGAAGATGTCATCATTAACATGCTGGCACGCACTGATGAGTTCCTCCAGTGGTCAGGGCTGGAGGTGAAGCAAGCCAAGTGTGCCATACTCCATGAGTGCTGCAGTGGAGGCAACCACTGGTATAAGGCCAAGAACGACAAGCCCCCCTCCTTTCTTGTAATGGGCCAACCCATCAAGGTGTATTCCCATAATGAGACCTACCCATACCTTGGCCACAGGTTTAACATCGCTGGAGAGTGGGGGGAGCAGGTAGAGGAGCTCACTACAGAGTTTCTCCATCATCTACACCTGATCGACCTGTCCCCCCTCCCCGTCCTCATGAAGTTCCAGGCTGTGAGAGAGGTGGCTCTGGCTAAAATTCAACACCTTTTTGCCAATGTACACATCCCTCTCAAGGCACTGAGAGAAATGACAAACAAAACTGTTCAGCTGGTCAGAAAGTGGGTAGGCCTCAACACACACTCCACACAGGGCATGATCTTTCTCCCATGTGGAGAGGGAGGGCTGGGAGTCCCCAATGTCGAGTGGACCTACATAGCCACCAGGCTAGCCCACCTGCTCCACATGCTTAACAATGATGATGTCACCGTCAGCGAAATGGCCAGGGCCTCTCTCCTGCTGGATCTACGCTGAAGGAAGATCCCCCTGGCCACCGCAGACCAGAATAACTTCCTCTGCTTCAGGAAGAAAGACTCTGGGAAACTGGACTCTCAGGCCAAGGGCTTCGGGGCCTGGTCTGACTGGCCAGATCTCAATGACCTCTGCAACCAGACTGGAGTTCAGCTGAAATGGACAAGACCCAACACACAGACTGAAGGCCCTGTCTCTGATGAACTTATCACAGACCCCTGTGTGGTTGTGAAGGCCAACATCACAACACTGCAGGAAGAGACTGTCGAACTGCACAGAGATTCTGCAAGAAGGGTTCTGCTTAGCATGAAGCAGTCTGAGATCAGGCAGCACTGGTGTGGACTCAGATTACAGGGAAAGCTAGCTTGTTTGGAGTTTGCTGACCATTCAGTCTCACACTCAGTGTTTAAGAACGCCGCTGTTGGTGAGGATGTGTTTCAATTTACCATCAAAGCAAGACTGCAGGTATTACCCATTAAATACAATCTGTCCACTTGGTATCCTCAAACTCACAGTCCATTCTGTTTAAACCATCAGGATTCACAACACCTAGAATCCATTGCACACATGACAAATGGATGTAATGCATACAAACACCTGTACATCGCTCGTCTTGACCGTATTGTGGACATTGTGTCTGATGCGGTACGGAACATATCACCATCTAGTGCAGCAATGTACAAACATCCTAGAGTGCAACCAGAGTGGTTTGGCCTTACCAACGATGTCTTTGCTAACATATCAAATACACAGGATGTTGTTTTTGTTGACACCAGCCACAGGGAGGTGCTGGTCATAGAAGTAGGCTGTACCTTTGATCTGTACATGGACCAGGCCTTCCGGGACAAGTATATCAAATACCAACCACTGCTCAGTGTGATGGCCGACCTTGGGTATAGGTGTAGATATAGTGTACTTGTATTCGGAAGTCTTGGCCATGTATACAAATGCACCATGACCGGTCTGAGAATTGCTGCAATGTCTAAAAGAAAAGCCAAACAAATTGCCAAATATTGCTCTGTCTCAGCTATTATTGGCAGCTTAGCCACGTGGAGGAGGTGCTATGTGTACCCTTAAGTGTTCAGTGCTGCTTGGCCCCGATACATTTGATTCCCTGTTTATGTAATATAATTTGTGGAACCAAATAAAGTATTAAAATGTGTGTGTGTGTGTGTGTGTGTGTGCGTGTGCGTGCGTGTGCGTGTGTGTGCGTGCGTGCGTGTGTCCCAGGTGTCCCTAGGTGAGTCCAAGGTCAGAGGAGTTTGATAGTATTTACTGAGGATGGCCAGATAATGTTGTTATTTAAACTTTTAAAATAATAATACATAATAGATGTATACATGATCATGCAACATTAAAAAATTGTTGTAGGAACGGTTTGGGAGAGGGAGGTAGTGAGGGGTTTTAGTTTGTGTGGTGTGATAACAATGTTGAAATTGAGAATTTTAGACTTCAGTTTAGCTTTACAACAGAAATAAAAATGTTGTTATAATGAAAGTACCGAGAAAGAAAAGGTACCGCCGGGTACCGGTATCGGTTCAAAGGTAAACGGTACCCAACACTAGTCTCACCCCACCGGCTTTGCATTAGTTTGGGGCTAACTATCCGCATATGAACAGCATGGATTTAGCTGAGGAATGACAACATCATTGGTGAGTAGGAAATAGGGCTGGGGGGGGGGGGGACATGGTCTAACCATTAGATTGATTGATTGATTGATTGATTGATTGATTGATTGATTGATTGATTGATTGATTGAAAATTGTATTAACAGATTGCAGAATGGGTACAATACAATACGGCTCAATACACACAATTGTTAAGGGGATGCAGACCAGAGAAAGACTTTCATCTTGTTTATACAACGGCATGCAAATTTCTCGATTCTGATTGGCTGAAACAGTCCATTTACACGTATGTATTGCGATCAGTCCACGCTTGCTGGCCCAGGACCCGCCCACAACCGAATCACATCACATCAATCCGCCGGATCACAAGAAGGTGGACAATAATCTTTACAAATGGATATGTTGATAGCGACTAAACGACTAAATATCAAGCGATTCTGTCACAGCGAATGTCTTAGTCGTTTAAACAATGTTGGATGATGTAATTGATGGGTCTTGAATCATTCTGTAACCAAAGAAAAATCGCGGATTGATTGATTGATAAATTTTCAATTTTCTTTTCAATTTCTTTTTCCTTTCGACTGTCAGCGCTCGCTCTAGTCTCCACCCACCGCCACACACCCCCCCACACGCACACACACACACGCACACGCACACACACGCACACACTCTGCAACGCGGGGGATAGTCAGACTGAGAGAGAGCTGGGTGCTGCGCTGTTCTAAGTGAGCATGGCCTATTGAGTTGATTGATTGATTGATTGATTGCTAATTTTATTACTGTACGCTTGGTTTCCAACTGGTTAAGTTTAGGCCCTCTACAGTAGGTTTAAAAAAATAAATAAAAGAATAGGGCGAAGAAAACGTTTTTTTCCTATAGGGCAAAGAAAACGTTTTAATTTGTTTTACCTACTTTCTATAGAAGCATCTAAGAATGAAGTTCTATGGAAAGTAGGTCTGCATTCCCTTAACAATTGTGTGTATTGAGCCGTACTGTATTGTACCCATTCTGCATCTGGTAATACAATTTTCAATCAATCATTCCAATAATACACAGTTGGATGTGTTAGTTGGTTGGATGCACTTCAAGCTGCTTCCACATGAGGCAACTTCTCTCAATCATTCCAATAATACACAGTTGGATGTGTTAGTTGGTTGGATGCACTTCCGATCTGCTTCCACATGGAGGCAAATTGTCTTTTTTGTAGTTGTGGGAACAACTTTTTCTGGCGGATGGTTTTTTCAATAAATCTTCGATTAATGTGTGTTTATTCTATAGAAATAAGGTTGGATGAATGTGGCAGTTGTATAAAAGCTTTACACCACTTGCAGTCGTGATTTGTGAACAATAAACCATGCCTAGGGGGGTCTAACGACCCTCGGCTGCGCCTCGGGCCTAACGACCACCCCTAGGCATGGTTTATTGTTCACAAACCACTCCTGCGCGTGATGTAATGCTTAATTACATCAGGGTCCCCCATTTTCAATTCATCATGACATTTATGACATATGTAAACCAGGTTTCAGATTCATAACTATTTAGTTATAGGAACATAAATAGTTAATACCATTGAATAAGAACATAAACAGTTAATGTTATTGGGTTATATGTATATTCATGTGAGGTTAACAACGTTTTGACCAAATCCTTTGAATTGCCTCACTGCCCCTTTAAGTTACCTCAGAACGTGAGTTAGGTGAGCAGTTCGTGCCTCGCCTCACGCAGATGAAGATCAAGATTGACGGAGACTGACGCAGATACTGAATGCTGATAGAACCGGAATGAACTAGCACCACGAAATAGTTATCAAACAGTCATAAAAGATTCCCCCAGTTACAAAACCGAAGAGGTTGTTGCTGTTAACACATTGGTTGCCAGCCGGATATGACGATTTATCGCTTGGATGCCACCACGTTAATCAATGGGAGGACGAGCACATTTGCGAACGCATAAACTATATCTTAAATTATGGCTATGTGTCGAATACACCCGTCGCTTATCAATGACTTGCTTGCAGTTAAAATGTATGAAACGGATAGTTTTTTCATCAGTACATTTCCGTTTTATACCGTTTTGAATACGAGTATAGTTTCGGAGAGTTCTAGTAATTTCAGAGAAATTCCGCGAAAATAGCCATTTACTGGAATACACAAAACACGTCATTTTCCGGCTGATTTATGAATCGTTTCCAAATAAATGCTAGATTATCGAGAGTATTTGTGTTCTTATGCACGATACAAAAGCGGGCTGAAAAATCATTTATTCGTGCCGCACTCAGCGCCTAACGCCACACACACACACACGTTGTGAAATCTGTGAAAAACAACTCTGATTAACCCAAAACTGGTAACATAGATTCCTTACCTCAGATCAGATGTTCTGCAAAAAGATGAATCCAATTCCTGATCGCCATTCCAAATATTGATAGTTTATTGATCCAACGTTATAGTCCGAAACGCATGATCCAAGCTGCCATTCGAGCTCAGAGCCATTCCCAATGATAATGTTAGGCTGGACGGATGAACATTTTATGGATATCGCTAATAAAAGAAATAACGATTAAACAACGAGAAATCTCGTTATTGGCAACCAACGCATGGCGGCCAACAATGAGATTTCTCGTTGTTGGCAACCAATGTGTTAAAGAACATACCACTTCCAGTGACGGTTTTGGCCAGGTTTTTCCACCCCCGGGAAGAGTTCCCAGGAGTCCCGACCGACTACCACTCATCACGTGTGCCCGCGTGGGACAAGGCGGTGTGCCGGACCGACACAAGATGGCGAGCCAACCCAAAGAACCTCAGATCTAGATCAGGGCTATACCCAGGAGCCTGATCTGTTACCCCCTGTTGCCTCAACAATCTGGTAGGATTGTGAATTGCCTTCCTCACTCCCAGTGAGGAAGTGGATCAGGAATTAACGAACTAATTGAACTTGAGTCACAAGAACTTCCAAGGACGGTATGACCTATCCTTTTCTATGATACGAACTGATTGAACTTGAACACAAGGACTTCCAAGGGCTTTTGACCCCGTTTCACCTTTTGTATTTTTGATATTGTATTTTGTATTTGATTGATGCACATTGTATATATGGGTACTGATATTTCTCCTGTAAAGAGGGAGAGTTAAAGGGTCAATGCACCCAGTAAGATACTTGAACTACTGATATTTCTTCTGTAAAGAGGGAGAGTTAAAGGGTCAATGCACCCAGTAAGATACTTGAACTACTGATATTTCTCCTGTAAAGAGGGAGAGTTAAAGGGTCAATGCACCCAGTAAGATACTTGAACTACTGATATTTCTCCTGTAAAGAGGGAGAGTTAAAGGGTCAATGCACCCAGTAAGATACTTGAACTACTGATATTTGTCCTGTAAAGAGGGAGTTAAAGGGTAAATTCACCCAATAAGATACCTGAACCACTGATGTTCTCCTGTAAAGAGGGAGAGTTAAAGGGTCAATGCACCCAGTAAGACACTTGAATCTCATTGATAACATATTGATTATAGTTGAATCGCTGATGGTTCTCCTGTAAAGAAAGATGGTTTAAAGGGTCATTTTACCTAATAAGGTACTTGCATTCCTATAACCTTGAATATTTCCATTGGTACTTTGTTGGTATTACAATAGCAAACGAATAGTTTAAAGGGTCATTGCACCTAATAAGGTACTTGCATTCCCTGCACACTTAAAGGTTTAAATTAATATGTTTTAAATACTTACCTACCGAACTGAAATGATAAACTGATATAGAGTTTACTGAAATTATAAACTGATATAGAGTTTACTGAAATGATAAACTGATATAGTTTACTGAAATGATAAACTGATATAGTTTACTGATCTGCAATTGCAGAAGAAAAGATAACGAGTTACTCACGAAAAAGGGATACATCTAATGTCCAACCTTAAACCTAGCTTTTAGCTAGTGATAACCTCAGAGACGTCTGAGCCGAACCTAATGTGTTGATCCAATCAACCTAGAACCTGATACCAAACTAACCTTCTTGAGAGAACGGGTCGAACTGAACCGAATGTGTTGATCCAATCAACCTAGGACTTGATATCGAATTAACCTTCCTGAAAGAAGGAGTGGTTAATGAAAGAATCTAAAAGGGATACTTCACTTTACCTCACCTACTCGTTGTATGTTGTCGTCATTGTCTCACTAGCGTTGCTGTTTAAACTGAATAAATTACTGGTCACTGTTATAACCTTGTCTCTGGTCTACTATTCCTTTTACTGTGTATATCACTCCTCTCCTCATTCGAACCTAGAACTGGTCCGTGGCGAACAGCTGTTACTGTTAGTGACACAAGTGCTACACATACACGACATACAGATATACAGTACTGTTACATCCAGACATTTATGACATACAAGCTATACAAATATACAGTACTGTTTAACAGAGATCCTAAAAGAAAATATATACATTTGAGGGCCATCTCTCTCGTTGCGACGTAGTTATCATGGGTATCTTTTTATCTACAAAGCAATTATTGGCAAACTTCCACCTTATATTACATCTTTGTTGGTCTGGAGTGCTGTCACCTACCAAACTTGTTCGAATGATCGGCTTGTGCTCAGGGTGCCTCGAGTTCGGTCTGAGCTTGGAAAGTCTGCCTTCTCCTACGATGCTCCATACACATGGAATACCCTGCAACAGACTCTAAAGCTCGGAGCATTCCCGTCATTCATGGAGTTTAAAGGCATTGCATTTGACCTATGTACTGAATCATGTAATTGTTTTTAATCCATCATTGTAGTAATTGTAATTCATTGTAATTAATAACTGTTATGATATTTGTGTCCTTTGTTAACTCGTCATCACTGTAAATGAGGGAAACCTCAGTGCTTTCACGAGTATAAATAAAGGTTTGAAATGAAAAAAATATATACATTTGAGGGGGAAGAAACTGTACATTAGGAGGGGGTTGGGTGGGTGGGTTATTGGGGGACGAGGTTTGGACATTTTTCTAATTGCAGCCTCCCGTAGGTGCTCTTTGAGGGTCGTTTTGAAGGTGGGTAGGGATTCACATTATTTTACGGCTGTGGGTAGGGAATTCCACATTGTTGTGGCATAATTGCAAAATGTGTTTAGTCCCTTGTGTGAGCCGAATCTGGGTTGAACATGATTTGTGGAACTCCCTCTGGTGTTGTGGTCGTGGAATTCACTGACCTTTGGGAAGTATTTTGACATGTACATGGGTACCTTGGTCGTGTAGTGTATCTTGTAGACCAGGCCCATTGCAAGTTGCTGTACTCTGTCGTCTACTCTAAGCCATCCTAGGTTGGCAAAGTGTGCAGGGGTGAGGTGGGTTCTAGGAGTCAGGTCAAGCAGTAGTCTGACTAGTTTGTTTTGAGATGTTTGTAATTTGGTTTTTAGTGCCTTTGAGGTGCTTTGGTACCATGAGGTGCAAGCATAGTCGTAGTACCCTTGAATGAGTGCTCCTGCCAGAGTCTTCAGGGTATTCTTGTTTACCAGGGAGGAGATCCGGTACAAGAATCGAGTTCGTTGATTGACTTTTTTTATTACATTGGATACCATTTTGTCACAGGAAAGATTAGCCTCTAGGATGGAACCCAGGTAGGTAATTTCATCTTTCCTTGTGACAATATTGTCACCCACTGTAACTGAGAAGCCGTCGGTCTTGCTGAGTTTGTTATTTGAACCGAAGAGAATGGACTCTGTTTTGCCCATGTGTAATGATAGTTTGTTGTCGGCGAGCCATATGCAGATTTTGCCTAGTTCCGAGCTGAGGGTTTTTTCAACCTGTAACTTGTTCTTGTCAGAGACCAGCAGGGCTGAGTCGTCCGCAAACAGGAACAAGTTGCAGTCACAAGCTGACGACATGTAATTTGCATAAATTAGGAACAGTAGTGGTCCTAGTATGCTTCCTTGTGGAACACCACAGTTCACTGTGAGGGGGGGGGATAGGGTACCGTTTACCTCCACCATCTGTTCTCTCCCCTCCAGGTAGGATTGTATCCAGCTCACTGATAAACTATCAAAACCAATTGCTTTTAGCTTGTCAATCAGAATGGTGTGATTGACAGTGTCGAAGGCCTTTTGTAGGTCTAGCATGACCATGCCGCAGTATTTGCCCGCGTCCACCTCTTGCTTGATGTGGTCGTTCAAATAGAGAAGGCATGTGTCAGTGGAGTGGGATGTTCTGAAGCCAGATTGGAATTCGTAGATTAGATTTTTATCCGCAAGGTACTTTTCGACCTGTTCGTATACTATTTTTTCCATGACTTTCGAGATGGATGTAAGGATAGAAACAGGGCGGTAGTTGCCTGGGTCTAATTTGCTGCCCTTTTTGTGCAGGGGTGTTACTCTCGCTATTTTGAAGTCCTTGGGGACGTGTCCCTGTTTTATGGAGAGGTTTATTGTGTGTGTGATGACTGGGGTGATGGCGGCTGCTGAGTCTCTGAGGAATTTGGAGGGGATGTTGTCATGGCCAGTGGCCTTGTTCGGTTGGAGGGCGCTCAGTTTATTGAGTACCTCATCTGTAGTTACCATTTCCAGTTTGAAATCGTCTTTGTGGACGCCTAGGTTCTTGTAGTATGCTACTATGTGTTCTACCCCATACTGCCCTGAGTGGGAGGGTAGTTTGTTTACCAGTGTTGTGGCTATGTTTGTGAAGAAAGTGTTTAAGTAATTGGCTACATCCAGTTTGTCTGTGATGAGCGTGTTGTCCGTCTTTATGTTTATGTTTGAGAACCTGGTTTTAAGTTTTTTTTACTGCAGCCTAGTTGATTATTGAGTAATTTCCAAAGTTCACATGGTTTATTTTTGTTTTCCTCAGTTTTGTCATTGATGAAATTTTTTTTTGCAGTTTTTATCATGGAGTTTACGTCATTTCTTAGTCCGTTTCTTTCTAGTTTGAGTTCAGTCACGTGGGCTTGGAGTTCACTGCTCAAGCTTTTGGTAAGCTTTGACTGACTTTTACGAAATTCAGAGCATTTTTTGTCTCTGGCTTTCATAGAGGTCAGTATTTCAGTGTGCATCCACGGCTCAGCGCGATTTTTTACCCTGGTGGTTCTTAGGGGGGCCATGTTGTTTAGTATTGTTGAGAATTTGGTTTTGAAGTCAAGCCAGGTTTCTTCAACCAGTGTACCATTGAGTTCATCTGACCAGTCCAGGCTCTTCAGTTCAAGGTTAAAGGCCTCGCTAGAGTAGGTTTTGAGGTCTCTAGATGTGACTGTTTTGTGACAGCCAGCCTTTTGCTTTAGCTTTTTGCGGGTACAGAATATCATATAATGATCACTTAACCCGCATGCTATAACCCCTTTATTGGAGATCATGGACTTGTCGGAGGTCAGGATGAGGTCAATGGTAGTCTGAGTTGATTCACACACCCTTGTGGGTTGGGTGATTAGCTGGCTGAGGCCGTGCAGATCACAAAGCCTACTGAAGGCCTTGAAGACGGGTGCTGCTTTTACGTAGCATGTCCGTGTTCCAGTCCCCAATAAGGATTTTTTCTACGCCCTCCACCCCAGTTAAGCACCCATCAAGTGAGTCATAGAAGCCACTGTGTTCTGGCGGTCTATAGATTGTGCCTATTAGTACTGATTTTGCCCTTTCAAATAAGATTTCAATCCATACAGTTTCAATCTCGTCATGGTTAAGGTCAGTACGGTTGCTGAATTTGGTATCTTTGTGTATATACACACAGACACCACCTCCATACTGGTTCCTATCCCTCCTGACGATTGAATAGTCCTCGATTTCTATCTCTGGATCCTGAACAGATGAGTCAAGTTTTGTTTCTGTGAAACATAATATATTAGCCTTACCGTTTAAAAACAAATGTCTGATTTCAGCCAGTTTGGGTTTCAAGCTGTTTATGTTTAAGTGAAATATGTGAAGTCCATTTGAGTTTGTTATTTCATTAATGTCGTCTAGTTCAAAGTGATTTTCCACTGTGGTGTGTGGTTGATCTTGTGGCGGTAGGTGGGGAGGGGGGGATGGGGTCCTGTGTTCATTGATGTTAGGAGGGGGGGTGGGGATGATCCTTTGTCCTCTGCTGGTGTCTTTGGTCGGTGTGAAAGCCTGCGACGTGGGGGGGGGGGCTGGTTGCTGTCCTCAGATGTGTCTGGAGGCCCTCCGTTGTGGGGGAGGGGGGGTGGGTCAGCCCTATGTGCTGGCCCGGTTAGTCTAGCTGTCCTGGCGGGGCTAGCCGAGTCAACCGGCGGGTCCCTGGTGCTCACGTCCCGTGCTGATATGAGTCCCCTGATTGCAAGCTCTCTCCCTCTTGCCTCTCGGTTCCTCTGCTTGGGCTTCGGTGAGGGGATGTCACCGCCTGCTGGTCGGTTGGTGCATCCGCTGGCTGTTGCGTCCTCGGCCGGCGACGGTGTGAGGATGAGCTGTTGATTCTTCGCCTGTTGGCGTGTTAAAACAGGTCCTGGGTTTTGATGGATGTCTCCAGACAGGAGCAAATACAATAAAAACATCGATTTTCTATCAAACTTGCCTGTCGGGGGTAGTTTCTTTCTTTCGGGATTCGCCGTCAACAGTCTGTGAATAGTTGCCGCTCCAATAGCCGGATGTTTACTCTCCGAGCCATTCAACAGGTAAAAGTCACAATGGGACTGTAGATTTTCGCTTTTGTTGCTTTCCACCGCCGTTTCCTGACGATTCTGTGCTGAATTCAGGCACACGTCTGTAATCCATAGTATGGCGAGCAAGAAATGCGCAAATATTCCTGTATATCTTCTTTTTGCTGATTTTTGTTGTTGGTTTCCATGGGAACAGCAAGAGCTGGATATTCTGCAACCGTTCATGTCGAGAGCCGGAGGATATTTGTGACAATCACGTGTATCTTGTAGACCAGGCCCATTGCAAGTTGCTGTACTCTGCCGTCTACTCTAAGCCATCCTAGGATGTCAAAATGGGCAGGGGTGAGGTGGGTTCTAGGAGTAAGGTCAAGTAGTAGTCTGACCAGTTTGTTTTGTGATGTTTGTAGTCTTGTTTTTAGTGCCCTTGAGGTGCTTTGGTACCATGAGGTGCAAGCATAATCGTAGTGCCCTTGAATGAGTGCTCCTGTTAGAGTCTTCAGGGTATTCTTGCTTACCAGAGAGGAGATCCGGTACAAGAATCTTGTTCGTTGGTTGACTTTTTTGATTATATTGGTTGCCATTTTGTCACAGGAAAGATTTGCCTCTAGGATGGAGCCCAGGTATGTAATTTCATCTTTCCTTGTGACAATATTGTCATCCACTGTAACAGAGAAGCCGTTGGCCTTGCTGAGTTTGTTATTTGATCCAAAGAGAATGGATCGTTATTTTGTTATCAGCGAGCCAGGTGCAGATTCTGCCGAGTTCAGAGCTGAGGGCTTTTTCAACCTGCAACTCGTCCCTGTCAGAGACCAGCAGGGCTGAGTCGTCCGCGAACAGGAACACGTTGCAGTCACAAGCTGATGACATGTTGAGTTCTCTCTCACGGCCCCCAAGCGGCAGACTGTCAGGACTTCTCAAATGTTATTCATAATGAGAGATAGACTATTGGTAACATCCATTACAACAAATATCCCTATTGGTTCAATGATCAAATTATTCAACACAGCAAGAATTACAGGCAACAGTGGCTCAGGAGGTAGGACGGCCGTCTGTTAATCGTAAGGTTCCCGGTTTCGATTCCGGCTCCTCCCGGCAGCCCGTCGAAGTGTCCTTGAGCAAAGACACTTAACCTTCTAACTGCTCCCAATGAGCAGGTTGGTACCTTGGATGGTGGCCTCCGTCCTGTGAATGTGTGAGTGAATGGGTGAATGTGAGGCATAAGCTGTAAAGCGTGTTGGATAAAAGCGCTATATAAATGCAGTCCAGTTACATATAATTAGTTTTCACTGTAAGGATCTGTGTCATTCCTCAGTGATAGACAAGCTCTACTGTTTATACAGATAGAAATGTGCATTCTAAAGTGTATATATCCATACCTGATCTGTAGCGTACAACTGGAGAGCAGCTGCTGTTGTGGTGTGTGAAAATAGTCTCACAGTAGCTGCATTGACATTCCAGATGGGTCCCGAGCATTAAAGTCTGACAAAGTTTACTCAGTGGAATTTATATACTTGGACAACTCTTTTCAAACCTGTATTTGAGCCACACTGGACTTCGCCCCAGACCCGAGACTGTGGCCAAAATATAAAGTAGCTGCCAAGATATCACAATCGACATTTAATCACCTGACTGATGATGCCAGCGCTCTCTGGGTCCCTTGGAAAATGTCATCCATGTATCTTGATTTCTCTCTTGGCTTTCTGTGATTAGAAAAAGCCCCCATAGAATGTTATTCTAAATCCTACTCTGAGACTGTGTGGAATTATAACATTCTTAGACCAAGGAAAGAATGCCCACATAAAGATGGCCATAATTGCTGAAATTTTATAAATTGTGAGATTACATGAACAAGCACAACTTCACAATAGCTGCAACCGCGTACATGCATGCTTTCATACACACACACATACATACAAGGAGGTGTGGCTATGTGTGTGTGTCCTTGCCCCATGATCAAGCTTTCCACTCCCGTTTTTTGCCAATTGACCATATTCACAAGGCGGCCATTTTGCTCATATCTCATGCTGTCAAGGTAGGAACAGGGTGGAAAGGAACCCAACCCGAGCATGACAGAAGAGCAAAATGGCCACCGTGTGAATATAGTCAATTGGCATGAACAGTTAGTCAGCTGTGCTTTTTGGTCATGACCAACAAGTATATGAATCCATTTAGAGGTTATGCACCTTTTTGCGGTAGGCCATTCCCCCTTTTAGCCAACTGGTCAATGCACCCAGTAAGATACTTGAACTACTGATATTTCTCCTGTAAAGAGGGAGAGTTAAAGGGTCAATGCACCCAGTAAGATACTTGAACTACTGATATTTCTCCTGTAAAGAGGGAGAGTTAAAGGGTCAATGCACCCAGTAAGATACTTGAACTACTGATATTTGTCCTGTAAAGAGGGAGTTAAAGGGTAAATTCACCCAATAAGATACCTGAACCACTGATGTTCTCCTGTAAAGAGGGAGAGTTAAAGGGTCAATGCACCCAGTAAGACACTTGAATCTCATTGATAACATATTGATTATAGTTGAATCGCTGATGGTTCTCCTGTAAAGAAAGATGGTTTAAAGGGTCATTTTACCTAATAAGGTACTTGCATTCCTATAACCTTGAATATTTCCATTGGTACTTTGTTGGTATTACAATAGCAAACGAATAGTTTAAAGGGTCATTGCACCTAATAAGGTACTTGCATTCCCTGCACACTTAAAGGTTTAAATTAATATGTTTTAAATACTTACCTACCGAACTGAAATGATAAACTGATATAGAGTTTACTGAAATTATAAACTGATATAGAGTTTACTGAAATGATAAACTGATATAGTTTACTGAAATGATAAACTGATATAGTTTACTGATCTGCAATTGCAGAAGAAAAGATAACGAGTTACTCACGAAAAAGGGATACATCTAATGTCCAACCTTAAACCTAGCTTTTAGCTAGTGATAACCTCAGAGACGTCTGAGCCGAACCTAATGTGTTGATCCAATCAACCTAGAACCTGATACCAAACTAACCTTCTTGAGAGAACGGGTCGAACTGAACCGAATGTGTTGATCCAATCAACCTAGGACTTGATATCGAATTAACCTTCCTGAAAGAAGGAGTGGTTAATGAAAGAATCTAAAAGGGATACTTCACTTTACCTCACCTACTCGTTGTATGTTGTCGTCATTGTCTCACTAGCGTTGCTGTTTAAACTGAATAAATTACTGGTCACTGTTATAACCTTGTCTCTGGTCTACTATTCCTTTTACTGTGTATATCACTCCTCTCCTCATTCGAACCTAGAACTGGTCCGTGGCGAACAGCTGTTACTGTTAGTGACACAAGTGCTACACATACACGACATACAGATATACAGTACTGTTACATCCAGACATTTATGACATACAAGCTATACAAATATACAGTACTGTTTAACAGAGATCCTAAAAGAAAATATATACATTTGAGGGCCATCTCTCTCGTTGCGACGTAGTTATCATGGGTATCTTTTTATCTACAAAGCAATTATTGGCAAACTTCCACCTTATATTACATCTTTGTTGGTCTGGAGTGCTGTCACCTACCAAACTTGTTCGAATGATCGGCTTGTGCTCAGGGTGCCTCGAGTTCGGTCTGAGCTTGGAAAGTCTGCCTTCTCCTACGATGCTCCATACACATGGAATACCCTGCAACAGACTCTAAAGCTCGGAGCATTCCCGTCATTCATGGAGTTTAAAGGCATTGCATTTGACCTATGTACTGAATCATGTAATTGTTTTTAATCCATCATTGTAGTAATTGTAATTCATTGTAATTAATAACTGTTATGATATTTGTGTCCTTTGTTAACTCGTCATCACTGTAAATGAGGGAAACCTCAGTGCTTTCACGAGTATAAATAAAGGTTTGAAATGAAAAAAATATATACATTTGAGGGGGAAGAAACTGTACATTAGGAGGGGGTTGGGTGGGTGGGTTATTGGGGGACGAGGTTTGGACATTTTTCTAATTGCAGCCTCCCGTAGGTGCTCTTTGAGGGTCGTTTTGAAGGTGGGTAGGGATTCACATTATTTTACGGCTGTGGGTAGGGAATTCCACATTGTTGTGGCATAATTGCAAAATGTGTTTAGTCCCTTGTGTGAGCCGAATCTGGGTTGAACATGATTTGTGGAACTCCCTCTGGTGTTGTGGTCGTGGAATTCACTGACCTTTGGGAAGTATTTTGACATGTACATGGGTACCTTGGTCGTGTAGTGTATCTTGTAGACCAGGCCCATTGCAAGTTGCTGTACTCTGTCGTCTACTCTAAGCCATCCTAGGTTGGCAAAGTGTGCAGGGGTGAGGTGGGTTCTAGGAGTCAGGTCAAGCAGTAGTCTGACTAGTTTGTTTTGAGATGTTTGTAATTTGGTTTTTAGTGCCTTTGAGGTGCTTTGGTACCATGAGGTGCAAGCATAGTCGTAGTACCCTTGAATGAGTGCTCCTGCCAGAGTCTTCAGGGTATTCTTGTTTACCAGGGAGGAGATCCGGTACAAGAATCGAGTTCGTTGATTGACTTTTTTTATTACATTGGATACCATTTTGTCACAGGAAAGATTAGCCTCTAGGATGGAACCCAGGTAGGTAATTTCATCTTTCCTTGTGACAATATTGTCACCCACTGTAACTGAGAAGCCGTCGGTCTTGCTGAGTTTGTTATTTGAACCGAAGAGAATGGACTCTGTTTTGCCCATGTGTAATGATAGTTTGTTGTCGGCGAGCCATATGCAGATTTTGCCTAGTTCCGAGCTGAGGGTTTTTTCAACCTGTAACTTGTTCTTGTCAGAGACCAGCAGGGCTGAGTCGTCCGCAAACAGGAACAAGTTGCAGTCACAAGCTGACGACATGTAATTTGCATAAATTAGGAACAGTAGTGGTCCTAGTATGCTTCCTTGTGGAACACCACAGTTCACTGTGAGGGGGGGGGATAGGGTACCGTTTACCTCCACCATCTGTTCTCTCCCCTCCAGGTAGGATTGTATCCAGCTCACTGATAAACTATCAAAACCAATTGCTTTTAGCTTGTCAATCAGAATGGTGTGATTGACAGTGTCGAAGGCCTTTTGTAGGTCTAGCATGACCATGCCGCAGTATTTGCCCGCGTCCACCTCTTGCTTGATGTGGTCGTTCAAATAGAGAAGGCATGTGTCAGTGGAGTGGGATGTTCTGAAGCCAGATTGGAATTCGTAGATTAGATTTTTATCCGCAAGGTACTTTTCGACCTGTTCGTATACTATTTTTTCCATGACTTTCGAGATGGATGTAAGGATAGAAACAGGGCGGTAGTTGCCTGGGTCTAATTTGCTGCCCTTTTTGTGCAGGGGTGTTACTCTCGCTATTTTGAAGTCCTTGGGGACGTGTCCCTGTTTTATGGAGAGGTTTATTGTGTGTGTGATGACTGGGGTGATGGCGGCTGCTGAGTCTCTGAGGAATTTGGAGGGGATGTTGTCATGGCCAGTGGCCTTGTTCGGTTGGAGGGCGCTCAGTTTATTGAGTACCTCATCTGTAGTTACCATTTCCAGTTTGAAATCGTCTTTGTGGACGCCTAGGTTCTTGTAGTATGCTACTATGTGTTCTACCCCATACTGCCCTGAGTGGGAGGGTAGTTTGTTTACCAGTGTTGTGGCTATGTTTGTGAAGAAAGTGTTTAAGTAATTGGCTACATCCAGTTTGTCTGTGATGAGCGTGTTGTCCGTCTTTATGTTTATGTTTGAGAACCTGGTTTTAAGTTTTTTTTACTGCAGCCTAGTTGATTATTGAGTAATTTCCAAAGTTCACATGGTTTATTTTTGTTTTCCTCAGTTTTGTCATTGATGAAATTTTTTTTTGCAGTTTTTATCATGGAGTTTACGTCATTTCTTAGTCCGTTTCTTTCTAGTTTGAGTTCAGTCACGTGGGCTTGGAGTTCACTGCTCAAGCTTTTGGTAAGCTTTGACTGACTTTTACGAAATTCAGAGCATTTTTTGTCTCTGGCTTTCATAGAGGTCAGTATTTCAGTGTGCATCCACGGCTCAGCGCGATTTTTTACCCTGGTGGTTCTTAGGGGGGCCATGTTGTTTAGTATTGTTGAGAATTTGGTTTTGAAGTCAAGCCAGGTTTCTTCAACCAGTGTACCATTGAGTTCATCTGACCAGTCCAGGCTCTTCAGTTCAAGGTTAAAGGCCTCGCTAGAGTAGGTTTTGAGGTCTCTAGATGTGACTGTTTTGTGACAGCCAGCCTTTTGCTTTAGCTTTTTGCGGGTACAGAATATCATATAATGATCACTTAACCCGCATGCTATAACCCCTTTATTGGAGATCATGGACTTGTCGGAGGTCAGGATGAGGTCAATGGTAGTCTGAGTTGATTCACACACCCTTGTGGGTTGGGTGATTAGCTGGCTGAGGCCGTGCAGATCACAAAGCCTACTGAAGGCCTTGAAGACGGGTGCTGCTTTTACGTAGCATGTCCGTGTTCCAGTCCCCAATAAGGATTTTTTCTACGCCCTCCACCCCAGTTAAGCACCCATCAAGTGAGTCATAGAAGCCACTGTGTTCTGGCGGTCTATAGATTGTGCCTATTAGTACTGATTTTGCCCTTTCAAATAAGATTTCAATCCATACAGTTTCAATCTCGTCATGGTTAAGGTCAGTACGGTTGCTGAATTTGGTATCTTTGTGTATATACACACAGACACCACCTCCATACTGGTTCCTATCCCTCCTGACGATTGAATAGTCCTCGATTTCTATCTCTGGATCCTGAACAGATGAGTCAAGTTTTGTTTCTGTGAAACATAATATATTAGCCTTACCGTTTAAAAACAAATGTCTGATTTCAGCCAGTTTGGGTTTCAAGCTGTTTATGTTTAAGTGAAATATGTGAAGTCCATTTGAGTTTGTTATTTCATTAATGTCGTCTAGTTCAAAGTGATTTTCCACTGTGGTGTGTGGTTGATCTTGTGGCGGTAGGTGGGGAGGGGGGGATGGGGTCCTGTGTTCATTGATGTTAGGAGGGGGGGTGGGGATGATCCTTTGTCCTCTGCTGGTGTCTTTGGTCGGTGTGAAAGCCTGCGACGTGGGGGGGGGGGCTGGTTGCTGTCCTCAGATGTGTCTGGAGGCCCTCCGTTGTGGGGGAGGGGGGGTGGGTCAGCCCTATGTGCTGGCCCGGTTAGTCTAGCTGTCCTGGCGGGGCTAGCCGAGTCAACCGGCGGGTCCCTGGTGCTCACGTCCCGTGCTGATATGAGTCCCCTGATTGCAAGCTCTCTCCCTCTTGCCTCTCGGTTCCTCTGCTTGGGCTTCGGTGAGGGGATGTCACCGCCTGCTGGTCGGTTGGTGCATCCGCTGGCTGTTGCGTCCTCGGCCGGCGACGGTGTGAGGATGAGCTGTTGATTCTTCGCCTGTTGGCGTGTTAAAACAGGTCCTGGGTTTTGATGGATGTCTCCAGACAGGAGCAAATACAATAAAAACATCGATTTTCTATCAAACTTGCCTGTCGGGGGTAGTTTCTTTCTTTCGGGATTCGCCGTCAACAGTCTGTGAATAGTTGCCGCTCCAATAGCCGGATGTTTACTCTCCGAGCCATTCAACAGGTAAAAGTCACAATGGGACTGTAGATTTTCGCTTTTGTTGCTTTCCACCGCCGTTTCCTGACGATTCTGTGCTGAATTCAGGCACACGTCTGTAATCCATAGTATGGCGAGCAAGAAATGCGCAAATATTCCTGTATATCTTCTTTTTGCTGATTTTTGTTGTTGGTTTCCATGGGAACAGCAAGAGCTGGATATTCTGCAACCGTTCATGTCGAGAGCCGGAGGATATTTGTGACAATCACGTGTATCTTGTAGACCAGGCCCATTGCAAGTTGCTGTACTCTGCCGTCTACTCTAAGCCATCCTAGGATGTCAAAATGGGCAGGGGTGAGGTGGGTTCTAGGAGTAAGGTCAAGTAGTAGTCTGACCAGTTTGTTTTGTGATGTTTGTAGTCTTGTTTTTAGTGCCCTTGAGGTGCTTTGGTACCATGAGGTGCAAGCATAATCGTAGTGCCCTTGAATGAGTGCTCCTGTTAGAGTCTTCAGGGTATTCTTGCTTACCAGAGAGGAGATCCGGTACAAGAATCTTGTTCGTTGGTTGACTTTTTTGATTATATTGGTTGCCATTTTGTCACAGGAAAGATTTGCCTCTAGGATGGAGCCCAGGTATGTAATTTCATCTTTCCTTGTGACAATATTGTCATCCACTGTAACAGAGAAGCCGTTGGCCTTGCTGAGTTTGTTATTTGATCCAAAGAGAATGGATCGTTATTTTGTTATCAGCGAGCCAGGTGCAGATTCTGCCGAGTTCAGAGCTGAGGGCTTTTTCAACCTGCAACTCGTCCCTGTCAGAGACCAGCAGGGCTGAGTCGTCCGCGAACAGGAACACGTTGCAGTCACAAGCTGATGACATGTTGAGTTCTCTCTCACGGCCCCCAAGCGGCAGACTGTCAGGACTTCTCAAATGTTATTCATAATGAGAGATAGACTATTGGTAACATCCATTACAACAAATATCCCTATTGGTTCAATGATCAAATTATTCAACACAGCAAGAATTACAGGCAACAGTGGCTCAGGAGGTAGGACGGCCGTCTGTTAATCGTAAGGTTCCCGGTTTCGATTCCGGCTCCTCCCGGCAGCCCGTCGAAGTGTCCTTGAGCAAAGACACTTAACCTTCTAACTGCTCCCAATGAGCAGGTTGGTACCTTGGATGGTGGCCTCCGTCCTGTGAATGTGTGAGTGAATGGGTGAATGTGAGGCATAAGCTGTAAAGCGTGTTGGATAAAAGCGCTATATAAATGCAGTCCAGTTACATATAATTAGTTTTCACTGTAAGGATCTGTGTCATTCCTCAGTGATAGACAAGCTCTACTGTTTATACAGATAGAAATGTGCATTCTAAAGTGTATATATCCATACCTGATCTGTAGCGTACAACTGGAGAGCAGCTGCTGTTGTGGTGTGTGAAAATAGTCTCACAGTAGCTGCATTGACATTCCAGATGGGTCCCGAGCATTAAAGTCTGACAAAGTTTACTCAGTGGAATTTATATACTTGGACAACTCTTTTCAAACCTGTATTTGAGCCACACTGGACTTCGCCCCAGACCCGAGACTGTGGCCAAAATATAAAGTAGCTGCCAAGATATCACAATCGACATTTAATCACCTGACTGATGATGCCAGCGCTCTCTGGGTCCCTTGGAAAATGTCATCCATGTATCTTGATTTCTCTCTTGGCTTTCTGTGATTAGAAAAAGCCCCCATAGAATGTTATTCTAAATCCTACTCTGAGACTGTGTGGAATTATAACATTCTTAGACCAAGGAAAGAATGCCCACATAAAGATGGCCATAATTGCTGAAATTTTATAAATTGTGAGATTACATGAACAAGCACAACTTCACAATAGCTGCAACCGCGTACATGCATGCTTTCATACACACACACATACATACAAGGAGGTGTGGCTATGTGTGTGTGTCCTTGCCCCATGATCAAGCTTTCCACTCCCGTTTTTTGCCAATTGACCATATTCACAAGGCGGCCATTTTGCTCATATCTCATGCTGTCAAGGTAGGAACAGGGTGGAAAGGAACCCAACCCGAGCATGACAGAAGAGCAAAATGGCCACCGTGTGAATATAGTCAATTGGCATGAACAGTTAGTCAGCTGTGCTTTTTGGTCATGACCAACAAGTATATGAATCCATTTAGAGGTTATGCACCTTTTTGCGGTAGGCCATTCCCCCTTTTAGCCAACTGGCATGTACACACACACACACACCTTAACATCCAAGCACCCGTTTGACCTCCATGCAAAAGTTCAGCCTCCTAGAGTGAAAGCTGTGGCAGCTAGAGGGTAGGGAATTTTGTGGACCTATAGGGCTGCTGGTCGCAACTAGTTTTCTTTTTCTGTGTTCTTACAACCCGGCATCAAAATGAAGAAAGATGAAGAACCATTGAAGCCCATTTTGTAATGATTTTAGTTCTTTCTCCCTCAGGGACTGCTGCCGTGGGCTCTGCATGCCAAATTGTGGTCATTCACTCACTCACTGACGACCTGGCAGGGACGTTTAGTGGAACGCCTGCGCAGTAGTGATTTTCTCATGCTCTGGCAAGGAAGAGACATGGGGCCTGCATGCCCAGAATGCCTTGCGGTCCGAGTACCCGCTGGGATGCTTTTAGCACATGCATACTACGCCGGTCATAGTTGATTGTATTAGACAAGACACTTAGCTAATAACAATGAGCTACTGTTAACTAATTGCTAAGTTAATGGCCCATTGTAGTTAGCAAAGCCAAGATACATAGCATGCTAGTCGCTGAATAGTAATGTTACCACTCTGTTCCGATGCTGTGTTGTATCAAATGGAACATTCAATAAAATACAAATTCCTGTAGCATTGTCCAGCTAACATAGTTAACATTAGCTTGCTAACTTATGTTATGTTAATTATATTGATTTGTTATATTGTTTACACTTTTTACTACCTGTACCTCCCCTCCCCCCTGCTGCTATGATGCCTGAATTTCCCCAAGGGGATTGATTGATTGATTGAAAACTGTATTAACAGATTGCAGAATGGGTACAATACAGTACGGCTCAATACACACAATTGTTAAGGGGATGCAGACCAGAGAAAGACTTTCGTCTTGTTTACATCAGGGTCCCCCATTTTCAATTCATCATAAATCAATAAAGGAATATCTTATCTTAACTACAGTAAAATGTCACTAGTATGCTAGTGGCTAGGTAGATAGCCACAAATCAAATCAAATCAAATTAAATTAATTTGTAAGGCCCGACAACACGCGTTAATGTCCCCATGGGCCGGACATGTCTTCTTTAAACAAGTCAAGCCACTTCGCCTCAATCATGTTTCTAGTCCTGACCTGCTGATAACATTATAAGTTGTAACGGTTTGAGACCCGCAAGAGACACCTCTGTGAAATAGAGCCTTTATTTCCAAATCCGCCATTAAGTTAGCAATTAGTTAACGGAAGCTTGTTGTTATTAGCTAAGTGTCTAGGTCTAGTACAAACATGTTAAATCCCGTTGGATCACAAGGCATTCTGGGTATGCAGGCTCCACGGGGGCGTCTCTGGCACAGCATGTAGTGTGGAGAGAGGTCAGACTAAACAGTGCTTTTCTCTGCATCTCCCTAAACCACCTCAACCGACCACAATTGCAAGATATTAACAACACAAAAGCTGCTCCCAGCTAAAAAGTTTGTACATGGATCCTCAAATACATCAGACCAGCAATACATCAATCGCAGTGAATTTTTATCGCCATGTCTCTTTTGGGGGAAAGCAACTGGGGGAATGAACAGGGATTAGATGGTGTTTGCTCATAAACTACAACTTTAGGACAAAACACAGGGATATAAATCACACTGTAGAGCAAGTTTATTTCATGTTAACATGCACAGCTTTGTTTGCGTTTGTAAAACAAATTGATGAGTGTGCTAGCTTACATTGCGAGTTGAACGGTTGTTTACTTTAACAACCTCAGTTCTCTGACGACCTGCATTAAGGGTGGAGGGTCTTTTACGGTTTTGTGTTGTTGTTCTTTTTACATCCCTATAGGGTCTATATAGTATACTAGTAGCTGTATAGTCATTTGGAGTTTGTGATGTGATGCATCACCTAAAAGCACACAACCTGCACTACTCCAACTTGAGATATTAATATTTGGAAACATAGCTCATGTGAAAATGGTAGACTTATGTGGTTCTCAGACTGAGAGATTCACAAATAAAACACCCAGGCCCAGCTCTCCAGAACATTTTGTATCATGCGTCTTGATATTTCTGACTTTCAGCGGATTAAGTGCTGTAGGCATAATAGCTGCACTTAAACATAAGATGTTTTTGTTGTCTCAATGACTGTAGCCTATAATTATGGTTAAAACTGGCCTCCTTCACGGATAGAAGTTACAAGTGTGAAGCCATAGTAGTGTGTTACTGCCCCCTGGTGCCAAGTAGAAGACATTGACTTTAGAATGAAATACATAATGGTTGTTTGTAAGGTGATGGAGCATACAATTCTGAAAGTATGTGCTGGAACTTTTCCAGATCATTTTTAGAGTGAAAAGTGTTTTGAACTCATACCAATGTATACTCATACTGAAAATGTATACTCATCTTAAAAGTGCAGTTGAAAATAATGTCTAGTTTGACTTTGGATTGCCCATCCTAGAATTAGAAAAAGAAGATGGGTCATAACCCCAATATTCTCAGAGGTTATTCAGCACACAACTCTGTCTTGCAGTGGGATTCGTCTCGCATTGGTAGTAAGGAAAGCCATTTCCGAACATCACTACGATGTCAATGACCCATTCCCTTCTTATGATCATAGATACCATCAGAACTTTTGGAAGCAGTTCAGATTTTGAAACCTGGCGGACAAAAAACAAGAAGACTGGATTTATTTGCCCTGGGTTTATTTGTACAAGGTCTCATCATTACAGTCATTAGATAGTAGCCTATTACAATGTATTTACAAAAGCAATTATTTATCCGCTGTTAGATTTATGTACACGTGTACTTTACAAAATGGTTTCCAATAACTTAATTTGTTTTGAACGGTCAAATACCATTATCCAGTCTAACTATTTACATGGACCAGATGTGTATGGATCATCAACTCAAAGACCAAAAACACTGCGTCAAGGTGCCAACGTGCAAAAGCAAAAACAAATGGACACAATACCAAAGTATAACTTTAACCTCATCTAACTTCTAGAAATAAGTACATATACGGTCCATTCAGGTTCTGCAGTAGTCGGAGAAGAACACTGAAACATAGAAGACAAATCCTATTTTGTGACTCTAATAAGTTTGTGATCCAGCTTCATGCGTTGACGAAGTGATAATCACAACACAAAAACAACTAAAAACAGAAAATGATTTCAGATAAAGTTGTCACAGTGCAAAAGGAGTTAGAAGCCTAACTCGGGCATCAACTATACTGGTCCCTGCTAAAGCCAAAGCTAAGAAAAATTATCCTAAAGGAAAAAGTGTCTTGCTGCCGATCCAGTGAAGCTGAATTTAATAAACAATCACTTATTTGTACAACACTGAAAATATGGTATTATGCAGAATCTGTTAATCCCATGGTGAATTATGAATACGATAAAGAATAATGACAATAAAAAAATTAAACACATTTTAGTTTAGCTTTTTGGATTGATTTGTGTGTAGGGCTGCCCCCATACCTGCAAATCCTCCTGCTACATGAATATAAATGCTACAGAATTACAAAGATTAGTAGCCCAACCACAACAAATAAAATGGTGGAAAGGAGACATTTCATTCTCTAGTCCACTGACTGAGTTCTTGATACGACAAGTAAACAAGTAAATTTTGTGGCTGTAAAATGTCATCATTCAAACATTAACAATGGGAATAAACGCTCAAATAAACACTAAACAGGGATGCAAACAACTCGCATTTGGGGGCGAGAGAGGTCTGGTCTATGAGAAACACTTGAGTTTAACAATATACAGACAGCTGGTATTCATCTTTCGTATCGTAAGGTAAAACGACAATGATCCGAGATGCACCCTACCACCTCCGATTCAGCTCCAGCCGAACTATTAAAGAAAGCTCCTTTCACTTTAGCTATGAAGGGGAAGATGAGCACAGGAAGAGTGTCACTGAGCCACATCCTTTGACAACAGTTTTCACACAGATTTTGGTCGGTTGTGTACTAGGTAATAGGTATGAGCAATATTAATGGATTTAATAAGCCTCCTTTGATATATTCCTGTCATATAACATTTCCGGTATAGAGTTGCTATAACAACATAATTAAAACCTAAATGATTAGTCTAAACTATGTGAAATCATGGTCATTTTCATGAATTGAACTTTTACATGGAAGTAACCGACCAAGGGCGGCTAAGTGGCGCAGTGGGCAAGGCGCTCGCCACTAACGCAGGAGATGCTGGGTTCGAGCCCAGCTCTCTGCGTTGCTTCCGGCTTGGCTGGTCGTTCATACTAATACAATTGGCAGTATTAGGGGGTGGGAAAGCCGGTGGGTGGGGATCGGACGTTGTGGACAACGACTCCTACAGGTCGGTTGGTGCGCCTGTACAGCAGAATCAGGAAGTATCGGGGGCAGCGTGAGCCTCCCACGCGTTACTCCTCGCCACTGAGAGATCGCGCTGTGCAGGTGAAAAGATGCGACGGCTGCCCCCTCGTGTACTGGAGGGGACGCGTGAATACTTTACCCAAGGCAGTTGTCCTTCCGCGTTGCCCTGATTGGCCTCTCAGCGCCCAATCGCGTTAGCCCTACCTACTTGCTCAATATCACTTGCGTTCCACAGCCCCATTTCCTCGTATTGTTGCTCCGCCGTGCATACTAATACTAAAACTAACTATACGTTATTTATATTGATTGATTGAATTGAAAAGTTTATTAACAGATTGCAGAATGGGTACAGAATAGTACAGTACAGCTCAATACATACAATTGTTAAGGGGATGCAGACCAGAGAAAGACTTTCATCTTGTTTACATCAGGGTCCCCCATTTTCAATTCATCATAACATATATGACACACACGACATACAGATAGACAGTACTGCTACATCTATACATTTATGACATACCAGATTTGCAAATACAGTACTGTTTGTGATACAAAAAGTGTCCAGAAAAAGAGTGTATATACATTTGATGTAGAAACTGTACATTGGAGGAGGCTGGGTTGATGTGATGTCGATTGATATGAATAGCGTGTTACGTTAATAGAGAGATGAAAACAATACGTTATTTATATTGATGTGAGAGATAATACGACGTGAAAGCTGATGCACGGCTTTGTCATGACAAACCAATTACATAATCCAACATATGTGTAAAGAAACAACATATTCCAGTTAACGGTATATTTTTTTAATGATTCGTTACGGCGAAAGCAATACTTCCATTTGTATAAATTCGAGGATAGTATTTCTCCGTGCGGCGATAGTAGGGCTAACGCGATTGGGCGCTGAGAGGCCAATTAACCGAACGCGGAAAGGACAGAGGCCAATCAGGGCGCGCAAACCGAACGCGGAAGGACAACTGCCTTGGGTAAAGTATTCACGAGGAGGGGACACGTGATGCAAGGCTTCGTCCACATTGCAGCCGACCAGTGGGAGGCATGGTCTAACAACAATCGAGACAGGGGAGGGTAGAATTGGATAATACGAAATTGGGATGGGAGAAAAATAGAAAATGGGGAGAAAAAGTAGATAAAAAAGCAACAAAAAGAAAGTAACCGACCAAAATCTGTGTGTTTGCATCCCTGTACATTGTAAAAGGAAACAACAGTAGCCATCATCATGTAAAAGTGGAGGCGAGCATGTGGTGTTATATCATATTAAACAAACCACCCTAGGCCTTGGAGTAAACACTGTCAATGTCAAAAGAAGCACTTCCAGCTCTTCCCCTACCCCCAATTTAAAACAGAAATCGCATTTGCTGGATGTGAGTACGGCAGAGATATTTTACGGTGTACAATTCAAATTCAATCTTTTCCGGAATGAGTCATACCTTGGATCGCATCTGAACCCAGAGGACAGCTTGGCCTGAATTCAACCAACTGGCTTTAATACATAGGGAGTTTGGGGGCTGGGTGGCATTTTCAACAGCAGCACGTAGACACAAATGACTCATGCATAGATTTGGTTGGCAAGGTGTGAGGAATAAAAGGATGCACTTGATTGAATACAGGCTGGCCGGCTCTGTGCTGAAGGTAGGTACTCTGGGATGAGAGTGGAGACAGATAATGTTGACATTTTTTATTGGAATTATGAATTCATTTTCGGAGGAGGCCAGAACCAGTGATGCGCACATGACTCCTATCTCCGGTCTCCAGGTTACCTGCCCCTACCTGTCTCCAGGTTACCTGCCCCTACCTGTCTCCAGGTTACCTGCCCCTACCTGTCTCTACCCACCAGGTTACCTGTCTCTACCCACCAGGTTACCGTACCTGCCCCTACCCACCGCAGGCACCCGCCTCCCGCTATGCAGCAGTTTGAACCCATCAACTAGTTCTAGCTCTCCAAATGCGGCGTTATATGCAACTTTCACAACTCTTTCCCCTTTAAAGCCAGGCCTTCGGGAGTTCCTATCCCTTTCTCGCTCCTACAATGTTTTTTGGGAACCTGCATGTACGTTCATTCCTAAACCAGAAATTACCATTATGTTACTACTGTTTTTTTTTTTTGCATGCATATTCTCACCCGTGATGAATTGAAAACGGGGGACCCTGATGTAAACAAGACGAAAGTCTTTCTCTGATCTGCATCCCCTTAACAATTTGTATTGAGCCGTACTGTATTGTACCCATTCTGCAATCTGTTAATAAAGTTTTCAATCAATCAATCAATTGCCGGTGTTTACCATTAACACTTTGTGCCAGCGACGAGATTTATCGTTAGTTCATGCCAACCGTTGAGTGCCAGCGACGATAAATCTCGCTTTTTTTTATTAGCGATTTTAATTCATATTTCATCAATCTAGTCTCACGTTAGTGCTGCAAACTTTCTCTGAGCTCCATTGGGAAAATACCGCCCCCTATCGTCTCTCCCTGTTGTACTGCACCCCATTGGATTAGACTGAATGAAACACATGGGGGGGGGGGGAAATCCAGTTTCCTCATTTTACTTCTCAGACAAGTCACCCGAGAGGATCCAAGTCATTGTCGAGCCCCAAAACAGCGTGGAATACATATTTCCAGTCCCCAGCGTTTGATCAATAAACGCGATCGATATTTGGAATAATCTTTTTGGAGGACATCTGATCTGAGGTAAGGAATCTATTTTACCAGTCTTAGGATAATCAGAACTTTTTTCACAGAGATATCAACGTGTGCCCTATGTGTGTGTGTGTGTGTGTGTGTGTGCGATCAGGAAATAAGAGATTTAATTTTTCAGCCCGTTTCTATAGCGTGCATAGGTACACATATACTATCGATAATCTAGAGTTTATTTGAAAACGATTCATAAATAGGCCGAAAAATTACAACGTTTTTTGTGTATTCCAGAATATTCCAGTAAAGGGCGATTATCACAGAATCTTTATATTTTCCTGAAATTTTCAAAAAACAAGTGTTTTTCAAAATGGTATAAAACGGAAATGAACCGATTAAAAAACAATCCGTTTCGACAATGTTGACTGCAAACAAGTCATTGATAAGCGACGGCCGATTAGACACATAGCCATAATTTAAGACATAGTTTATGCGTTTTAAGATTACTCTCGAGCAGGATGGAGGAAAGCCACCCTCATCGATGTGCCACTGAAAAAAATATCCCATGTGAAAGGCAGCGATACACTAATCCTGGGTGCACAAACTGACCGAAATGTCAGATTTGAACTGTATGACCACAGGCCTGTCTCTGATTATTGTCACTAAGGGAGTGTAATGATTACATATCCAACTCCTTGCTGTTTGTTTTTGACAGCCTGTGATGATAGAATTGTCTTTGTTTAAAAGGTTGTGTCAGAATTAGGGCTGAGTATCGAAATTCAATACTTTTATGGTATCAACATGCTTCAATACTATAGAGCAGTGTTTCTCAACTGGTGGGTCGCGACCCAAAAGTGGGTCGCGGGGCCATTTTGAGTGGGTCGCGGATGTGTGTGTAAAAAAAAAAAAAAAAAAATTTACTTTTTTTTTCACTACCTATCTTTGTGAAAGTGGCTTCTCAGCTCTGGTCCAGCTGAAGACAAAGCGGAGGAACAGATTGGACATTGAGCATGACCTCAGAGTTGCTTTGTCTACAATCACCCCAGACTTTGAGACTCTTGTCAGGAGCAAACATCATCCCCAGTTATCCCATTAGTCCCCTGCATGTTAAGCTAAGAATTCTGCTAAGAAGGATATATTATTTATTATTATTATTATTTTATTTCATTGTGTTTTTAGCCCTTAGTTGCACTTTTGTTGCAACCCCAGTTATCCCATTAGTTCCCCCAAACGTAGGTCTGTTATGTTAAGCTAAGAAGTCTGCTAAGAAGCATAATTATTTATTATTATTATTTAATTTCATTGGGTTTTTAGCCCTAGTTGCACTTTTGTTGCAACCCCAGTTATCCCATTAGTTCCCCCAACCTTAGGTCTGTTATGTTAAGCTAAGAAATCTGCTAAGAAGCATATTATTTATTATTATTTTATTTCATTGGGTTTTAGCCCTAGTTGCACTTTTGTTGCAAACTCAGTTATCCCATTAGTTCCCCCAAATTTAGGTCTGTTATGTTAAGCTAAGAAATCTGCTAAGAAGCATTATTTATTATTCTTTTATTTCATTGGGTTTTTAGCAATAGTTGCACTTTTGTTGCACTTTTTGTGTTTATTTCATGTTTTGAAAGATTGCGTATTACTGCAAATATTTTTTTTTTACATAAATCATAGTGGTTCAAAATTTTGGGTCGCGACTTAATGACTAAGGAAAATGTTGGGTCCCGAGGCTAGACCAGTTGAGAACCACTGCTATAGAGTATCAAAAAATACGCTGTCATTTGATACCAAATTTCAAGACCCAAGTAGTTAATTTAGTCAGTGTGACAATAAGTATGTTTGTTCCTAGATATAAGGCTGATGATTGGCTGTTTCTTCTGTTCAACCAATCCAAAATGTAACAAAGGCCCTGATTGGCTCATACAGCACACAACGCACATACCCAGTCCTAGTCAGGATCCCCACAGATTCAAGCCGTTGAGTCCATGCTCCCCCCAACCCTGTCTCATCACCTGGGACGTGCACCTTCCTGGCAGAACGATAAGACAGATAACGATTTTTTTTAAAGATAGTTTTATGTGAAATTACCTCTGTTCTCCACATCTGTTTAGGATTTGATACGCGCTGTTGTCTAAACTAAATGACCTCTGTTCTCCACATCTGTTTAGGATTTGATATGCGCTGTATCTGTTGTCTAAACTGACTGGTCCAACGGGAGCATGTCTGAAACACAGCATGCACAATTATGCACAATTATTTCCGCTGTTCAGAGCAATTCAACAGCCCTCCGGGGAACCTATATTCGGGGGGCACGTTGATGAAAGAGAAACTGGGGAGGTGGAACAGCCTGTAGACGGCAGAAAGCAGGAGGCCGGTAACGGTTCCCCGCACATCCTCAAAGGTAGGCGTCAGGCCGTCTCTGTAGGCGGCGTTCCGCGGCCGCTGCTAGCATCCTGCGCCTCAGGGTCACGGGGTCGGAACCCCGGGGTACGGCGTCTGAGGAGGGCCTGGCCGCAGCGTCTGAGGAGGGCCTGGCCGCAGCGTCTGAGGAGGGCCGGGCCGCAGCGTCTGAGGAGGGCCGGGCCGTGTCGTCTGAGGAGGGCCTGGCCGCAGCGTCTGAGGAGGGCCTGGCCGCAGCGTCTGAGGAGGGCCTGGCCGCAGCGTCTGAGGAGGGCCGGGCCGTGTCGTCTGAGGAGGGCCTGGCCGCAGCGTCTGAGGAGGGCCGGGCCGCAGCGTCTGAGGAGGGCCTGGCCGCAGCGTCTGAGGAGGGCCTGGCCGCAGCGTCTGAGGAGGGCCTGGCCGCAGCGTCTGAGGAGGGCCGGGCCGCAGCGTCTGAGGAGGGCCGGGCCGTGTCGTCTCTGCTCTCGTTAGCGGTGGAAGTGTGAGCGGCCTCCGCGGGGCTCTTGACCAGATATCTCCTGTGGGCAGAGGCGGAGTTTCAGAGAGGTGTTGGAAACACTTTGCAATGGAGGCGCTAATGGGGTCAGAACTCGGTGCCGCAGCATCAACAGTGCTAATTAGCTGCTCTAAATAGAATGCACGATCAGCAATGAGATGAGGTACATAGTCAAGTCAAGTCAAGTCAAGAGTTTTATTTGTCACGGCATACGAGTATACAATGAAATGCGGGTGGTCTTGCCCGCAACGATGTGCAATACAGTGGGTACAACATATAATAGAATCCAATACAAAAAAAATTGTGCAATAACAGGTAACAGGTAACATGGTGTGACATAAAAATCGGTATCTGTACGTAGTTATTTACAGAGCATATAGGACATGCTAGGTAGCTTTGGTAGTGCAATACACTGTTACTGTTGCTAATACTGATTTAAAGTGGCTTTTCCTTTTGGCAATAAGTGTGAGTGTGTGCGCATGAGTGTGTGCCCGCTCATGTTGAAGTGTTAAAGTGGCTGCTAGTGTGTGAGCGTGCACAGCGTGCGTGTTGTGTGTGTGCTCATGTGTGCTTATGTGTGGATAGTTCAGTGTTCTGTGGTACTCAATGTTCATTGTTCAGGACTCTGATGGCCTGGGGGAAGAAGCTAAGCCTAAGCCTCTCTGTCCTAGTAGCTGGGGTTCGCAGGCGTCTGCCTGACCTCAGCAGCTGAAACAGGCTGTTATTGGGGTGGTGGGGGTCTTTCATTATTCTGCAGGCTCTGGATTTGCACCTCTTGTTGTATAGAACCTGCAGGGGAGGTAGTGCAATACCCGTGGTACGCTCGGCTGAGCGCACCACTCTCTGTAGGGCCTTCTTGTCCTGTGCCGTGCTGTTTCCATACCAGGCAGTGATGTTTCCGGTCAGGATGCTCTCTACAGCTCCTAAGTAGAAGGACTGGAGTATCTTCCCCGATACTCTGAACTTCCTTAACTGTCTCAGGTGGTAGAGGCGCTGTTTCGCCTTCTTTACTACTGTGTCTATGTGTGTTGACCATGTCAGGTCCTCTGAGATGTGGACCCCCAGGTACTTAAAGCTGCTCACCCTGTCCACGGTAGCCCCGTTAATCATCAGTGGTGTGTGCGTCTCCTGCTGTCCTCTCCTATAGTCCACGATCAGCTCCTTGGTTTTACCAATGTTCAGGAGCAGGCTGTTGTCCTGGCACCAGCGTTCCAGTACCTCAACCTCCTCCCGGTAGGCCTTCTCGTCGTTGTCCGAGATCAGCCCCACCACCACCGTGTCGTCTGCGAACTTCACTATGGAGTTGGAGCTGAACTTGGCCACACAATCGTGTGTGTAGAGTGAGTACAGCAGGGGGCTCAGAACACAGCCCTGGGGGGACCCGATGCTCAGGGTGATGGTGTTGGAGGTCTGACCCCCCACCCTGACCGCCTGGGGTCTTTCGCTCAGAAAGTCCAGTACCCAGGCGCTCAGGGCGGAGCTCAGACCCAGCTCGATCAGCTTGTCCACCAGTCTGGTGGGGACTATGGTGTTGAACGCTGAGCTGTAGTCAATGAACAACAGTCTCACATAGCCCCCCTTCTGACGGTCAAGGTGCGAGAGGGTGCTGTGCAGTACCTGGGAGACACTGTTGTTGTTGTGCAGGGTTGCATGATACACCAATACTAGTACTGCGATACCCAGCCGTTAATACTGCATTTTATTAGTATTGTATTTTCTATGGGTTGAGTGACTTGAGTAGTGTGTGTGTGTGTGTGTGTGTGTGTGTGTGTGTGTGTGTGTGTGTGTGTGTGTGTGTGTGTGTGTGTGTGTGTGTGTGTGTGTGTGTGTGTGTGTGTGTGTGTGTGTGTGTGTTCATAAGCTTTGCGTAGTGGGCGTGTCAACAGTGTCAGCTGATTTTAAGTAGAGATTAGCTATATGCTGTAACAGAATAATTATTTTAAAATGTTGCATTTTTGTTTCAACAGCATCAAAATAGAAAATAATTTCCCATGTTCTGTCATCTAATAGTATATATCCATTACGTCCTGATGTTTTAGGTTTTTGCCGTGGTATCGTTTTAGAACCGGTATCGTGATGCTTGTATCGGTACTGGTATCGGTATCGAAGTAAAAACGTTGGTATCGTGACGACACTAGAGGTACATAACATATAGTTATCCCGTGGCCTCACGCTCAACACACATCGCTTCCCTCCACAGCCACAACATATTACAAAACTGATGTAGCCAGTAGAACAGATTAGGGATGGACTAAATGACCTGAAATCCATAGCATGATATTCTATCACATTTACCTCAGACTCAGCTTCTTCCCCCAGGCCATCAGAACACTGAATACTGATCTCTCCACACACAGGCACACATCCTCACTTACATTCTCTCACACACCCCACACACAAATACACTACACTTTAAAAACAGATCTGTATATTTGTATATTATTGTATATATTACTCATTGCCTTTATTCTTAAGCTTAGCATTGTATTTTATTCTTATAACTTGTTTTTTTGATCATGTCTACTCTATTTTTATTATCTATTCTATTTTATTATTAGTATTTTTGCACAATCGAGGCGGGCATGGCCACTTACATTTCACTGCATATCTCGTGTATGTATGTGACAAATAAAACTCTTGAATCAATAACTTAAATAGCATGAATACCACATTCTCCGTCACGCTGGTCATCATCAAATGTTTGAAAAGTGTTTGTCTTTCAACATGTGATTGGTTGGTATACAGTCAGCTGTATTAAAGGCAGCCTATGCACTGACTGGAGGAATGCATTTACCCAACATATTGATATGGGCAAAATTTGGTCGGTGAGAAATTCACAACAGTAAATCTTCACTGAAAATGACACATGTCACATGGAGTGATACAGTATGTATAAAATGTGTTAATTTCATTTTACATTTCAATACACTGTACTGAAAATACATTTCTCAATCTCAATTCTGTATCGAGATGGGGATGGGTACCTTTCACATTTGAACCGATACTGGTACCTGTGAATCGATACCGGTACCCAACAGTACCTTTTTTCTGTACTTTAGTCTAAAGTCTTTAGTCTTTTATATCTATGGATCGGGCCAAATCTACTCTTTCCAATGGTAGAGTTCAATCTGGATTTAGTATCACAAGAACCGTGAATGAAATCTGTAAATAATAAAGTTAATTATGGACATTGCTCCGCCATTTTGGATCGGTTTTTCAACTCGGATTGTTGCTAAACGTTCACAGAAGGTAGACACAATAACTGCGCTCCAATATATGACAATAACGTTCAGTTTTGTGATAGATAATCCTGAGAAATAAAAAACAAAATGGCATCGCAGAGATTTATAGCGTCGTTTTGGATCCGTTTTTCAACTCGGATTGTTGCTAAACGTTCACAGAAGGTAGACACAATAACTGCGCTCCAATATATGCCAATAAAATTCAGTTTTGTGATGATAATCCCGAGAAATAAGAGAAATAAAAAAAACAAAATGGCGTTGCAGTGATTTATAGTGTTTTAGTTTTTTTTGCAATACCGAAAATTGGCACTGTTGGATCTCACGTGAATCGATACACGGTAGTGCAGACGTGTGTTGCGGTCGGTACCCTTAACCCTTTCACTGCCACGCGGCAGAAGGTTAGCCCTTTACTATCACACAACCGACGGCGATGCTCCATCATTAGCGTCATTAGCTCCGCATCCGCGGAGCTAATGACGCTAATGATGGAGCATCGCCGTCGGTTGTGTGATAGCAAAGGGCTAACCTTCTGTATTGTCACAGCGAAAGGGTTAACCGGCTGTCGTGTGGCAGTGAAAGGGTTAAAAGTACCGAATTCGGTACCCGTCTGTACCTCTAATATTCTGCTCTGCTGCTTGGTGTCATTGTTATCCCTGTGTGCTGCAGGCTTATGTCCTTTTGTCATTGTACCGTGAGTGTGTCATATTATAAAACTAAAAAAGGCTGTTGAATGTCTCCGAAAAAGACAAACCCCTGTACATTTCTTGTATTTGGTCAATTAAGTGGTTCCAATTCAGATCCTTAACCAAAATTAAGTCATACGGAATGATTGCACTGAGAATAAAATACTATATGGACCCAACTATAAGATACACAGTGTAGTGTAACATGAAATCCTTACCTGTGTGCCCACAGAGTGTGTGTAGTGTAACAGTGATCAGTACCTGCGTGCCCACAGAGTGTGTGTAGTGTAACAGTGATCAGTACCTGCGTGCCCACAGAGTGTGTGTAGTGTAACAGTGATCAGTACCTGCGTGCCCACAGAGTGTGTGTAGTGTAACAGTGATCAGTACCTGCGTGCCCACAGAGTGTGTGTAGTGTAACAGTGATCTGTACCTGCGTGCCCACAGAGTGTGTGTAGTGTAACAGTGATCAGTACCTGCGTGCCCACAGAGTGTGTGTAGTGTAACAGTGATCAGTACCTGCGTGCCCACAGAGTGTGTGTAGTGTAACAGTGATCAGTACCTGTGTGCCCACAGAGTGTGTGTACTGTAACAGTGATCAGTACCTGCGTGCCCACAGAGTGTGTGTAGTGTAACAGTGATCAGTACCTGCGTGCCCACAGAGTGTGTGTAGTGTAACAGTGATCAGTACCTGCGTGCCCACAGAGTGTGTGTAGTGCAGGGAACAAAATTTACTTTTTGACTTACCAGCCATTTGGCTGGTAGATTTTTAAAACGACCAGCCAGGCAGATTTTTTACCAGCCAAAAATTTAAAATAGCTTTTTAGTATATCGCCATGTGTTATTATGTAAGGGATAATGTATAGCTACGAGGTCATTGTCGCAAAATAATTGACAGACACAGAGTTTAAAATACCGAGCCGCTTCGGCGAGGTGTTTTAAACGTCAGTGAAGGTCAATTATTTTGCGACGATGACCGAGTATAGCTATACATTATCCCGCTTATTACATGGCTAACTTACTAACAATATACCTAATTCATTTTACATCGACTCGCAACACTGGTTCTGGCTGCGTTGTGGCTCCGCTCGTCGCTCCGCCCCCTGTCATCGCCGGCAGCAGAACACCGGTAGTGTCTAATTGCACTGAAACAGTGTGTGTCAGTGGGCTTGATTGCGAACAGCTGCGCACAGCGGTCATTATTGTCCCACAGCGGTCATTATTGAAAAATAATGACCGCTGTCGGGGAGCTATTGACCAATCACAAGCAAGCATTTCGGCGAATGTGAAAACGCCATATAATAATACTATATAATACTCTCATATGCTATTTTCAATTAATATCATAAACAACATAAGGAATATTAGCATAATTTTGAGTGGACTGAAGGAATGAGTCAGCGTTAATAGTTTTAAATGCAAATAATTTATTGAAACATAGAAGTGGGGTCGGGGACACACACACTGTTTCAACTCACCACCCCCGCATCATATTGTAGTCTAGTCTGTCTTCAAACTTCCACTCCTCTCGAAACCTTTTTATATTTGAATATCAACATTATCTGTGCATCCTCAGTAATCCTCAGTTTACTACAATATACTCCTCTCCTGAGTACTGACTAGTGACTTCATCGTCTTTCCAAACGCACGCACACACACACAGAGAAAGGGAGAGTGCCCCCCCCCCCCCCCCCCATTTCCCTTTCCCCAGTCCACACTGTCTGCTGTGCTCTATGGCTCTGCCGCTGATCAGGATTAGCTTGTTAGCTTACGCTAACATAACGTTCATTTCGGGCGATGTGGGCATAAAGGAATGGCGACGATGCAATGCATGTTAGATGCATTTGACCCGTTGTGAGAAGAAGAAAAAACCACAGACTTATTTCGGCTCGCAAAATAGGCGCACTGCTGTGTAGCTCTGCTCTCAGGGAACAAACTTAACTTTTTGACTTACCAGCCATTTGGCTGGTAGATTTTAAAAACTACCAGCCAGGCAGATTTTTTACCAGCCATTGGCGGTTAGCTGGTACTTATTTTGTTCCCTGGTGTAGTGTAACAGTGATCAGTACCTGCGTGCCCACAGAGTGTGTGTACTGTAACAGTGATCAGTACCTGCGTACCTGCGTGCCCACAGAGTGTGTGTACTGTAACAGTGATCAGTACCTGCATGCCCACAGAGTGTGTGTAGTGTAACAGTGATCAGTACCTGCGTGCCCACAGAGTGTGTGTAGACTAGTGTAACAGTGATCAGTACCTGGGTGCCCACAGAGTGTGTGTAGTGTAACAGTGATCAGTACCTGCGTGCCCACAGAGTGTGTGTAGTGTAACAGTGATCAGTACCTGCGTGCCCACAGAGTGTGTGTAGTGTAACAGTGATCAGTACCTGCGTGCCCACAGAGTGTGTGTAGTGTAACAGTGATCAGTACCTGCGTGCCCACAGAGTGTGTGTGTACTGTGTAGTGTAACAGTGATCAGTACCTGCGTGCCCACAGAGTGTGTGTGTACTGTGTAGTGTAACAGTGATCAGTACCTGCGTGCTCGCAGCACCAGCTCATCTTTCCTCTGCAGCAGCATCTTCTGTCTTTCCTGAACAGACTTGGAGAAGTGGCTGCCCCGGACCTCCAGGTCCTCCGGTTCTGGGGTTGCAGCCTCCGAACTCCCACTGGCCCCGGCCGTGTCTTCCGGGGGAGAAGAGCTCATCTGCACCCCTGGCCGCTCCATGGCCTGGAGGAGAAGACGTAATTTGAAACATTCCTCTACGTGTAACATGTTAAATAGAAACTCCACCCCAAAAACAACATGAGACTCATTTGGTAGAACACGATTTGTTTGGCCTGTATGTCTATGTGGCTGGACAAAGCATCTGCCCTTATAGAAGCCTTGTTTCTATGGCGTCTAGCTACAACAGGTTTTGAAACTACAACTGTCCCAAAGGCAGGGGAGTTTGAATCAAAGGTATGTGTCTCAGGAGGGGCGTTGTAAGATAATATAATGCAGGCGTCATAGCAGCATGGGGAAGGGGAGAGAGAAGGTACAGGTGTGGGCATGGTAATAGTAGAAAGACATAAATATAGGCAATAAAAAAGAAATTGCTAGGTTTTTTGTGAGTTTTTCCTTACCTTTGCGTGGGGTATTGATTTTGATTTGATTTTAACACTTTCAGTGCCGTTCACGTAGAACTACGTTTCTGTCGTCCGATCGTTGAGTGCCGGAAACGTAGATCGTACGTTTCTGTCACGGTATTTCTTTTATTATCTATATCCATTCATAATTCAGCGGGGCACCTTGTGCATACTGTTCTGAGTGTGTCTGAGCTGGCAGACGGTATTATACCGCCCTCTATCGCCTTCGGCCAGTAATGCACCCGGTTAGAAAGGGGTTCGTTTATTTTCTATACTGAGCTGCGGCGTGGGGGCGGGTCCTAAACACTCCTAAACACTCCGGCAAAACACACACTTCTAGGGATGGCTTGGACAACTGACCCCCCCCCGCCCGTTGAAGAGCAATGCCCAATAACGTCGGAGGCACGATCGCTGTGGATAACTGGAATGGCGATGAGATTATTGGATTCTCTTTTTTCCATTACTTCAGAGACCAGGGCCCTCATTCATCAACGTGGACTTTGACCTTGACCTACTTCCACACGTAAGCACGGAATTTAGAACTAGCGCACGCACAGGGAAGTCGGCATTCATCACACGTGCGTAAGCAGGCTCTACGCACACCTGTCATGATGAATCCCACCTTGGCCCTGCGCCGCAGCTCGTGCACGCTTTCACGTATTTGCATACCAAAACCGCCCCGACCAACCAAATATGGTCAGGCCCTCCCCTTCAAATACCATGAGGGAATCCCTGTGCGTGGAATGTTGGAGGATGGCAAAGCGAACGAAAAAGAGAAACTACACAGACACCGAGGTGGAGGTCCTCGTAACGGAGGTGGATAAATAAAAGGCGGATTTGTAAACGGTGATGTCAGATATCAACGGCTCCCTAAGACCATTGCTGCAATTCTGCCTGGACAGCTCAAAATACTAATAAAGACCGTTCGTTGACCACTGTTTGGCGTTGGTTGTGTTGTGTGTCATTATAACCGTGCTGTACAATATGAATGCCTTTATTAGTTGTGTTCGATTGGCTATATGATTTTTAGAGGCATCTATTTTGTTGTCGGCTAATAAAGACCGCGCTGGAATATGACTGCCTTTTCCCGTGTTGTTTGATTAATACCCACGGATTAAAGTTCTCCTCAATTCTATTCCAAATCGCGATGGATCTCCCGTCAATTTTCTACCTGCTGCATGATTTCTAGAGGCATACTACTACAATCTATTTTGATGTCAGTATTGGGTAGCCTATATAAACAATATAATACGAGAGCATATACAAGAACAATGAATCTCACTGCATGTATGATGTATCCTGCCTTTCAATACATGAACTTGAATTCCATCATATAGTCTGTCCACTATCTGCATGGTGTCATTGCAATGCGTTTTCTATTCTTTCTTGTACAGTAAAAAGGGGGAAGAACACTATATTCATATGACTTATTCTGCTTACAGCTTCGAAATTCCACTTGTTTCGTTTAACGTAAAGCCTTTTAAATATAATCAAAACGTTCCCGTGTTTCGGCGGTCTGTGCGCAAAATAATAACGAGTTGAGCTTTATGATTTATGATTAATTGAAAATGGGGGACCCTGATGTAAACAGGACGAAAGTTGGTCTGCATCCCCAATTAACAATTGTATGTACTGAGCTGTACTGTACTGTACCCATTCTGCAATCTGTTAATAAACTTTTCAATCAATCAATCAATCAAGCTACGCGGAGCGCAGTCAGTCAGTAGCCTACACCCCGTATATTCCGATAACGCTATATAAACCATGAATGAATGAATGAATGAGAACTTTATTAACAGATTGCAGAATGGGTACAGTACAGTACAGCTCAATACATACAATTGTTAAGGGGATGCAGACCAGAGAAAGACTTTCGTCTTGTTTACATCAGGGTCCCCCATTTTCAATTCATCGTAACATATATGACATGCTGCATTCATTCTGAGAGAAAGATCTATTATTCCAAATGCTATTTATAGGGTTTTGACCATAATTACACTACTGTTGCTATTTTACAATGAACTATAATGAACTACGGTTCATAGAACATCCAGTGTTATTATGCACAGAAGCTCATTTCCTTGTTGTAATAATATATTCTACCACTGGGCGCGAGGTACTCCAGGTCCGAAATGTGCGTAGATGTAAGCACGAAGTCAAGTTCAAGTTGAAGTTGATGAATCCCACTCTTTGCTTAGAAATGATCGTACGCACGGGTTACGCACAGATCTGTGCGTAGAACACGTTGATGCATGAGGGCCCTGGTAAGGACACTATATATGAAAGCTTGCGTTGATCTGATATTTATTTCTACTGCGATTGAAGCTATATGTGTTTATGTGTCTAGCTGTTCTGCCGTTGGGTTGCAGGGGGGGGGGGGGGGGGGGGCGCCGGTCTAAGCCACATTGCTTAATAGTGATGATCTAGCGTTGATTTCAGGAAGATCCGATAATCAGGCGAAAAATGACAACGTGTTTATTGAATTACACAAAAACGCTGTTTTCGTGTCTTTTCCCTGGAATTGCTCAAAAGCGGCCGGACTATGTTCATATTCTTTTTTTTTTTTTTTTTTTTAACTTTATTTTTTAGCGTTTATCGCTTTTCTGGTCAAGCATGACCGACAGAAACAGGTTGAAATGGGATGTAGAGCAGGGGAAGACATTCTGAGAAATGACGGCGGGTCCGGGAATCGAACTCGTGTCCCCCAGATCCGTGACGAGCACGGTTTTCCCCGACGCAGAAATAGCGCCGAGATATGCGGTGAGCTACGGGAGCTCCCGACTATGTTCATATTCAAAACGGTATAAAATGGAAATGTACGGATGAGAAAAGAATCCGTTTTTTGCACGTTGACCAGAAGCAGCTCAATGAGACTCGAGGGCGTTATTAGACCCATAGCGATACTATAAAATATAGGTTTAGTTCTACAAACTACAACTACGTTTACATGGGGTTAATGGGCGGCACGGAAGTGGTCACTTCGCGGAAGGGGCGTGGCACTCAATGTGTTAAGATATTTTTTGTGGGCATTTTTTAAGTGCTTTTAATGACAGGACAGTTTGGAAATTAGGAGAGAGAGAGAGATGGGGAGGACCTGCAACACATGTCCCTGGGCCGGATCCCAATCCAGGACGTTGCGATTACACTGCAAGCGTAGTTACGTGGTGCGCCCCGACAATACAATTATAATAAAGATAAATCTCCCCTTTTAGAGCACCGATCAACAGGTTGTTTATTTTCATTTGTCACTGTGGGTCAGCTTCTGTCTATTGAGTTAGTATGAAGTTCCCTTTAATTGTCATACTACTGAACACAGAGTTCTCTGATGATTATAGAAAACCGTTATTGCTGGTCTCCCAGGTGTCAATTAGGACCGGGCGATATGGAAGAAATCAATAATAACGGTAATCATAAGGAATTCTTCTCGATGTCGATATATATCACAATATCTACTTGCATATATCTGAAATGACGGGTTATGTAATCCAGACAGTTGATATTAATCTCATTGAACTGCGTGGTGATATTAGGGTTGGCGACAGTGGCTCAGGAGGTAGAGCAGTTATCTGGTAATCAAAAGGTTCCCGGTTTGATTCCGGCTCCTCTCGGCAGTGTGTCAAAGTGTCCTTGAGCAAGACACTAAACCCCCTAACTGCTCCTGATGAGCAGGTTGACACCTTGCATGGTCGTCTCTCCCGTGGGTGTGTGAGTGAGTGTGTGAGTGAATGTGTGAGTGAATGGGTGAATGTGAGGCAATAGTTGTAAAGCGCTTTGGATAAGCGCTATATAAATGCAGTCCATATTAAGTGTGACATAAACCAAAACTGCAATTTTCAATTGACATTCCCTCAACTATTTCAGATCAAAAGTCAACAACATAACTGTGTATAATGATATTGTGATCCATTAAAAGATGCTAAACTATCATATTGAGTTATCGCCCAGCCCTGGTGTCAATGTGAATTTAAATACTGCAATAAAACACCATGACATTGGCCTTTTTTCTGCCTTTCATCAGAAACTAGTCCACAGCTGATGGACCACTTTACCCAAAGCCATTTCTTTCTTCCCTGCCGCTGCACCCTGTTCTGCTTGCTTTGTTTTTCAAGTTCCCAAGTGAAACACGTCGCAAAGTGAACACAGCAGGAATTTCTGCCAACGCAGGAGACGGGTCACAGAGGAGGTGATTGCCCACCGATTTTATTTGAAATAAAACAGATGTTTATTTTACGTCGCATTGAATGTCCAACTAGCATACAGATGCCGGGGGACGAGGTTAACATACAATAAGCCGTCAAATAGGCATGCAAACACAAACACACACACACACAGGTGTTATATCTATGGCTGTGCGACTGACCTGTGTGGGAAAGGGCACCTGGATGCGTCCCTCCAGGATGTTGTCGGTGGTCACCTCCACTGAGCGTGTCGCCTGCAGGTCCTGCAGCACCAGATGGTAGGGCACCTGGGGGAACATCTCCTGGATCTGACGGGCCTGAGACACGGAGAAAAACCTCCACTGTGACACGGAGTCCACTCAGGTCAAATCCACCATGACACGGAGTCCACTCAGGTCAAATCCACCATGACACGGAGTCCACTCAGGTCAAATCCACCATGACACGGAGTCCACTCAGGTCAAATCCACCGTTTCTACACATACTTTATATCATGTTATATATACACTATGGAACTACGTCAGTTTGTGATGCGTCTTTGCACCACAATCTCCAAGGTAAATAAGGGTTTCCGACTCTGACCAGTCATCAGATGGAATAAGTTCATGACAAACACTAAACTCCTTCAGATCGTTGTATCATATGTACAGAATCTTATGTGTAAATTGCTAAACTCCTTCAGATCGTTGTATCATATGTACAGAATCGTATGTGTGAATTACTAAACTCCTTCAGATCGTTGTATCATATGTACAGAACCTCATGTGTGAATTGCTTCAACCGTAAGCGATCTTAAAAGACCCAGACACTGACCATGGTGTTGAGCTGAGAGTTGCTGGCCTGCGCGATGCCCAGTATGTTGGTTGTGGCCATGACCTCCACTGAGAAACTGGGCAGCCAGCTGGCAATACGAGAGCCTGAGAATAATACAAGGGACAGCATGTCAAGGCAAGTATTATGCAGTATGTACTACCAGTATTTAAGTATTCATCAAACCATTCTGCTTTGATACTATTGATACTATTCGGTGGAAACTCAAAAGAATGATTGGAGAGAAAGAGAGAGAAAGAGATAGAGATACAGAAAGAGAAAGAGAGAGATACAGAAAGAGAGAGAAAGAGATAGAGATACAGAAAGAGAGAGAAAGAGATAGAGATACAGAAAGAGAGAGAAAGAGATAGAGATACAGAAAGAGAGAGAAAGAGATAGAGATACAGAAAGAGAGAGCCACGCAAGGGTCACGAGTCATTAATCGATGGCATCAAGTACATCTGAGCCCAGTGGTGGAAGAAGTACACAGTTCCTTAAGTAAAAGTAGAAATACCCAGATAAATGGGTACTCTGGTGAAAGTAAAACCCCTCCATTCAAATTCTACTTAAGTAAAAGTAGAGAAGGTAAGTCACACGGTATGTTAAAGTGGTATGTGGTCCAGTTATGCTGCTCTGATTAAAGGTTATGTTAAAGTGGTGTGTGGTCCAGTTATGCTGCTCTGATTACGTCCTCATGAAGTTGACAGGCTTCAAATGTGAAGTTGCCACGTTTTCTATACAAAATATTTTTCTTCAAAGTAACTAATAACTGATGGGTTCAGATAAATGTAGTGGAGTAAAAAGTACAATATTTCCTTTGAAATGTAGTGGAGTGAAAAGTATAAGGTTCCCTGAAATAAATACTTATGTAAGGTACAAGTACCTCGAAATTGTACTTAAGTACAGTACTAGAGTAAAAATACTTATATATGTATATATATACTTATTATGCACAAAAGCTCATTCATATCTCAGTACACTTGCACAAATGTATTTCATTTTAGGATTACTGAGAGTTAAGGACTTAGAATTTGAAGTTCCCTAAATGCAAAATACTCACGTAAAGTACAAGTAGCTCAAAATTGTACTTAAGTACAGTACTGGAGTAAAAATACTTTCCACCACTGTCTTGAACTTTTAGGGGGTGCTGACCGTCAAAGTGGAAGAAGTGGTTGTGCTGGTTGAGGTGCGGCCGTGCCTCCGGTCCCGGGACGGTGTTGTCCTCGGTCGGCTCCCTGGGCCTCTCCTGCCTCTCTGCACCCCCCTCGCTGATGTTCAGGGACAGGCGGCAGGTGGGACACGACGTGTCCTGTTCCAACCAGGACCGCAGACACGAACTGGGGATGGAAAATGACACACTGTCAGCATGGAACGACGACCGGTCTGAGAGTAAGTCGCTATAAACCCTAAAGATTGTTTTATATTGTAGATTTTCATCCCATCAATATCCAGAGTTGGCACAACACAGATTATTTTTATTTTTACTAATCCACAGAATATGATGTAATTAATTATCCCTTGTGCCATATGTACTAAGATGAGCACACGCATACGAACATATCTCAGATGTATAAGAACTGGAGGTGGCCAGTGCAGAGAGCAGGCAACTGCTTGGACAAGTGGGTACAGTACCTCCCATGACATGAGTTTAATTAGGCCCATGTCACCTCAGGGAGGCTCAGCAGGGCATTCCAGTGTCTTGGAACCACAGCCAGCAGACTCAACATTTCTGCGTGACTGCAAGATACATATGTGTGTCTTTTGTGAACACATACAGGTATGTATAGTATCTATCTAGGTAAATGGACTGCATTTATACATACTGTATCTTTCATCCAAAGCGCTTTACAACTTATGCCTCACATTCACCCATTCACTCACACATTCACACACCGACGGCAGAGGCGACCATGCAAGGTGCCAACCTGCTCATCGGGAGCAGTTAGGGTTTAAGTAGGCTGGTAAAGATATGCCTCCTAAAGTGTGTAAACGGAAGTACAGGAAGTACAGGCTACAGGCTTTCCGGTTTCGACAAAACAATTATAGAAACAATATTTCCTCGTTTAAGCCACTGCAACGGCTTTTCCTGAAGAATGTACTACATGACCGGGACTTTCTAGCTTGTTTGCCGACAAGATTCGGGAAAGGTTTGGTCAGTTCGGAGGCAGCTTCCAGGGGAAGTACATACACCGGAAATTCTACCCCATAGACACTTTCGGGCCGTAGTTCTTTACCAGGCTTTATCTCACGGAGGAGATAAAACTGGGAACGAGGTTAGGGTTTAAGTGTCTTGCTCAAGGACACTTCGGCATGCTGCCGGGAGGAGCTGGAATAGAACCCAGGCTCTACCCAGACAGCCGCTCTACCTCCTGAGCCACTGTCGCCCCTAGGTATTACTACCTATATTGGCAGCAGTGGGTTACTCACTTGTGGAACAGATGTCCGCAGGGCAGCTTGCGTGCCGAGACCATAGAATCCCAGCAAATAGCACAGTCATCATTATTGGCTGCCAGTTCCTCAGGCGTGGCCACAGAAAACCTGGAATGAAAACCCACTGATATTGTATTACAACAGCAGAGCGTACGTCAGAATCATAGCATTACACCAAGCCGTTAACAGCATCACACTGTAATACAAACCTAGCCTCCATAGTATCCATGACACGGAGGTAGTTCTTGTGGCGGCGGATCCTCTTCTGCACCTCGTGGAAGAGATAACGCAGCTGCATGAAGATGACCAGACTGGCCATGGACAGCCAGATGTTGCCAAAGAGCTGAGTGAGAGAAGACATGGAAGTGAGAGAAGGAGCAGAATGAGGGCAGAATAGAATAGAACTACTTTATTAATCCCTAGGGAAATTCAGCACCACAGATCGCTCACAATAAACATTTAGGTAGTCAAAAATAAGAAGACAGTCAAATAATATGTATCTAAAATATACAATCCAAAAATATACAGTAAAATGTCAAATGTACAGGAAGATATACAAGGATTTATACAGTTTGGTGCAAAACAAAACTGCAGTGCAAAGGAAATCGCATTGATAAATATATTTCAAGTATTTCAATTATCTTAATTTCAATTTTGCCTCGGATATAGTTTTATGGATATACAGTCCTTAAGTAAAATATGATCTACTGGGATTCTACGCATCGCTGGTAGATGCCTTAATCGTGAATCAGTGTGAGTATGTGTGAATGTAACAGCTTCTGGACTGCACACTGTCAAAATAAATGAATGTATTCTGTCTCAGAGTTTGTCCTTGCTCTCCGTGTGTCACTCTCTCTCTTGCCGTCTCCCTTCTCCTTTTTCCAGAAACCTGGTGAGACACCAGCATGAGGCAGAATAGAGAGGTGCAGAAACGTCACCTTCTCCTGAAAGAGACACATCGAGAAATGAACAGATGGCTCCCAGGCAGAAATGGATGTTTGTAATGTCATTTTGACTTGACTTGCCGTGGTGGTTTGTTGGGGTCGTGTCTCTCATCCCACAATTAACTCCTGGTGATATCATTAAAGTGTAGGAAAAACACAAGTTCTCCATCTCTGGGGAGCTTCTATCCCCAGGCCATCAGGATGCTCAATGACAATGACACCATGTATCATCTACACTCACTGCACACACATCCACATGTACACACTCACTTTAAACAAACACTCACCTTACCACTCACTTCACTCACTTTAACACATTCATTTTGAGATTTGCACTACATTCATACCTCATTTGCACCCTACCCTAAGTTTTGTACCTCATCTCATTTCTGCATTGTACCTCACTGTTGCTCATTTTAATCTGTATTGTATATATGTATATTGAGTTCAGAACATTCCCTTACTTACTTTTTAATTACTTTTTTTTACTGTATGTAGCACACTCTCAGGGGCTTATACAGAAACAAGCATTTCATCATAAAGTATTCTGTATTTTGTTGTGACAAATAATAAACAAACTTGAACTTGAAACTTCTCAGTACCAGTCAACAATTCTCCACACTGTAAACAAGCCTCACATACATGGAGCTAAAACTTCAATATAAAAGCGCCAGACAGTCCGTTGCCTTGGTAACACACAGAGAAACTGAGAAATCGTCATTTTCGGGTACTTTAATGAGATGACATGGCCAGGAATGCATGGCAGGATGAGAGACGACAGACCCTGACACAACGCCACAGTAAGTACAACAACATCCATCGCCAAGAGGCTGTTATATTTCGTAGATAGCTCGGCTCTGCTCTATGGGATGTCCCTGTCACCTAGCGTGACCTTGAAAGAATTCCGCTACTTGCACCTTTACTTGTCCGGCCACGCCCCCTTCCGCCCATATGCATATAAGCGAGGGCCATATAAGCGAGTGACCATACTCCACCTTCCCAATTCTTTCACTTCAGAAAGTGTTTCGCTATACGCACACGGCATGCAAGTGGCTTTTAGCTTAGTTATTCTCTGTGGTTGCTGTTTTTCGGATCCCGAGGATGGCATCACCAACAATTTCCGTCACGACCTCCTCTATGCGCCGCGGGGGTTCCCTAGTCCCACGTTCGTGGTGAGAGCCTCGGCGGCGCTCAGAGCTGGGTGCGTACCGTCCAGAGACCGTTGAGCGCCCCTCTTCAGTGAAAAGGCCCTCCGGCTCCGGCGTCCCCTCCGGGGTTGACTTACGGCGCAAGGTCCCCGCTGCTGCTTGCTCCCGTCATTCGTGAGCAGCTGTGGCTGGTGGTCGGGCGGTTCACTGGCACTCCCTTCTCCCAGCCTCCGCCGTTCGCTATGGCAAACGGCGCAGAGTGTGGTGCCGCTCAGAAGCCGTCGAGCCCCTCCCTCGTGAGAGAGGTGGCTCCGGCATCGACATCAAACGGACCCCCGACAAGAACGGGCGCGGTCTCTCTGATGGCAGACGAGTGCGGCACAAGCTCTCCGCCTGCTTGCTCCCGCCGTTGCTCCCAGTGGTGAAGCAGGCAGGACGGGTGGTCGGTAGTAGGAGGAAGAGTACATGCGGGCCGGGGGGTTCAAGTCTCCCAGTCTCTGCGGAAATGCTGGTGCCGGAGTGGGCCCTACGTCCCCTACCAGCACATCACAGATGTTGCATGGAGGGGATGGGGGTTTCATCTCTGGTGCCTCGCTGGCGAGGTCAGTGCTCAATTAAAAAGAGCTCCGACGCCAATGCGAGTGACGCGAGATGTAAACATGGAGAGAGACACTGCGGTGGAGTGCAGTGGAGCTCACCTCGAGGGGAAAAGCATCACGCCTGGCAGCAGGTAAGGAGCGGGGCTATGCCTGGCAGGCTGTATCCCCCCTCCCCTTCATCTCTCTCTCCCTCTGTTTTCTCTCCCTAGTACACCAAACCCCCATATTCCCCCTAAAACAACTATGTTAACGTTAACGTTGTGTATATCTCAACGTGAAGTATGAGTGTTACGGGGGAAATTCTTGCATGTGAATAGGAGCCGCCAGTGCTCGTGTGGCCAAGTCTTAAACTTGGACCTAGGGCTAGTGGCTAGTGTGCTGTTGTTTTTTCCTAAGGACCGACTTATTCCTATGTGATATGCTCACGTGTGGATTCGGAAGGGCAACACACGGCTGGAAGCAAACCTCCTTTTTTCACCTTGTGTGTCTCTTCGCTTTACGTGAGGTTGGGTGGGTGGGGGGATATAAACCGTTCTATGAATGCGTTATATCAATTTGGTGAAAGTTCTGACTAGGCGTGTGACGGGAAGGTAGCGCAAAACGAGCGCTCCCGTCAGCGTCGAGCAGGACGGGCGTGGGGCTACGTTAGTTGCCCCTCTTCCCCGTTAAAGAAAAAGCTCTTTCTCCTGCCTTTGTCATCTTACCCCTTATTCTTCCCCCCTCCTCGAAATACTACGTTAAATAAAAGGGTCCCTCTAAAGGAGTGATACGTTTTTGTTTGTAACGAGCGTGTGTTGATTCACTGTGTATTTTGGGGTAGCCCTCTTACGAAATAAGTAATGAGGGCCCGTTGTTTGTCTGTTGTAACAGCTATAGTTGACGGGTGGCGTTCTCTTGTGTGTGGGGAGTTGTGGGGTTCGCCTTTTTAAACAGGCGTAGACTCTGAATTCCCCCCCCCCCCCCCCCCCCCACTCGTTTGACCTATCATATGAGTGCCCCCCCCCCCCCCCCCCCCACTCGTTTGACCTATCATATGAGTGCCCCCCCCCCATTTCACTATAAAGGGCTCCTCCCGACCACAATCGCTGATTACCTGGGGCGGAAGCCTCAGCCATTTTCTCTAACTACGATCTGACTGGCTAATAAACCTTGACTGAGCACGTTCTTCATGATATCCACGATATCCCACAGTGTCTTTCATTGTAAACACAGCTCACGGCTAGTGGTGCCGCTCCGTGCCTTCACCTCATATTTTCGTATTTTACGCGAGGGTGGGCGGGGGAAAACCCTTTCCCTTTTCTCCTTGGGTATGTTATATCCTCAGTGGGATTCTGACGATGAAGGGGGAGGACGTAGCTCAAAACGAGCGCGCCTCTTCACTCAGGGACCTCTCGTGTGCGTTAGCGTCATCACGCGAGCGCGTAGGGTTCCGCCCTGTCAGCTCTCTCGACAGCAGGGCAATATTTGCATACCCTGCTCGTCTCTGGGGAGAAGGGGGGGGGGGGGATTCCCAGCCATTGAAAACATCACAGGCTTTCGCGTTTTCTTATTGGCCCAAGAGATATATCCGTGAGTTCCCTCCTGGTCATCCCAGACAGGGGGGAGAAACGTTGTAGGGGCTCTTTCTTGTTAGAATTCGCCGCCGCCGTTCTCAGGTTTTATGAGCCTACACGCTGTTCATATCAGTGCTTGGTCTTACGGGACAGGTATCAGCGCTGGCCCAGGCGTGTTTTTCAGGTGTTTATTTGAATCAGCTTTCGGGACAAGCGCACTCTGGTCTGGCCAACGGCATAAACAGCGTTTTTTATGCGGTCGGCCGGGAAGGTTTTTCTTTTTATCTCTACCGTGCGCCAGCTCACTAGGCTAGCTTGAGGGCTCGTGTACATCTCCGGGGGGAAATGATGGGGTAGATCAAACATCAGCGGGGGGTTTCACGCCCGTTAGGTGGGCCACCGGGACCTGTGCGTTCGCGTGCAGACCGTCTTGGTGGCGCCCCTGTGATGTTTTTTGATCGAAACGTGTACCTAACCCCCTCTCCTACAGAGAGGTGCGGCAGCGTGTAAGGGCACGGGACTCATCCTGATCACGCCGGACTGGATCAGTTTAACCCGGTGCCCGCCGCGTCACAGATACGTTCTGATTAACCCGAAGGGCCCTGAGCTTTTCCGGGGGGAAAATGCCAGGGCGGGCCGGACGCCACGGGGGTTGATGTCATGAATGTTGTGTGTTAGGCTTGGGCGGTATGACGGTATTACGGTATACCAGGGTATTTAGAAATCCCGACGGTATTGAAAACCAATACCGTCAAAATCACATCCGTTTCAGTTTATATTACAGTGAAACGGAGTTTTAACAGTGGTTGGTTGTAGTGCACTGCACACACGCGCCAGCAGAGGGCGAGACTAGAGCTGCCGCGGTATTGATATTTTCCTTACCGCACGAATTTGCGAAATATTTCCTACCGCCGCGGTTATTACCGCACAGTGCGCACAAAAAAAATAAAAAGTTTTAATGCATTTTTTTTTTTTTAGTAGTCTACTCTTCTAGCCTGCCTCTAGTCTAAATAATGGCGCTTTTCCACTGCATAGTACCTACTCGACTCGACCCGCTTTAGGCACCTGGTACTTCGTTCCTTTTCCACTGCAGCCAGGTACTACTCCGTTTGTCTCCGTGTGGGAATGCAGGCGGGGCCGCTCGCTTGTGTACACTGAAAGCTCCGTGGGCATAGATGTCCGAGGGCTTGCAGCAAGCCAGAGTTTAACACAGTTTCAATCAATCAATCAATCAATAACAACATTAACCAGACTCTCGTTGCGTCTATTCTGCCAAAGCTAACGTTACCTCTCATTGTGTATTCTACCAAGCAAACCCGGGTTTAACGTTACCTCTCGTGTATATCGGCTGACGGCTAATAACAACAACAAACTTAACACATCAGCGATCTTGTTGTGACACTAAACTCTCCGCTCGGTGGTAAATTGGGTTGATGTCGGTTTTGTTTCATCAATAAATAAGGCAGAATACACAGTGAATCCATTCTTTTTTGTTTATTGCACTTGGTTCTGTCGCAAACAAATCCTGAACGAAATGCATCCTTAGCGAGGCAGTAAAGATGGCGGCGCCGGCGTTCTGTTTTTGTTCAGAGGCTACAAAGTGTGACACGTCTCTCTTCTGACCAGTCAGTGGTCTGCAATGTTTCACATGACTTTTCTGGTACCACTTCTACCCAATAGGGTCGCTTGGAACCGAGTAGGGTATATCTGCAGAGCCGCAAGCCAACTTTATTATTATGATAAAAAACAGCGGTGACACGGTATTCAGCCTAACTCTGCGGTGAGCGTGATGCAACAGCGATACCGCGGTAATGCGGTTATCGCGGCAGCTCTAGGCGAGACCAGTCCTCACTAGTGGAGCAGAGCTGGTTGTCTACACACAGGAGGAGGAGGGGAAACCCCGCTTCACTGGAAATTAAATGAGAGTCGAGACACGCTTACCGTTGCTGCCTGGTGCTGCGGGCTAACTGGCTGTTCTGAGAGCTAACTGTTGTGTATATGTATCACAACGGTGGTCACGCTTTACGGTAATGTGAAAATACCGTAAAGCGTTGTGGTAACGAGAGTGTGTGTTGTTGTGGACTGGTGGAGCAAGCAAATAAACCGTAAAACGTTACGTCGCAGTCCGGTGCGTTTTTGAATACACAATACTAACGTTACTAGTACTAGGGTGCTGCAGGGCTCCTGGCTACCATTCTGAGAGTTAACGTTAGTATTACTAGGATGCTGCGGGCTTCTGGCTAGTGGCTACCATTCTGAGAGCTAATGATAGTAGCACTCGGATGCTGCTGGCTAACTGGCCATCTCCGCGATTTGTTTACTTGGTAACACGGGTTGCCCCCCCCGCTGATGAAAATGAAAGTCATACCGTTCAATACCGTACACCAGGGTATTAGGTCATCAAGGTATGACGGTGTGAAATAAATGATACCGCCCAGGCCTATTGTGTGTCATAGAAATGCCACTACGAGTTGAAAATGGGGGACTCCGATGTAGACAAAACAAACATCTTCCTCTAAAGAGGATCTACATCCCCTTAACAGTTGTGTGCATTGGTCCATACTATGTTGTACCCTTTCTGCGAACTGTTAAGTGTTTTTTTTCCCCTTTCTCCATTAATTTCACCCCTCCCTCCCCGCTCGACCGGGGGGTGGGGGCTGCTTATTATCAGTCAGCCCCTCTAAGCACCCCTGTGTAGTTCCCGGTCCTCCAGTCACGGGTCGGCCTTGCCCTTGTTACCTGTTGGCCTGGGTTAACCCTTTTTTAAGCCTGAAAACACCTTGAACTGCATTATATAGCCTGTATATACGCGCAGTTGTGTTTCCGAGTTTTTTGATGGGTTAAGGGAGCAACCCTTTTCTGTTGGGATGGTTGTCCCCCCGGTATGCCGGTAGCGGAGTCAACTCTCTGGTAGAGCCCGGGTTTGACCCCGGCTCCCCGAGAGTATGCCTCCGCATGTTTTATGACGTCTGCCAATTGTGTCAAACTCTTTCAGGGTATCTGCAGGTTTAGCCCAGTCAGATTTAAGGCTTTTTAAGACTTTTTAATGCCACTCAGAATTAAATTTAATACCAATTTCACGATAACAAAATGGCAAAAATCATGGGTACTCTCAGTACACTCATTCAAGGGTACGACGACTATGCCTGCACCTCATGGTACCAAAGCACCTCAAAGGCACTAAAAACAAGATTACAAACATCACAAAACAAACTGGTCAGACTACTGCTTAACCTCACTCCTAAAACCCACTTTACCCCTGCCCACATTCAAAACCGCTCTTAAAGAGCACCTACGGGAGGCTGCAATTCGAAACTGGCCACCGTAAATGTCCAACCCCCCCCCCTCCTCCTAATGTACAGTCTCATCCCCATCATATATATATAATATTTTCTGTTATGATCTCTGGGTAACAGTACTGTATATTATTTGCATATCGTATGTCACAAATGTAACAGTACTACAGTATATACCTGTATGTCATGATGTCATGTATGTTTTTACTGTATTTATTTCTGTATATTTTATTTCATTTTTATTCTATTTTACTCTACTCTTATCCTAGGCAACTTTATTGATTTGTGTTATTATTCTAATTCGTGACCTGTCCTGTCTAAATGTTTAAATGTTGAGCGATTTGCAGTGTCAAATTTCCCACGGGATAATAAAAGTATTTCTATTCTATCTATTCTATGTTGTGTATGTCAATATGAATTGAAAATGGGGGACCCTGATGTAAACAAGACAAACGTCTTTCTCTGGTCTGCATCCCCTTATTATTGTGTGTATTGAGCTGTACTGTATTGTACCCATTCTGCAATCTGTTAAATAAAGTTTTCATTCATCCAGTTGTTTTGTTTTTGTGGTTTGGTTGAATGAATACTTTATTTAACAGATTTCAGAATGGGTACAATACAGTACAGCTCAATACACACAATAATAAGGGGATGCAGACCAGAGAAAGACGTTTGTCTTGTTTACATCAGGGTCCCCCATTTTCAATTCATAGTGACATTTATGACATGCACAACATACATGACATTTATGGCATAGGGATATACATGACATACAGGTATATATTACCGTTACATTTGTGACATACATGATATGCAAATATACAGTACTGTTACGCATAGATCCTAACAGAGTCAGGGAACATCGCTTGAAACACCTCTCCTAGTCCCTCATTTCCATTGTAGGACTGATGCTTTGCGACCGTATTTAGAACCCACAGTACCTCAGCTTCAAGGGTTGGCGTGGAGCCGAACGTTACCCGGACAGGTGCAGATGTAATTGGTGGTAGACCTACCTGTCCCTGAGCAGTTGATGTGGACGGCGTCGAAAAGAAATTTGATATTGAAGTTGTCTGCAGGCGGGTTTTTGTAGAGGTAACATGCTTAGCGCTGTGCATGCGTGACTCGACTGCTTTTATTCCCATCGTTCCCAGTTTAAAATCCTTTTTGCAGAGTTTGCAGCGGGCCTCGTACTTTCACTGGGACCAACCACACGGTGCAAACAGAGGGTTTTCGAGCCAGTTCTCATTAAATTTGCACTTTCCCATGTTAAATTAACGAGTGCAAATAAATACAAATCAATTAAACTAAACGTCAGCGTTATCGCTACGGCTTGAATAACGTGTTACCTATGCTCCGGTGTTCTGAAATAGCTCCCGACGGCGACACACATTAAGGACCATAAATTGGTTCCGCCCCACTGCGCAGCGTACCGTTTGCGTGAAAGAAAAAAAAAGGTCTGACTTTATCTCCCGTTAATAATAGTTTCCCCCCAGATTTCACAATGAAACATAAGATGACATGGCATGTTTTTAAGACCTCCGAAAGTCGGATTTAAGACATTTTAAGACAAATTAAGGCCTTAATAGTTGATAGTTGAATTTAAGACTTTTTAAGACTTTTTAAGGTCCCGCGGACACCCTGTCTTTTCTCTGAACCCCAACCCTGCGGGATTAATAGATTGGCGGGGTCAGGGTTCGTGGCGAGGTCGGTTTACTGGCGGGGTCAGGGTCCGGGAACTCAACCCTGCAAGGTGGTGACCCCACGAGATGGTGACATTGTGCACGGCATGCCGAACACCCTCCCCTTCCCCCCCGCTCGGCGGGTAGGCCGTCGGGGTACTGTTTCTACAGTAAGCCCTGCTAGGCGCTCCTGTGTAGTTCACAGTCCTCCGGGCGCAGGTCGAGTTTGCTCTTGTTACCTGTCGGCCTGGGTTAAGGGATCGACCTCTTTTGGAGTGTTTGTCTCCCCGGTATGCCAGCTGACCCCACAGGATTATGGGGGAGCCTCCTCAGAGAACTTCGGAGCCTCCTCCCCAGGGAGTTTCAGAGCCTCCTCAGGAAGTTCTTCGGAGCCTCCCCCCCTTCAGCGGAGCCTCCTCCTCGGAGAGAGAACCTCCTTACAGAGCCTCCTCCTCCAGGAGTTTTTCAGAGCCTCTTCCTCTGGGGGTCCTCGCGGCGTACCAGGCGGAGAAGGGCCTTCACCTGTTGTAGGCCCTGTCCGATGCGCTGGCGTGTAGGGGGTGGTGTCACAAGTAAACGCCTGGAGAGGTCTCGATGCCACGGCCTCGTTGACCTCACCAGGTCCCTTTTGTAAACGCGGGTCCTGGCCCCTGGCCTCGGCGGTAAGCGTGCCTCGAGTAGCCTGGGGCTGGGGCCTCCTTCGCGCCCCGCTGCTACGGCTTCGCTCGCATGCAGAGTCGGGGTTTGGAATCCTGACCTCTCGGGACGCCTCGTGGGCTGCGTCAGGGTTAACAACCCCGACCCGCGAAGTGTGGGAGCGGTAACGCAGGCTTATGTTTTCGCGTACGTCCCCTGGTGGCGGGCGGAGCGCGCGGTCGGGTAGTCACTGGCCCTTCTGTCCCAGGGCTCTACGCTAACCTTTTTCCCAAGGAGCACATGTGCTCCTAAATGAAAAAATTTAGGAGCACACAAAGAAATTTAGGAGCACCCAAAAATATTTAGGAGCACAGTGAAAATATTTCAAGTAACAGAGTTTATTTTTATTTTTTTTAAATAAATATATATTTGTACTGTGCGTGCATGTGCAAACGGGAACGGGACACACATCTGTGCAATAGCACATACCACCAAAGTCACTGGCCCACTGTGTGTGTGTATCTGCGTGTGCAAACAGGAATGGGACACAGACATTTGAACTATTAAGTGATTAATGCCTACTGTGGCAAAGTTGTAGACAACAACTAGGCCTAATAAGAAAGGCAGTGACATTGAACAAAAAGGAGACACTGGCATTACCACCAGGGCCATCAGTAGAGGGGACTGTAAGGTGCCCTTTCGGTATACTACCTTTGCTAAAACTGTGTTCTCTGTTAAAGGTGGTAACTACTGGAATAGCCTACCAGTTGTGATTAGAGAGTACCCCACATACTCCATGTTCAAGACCCATCTTAAACTGCATCTTAAGGCAAACCAGAACTGTGATAATTTGTTATCTGATTTAGTTAATGTAACTTGTTTCTTGTTTTTATTGTTGTTTTTATCATTGATTGTCACCATGCTTTTACCCTAAGCAGGCTATTTATTTATTGAAAGAGTTTTGCTGTCTCCTGGTGTAAATTAGCTCTGTGTGCTGTCCCTATCAAATAAACTATCAAATCAAACTACTGCTACAAAAGTAACAGTCACTTAACTTTAGCTTTTGCCCCTTTTATGCATACAATGCCTATGTTTTGGCTGTGTTGCTCTTCTAGAAAAATAATCCTTTCAGGGTTGCCTATTGAAATACTGTACACCTCCAGTACAGAAACATTGTTTATGAGTTTGCGTGTCAGGTAGACCATTGATTGACAGTCGATTCTGCCAATTACGTCACACCGCTTGCACTCCGGCCGTCCGGCGCTGCAGCTGGACCCTATTGCCCACCTCTGCTGTTGATAACGCTAGCCAAGTAAGCTGTACACACATACACAGTGGGCCAGTTACTTTGGTGTTGGGGTGTAACAATGCATCGATCCTAAGGGGAAAATTCAACTGCATCGATTTGAAAATGTTAGAATCGATTATCGCAATTTGAATGTGTACACAGTGTTATGTTGTTATCATGTCCGTTACAGTCAACACAACGACATACGCTACTGCATCAACGTTATGATTAACAAAGCAAGGCATTCGTTTTGTTGCATTAACGTTATATTATTATTGCTATCGCTAAATCTAGGTGTTCTAAAATCTATTGCTATTGGTAAGACTATAATAAGTTAGTGTCTCGGAAAACGCTCGCATATCGCAATGGCAGACTTTCAGAAAGTAAACAAGCAAAATGAGAGCTTCCGATTGGTCATTTGCTTTATTTCCCATGAAACCAGTCACGTCACTCTACTGTGATTGGACCGTTGGCTTGAGTGCAATGTGGGACTTGTAGTTTTTTACGATTCTCAGTGGAGAAATAAAAAGAACGACTAAGGCTGTAATCTGCACTCGCACACCGTGCGAGTAATTGATTTTTCAGGTTCACACACATATTTTTAGGGGCATATGCGAGCAATATGGTCGCACTGTAGAGCCCTGTGTCCCGCGGTCTGCTCACCCTGTGCATCTGTTGGGTGCTGTCCCCTCTTTCGCAGGGGGGGTGGGGGGCCCGGACCCTCCCCGGTATTCTGATGGTTGTAGGGGACCTCAGCGGGTGCATTTGTCGGGCTCTCAGCCCTGCTCCGCTCCTATGTCCCATAGAGCAGAGCCGAGCTATCTACGAAATATAACAAAGGTTATCCTATAACCCTAGTTATATGAGTAGATAGCGAGCGCTCTGCTCTTAACACTTTGAGTGCCACTCACGAGATATCTCAGGTTTTTAACACTTTGACTGCCTAAAAACGCTTTACAGCGTCATTGCTGGCCATGCTAAAGTTGCCGGGGGACGCTGTACAGCGTCCTTATATCAATATTTCAAAAATCTGGAATCGGATTCATATTCCCCCTCCGCTGGCCTGAGGTCCACCAGCAGGACCCACTGAGCTCTCTGGCGGTTCAGGAGCGCCATCTGGTGGCCGATCGGCGCAACCGCTTAACAGGAAGCGCAGTAGAGGTTTTGCTGGTCGGCCCTATTACTTCCGGGCACTCGGTATTGGTTCCGGCATTCTAGCTCGTCACTCTACATAGCGATCGATTGCCAATAACTCGATAAACAACATGATTTGGACGTATATACCATTATACAAGCTGGAGATGGACCGGGTAATAATATATCCCATAATGATAAAATTTCTACTCGACGATGATCGCCCAACGGCGCGCGGAGACTGGGGTGAGTTTCAGCGTGTAACGTTACCATCTTCGATACTAACTGCTTTTATCAACATTTGACCCACATTAGATGATTGGTATAACGCTGCGCACGGAATTATAAACGCCCCCTCGCCCATCCGGTCAACATCAGATGACGTGTAGTAACTTCTAGAAGTACGTCTAGTTGGAATTTTTTATATCGCGCTGATTGCCATCAAACTGTATTTCATCATCAATATAATGCATTTGGGGCTATATATCACGTTCTGGAGAAAGTTGCAGAAAGAGATGAAAACATACTTATACATTAGACCATACTTTACTATGAATATGTGAATGAAAAAGTTTAACGTTGCTACACAATGAACAATACATATAGGACTTTGATTGGGCCCTAATAATGGCAATGTAGCAATAGAATTAAAAAAGTTATAGCCCTGCAAAGAAGGGGACTTTCTCCATAGACAAATAGCGCTGGCAATCTATGGTATATCATTAATTTAACCCAAGGCAACCAAAGTGTTAATAGTGACGTGGAATGCCACTCACGAGATTTCTCTGATTTTTTTTTTTTTTTAGCGATCTGAAATCATATTGCATCACCCGAGCCTACCCGAGTATACCCGAGCGGCGCCGGCGATCATTGTGGAAAAAAGCGCCCCCTGTCGTCTTTCAGATGACATAAGGGATTTTGGAATGGACTCAATGAAAATGGATGGGGGAAAAAATCCGATACTCCACATTTTCCAGTCCACTGATCCAGCCGGGGTTACCAGAGTTCATTCTGGATCCTCTGAACCCCGCTGATCATGGAGTTCTACTGTATCGCGTTGGATCTATACACTTATCGATTTTTTCGAATGGTGATCAAGAATTGGAATCAGAGCGCAAAACGGGAACCCGGAAACGGCTATCTACTCATATAACTAGGGTTATAGGATAACCTTCGTTATCTCTCCATGTGGTAGGCTTGCCGCGGTAGCCAGTGATACCGGTGTTACTGTTCAGGCATCCACAGAGTACATTACTTGCCCACCACCTTCACCGGCGGTGTATGCTTTTTTCTTTTATAGAAATAAAACCCATTTAGTTAATTTCCTCATATCAGTGCCCACATTCAAATAAGAAATGCTCATTTGTAAAATACTAAACGTGTTATCAAGCGTGTAATTTAGACATTATAAATCTAACATGCGGACAGCAGGCATTTTTAGGTTTCACTTTCACTTCGTTTTAACTTCACGTGAAGGAGAGAAAGAAGGCTCTAAAGATGACACGTTACACAGCGATAGCAGAGGATTTGGAAATATTTCAAATGAAAGCAAGCGAGAGGAGGAAATGTCCGGTGTCACCGGTAATACCGGTGTTGTCATGAGTCATGGAAAATTCCACATCACAGTGGCAAAAACCCTACAGTGCCCGTTTCAAATCCAAGGAAGCACTCGCTTAATTAACATACCATGGCTTCTGACACACGTCAGCCTAGAGTGGACGACGGATTGCGTGTAACCAGCCGTGTGCCGTGAACTCACCAGCATGTGGATGTGATGGACAAGGTCCAGACCCAGGAGAACCAGCTCCATGACAAAGTCAGTGTAGTAGACATAGGAGGCCTTACTCTCCCAGTTGCCCTCATAGCTCAGGTCCCACAGGTGGATGGAATACCTGGACAGGGAGCACAACCAAACACGTATAGGAAGAAAAAGCTTCTCAGAGTCTGTTTTTGTTAACGGTTCACGTGTCTGCGGCAGAAACACCAGTAGCAGCACCTACCGGAAGATGACGTGTGTAGTTCTGACGGTCACCAGCATGCACTGCGAGGGGAGAGAACACCGGCTCTTAGTACAACATAATCCTATCAATTTTTGTGTGTGTGTGTGTGTGTGTATGTGTGTATGTGTGCGTGTGCGCGTGCGTGTGTGTGTGTAATGAAAAGAAACCCTGCTTTTTTATTCTTATCTTAATCTTGTTTTTATCCTGAACACATGTCATTGACACAAGAGACTAAGTCTTTGCCAGTGGTGGAAGAAGTACACAGTTCCTTTACTTAGGTAAAAGTAGAAATACCCAGATAAATGAGTACTCTGGTAAAAGTCCAAGAAGTAGAGAAGTATTCGATGTTGAATGTACTTAAGTACTGTATCTAAAGCAAAGGTATGCATTCCACATGATGTTTGTGTATTCCAGTGCTTGGGAGCGTTCAACCCTCATTGACCATTGACCTCTAAAAGGTGAAAGTGGTGTGTGATCCAGTTAAGCTGCTCTGATTATGTCCTCTTGAAGTTGACAGGCTTCAAATGTGAAAGTATATAATCTTCATACATTTTTGCCATGTTTTCTATGTAAAATCTTTTTCTTCAAAGTAACTAGTAACTGATGGGTTCAGATAAATGTAGTGTAATGTAGAGTACAAAGAGTACATTTGTACTTAAGAACAGTACTCGACCACTTTGCTAGGGGGCTTTTGAACTGTAAAAGGGCCACTTCACTGAAAAACAATAAAAGTGTATTATGCATGTAAGCTCAAGTATAATATAGCATGTACATAAAGACCCAGTGCCTCATCCGTAGCTAACAGTGTATTGCACTACCACAGGACCTAGCATGTCCTACCATGCTCTGTAAATAACGTATGTACATATACCGATATGCCTACTCTGTTTACTTGTTTATTGCACAATGTCGCTCTATTGGATTCTATTATATGTTATTACTATTGTATATGCACATGGTTGCGGGCAAGACCACCCGCATTTCATTGTATACTCGTATGCCGTGACAAATAAAACTCTTGACTTGATACATATCATAAAACTCTAAAGCACACTTGCACAGGATTTTAGGAATACTGAGAGTTAAGGACGTTGAATCCGTCCAACAGTGATGTCATTAGAAGACAGAATCCCTGACTGTGTGTTCATCTTGAGAACAGAGGAAGAGTGTCCTACCTCAGCAGCCATGAAGGCCACGGTGTGGATGCCCTGGCCGTGGCCTAGCAGACCACAGAGCAGAGCCAGGCCACAGCATGACAACATGAGTCCCACCAGCAGAAACAGCACCCGCACATGGCTGGCCATAGGGGTGGTAGGGGAGAAGGACAGCTGGAAACACACACAACATAATCCTATCAATTTGTGTGTGTGTGTGTGTGTGTGTGTGTGTGCGTGTGCGTGTGTGTGTCAACAGTCAGGTTGAGCAGATGCACTCTTTGATGAATGCAGGTGTATCCCACCAGATTAAGAATTCCAATGTTATTTCCATGGCCTAGGAAAGTGCAATTGATATAGAATGTGAGTGACTCTCTCCCAAAGCCTGAAACCATAGGAGTAAGACTCAAAACGTTTAGTCATCGGGTATAAAGTCTAGAGCTGTTCCATAGACAATGAATGGGAGACTGATTTTGTGGACCCACAGAATATTTGTTTGAATTTCTATACCCAAATGAGCTTAATACTGTAGTAGTGTTCTCGGTTCTGAAACAGAAACATACCCATATACTCAGAACATTCCCCTGGGTGCTCTGTGTCATATTTTCCAATTCAATGTCTATGAAGCAGCTTCTGATCACAAATGTTAATTTTGTCACTCTAGTTTTTGGATTTGGGAGAGTTGCTCATGTTGACTAATATTTTATATTTGCTGATTGATGTTGATGCACTGTTGATGTTGATGCACATTTTCTTAATTGACTGATTCTAACACTTAATTTAGGGCTATGGCATGTCTATAATGAACTTCAATGTACAACTCTGATGTGGTCCCCCTTTTCTTTCTTTAAAGGGGACATGTACTATAAATGTCATTTTTCAGTCTCTAGCATTGTATTATAGTAATAGGAGTTAGTATCAATGTGTTTTAGTGTCTAAATACCATATTGGCGGATTGCTCTGATTCAGCTCAGATAATTTCCTGCTCCAGTAAATTAGTCCATCCTGATTTGAAGGTCTGAGTCACGTCATTCAGGCTCTGGGTATAAGACAGTGATGTGATTGGCTCTGTGGTTGTAGCTAATGCCCGCCCACAATCTACATAGACTAGACAGCGAGTGGAAAACCACTTCCTCATACTGCAAGGCAGTGAAACCCGACACCTCTGCATACTCTGGAGGGAGAGAGAGAGAGAGAGAGATAGAGAGGGAGAGAGAGAGGGAGAGAGAGACAGAGAGGGAGACAGAGAGAGGGAGGGAGCACTTGGGGGGGGGGACCTGCCGCGCCACACGGGAGAGGGGAGGAAGGGAGGCCCCCCCCCCCCCACAAGAGAGAGAAAAAACGAAAGGAAGAGACGGCCTGTCTTTTTTTTCTCTCTCTCTCTCTCTCTCTCTCGCACCCCCCCCCCCCCCCTCTCTCTCTATCTCTCTCTGTCTACCAGTCGCAGACTGTGTGGACTGACTGTCACTCAAAGTGCTTATGGGCGGAGCTAGGTCATAACAGCCTGAAATCTTGAAGCTGGAAAATTATGGTTTTGAGTACTTGATTAGAAATATAAAACAATGCATTTTTTTGAAAAAAACCTTACAGATGTCTTCAATAGACTAACAGGAATTGTGTAAAGTTGCCCAAATAGTGCTAGGAATAGCAGTACATGTCCCCTTTAAAAAAAAATGTATAGTGTGAATTTTATGAAATTGTGATTTGTAATTGTCTGAATTGATGTCTTCGCCAGGTCTCTTGTAAAAGAGGTTTCTAACTTCAATGAGACTAACCTCGTTAAATAAAGTACAAATTAAATAAAATTTATTAATACCTGAGATGCTGTCTTTTTAAAGGAACATTCCAAAGTTTTGAGAACTACGCTTATATGCCATCTTCCCCAGAGTCAGACAAGATGATTGACATCAATTTCCATCTCTGCGTCAGTTTTGGATTTGTTGGAAGTTGTATTTCTTCACTTTTGATGGAGCTAGGCTAGCTGCTCTTTACGGCAATTTCCATAACCCTACGTTGTAAAGTGCTTTGAGTCTGAGAAAAGCGCTATATAAATGTAATAAATTAATATAAAAAAATTGGTTAATCTCAAAACCAATCGTAGTTTTGTTAACACTGTGGATCTGAAACGTACATATTCAAAGCGGTCCTTGCTGAGTTGAACCATGAGATGGAGGAAGACCAGCACAGCGAACCACAGACACCACATGACGACTTCCTCCACCGTCTGGACGTTCAGCACGCCGAAGATGAAGATGAACTTGTAGAAGATGAAGTTCCAGAACTTGTCCTTGAGGTGCTAATGGGGGAGACGAGAGATACTGAGGGATAAGAAAAGCTCCAACAAAAAGGGTGTTTCAATTAGGAGTGCTCAACCGATAATCTCTCCGGTGTTATCATAGAAAAGGTAGAGCACATCCCACAACTAGCGGCCAAGGCAGAAAACCTTAGATTTGATTATTTACTTTTTGACAAACATCATGAGGTGCTGAAATATTTTTCAACTAGATACTATCCACTAGTAAACATTGAGAAGACGGTTAGAAAAAGTAGAACACAATATATTGATGTTTCAGATTGAAACATGTCGCTTGTGTAGAGACTGCATCTTTTTAGCCTTTAATGTGCTGTTTGAGCTCATATAACATTGTATTTTTGCATTGAGGTGGTTTCCCAACTTTCCTTTTTGGATATTTTCAATTTGTTACAAGCCTTGATCAGAGCTCGTCACAAGCTCTGATGAAGACTAGTATTCATCCAAAACACATCAGCAGCACCTTATTAATCTGTTTGTCAGAAAATAAATTGTGAAATGTAGGCTTGATTGATTGATTGATTGATTGATTGATTGATTGATTGATTGATTTAAAACTTTATTAACAGATTGCAGAATGGGTACAATACAGTACGGCTCAATACACACAATTGTTAAGGGGATGCAGACCAGAGAAAGACTTTCGTCTTGTTTACATCAGGGTCCCCCATTTTCAATTCATCATAACATTTATGACATACACGACATACAGATATACAGTACTGTTACATCCAGACATTTATGACATACAAGATATACAAATATACAGTACTGTTTAAGAGTTTCTAAAAGAGAATATTTACATTTGAGGGGGAAGAAACTGTACATTGGAGGGGGGTTGGGGGGGGGGGGGGGGGGGGGGTTGGACATTTGCCGGGGCCAGTTTCGAATTGCAGCCTCCCGTAGGTGCTCTTTGAGAGCGGTTTTGAAGGTGGGTAGGGATTCACATTATTTTACAGCTGTGGGTAGGGCGTTCCACATTGTTGTGGCATAATTCCGAAACGTGTTTAGTCCCTTGTTTGAGCCGAATCTGGGTTGAACATGATTTATGGAACTCCCTCTGGTGTTGTGGTCATGGTATTCACTGACCTTTGGGAAGTATTTCGACATGTACATGGGTATCTTAGTGGTGTAGTGTATCTTGTAGACCCAGGGCCCATTGCAAGTTGCTGTACTCTGTTGTCTACTCTAAGCCATCCTAGGTTGTCAAAGTGGGCAGGGGTGAGGTGGGTTTTAGGAGTAAGGTCAAGTAGTAGTCTGACGAGTTTGTTTTGTGCAGTTTGTAATCTTGTTTTTAGTGCCTTTGAGGTGCTTTGGTACCATGAGGTGCAAGCATAGTCATAGTACCCTTGAATGAGTGCTCCTGTTAGAGTCTTCAGGGTATTCTCATTTACCAGAGAGGAGATCCGGTACAAGAATCTTGTTTGTTGGTTGACTTTTTTGATTACATTGGTTGCCATTTTGTCACAGGAAAGATTTGCCTCTAGGATAGAACCCAGGTATGTAATTTCATCTTTCCTTGTGACAATATTGTCACCCACTGTAACTGAGAAGCTGTTGGCCTTCCTGAGTTTGTTATTTGTTCCAAAAAGAATAGACTCTGTTTTACCCAGGTGTAATGATAGTTTGTTATCAGCGAGCCAGGTGCAGATTCTGCTGAGTTCTGAGCTGAGGGTTTTTTCAACCTGTAACTTGTTCTTGTCAGAGACCAGCAGGGCTGTCGTCCGCGAACAGGAACAAGTTACAGTCACAAGCTGACGACATGTCATTTGCATGAATTAGTAATAGTAACGGTCTTGGTATGCTTCCTTGTGGAACACCACAGCACGGGGGAGGTAGTGTACTGTTTACCTCCACCATCTGTTCTCTCCCCTCCAGGTAGGATTGCATCCAGCTCACTGATGAACTATCAAAACCAATTGCTTTTAGCTGGTCAATCAGAATGGAGTGATTGACAGTGAAGAAAGCCTTTAGTTTTGTAGGTCCAGCATGACCATGCCGCAGTATTTGCCCGTGTCAACCTCTTGTTTGATGTGGTCGTTCAAATAGAGAAGGCATGTGTCAGTGGAGTGGGATGTTCTGAAGCCAGATTGGAATTCGTAGATTCGATTTTTTTCCCGCGAGGTACTTTTCGACCTGTTCGTAGACAATTTTTTGGTTATATAAGAGTGTCTGTGATACTAGTTGGTTAGTATCTGAAATGGAAAATAAAATTGTATGTAATTAGGTGGGTCATCTGGGGAAACCCAGAACACTTTTAGTTTGGGACTTTTTCCAAAATCAGACTGAAGAAAGTCTCAATGCCTACATTCCAGAATGGCACCCCGCCCCCCCTAACCTGTTTTTCACTGACACGGAGTGGTCCAAAAACGATGCATTGGATCACCTTTGCAATTAGCATTAGGATGCAGCAGGCTGTATTTACCATCACCTAGACATGGAGAATAAAAATGACAGAAAGTAACCATATTATTGTTTTTCAAATGCATATAATATCGGCAAACGTTTCACATTGCGTGTTGTCTGAGGACAACGGAGCAGAGGCTGTGGATGACGACATACTCACCCACACAAACACATTGTCAGTCACCAGGTATACGAGGACATCGGTTGCCACATTTCCATAGCCTTGTTCCTCACCATCCCATACCACGTCTTCCACTATTCTTGCTCTGTGCTCTTCAGTTTCCTCTTTCACATCAATGTCAAATTGGAACTCTGTGACAGTGGTGTAGGCACTCAGGATAGTCCCAACAAGCAAGACAGCGCTCAAGGCTGTGTATGTCTGTAAACTTGGCCATGGAAACCTCTCCAAAAACAACAAAGGCATGGCGATGGGGATGGTAACGTTAGATCAATTATTGCGATGCCGAGCAACGCAATACAATAATCTGCGGGTCTCTCAGCTTCAACGCGTTACTAAACACAGTGATCTCTCGTCTTCACCAGCCTGTCCGTCTCGGTTTATCTCCACCTGAGTTTGACATTTAGCGACGCTAACGTTGCCTAGCTACTAGACTAGTGAGCCCAATACTAAAGTCTCGCTTTTGGGTCATATTCAGTGATAGCTAGATTGTTATCATGTACATTTTTTATTGATAAATTATAGATAAATGTATCCCCCCTCCTTGCTCGTTAGATTAGCTATAGCGTTACCATGAATCCTGACCAAAACAAATACACCAAGCGGATCACTTCCGGCGGGATCTCTCTCTCTCCTTTTTTTTTTACAAGTTTATTATTTACTTTTTTTAATGTATTTATTTGTGTCCGAGAATGTATTATGAAACACGCTGTTCGAGTTAAAGCATAAACAAACAGCTAAAGTGAATGCATATTTGTTTCGTAATTTATATGGCCGTTGAGGTATTCTTCAATCTTATTATTATCATTATCATTATATAAGGAATTCATATATATTAGGACAAATATGGCATCTGATTACAATAATATCTCAGATTCCGTGTTTAATCAAGGAAACTATAAATCATTTATAGTTTATAGTTGCCTTGGGTTTGACCCGGATATTATCGTAACTAGGAACAATTCTTTTACTAACGTCAGTTAATGGCAAGCACAAAGTAAACTCAGTACTTATTTGCTATTAGAATCACCTTACTACACTTTTGTGATATACATGTTACCGTTTGTGTTGTTTTGTTTCTTCGAGCATTTTGTGATACATTTAGTGTTCGTTTCAGTTTCTATCAACCTTCCGGTGTTATTAAGGTGCCGCACCTCACACGGTACTTCCGGCCCATGTTGTCAACATGTGAACTGAAACATGGCTGCAGCATCAAACCAGGAGGTAACTCTTGTCGGCTTGTGTGATGGGGAGGTTGACGCTAAGAAATATCCACCGTCATATTTGACTAACAAAATAGGGGATTTGCCTGATGTACTGCCAACCATTTATCAGCAACACCCACGTTGTAACCTTTGCAGTGCTGCTCTAATACATGTGGTGCAGGTATACTGTCCCCTCGGGGCCTCTCCCTATCACAGAACCCTACATGTATTTGCCTGCACAAGTAACCTTTGCTGTGGAAAGTCAAAGTCCTGGAGGGTTTTACGCTCCCAGTGCCTTGAGTCGGAAGTGAAGGTAGCCCCAGTGCTGGAGCTACCCAGCTACGCCTCAGCCAAGGATGCTCCCATGACAATTACAGACTGGTGTGATAGTGCTGATGACTGGGGCATGGATGATGAAGGAAGAGGAGGAGGCATTGTGAACGACAAAACCCACACCCAATCTCACGAGGTGGCAGCAGACCCTGAGACGGTGAGTCCTGTATCCACTGAGTTGGATGTCAGCAGCAGGCTGCAGGACCTCACACTGAGGGGGACAGTAGAGGAGAGTCAGCAGGGCATTCCTGTCCTCCGTCCATTTTACATCAGTGTGGTGGATGAGTCGGACCTGGGTGGGGAGGGCGACTTGCAGCACGCTCGGGAGTTACTAAGAGAGTATGAGAAGAGAGAAGGTGTCGCCGTGGGAGCTCTGGACAGCTGTGAAGGCGGCAAGGAGGAGAAGTACGAGAAGACCAAAGCCAGACATGGAGATGAGATCTTCTCTAGGTTCATGAAGAAGATCTCCCTATGTCCAGAGCAAATCCTACGTTACTGTTGGAACGGGTCGCCCCTCTTCATCTCGGAGCCTCCTACTAACATGGAGCAGATGGTCCCAGCTTGTAGCCACTGCGGAAGTCCCAGGACCTTTGAGTTACAGCTAATGCCTGCTCTGGTCAGCTTGTTGCAAAGTAAAGACTCAAACTCCGATATGCCATTGGAGTTTGGAACTGTGCTGGTGTTCACTTGCAGGAGTAGCTGCTGGATGTCCGGCTCCAGCTCACCCATGGAAGAGTTTCTTTTCATTCAGGCAGACCCTGACCAAAAATTATTCAAATGACTATTGTGAAGGGGTGTCTGAGTAGTGTAGAGGTATAAGCACTCGCCTACCACCAAACAGACCCAGGTTCAATTCCCAGTAGTGATACTTCTGGCTTGCTCAGACATTACAACGGACACAATTGGTGGTGTTTGTGGGTGGGAAGCCGGTGTGGTATTAGTCCTGACTCCTGGTCATTGCATTAGTGACTCCTACTGGTCAATCAGGGTGCCTGTTACGCTCTCCTCCTCACTGTCAGGTGAAAAGCAGCAGCTGGTGACTCTACATGTATCAGATGAGACATGTGTTAGTCTACATCCTCTTCAGATCGGCAAAAGTATAGTGCAATGACCAGGGGAATTGGCATAATGACTAAATTGGGGAGAGAAACGTCTAAAATAAATAAGACTATTGTGATGACATGCTTAAAGTGATATTTCACTTTAGTACAAACTATCAAGTTGCAGCAGTCGAAAAACTATTGCTGTGCAACTAATGTCAATAAAACACAATTCTGAGTCAAACATTTGTTTTGTCAGTTGACATGTCTTACACATTTATTACCATTGAAAAATAAGCAGACCGGTAAATAAAATCGGTAAATCTTTGCCTTGTTTGTGTAGTGTTTATCCATGCTTAGGTGTGAAAAGTTCACAGTAGCTCAAATTATACTTCATGTGAGAAATAGTTACTTTACTGATCATTTGAAAACGGCTAAATTCCCTCATAAAATCAGGTACCCATGACACAGAAAAATATATTATAGAATAATAGTGCTGTATTGTTTATATTAAAATGTATGGAAATGAATGAGGAGCCCGACACCAGGGAGGAATGGTGGGAAATCTGTCAACAATCTTTCATAATGTTCCTACTGTTACCTACTTCATTTGTCTAGACTAGACGGGTTCAAAGTGACAATAACAAGGACCCAAGTTTATTTCCTGTTGCAATGTTTGCTAATGCAGAAACAGTCCATAGCTGCTCTCAGGAATAATAGTCTGCTCTGGCTCATGTAGGAGAGCAAGTGGAATGCCTCTGTCCTTGATCTAATGTTAGGCAACAACGTTTTAATTTATCCACTCAATCCTCAGCAGTGACCGTACATGGCAGGTCAGAACACTTAATATCAGTTCTTATCAAACAAAGGAACCCTTAGTTTAATGCATGTTGCATTAGAGGGTAGTCCTACAACACAAGGAACGCACCACCTAGTACATGCCTTGAGTTAACCACATTCTAGATATACATTTGCAGAAAAACGTCCAAGTTGACCTGAGTTTTCACAAGATGTTGACTTTACAGGACATCTTCAGTGTCACCTAGGGCTACTTGAGCAGCAGTGTTATATTATAAATTATACATGTCTGCAAATTAACAAGGACCAGGCAGCTGTTCTACCAACTTGTTTTGTTTTGTTTCCCCACCACAAAAACTATTCAACGCGAAGTACATTATTCTTTTCATAAGAGTACATTTTTATTGTATTGCTTTTATTCAGACTTCAACGTTAAGATACACATTTTGATAGTTAAACAGCCTTAGCATCACACCAAAGCAAACCGTTACAACTTGATGGACAACCTTCTTTAGGAGGTAAAATAGAAAAATGCACATAAAATACAGTTAAACAAACCTACAAAATGCAAATATTATTCCAAAGCATTTTGCTTCAACTGTGCAAGATCCAGAGTATCAAAAATAGATTCATCATTAATGCATTTGCCAATAAATAAAATATTAACACATGTCCTAGTTTTTTTAGGCAACTACAGCCTCGTCAATGACGTTACAAATGGGTTAGTACTGATTATGTCACATTAGCCTATTGCTTGACATAGGCGTATAACAATTTCATGTAATTACAGACCAGTGTCATTTTCTATGATTATAGAAATCTTTGGTATGTCAATGAGGTATAGCCACTTTTGCTCCAAAGGATTTTTCTGTTTTTGAATGAATACAAATCCTGAGATGTTTAAGCAAACAAACTATTTGACCTGATAACCTCATAAATCTAAACTAATAGATTTGTTACAGACCACTGGTTATAAATCATACTCAAGCGGAGGCACTATTATACATTTTCACCTCGATACATAAGAGTAGAAATACAATCGGGGGCATTGTCAAATGCATAGAATTAGCACTGTCGTCAGCACCTGGGTAAAGTAGTGAGCTACTGAGGACCACCGCAGAACGGCAATGCACCATCACTGAGGTTCTGGTCCCATCCGTAGCGGTCCTGTCCCGCTTGGACCAACTCTGCACCACCACAGAGCTGAGAGATGTCTCTGTCGATGATCTCGTTCACTGCAGTGAAGAAACACATTTGACAGGTGTTACAACCAGGGTGTTGTCTCTATTTCCACCACACGAGGGCAGTGTTGTCCCTTTTTCGAGAGCAAGCTAGAACCCCCAAAAGTATGTGTTCTATCTGCCCCATATCACATGGAGTGCTTGCAATGTTTTCTTGCAAGGTAATACAATACGCTCTGCTTTGTTTCCACAATAACTAATAAACTTAACTATACAATTAACAAAAATCTACTTTAAAGTGTAGAGAACCTTCTGTAGAGGGTATATTTAATTATTATTAGCTATTATTGGAAAAATGTCCATTCAAGCTTTCTCAAAAGGTGCCATCCATGCAAAGGCTCTGGCCTGATTTTGCGAGTCTATTCATACTCTCAGTGCAACAACCCCCACCCCCCTTCCCCCCAAAAAATAAACAGTCACATGTATTGAATGGCTACATATATACACTCTATTCATAGCTCTCATGAAAAGGTGGTGTGCGTGTCTGAAACCTGAGCCTTGTGTGCGATTAGATGAAAGACGACACGTGTAAAAACACGCCGCCGACGTGGGGTCTGGAATCAGTAGTAGTCATACGAGTAGAGCGATGCCTCCCCCGTAAACAAACCCTCATGGGTCACTCCGTCTGCTAACTCTACCATACTCTGAGAAAATACACCTGTGGTGAAACCTAGACTGGGAGCTTATTCCAGCGACGGCGGGGGGGGGGGGGGGGACAGCGGGGGGACAGCGGGGGGGGGGGGGGGGGGACACCACGCCGGGGGAAAGTCAAGTTCAAAGAGACGCCTCCCCAGCCAGCTCTGGGTTCTTATTTCCAAGCCGGAGTCAAGGGGTTAGGAGGTCTTTTGAGTGTCTGTCATCGCAGCACTATGACAGCTGTCATACTGTAACTGTAGCGGATTAACATAAGTAGTATCTTTAGCCGTCCCATCAGAGGTTGGACACAAAACCTACACACAGGTCAAGTGTGATCTCCTCAGCTACCAACCAGGCCCCTGGCTATTATTAACCCAACCGATCATACAGCGATAGTGTACATACATACAGACACACACACACCCGTTATTAACCTAGATCATAAGGAATACACATAGTATGTGTGTCCGCACGTTTACACACACACACACATACACGCCAACAGCCATGCAGCTCACACACACTGTGTGGGCATATGGTGAGAGAGGAATACTGGCCCATGTCTGTGTGTTCTGGACAAACACTCTCTGTCCAGCAAGAGGCGCTTAATTAAAAACCCTGGTAGGCATGGTGAGAGCCTGAGAGCTTTATGGTCCACCACCCTGACGGCCTGCAATCACTGCCAACGCATTATTGGAAAACACTCCCCCGCAGTGCAATGGCATCTTTTGGTTTCTCCGCTGTCACACGTGATAATCTAAAGAAACAGGGCTGTCCCCTTAGTCCATTAATCTGTCCATTCATTCTTAGTCAACTGGCATTTTTCCTCCATGTGAAGAGGAGTTATTCCCTGAAACATGATAAGCACGTCCCTGGTAAGCATTTAAAGAGGTCCTTCTGCATTATTGCATGTGGGGGGAATAATCATTTTATAAATGATTAAATCAACTAATGGATTAGACAACAAAATGATGTCTATTAGTCGCAATCGTTTTTCATGCCAAAATAATATCCAAACATTACTACATTTATTTTAGTTTTTGAGAGACCCCATGGTTGGGGAAGGGCTGAATGAATGAATGAATGAATGAATGAATGAAAACTTTATTTAACAGATTGCAGAATGGGTACAATACAGTACGGCTCAATACATACAATTGTTAAGGGGATGCAGACCTGAGAAAGACGTTTGTCTTGTTTCCATCAGGGTCCCCCATTTTCAATTCATATAGACATTTATGACATACACAACATACATGACATTTATGGCATAGGGACATATAGGTATTTAGTACTGATACATTTGTGACATAGGCGGTATTCAAATATACAGTACTGTTACCCCTAGATCCTGACAGAGTATATACATATGATGGGGAGGGGACTGTACATTAGGAGGGGGTGGGTGGGTGGGAGGGAAATATACATACGGCGGGGAGGGAATATATACATGCGGTGGGGAGGAGACTGTCTATTAGGAGGTGGTGGGGGTTTTGGACATTTACGGTGGCCAGTTTCGAATTGCAGCCTCCCGTAGGTGCTCTTTAAGGGCGGTTTTGAATGTGGGCAGGGATTCACATTCCTTTACAGCTTTGGGTAGGGCGTTCCACATTGTTGTGGCATAATTGCGAAACGTGTTTAGTCCCTTGTTTGAGCCGAATCTGGGTTTAACATGATTTGTTGAGCTTCCTCTGGTGTAGTGGTTGTGGTATTCACTGACCTTTGGGAAGTATTTTGACATGTACATGGGCACCCCGGTCGTATAGTGTATCTTGTAGACCAGGCCCATTGCAAGTTGCTGTACTCTGTCGTCTACTCTAAGCCATCCTAGGTTGGCAAAGTGGGCAGGGGTGAGGTGGGTTCTGGGGTTCAGGTCAAGTAGTAGTCTGACCAGTTTGTTTTGTGATGTTTGTAATTTTGTTTTAAGCGCCTTTGAGGTGCTTTGGTACCATGAGGTGCACGCATAGTCATAGTACCCTTGAATGAGTGCTCCTGCCAGAGTCTTCAGGGTATTCTTGTTTACCAGAGAGGAGATCCGGTACAAGAATCTAGTTCGTTGGTTGACTTTTTTTATTACATTGGATGCCATTTTGTCACAGGAAAGATTTGCCTCTAGGATGGAACCCAGGTAGGTAATTTCGTCTTTCCTTGTGACAATATTGTCACCCACTGTAACTGAGAATCCGTCGGTCTTGCTGAGTTTGTTATTTGAACCGAAGAGAATGGACTCTGTTTTGCCCATGTGTAATGATAGTTTGTTATCAGCGAGCCATATGCAGATTTTGCCTAGTTCCGTGCTGAGGGTTTTTTCAACCTGCAATTTGTTCTTGTCAGAGACCAGCAGGGCTGAGTCGTCCGCAAACAGGAACAAGTTGCAGTCACAGGCTGACGACATGTCATTTGCATAAATTAGGAAGAGTAGCGGTCCTAGTATGCTTCCTTGTGGAACACCACAGCTCACTGTGAGGGGGGGGGATAGAGTACCGTTTACCTCTACCATCTGTTCTCTCCCCTCCAGGTAGGATTGCATCCAGCTCACTGATAGGCTATCAAAACCAATTGCTTTTAGCTTGTCCATTAGAATGGAGTGATTGACAGTGTCGAAGGCCTTTTGTAGGTCCAGCATGACCATGCCGCAGTATTTGCCAGCGTCCACCTCTTGTTTGATGTGGTCGTTCAAATAGAGGAGGCATGTGTCAGTGGAGTGGGACGTTCTGAAGCCAGATTGGAATTCGTAGATTAGGTTTTTTTCCGCCAGGTACTTTTCGACCTGTTCGTAGACTATTTTCTCCATGACTTTTGAGATGGAGGTAAGAATAGAAACAGGGCGGTAGTTGCCTGGGTCTAATTTGCTGCCCTTTTTGTGTAGAGGGGTCACTCTCGCAATTTTGAAGTCCTTGGGGACGTGCCCCTGTCTTATAGAGAGGTTTATTATGTGTGTGATGACTGGGGTGATGGCGGCTGCTGCGTCTCTGAGGAATTTGGAGGGGATGTTGTCATGGCCAGTGGCCTTGTTAGGTTGGAGGGCGCTCAATTTTTTGAGTACCTCATCGGTTGTTACCATTTCAAGTTTGAAGTCGTCTTTGTGGACCCCTAGGTTTTTGTAGTATGCTACTATGTGTTCTACCCCATACTGCCCTGAGTGGGAGGGTAGTTTGTTTACCAGTGTTGTGGCTATGTTTGTGAAGAAGATGTTTAAGTAATTGGCTACATCCAGCTTGTCTGTGATGAGCGTGTTGTCCGTCTTTATGTTTATGTTTGAGAATCTGGTTTTAAGTTTTTTACTGCAGCCTAGTTGATTATTGAGTAATTTCCAAAGTTCGCGGGGTTTGTTTTTGTTTTCCTCAGTTTTGTCGTTGATGACATTTTTTTTTGCGGTTCTGATCATGGTGTTTACGTCATTTCTTAGTCTGTTTCTTTGCAGTTAAGCGTCTGGGCCCCATCCCCAACTAACAAGCCAATGGCCTCAGGGCCAGTGTTAATAGCCCAAAACACACCCATAACACTTAGCAGCTCCATACCATCATCGAGCGTGATCTCCTGTAGACCCACGGAGCCCAGGCTCAGCTTTTCCCCTGGTTCCTGCTTGATTTTGACCATTTCCCCGGTGCTGGAGAAGAGCGAGTGGGGAGCTGGCGGGTGCTTCTGGGGGTCAACAGAGGACACAATGGCTCCCCTGGGACCCAGAGACAGGGCCTGTTGCCTTGGAGGTCCCCCAGCAGAGGCCTGAGGAGGGGCCGAGGAGGTCTGAGGGGTAGATGAATAGGAGTCGGGTGTATCTCTGCTATGCTGGTAGCTCAGACTCTGCTCAGCCTGTGAGAAGGAGCCGCAGTAAACAAGCGAGGTGAACTGGATGGAGGCGGGGGCTCTGATCTGGCTGGGAGCGGACTGGGGCAGATGTTGGCAGAGGGCAGCTCTGACGGGACTCTGGTACATCAACTTTTCTGCCGATTTGGGGGCAGCCATGGTGGATTGCGCAGGCACAGTGTGATTGGCCAGGGTTGTGGCAGACCTCACAGGGGAATTAGATGGGTTGTTGTAAGGCACTCTGCGCTGGGCAGCCTGGGAAGAGGGCAATGTCCGAGAGGGGTCAGCCATCTGCAAAGCATTCATCCCCTGGCGTCCTACGTTGCGGCTGCCGCCTTGGAGCTGAGGGGGATACTGGAGAGGAGAGGACCCCAGGGGAGAGTACGCCGGCTGGGAGGGAGGCACCGGCATTCTGGAGGAATCGTAAAAAGACACGTCCGGACAGAAGGGCTGGTCGGGAGAGGTCAGCAGAGTGGCGGTCCGATAGAGGCCAGGTGGATTGTGGGTCGTGTAGTCCAAGTCACAGTGCTCCTGTTTCACCAGCGGAGCAGCGACAGCGCGGTCACCGGCTGGGATGAAGTGGTGTGTGCGGCCAATCAGATACGTGAAGTTCTGACTCTGACTTCTCTTCCTCTTCCCATTGGACACGTAGAATTGCACTTGTACGGCAGACGTCGCCTTCTTGTTGTGATAAGGGGGAATCTCCACCACAACGCTGGACTGCAAGCGAAATAGAGATCAATCATATGTTTTAAATGCAAAGTAATATTTGAATTCTCACCGGGGAAGGATGAACATACACGAATGCTTACCTCGCTGCTTTTGTCCGGCATGACCTTTACATCAACTTCCCATTGTGTTCGACCATCTGAGAACACAACGTGTACCATGGTTGAGTCACATGAAACACACATAATAACCAGAGATATTTGTAATACAATTAATACAAATATATAAACAAATAAAAAGTAAACAAGTGGGGTAGTCCGGTCAGACAGGACTCACCCGGGCCCTTCTCCACGAAGATGACCTTGGATTCTGGGGAGAGGCTGGAGCCGCTGATGAGCATCTTCACTCCTCCACCGACGGGACAGCTGGCTGGGTTGAACTTCTCCACCTGTGGAAGGTCTTGGGCCGACCGCTGGGCTGCAAGACGACGTTCAGAAAAAGGCAACAAAAGAGGAGGGAAATGCATTAAATCTGGTCCTGTAAGTAGCTCAAAACAAATAATAATAAACTTTATTTGTATAGCACCTTTCATACAAGAATTGCAGCTCAAAGTGCTTCACAGCAGCAAAAAGGGCAGGCACAAAATGAGCACATAGAGTGCAGACATATATAAATCACATTGTTTTTCACATCAGGCTCCAACATCCCAATAGGCCACCTTGTTTATGGTTTGATTCTATGGCAGTTTTAAAATAGACAATAATAAATAGTCGCCATGCTCTGGGCGCCAAACCCGAGAAATCTTGGGTTTTAATCCATATTTCTTTTATTAGCGATATCCATTCATTTTTCATCCATCCAGCCTGACGTTATCATTGGGAATGGGTCTGAGCTCGCAAAGGGCAAATACCGCCGCCTATCGTCTCCCGGATGGTATTGCACATCATTGGATTGGATTGGCTGGGACTGTGCATCAAAAAAATAAGTCCGGTCCAGGTTTTACTTCTCTGGCATGCAGCTGGATACTATTGCATTGACTGGGGGGACTGGGAGCAGCATGGATTATTGTGTTTTTGGATATAAACGTTGGATCAATAAACGTGATCAATATTTGGAATGGCGATCAGGAATTGGATGAATCAGATGTGAGGTAAGGGCTTTATGTTACGAATCTTGGGGTAATCAGATGTTCATATCACCGCCATCGGAGCTTGTGTGTGTGTGTGTGTGAGGTTCGCGCCGACCAAAGTACGGAGAAGTGATTTTTCAGACCCCGCTTCTCTTCGTGCATGAGGACACATATACTATCAATAATTTAGCGTTTATTTGAAAACGATTCATAAATCAAGCGACAAATGGCACGATTTCTAGGGAAATACATTTAAGCTTGATTTGCTGGAGTTTATTGAGATGAGACAGAACACCCTAGAAATATATTGATATTCATCACGGTATAAAATGGAAATGTATGTATGAAAAAATTATCTGTTTCGTGCATGTTGACTGGAAGCAACTCATTGACGATCACTGTGTTATTTAGATCTATTGCTATTATATTTGATATGTTTTAAGCACTCGCAAATAAGTCCTATTCTCCATTGGATAAAGCGTTGGCCCAGATGGGCCATCAGCAGAGGGCGCTGTTGGCCCTGAATGAGTTAACAGAATATTATTTATTTAATAACATTTTATAAAATTACTGTAACAGTTTAAAACAGTCTTTACCCACTTTCTTCCCCGTTTGATATCCACACAGTTTAAAACCTGACAGTTTTCCTTCCTGTTTGATACCCACTTTGACCCTTCAAACCAGGGGTGGGCAATTATTTTTCCCAGGGGGCCAAATGAGCAACTGAAAATATTTTGGAGGGCCGGGCCAACATTCCGACCTCAATTATGCATAATATACATTTAATTTCTATATAAAAAGCAGTAAATGGCATTGTTTTGACCGCTGGTAAGAGTGTATGTTATTATTTGGCAATTAAAATGTGAGGTTAGCTTTCAAAAATAAAATTTATTCAAATAGAATTTCCAAAATGATAAATAATAATAATGATGAACAAAATGTGAAACATTTAACTCATTTTCAGTCACATTAATAACAAAGGGCATTTTGAGTTTCATATACTATTGAAACAAGTGTCCCAGTTTTGTAGCCTTTTTGACTTTACATTTAATGTTTTCAGAACTGTGTATTTCCACATTTTAGTGTTCTTCAGTTCTTTTTTTTAACTGTGCAGAAAAAAGAAAAGGATCAAGTGTCCCATTTCACTTGTTATATTCTAGCCATATCACTGAAGAAGGACATTGTCCGAAACATGTCTGCTATCTATTCAGGCTGCCATTAAAAACATTGAACATGAGAGTGCTGATCCGGCTACCCTGCTTTTTGATATACTTGTTATATTCCCACATTTTAGTGTTCTTCAGTTATTTTTTTTCATTCAGTGTGAGAAATCCAGTCTCTTTTGAGCTTTAACAAATCCATCAAAGTCAGGTTGAATGTCTGAGGTGGAGATGCGAAGCACAGCTGACATGTTCATCAGTGAGAGAGGATCTGTACCTGGATTTGGTAAACTTCATGACTGAGAATGTCTGTTCACATACGGTATGTAGGTGGATCCAAAGAGAACCAACATCTTCTGAGCATGTCTCCCCATGTTTGGAAAGTTCTCCTCCTTGAGAGCAGAGTAGAACTCTAGCAGTGATGCTGACTTAAAGTGCTCTTTCAGTAGTGAATCAGACTGCAGGTCAATGAGTTCAAGCTGAACAACTATCAACACTGCAGGTAAAGGGAGAGGCAACCAGCTGCATTTCATCCTCAACCTTTTTAAAATCTTGAAAACGCCTTGAAAATTCATCATGCAGTTCTCCTCTCCTAACATGGATGAGTACCTGTGCCGGTGATCATCTGATGGTTTGACTTCTTTCAGGGTTTTCATGTGTTCGAGATTGTTGCTGCCTAGTTGCCTTGAAATTAATTGCAACTTTGTCATGAAGGCTTTCACATGGCTATGCATTTCATGAGCAAAAATGACTTGCCCTGCAGTTGTGTGCTCAGTAGGGATGGGTACCGTTCACATTTGAACCGATACGGTACCGGTACCTGTGAATCGATACCAGTACCCAACGGTACCTTTTTTCGGTACTTTAGTAATGTAATCTACCTACCTCAGTTGTAAAAAAAAAAATCAAAACTTCAAATAACCACACTTTTGACAGTTTTGGCTTGCCATTGCCCTGACTGCTTTGTTGTTGAATCAAGTCAAATCCTAGGTAAGCGTATATTGTGCGTGTAAACGTTGACATGGGAAAAAAAAGTAAAAAAAAAGTTTTTTCTTTTTTTTTTTAAATTATGCTGTAATCTTTTGCGGGCCGGTCAGAATCATCCCGCGGGCCGTATTTGGCCCGCGGGCCGTACAATGCCCAGGTCTGCTTCAAACCTCCCTCTCAGGGTGCAGTTCCCTCTCTCAGGGCACAGTTCTATACCTGGGTCCCCTACACAGTTTTAAAACCTGACAGTCTTTCTTCCTGCTTGATACCCACATAGTTAAATACCTGACAGTTTAGAACCTGTAATAAAAGAGTAAAATAGTGCAATCTACAGTACAATCAATGTCAGCCTACAAACTGAGATTTCCTAAAGACGAGCCAACCAGAGTTCCTTTCTCCTTCAGTATTCATATCGTTGGAAAGCCTGATTAGTCACCTTTACAACGAGGTACAACTTATAAGGAGCATGCATTAGTGGAATGAGCAACACAGGAGTTTTATATACAAACACGGCAGACTCACAACATTCCACAGGAATCGAGGCTGTTTGAAGACACAGGGTCTTGCCGTCGGTCTGAGGGATGTTCACCCGGAACACGACGCGCACCCTCGTGTTCTTCCGCCCGATGTCCGTCTCTCCTTTCCTGAGCTCTATGTCAGAGTTACGCAGCTTCAAGATGCCGGCGCAGTCAATGCTGATGGAAAACACATGGGAAAACTGTTCTTGTGCCATTTTTTATGTAATGTTTTGATTCAAGATTCAAGACTCAAGGTTACTTTACTTGTCCCTAGGGAAATTTGTCTGCCACATAAACAAATATTGATTGATTGATTGATTGATTGATTGATTGAAAACCTTTATTTATCCCCGAGGGGAGATTCAGATTGATTGATTGATTGAAAACTTTATTAACAGATTGCAGAATGGGTACAATACAGTACAGCTCAATACACACAATTGTTAAGGGGATGCAGACCAGAGAAAGACTTTCGTCTTGTTTACATCAGGGTCCCCCATTTTCAATTCATCAGGACATATGACATACATGACATACAGATATACAGTACTGCTACATCTATACATTTATGACATACCAGATTTGCAAACACAGTACTGTTTGTGATACAAAAAGAGTCCAGAAAAGAGTATATACATTTGACGTAAAAACTGTACATTGGAGGTGGTTGGGGGGGGGAGGAGGGGGGGGGGGAACAATGTACATTGGAATACTGACAAAGCCATACTTGGTCATTTACTGTACAACTGGGTTAGGACATTTGCAGGGGCCAGTTTAGAGTTGCAGTCTCCCGTAGGTGTTCTTTGAGAGTGTTTTTGAAGGTGGGTAGTGATTCACATTCCTTTACAGCTTTGGGTAGGGTGTTCCACATTGATGTGGCATAATTGCGAAACGTGTTTAGTCCCTTGTTTGAGACGAATCTGGGTTTAACATGATTTGTGGAGCTCCCTCTGGTGTAGTGATCGTGGTATTCACTGACCTTTGGGAAGTATTTTGACATGTACATGGGTACCTTGGTCGTGTAGTGTATCTTGTAGACCAGGCCCATTGCAAGTTGCTGTACTCTGTCGTCTACTCTAAGCCATCCTAGGTTGTCAAAGTGGGCAGGGGTGAGGTGGGTTCTAGGAGTAAGGTCAAGCAGTAGTCTGACCAGTTTGTTTTGTGATGTTTGTAATTTTGTTTTTAGTGCCTTTGAGGTGCTTTGGTACCATAAGGTGCAAGCATAGTCGTAGTACCCTTGAATGAGTGCTCCTGCCAGAGTCTTCAGGGTGTTCTTGTTTACCAGAGAGGAGATCCGGTACAAGAATCGAGTTCGTTGGTTGACTTTTTTTTATTACATTGGATGCCATTTTGTCACAGGAAAGATTAGCCTCTAGGATGGAGCCCAGGTATGTAATTTCATCTTTCCTTGTGACAATATTGTCACCCACTGTAACTGAGAAGCCGTCGGTCTTGCTGAGTTTGTTATTTGAACCGAAGAGAATGGATTCTGTTTTGCCCATGTGTAATGATAGTTTGTTGTCGGCGAGCCATATGCAGATTTTGCCTAGTTCCGAGCTGAGGGTTTTTTCAACCTGTAACTTGTTCTTGTCAGAGACCAGCAGGGCTGAGTCGTCTGCGAACAAGAACAAGTTGCAGTCACATGCTGATGACATGTCATTTGCATAAATTAGGAACAGTAGCGGTCCTAGTATGCTTCCTTGTGGAACACCACAGCTCACTGTGAGGGGGGGGGGATAGGGTACCGTTTACCTCCACCATCTGTTCTCTCCCCTCTAGGTAGGATATATAGGTAGATGTCCATCACAGCATCAACAGCCATTTAAAAACAGTTAATACGATAACATATAATTATTTAGTATGTGTTAAAAACAAAGATGGACAAATACGTAGGGCTAAGAAAGAGCTAAAATGAAGAGCTAAAATAGAGCTAAAAGTGGTGAATGGAAAAAAGAAAAGAGTCTAATCATGATGTTAATTAATTTGTTAGTTACAGTCCACAAATCAGCTCCTCCAGTCCACGGCAGTTAGCCCGTCCTGGCCCTGCCTGGTTGTGGAGCCTGATTGCCACCGGCAAAAAGGACTGCCCGAAGCGCTTTGTGGTATGACGGGGGGGGGGGATAAGTCTGTGGCTAAACGTGGACCGCATTGCGGTCAGCTCATCATGGAGGGGGTGGCAGGGGTTCTCAAGGATAGCGTACAGCTTCCTCCTCATCCTCCCCTCTGCCACCACCTCCAGACTGTCCAGGTCCGCTCCCACCACAGAGCTTGCTTTCTTGACCAGTTTATTTATTTTGTCTGTGTTGGTGTTGCACCCCCAGCATACCACAGAGAAAAAGAGGTATAGTGCAGTAGCAGACATAAAGTGCATTAAAATAAAGTTAAGTTTATTGAATATTTATTACGTATATATCCTGGATTAAATCATGTAATACAGAACCTACTGTATAGACAAGATAGCCTAAACTACAGTATAGCGTTTCAGTCCAGTGAGCTGGAATGGGTATGTGCTCCAATCTGAGCATAGTGATTGATTGGTTTGTAGATACTTCACTCAAACAGTCAGCTCACTGAGCGGTGAGGGCGGGACACACAGGCACAGACACACACACAACAAAGAGAACTTTCACGTCACTGTTCTGTTGAAAAGGGTGCTGCAATTAAAACAATATCTGTCTGTTCCATGCACATGTATATATATCCTTATCACAGACTGGTTTATTATCATAGTGTATTCATACTCGTACCACTGTATATAGTAATACTGTAGATACATTAGCTTAGCATTTACTCCGTAGCTTCGCCATGTATACTCCACATATTCACATGTTATACTGTAATCTGGTTTAGGGATGAGTTAGACTGTTAGAATATTCGAATTTTCGAATAGTCTATGCCAGTCTCACATTCGATAAAAAAGAAAAAAAAATATTATTAAAAAAATGTAGGCAACCCATTCTTATTTTATTCATTTTTATATTTAGAGGCAGCCTAATTTCCATAGCCTAATTGATCTAAAAGACGCACATGCTACTATTTCTGATTATCTGAACTTCAGATTCTGAAGTGCCTATTTATGTGCAATACCCTTTGATTTTAATGATCCATTTTATTAAAAACAATAACTGAATTGAACTGAAACTGAACATTTTAGCAGAATTTAAACTGAAACAGAAAATAACAATATATTTTTAATATAATTTAAAAAAAATATATACCGGGGGTCGAATATTTGAATATTCGGTCTTAGAACAGTAGACTATTCGAAAATGATTTTGGTCAGTCATGCACATCCCTACTCTGTTTAGATGCCAATTTAATTTGGTTGTACTCTGTATTTATACTTGTGCAATGACAATAAATCTAATCTAATCTAATCTAATGAACCTCACAGTACCTTTTCACTATGAGGGCCGTGGCAGAGTGACAGCTCTGCAGGTGATCCAATATCCCAGACCGGTCCTCTGCTGTGTGTAACCAATTATATTGTGTGTGATGTATGAATGGGTGGGAGGGTGGGGGTTGTTGTATAAACTTATAATATATGACTGACCCTATGTAAACCGTAGGTCTAGGTCAACATGTAAAAGACAAAAGTATTCTTCATTTCCATTACAATATATTTTTAAAATACTTTTGTGTTTATTTGGATTGAAGGGATACATCCCGTTCTCCTGTTACTACAAAATATCTGTTCACATTGAAGATAAGGTTGAAAAGGTTTACTCTGGTGGCCATTTCTACCATAAAGCCTATATATCACTTGGACAAACATTCTACTTCAATCCTGCATTTAAAAAATGTGCTGGAAGTGGTATTTTTTTGTTTGTTCAAATAAGTGGTCTACATGTGAAAATAATAGCTCTACATTCTGATTGAGCCGATAGATTGACTGGTCAGTAACATGGGTCCCTCCACTCTGCAGTAAACACAAAATATTCTTTTGTCACTTTATCCAATCAGGAGAGAGAACTCCACATTGCAAATGGTCTGACAAAAATAACAAATAAAAACGCATTTCAAACAGATGTGTCCCTGAAACAAGTAAAATTATCTACCAGTGCAGTAAGCAAATTTGGCTTGGCAAGATTTCTTGAAATAAGTAAATAATATCTAGGGTTCGCTCTCCTGATTGGATAAAGTGGGAAGGGGATACCAGAAAATGTATCTTCTGTTTACTGCAGAGCGGAGGGACTGAGAGACCCATGTTACTGACCAAACACGCTATACCAGTGATGGCTGTTGGGATGTAGAGCTATTTAACACTCATTTGAACAAAAGAATACCACTTACAGCACCTTTAAGTCCATACATGTTGGACAGTTGTGACTATTACCTGGTGGACATGCTGTTTTCAGGGAGCAGAGGTATCTCTAGGACCTTGGTGCCGCCGACGATGTTCTCCTGGCACACGGTGGACACTGTCTTCCCCGTCACTCTGTGAACTTGGTAGAAGGCGTGGGGTCTCAAGTAGCGGTCGTCTGCCGTTCCTATGAACACCTGCATGTTGACTGGCTGATCGGCGTATCCAATTAACTGGAAACAAAATAAAACACCATGAAAACACACAAACATTCAACTGTGCCATGGTTTTTCTTTTCTGTTTTTTTTTTTTACTTTTAGTAATGGGCTCCAAGGGAAATCACTTTTCTTTATTTTAATTTTTTTTAATGCCGATTTATTTTGCACATAATCTCTCACATATCCCAAAATTATAAACCGTTTGCACACATGTATTTAGTTTGACAGTTATTGAGAGTTAATGAGTTTGAATATGCCCTTGTCCTTCAGTGATGTCCTCGGATTACACTTGAACCTTGTGTTAATTATAGCTCAATGAAATGATGGCGATGACAAATTAGCAGTCCCTATTGCAATCCCTACGGTTATGTTTTCATCCTGCATCATATCATTGAGCTGTAACACAACTAGGGCTGCAGCTATCGACTATTTTAGTAAATCAAGTATTCTACCGATTATTCCATCGATTAATCGAGTAATCTGGTAAGAAATAACTTTGCTTTATTAAAATAACTACTGTTGGCATTGCAAAGCTAGGGTGAAAACGGCATTGCCATAATGGCCCAACAACCAAAATAACCCACTGGTGTTTGTTACATGCAGGGCCTTAATCAAGCTTCGCTTGTCTCAGCCTGCCTCCGTTCTCTGATCCAGCTGGTGAACCACTGTCACACACAGGTTCACACAGGCTAACAACACTAGAACACAGTAGTTAGATGATATTTTCAATGCTAAGCCAAAAATACCTGAAATGCTGAGAAATCAGGGTGTGGTTGTTGTTGGTATGTGCAGTATTTTGGATTGGCTGAGGTATTGGAAGCTTTGCAGACTGCACTGTGTGAATGAATGAATGAATGAATGAAAACTTTATTAACAGATTGCAGAATGGGTACAGTGCAGTACAGCTCAATACATACAATTGTTAAGGGGATGCAGACCAGAGAAAGACTTTCGTCTTGTTTCCACCAGGGTCCCCCATTTCCAATTCATCGTAACATATATGACATACATGACATACAGATAGACAGTACTGCTACATCTATACATTTATGACATACCAGATTTGCAATTACAGTACTGTATTTGTGATACAAAAAGAGTCCAGAAAGAAAAGAGTATATACATTAGGCGTAGAAACTGTACATTGGATTGGGTAGGTGGGGGTGGGACTGTACATTGGAGGTGGTTGGGGGGGGGGGGGGGGTGTTGGCGGGGGTTGTGTTCGGACATTTACAGGGGCCAGTTTCGAGTTGCAGTCTCCCTTAGGTGTTTTTTGAGAGTGTTTTTGAAAGTGGGTAGTGATTCACATTCCTTTACAGCTTTGGGAGTTATACATATCGCTAGGGGCGGGCTATATGGTTTCCAGGAGTGGGAAGAAACTACTTTTACTCAAATACTGAACTTAAGTACCATTTTGAGGTATTTGTACTTTACTCAAGTATTTCCACAGTATGGGATTTTCACTTTACACTCGACTCCACTACATTTTAAAGGCAAATATCCTATTATTTACTGCACCACAATTATCTATAACAGCTACAAGCACTAGTTACTTTTAACAAAGTTAAGGCGTGTTCAAACCAGCCTTGTTTAGTCCGGTTGAATCGAACCCTGGAGTGTTTACTCCCATGGTGGGGTTCGTTTGGGCTGGTGATTGAGTCTGCACCAAACAACCGCACCCTGGTCCAACTGTTAGAGGTGGTTTACTTCCAAGTGAACCCTGGAGCGGTTTGTTTGAGCTTTGAATGCAAACTGAACCAAAAGCAGGAAAAAAAATCTAGAAAACCGTGCATTTCATGAAGCTGATTGGGCAGTTATTTATTTCCCATAGATTTCCAAATGTGTGATTTATCATCATCATAACGTTATTATTTTCACAGCTGGTAAGTTCAAAATAGCCAAATAATGTTGTGATACTAAACAAATACCTTGCATGCACAATACAGCTGTCTAGTAGCCTAGACAGTGGCACATAATTCATTACTGACAGTGAATTGGAAAACGTATATAGTATTTAATAACATTTGTGCAACAAGCCAAGGTGGAGATCACATGACTCTTTTGTCCACATGGCCTTATCTCCTATTTAACACAAACATTTTTAATTAAGTTGTTTAGTGACATGAAGAAATCAGGCTTTGTATGGGGGATATGTGTTGCCAGATTAGATTGAGAAACCATCCTATCCCATTCATACACTACGCTTAATTATTTCTGCACAACCTGGCAACCCAGGCATACATTTGCTCAGTGCCTGTGCGCAGTCAGCCTCCAACAAAATAAATTAGAAGCCATTTTTTTTACAGCACAATGGGCCCTCATGCATGAAGCGATATAAGAACAGATTTCGTTCTTAACTAGCATTTCATCTTACTTTGTTCTTACCTGGGATTCAGCAACGTTTTCTTATTGTTGCTTTTTTCTCAGGCAAGAACAAATTATAAGAGTGGTCGAGAGCACTGTTACCGAAAATAAGAAATTCTTACCCAAAAAAATATATATATAAAAAAAAAAGGCATACCATTGGTTAATTGCCCCCAAATACAACTTAAAAAATACAGAACTTTTCAATAATGATTATTATTATAACTTATTGCGTGTGTTCTGTCTGAAATGGATTATATATTGCTGTTAGAACAGTTATGCTCTGGCCGCCCAGGCCATTGATTGATTGAAGATTTTATTAACAGATTGCATTTATGACATGACATACAGATATGCAGTACTGTATACGTAGCATAGAACGCATATTTAGAGATCGTCAGTGGTTCCCAAACTTCTGTTTTATGCGGACCACTAGATTGTTATCAAGAACATTTGCGGACCACCTCGTACACAAACAGTAAAACATACATAAATAAACAACTGACTTAAACCCAGTAATACACGAGACCCTCTTCTTGGACCAAGTAGGTTTCATCGATAATCCAATGTACAGTTACCCCCACCCGCCTACCCATCCCCCCCCCACCCCACCCACCCAACCACCTCCAATGTAGTTTCCCCCCCCCCACCCCACCTACCCCCCCTCCCCACCTCCTCCAATGTACAGTTTCTACATCAAATGTATATACTCTCTTCTATTTTTTTTTGTATCACAAACAGTACTGTATTTGTAGATCTGGTATGTCATAAATGCATAGATGTAGCAGTACTGTCTATCTGTATGTCATGTATGTCATATATGTTATGATGAATTGAAAATGGGGGACCCTGATATAAACAAGACGAAAGTCTTTCTCTGGTCTCCATCCCCTATTGTGTGTATTGAGCTGTACTGTATTGTACCCATTCTGCAATCTGTTAATACAATTTTCAATCAATCAAGACCCGCGTTGCGGGCACTGCGTTCCATTCTCAGAATGGATTTGAGAGAGATGTGTCATCCAGTTTGACTTGGAGCACGCACTATGCACACTGCCAGTCATCAGGCTATGCGGAGATATTCAGACTCTAGATCTATTTGCAGAGCCAGATGAGTGGCAACCTGTGCGATTGGCTCTTGACAACGCACAGTCGTTCAGTATTGACAACGCCTACAGTACTTTGCTGGAACGATTCATTTTGCACGTACTGTATACAGTACGTGTGTATGCGCGCACTGCGGGAGGTGGCCAGAAGCGCGCAACTAGCCAACTACTATTATATTACTATATTATACAGTATATTCCACTAATATAGCTATAGGTGCTGTATGATGACAATACATTTGATTCCTATCTAATTTTGATCCATCGCAAAGCGCTCCAGCGCTTGAATACGGCCGGGGGATCCGATGCAGACCCACGGCTCTCGTATTATAATGAGCCCGCAAGGCGTGTCTCTGTATGCAAATGACTTGCGCAAGAACGCGCATCCAGTTTAGAATGAGTGGGATTCACCATTCAAAAACCTGGGTAAGAACAGATTTGGACTTTAAGAACGGCTTGATGAATGTGGCGGTGGCTTTTCTTATTGTTCTCTTAAGAGACAGGTAAGCAAGAATATAAGAAAAATAATAAGAGAGTATTGTTGAATGAGGCCCAATGTTGGCAGGTATGGGATTCAAAATGATGTCCAATAAAAGGCTGACCTGCCTGATCACATGGCTTTGTTTAGAAGGTTTGGTTCGTTTGTCAATTGGATAATGTGAACCATAACCGAACCAATGAAAACTGCAACAAAAGTAGCAATTTCACGTTTGATTTGGACCATTTCAAACGAACTTAGGTGTGAATTCGCCCTTAGACATGCAATCAATTCATAACAACGGTGTACTTTTTAACATTGAGCAAGCCAACTGAAAAAAAAAAAGCCATAAGGGAAACCATAACTGGACCACCAACCCTTAGCTTAACCTACAGACTATAATGGTTAAGCATTTATCGGAAATGTAAGCTCTCAGAAATATTAATTTGCATTGAAGCCAAAAATGTCAAACTATATATATTTCTGATTTTTAATACCACTTGGTTGCTTGTCTGTAAATGTCTTATATGTTGTCATTTATATGTTATGTGTGGACCCCAGGAAGAGTATCTGATGTTTTGCATCAGCTAATGGGGATCCTAATGAAATCATATATATATATTTATATGGACTGTATTTTATTTTATGCAAAGTGCTTTACAACTTATGCTTCACTTTCACCCATTCACTCACACATTCACACACCGACGGCGGAGGCAACCATGCAAGGTGCCAACCTGCTCATTGGGAGCAGTTAGTGGTTAAGTGTCTTGACTTCAACACACTGATGGGAGGAGCGGGATTTGAACCGGGAACCTTCAGATTACCATACGACCGCTCTACCTCCTGAGCCACTGTCACACCATACATAACTGTGTATATATAGCAACTCCAGCACAGTAGCATTAAACCCTTGTTATCATGTCAAGCCAAATACATGTGTGTGTGTGTTTGTTTGTGAGCAGTGCATACCTATATATATTTATGTGTAGGCAATGCATGCACTGCTCACAAACAAACACACAAATGTATTGTACTTGGCTTGACCAGATAACAAGGTTTTAATGCTACTGTGCTAGAGTAGCTTTGAATAAGCAGTCACTTATCTTTGCTCAGCAGCCAAATTAATGCGTGGGAGTTTGTCAGATGGTTAGGAAGTCTTTACTGTTGACACTTGTGAGATTAGGCTTCTAATTCAAACAGCAACCTTTCAAAATACAACTTGTTATCAAGTCCCAGCAATCACTTGCACGCAAAAACTAAAACAGTTAATTGTTTTTTGTTTTAGTTTTTTTTAACTTGTTGGTTATATCATAGAAGCTCTTATGATTGAGTGTGGTTCAGGAAGTTAGCGGGCTGCGATAGCACTCTGTGGAGATAATGCAGGACATTTCTGATATAACCAACTAGAGCGTACCACGGGTATTGCACTACCTCCCCTGCAGGTTCTATACAACAAGAGGTGCAAATCCAGAGCCTGCAGAATAATGAAAGACCCCCACCACCCCAATAACAGCCTGTTCCAGCTGCTGAGGTCAGGCAGACGCCTGCGAACCCCAGCTACTAGGACAGAGAGGCTTAGGCTCAGCTTCTTCCCCCAGGCCATCAGAGCCTTGAACAATGAACATTGAGTGCCACAGAACACTGAATTATCCACACACAAGCACACATGAGCACACACACACACTAGCAGCCACTTTAACACTTTAACATGAGCGGGCACCCACTCATGCCGCACACACCCACCAAAAGGAAAGGCCACTTTAAATTAGTATAACAACAGTAACAGTGTATTGCACTACCAAAGCTACCTAGCATGTCCTATATGCTCTGTAAATAACTATGTACAGATACCGAGATGTCACACTGTTACAAAGGGTCAGATTAAACCGAATATATATATTTATTACTTGAGATATATTGTATAGTATTTGTATATCGTCTGATATGCCTTGTATATTCTTTGTACATATACACGGAATATCCCTTTACCTAGTACAGGCCAGACCATAATATTCGTTCTCCTATTGGACAGCGATCCCCTAGGCGCCACGGCCATACCCCCAATGTCTAGTTCAAAGTCACCGCTAAGCAGTGTTGGGACTAACGCGTTACAAAGTAACGCGTTACAGAAACGAAGTTACTTTTTGCCGCAACTAGTACTCTAACGCATTACTTTTGAAATTCAGTAACGCTACTTACGTTACTGAATGGTTTGTTAGTTCGTTACTGCGTTCTTTTTATGTAGATTCATAGCGAGCGTCCTTATTTCGCCTGCGTTTGTTTTGTTTACTGTAGACTGAAAGGCGCTATATAAAACGAAGTATTATTATTATTATTATTTCTTTCCGTAGCCTCATTCTGGTTTCGCACTTCTGATTGGCCACTGACGTTCTGAAAGAAATAGGCGCTCTCTACAGTAAACAACAAGAGGACGCTCGCTATGAATCTACATAATAAGAACGCAGTAATAATAACGAACTAACAAACCATTTAGCAACTACTTGGAGAGATAATTAATATACAACATGGAAACGAGATAAAGAACATGTTTGAAGGGCTGCTGGAGTCAACTGGACTAACGTTACATCTCGACCACCGCAGACTGGTGACGGTGAGTGCAATGTGTTCACTGAAACTCAAGATCAACGGATTTTGACTGTAATCTGCCAGGGAATCTCATAATACTAATCAAACAATATAAATATAGTCCTTTCATGCACAATTGATATCCTAACTATTCTAACGTTGCAATGCTTTGATAACAACGCTGCAAGATGGTTATGAATGAATTAATGAATGGATGAATGAATGAATGAATGAAAACTTTATTTAACAGATTGCAGAATGGGTACAATACAGTACGGCTCAATACATACAATTGTTAAGGGGATGCAGACCTGAGAAAGACGTTTGTCTTGTTTCCATCAGGGTCCCCCATTTTCAATTCATATAGACATTTATGACATACACAACATACATGACATTTATGGCATAGGGACATATAGGTATTTAGTACTGATACATTTGTGACATAAGCGGTATTCAAATATACAGTACTGTTACCCCTAGATCCTGACAGAGTATATACATATGATGGGGAGGGGACTGTACATTAGGAGGGGGTGGGTGGGTGGGAGAGAAATATACATACAGCGGGGAGGGAATATATAATGAAACGCTCTAGACCACATTGCTTAGCAGAGTTCGGTGATGTGAATGGAAACTGTCAAGTTGATCAACCGATTTTGAGTATATGGGGCATGGGACTTGAGCAATTTTTTTTTTAAATTTTTTTTAAATAACTAAATAGTTACTTTTCACAGTAACTCATTACTTTTGGGTGTAAGTAACTAGTACAGTAACGAAGTTACTTTGAAATGAAGTAACTAGTAAAGTAACTGAGTTACTATTTTTCAGTAACTAGCACAACACTGCCGCTAAGACATGCCTGGACATGCCCGGTTCTGCGCAGTAATATGAGACAGAAATAAGGCTGGTACTAGATTATTCACCTTACGTATAAATACGTCGCAGGTGGATACAGCAGTTAGTTACCGTAACAAGTTGAAGCCTCACACCACGATACAACGTGCTGTGAAGTGGGCCCGTTTTGCCCCGAAATAGAGCCTTGAGACCGCGTGCGAATTGATAGCTGAAGTGTCAGAGTTTAACGCTGTATCGTCGAGTTCGACCTATTCTATTATTAAGTAATAGTCTATTATGTATAGTGTATCGTGCGGCTACCGTTCTACAGTGACCAGCATTACCAACGTTTCATCGTACCGAGCTAGTGTGCTTATCCAGGCTGGGCGGCCTAACCTTGTGCCGTCATCCGAGGAGCCCTAGACGAGAACCGTGTGGATATGTACACTGGATAACCTACACCGACGACTACAGAGCCCTTTTCGGCTGGATTATAATGCTTTGGTCCTGTGGCTGTTGGAGCAGAGAATCGTCTACCCCCACTACCATGTGGGATTTACCCTGTGAGGAGCACCGTCGAGCCCGCCTCTAGGACTCTGAGGCTGGCTAGCTTTCCTCCATGCGGCACTGCACACCGGAAAATAGCTGTTGCTTTGTCTACGGATCAAGGGATTATTGCACTGTCTCCTGTACCTGGAGTCTCCTTATTCCTCGTTGATCCAGACTTTTGCTACCGACAAATCCTCTCCCCTGCTGGCTTACAACCGGAGGGAACCCCCTTAGTATCTCCAGCTGACCTACTAGTGTACCATATATAATTCTTATGCTACAGGTGGTATTAATTATCCCCTTCGTAATATGCTCATGGACTTACGCTCTTGACCTATTCATGCACATTCTTCGCCTTACAAGCGCAACTCTCAATCTTAATAAATGTAAGATAATCTTGGTGCTCCTCTAATAAATATTATTATAAACAGTACTTTCTTGTTAAGCCGTGTTATTGTGTGGGTGTTCATCTCATATACATGTGTACTGTATGGCCAGTAGTAATGTACATAACTCAGTAGTGGTTTAATGATACCATACTTATTCAATACAGTCAGGGAATTGTACCCCTCAGTTACACACACCATGTTACCTGTTACCTGTTTATTGCACAATGTTGTTTTTATTGGATTCTATTATATGTTGTACCACTGTATTGCACATCGTTGCGGGCAAGACCACCCACATTTCATTGTATACTTGTATGCCGTGACAAATAAAACTCTTGACTTGACTTGACTAGAGGTAAAACGTGCAATGTCTTTTTGTTGATGTGTTCTATGCTTTTAAGCTATAACGAATAGCCTATCTCATCAACTGTAATTCACGTTTCATGAAGATGGAAGAGGTTTGTTAAAAATATGAGCCTGTTCCAAATGAGAAAGAAATAACTTTTCCTAAAACCTATTTTTTTTATCCAGAAATCACAAGTCACCTTGACGACAGGATGTCCACCGGAGACGGCCTTGATAGAGCCCCTGCTGCCCTCCGTCTCATAGTGGGCTCTGTGGTGTCCCCGTGGCTGGACGTCCATCTTGAGCTCACACTGGCCATACTGGCTGGGCAGTGGCCAATCGAGAGAGGGCAGGGATGAGCTTCTGGGAAGGCAAGACCAAATGTGATGTACTATGACTTGTAATAATGATCAGATATGATTCTATTGATTGGGGCAGCTGACAGGGTGGCTTAGACTGTCCCATATCCTTGTCTAAAGTGTCCTTGAGCAAGACACTGAACACCTACCTGCTCCAGAGATGGTTGCAAATGGCATACCCTGCACTCTGACTCTCCACCAAATGCACATCAGTACAGTATATGTGACGATTATATGGGGGTGACATAAATAACAGAGTGTACAAGGAAGTGTATGCATCATATAGATTAATGTGATCCTTCACTGTTAAATGTTCCCTTCCCTCAAAAACATGTTTTTTTCTACAGTTAACTCCTCTTGAAGGCATGGCTTTGACTATACAGATTGTTATTTGTGCAGAACTTGTCATCAGAACACCTTTTCACATTCTTCCAAGTTCCACTGGAGGGGAGAGCTTCTCTGTACTTCCTCAAATCTGAGCCTTTAAAATCTGCGTGACGCTACTAATCCTGCAAATTTATCATGGCCGCTATTGCCCAGCTGCCCACACTGTCATCCAGGAAATGCTAACTGATAGCGTGAAATGCTAACTGCTAGTGTGAAATGCTAACGTGAAACTTGTATTATAAGTCGATACAGCTAGTGACCTATGCACGAAAATGATATCTCTTTGTTATAACAAAGATTGTCTAAGTGTTGTGTTTGGGTGGAACACATTTTTGGCAAACCGTTTAGGTGGAAAAAAAGAAAGCTAACCAGCTTAAGGGAAGACATGAGGGGGTGAGGGGGTAAGGGGTTAAGGGGGTGAGGGGTTAAGGTGGTGGGGCCTTCATAGATCCTTGCATTCTCAATAAGGGCAAAGGTGTAGGGACGCTGCTGCTAAGACATAATTTGCAGTTTATAATTAAACACAAGATACACACTGCCCTAGTGATAAGGATAAGCGTTCAATGAAGAAACCCAATCCCTTTGCCAAACATCTATGCTACTCATAGTGGTAAAATAAAAAAGGTCATTATGTGTAGTGTGTGTGTGTGTGTGTGTACACCAGCATGTCTAGTATGTGCATGTATCCACATGGGACCTTGGCTTACATCAGGCCTGTGATGATGGTAACCATACTGGTGTTCCAGAGTGCACGCTGTGTGTGGTGGGGGGGGGGGGGGGTAGAGGTAGAGAATAGGATACAAACCCGGTTTAGGGTAAGGGGTGTAGGTGTAGGGAATAGGATACAAACCCGGTTTAGGGTATGGGGTGTAGGAGTATGGAATAGGATACAAACCCGGTTTAGGGTAAGGGGTGTAGGGGTAGGGAATAGGATACAACCCCGGTTTAGGGTAAGGGGTGTAGGGGTAGGGAATAGGATACAACCCCGGTTTAGGGTAAGGGGTGTAGGGGTAGGGAATAGGATACAAACGTGGGTTAGGGTAAGGGGTGTGGGAGTAGGGAATAGGTTACGAACCTGGGTTAGGGTAAGGGGTGTAGGGGTAGGGAATAGGATACAAACCTGTTTTAGGGTAAGGGGTTCGGGGGTAGGGAATAGGATACGAACCTGGGTTAGGGTAAGAGGTGTGGGGGTAGGAGGAAATGGTTTAAATGTGAGCTCCAGTTATTGACATAATGTCATGCTGATATGTCAAGTCAAATTCAAATCAGATTCGGACTCTGATTCTAATTCTGCTGTGTACCAGGTGCCATCAATGTGGGTGTACGCAAAGCCTAAAAGTAGTTTATTGAAAATGTTTGGTGGAAAAACCATACACATTAGTTTATCACATCCATGCTGATCCTCAATGAGCTTGTCCCCATTGACTTTGCATTAATTTGTGGCTAACTAGCCACCGGAACTAGTATGAAGAACAGTGCTGAGAAAATACTCTAACGCAGGGTTAGAAATAAACTTTATTTTCCCAGGGCTTTTTTTGCCCCCTTAATTGATTTTCGGGGGCTTTTTTTATTTATTTCAGGGGCACTGAATTTTTATGATTCAAGAGTAAACATCCTAACCATGTCACAACAGCAGTCATAGTGTATATTTTCAGCAATATGTTTGTTTACCAAATACCAATAGGTTAAAGTGTTATTAGTGAGATTTTAGTTTTTGAAATGTGTTGTTTCGCGGAGATCCGCCATTTTGAATTAGCGGCCGTCGCTGAATGATGACGATTGTAGTCATTATGAGAAGAGGACATCCAGACTAGAGCTCTCAATGAGCGTTGGAATTTCGAAAAACTACACTACCCAACGGATTATAGCTTCCTGCAAGCAAATTACTTTTTTTATTTCTCTTATTTCTCTGAATTATATACCACAAAACTGAACGTTATTGGCATATATTGGAGCGCAGTTTGTTTTTTATTGATCTTTTTCCCCCTCCATTTTCCTCAGATTTTTCTCCCATCCCAATGTTAGTCGTATGCCAATTCCCAATCCCTTCCTGGTCGCTGCGCACTTACCATCTGGGAGAGTGGAGGCTACCACGTGCTTCCTCCGACACACGTCCACCAGCCAATCACCGCTTCTTTTCACCTGGCAGCGCGGATTCTCACTGAGAGGGCGTAGCGTGTGGAAGGATCACACTATCCCTCTCAGGTCCTATCCGCGCTTAGCAGGCGCCCCGACCGAACTGTAGGAGTCGCTGTTTACAACGACCCGGACCCACCCCGCCAGCTTCTCCCACCCTCTAATACTGCCAATTGTATTAGTGTGAACGGCCAGCCAAGCTGGTGACAACCCCGGAGCTGTGAGCTGGATTCGAACAGGCGAATCCAGCTGGATTCGAACAGGCGAATCCAGCTCACAGCTCCGGGGCTGGTGACGAACGCATTCTCCGCTACGCCACCTAACCGCCCTGGAGCGCAGTTTGTATACTATGTTTGATAACGTAATGTTAATGTCTCCATATATATATATATAATTAGTAAACTGTCTGGGGCTTTTTTTGCCCCCTTAGCTGATTTTCGAGGGCATTTGGTCCATTTTCGAGGGCCTTTTGCCCCAAGCCCCTGTTAATTCCGAACCCTGCTCTACCGATCAACATCATCGTTGTAATAATGAACTACCAACCTGAAAAGAGGGGCGTTGCCAGGTTTGGGCTGGTTCCAGCTGAAGTGTGAAGGAACCGAGAGAAACAACTCGGCCAGACCATCCTGGTTGACGGACTCATCTCCAGGTGAATCCAGGAATGGCAGGACAGCTCCGAGGTCCTCCAGCCCAGAGTCTCCCTGGCCGGGCGACCGGGCCAGTTGAGTCCCAGAGGTCCTCCTGGTCTTGGAGGGAACATCTAGCTCGGGGTAGCCGTAGAGCAGAGGGCCCAGGGCTCCAGCGAGGCTCCCCACCCAGGTGTCCTCGGTCACACTGCCCCTGGGAGAGTGACCCGGGGTCGGGCTGGGCGAGTGGTGAGGGGAGGGGGAGCGTGCATGAACGTCGGCGCTGGAGTGGCGTCTCTTCCCGCACGGGGACGTGGGCCTGGAGGACGGCCTGGAAGCGGGCCGCGGGTTGAGCCAGTTCTCATCTGTAACGCTGGTGCGTGGGGAGTGCCGCGGGGAGTGGCACGGGGACTGGCGGGGGGACTGGTGAGGCGAGAGGGCCTGGGTGAAGCCCAGAGGGTGTTGGTACTGCTGCTGCCAGAGCTCCACGCCGAAGGCGGCACCGCACCCCGGAGACGGCAGGGGAGAGGTCAGCGGGGAGCCAAGGGTGACCCGGGCGGCCGCCTCGTTCAGCTCAGCCTCCACGTCGTCGTAGATGTGGGAGAAGGACTCGCAGGAGGAGACGTCGGACAGCCAGCTGCGGGAGGACAGGCTGCTACAGGGACTGGGGTTCAGAGTGGCGTCCCTGTAGCAAGGGTCCAGGGACAGGTAGAGGTGGTCCCTGGACCAGGTCTGATCGGAGCGCTCCCCCTCCGCCCCGCGGACCACCGCAGCGTCCTGACCGCAGCCACCCACCTCTGGATGAATGTTGGGGGCGATGGAGGTGATTTGGATGCTCGGACAATCGAACGCTCTCGGATACCCCACGGAACTGTACTGGGAGCCCTGGGTTTGATAGCCTTGGTTCTGGTAGCTATTCGGGGCTTGGAGAGAAGCTGGGGTAGGAAGAGACGGGTGGTGGCCTTGCAGCTCCTGGCCAGCAGGTGGGTTGACCAGAGACTGGGTGGTGATGTAAGGCGTTTCGCCATCACAACCTTGACCTGATGGGGGGAAATGAGCCAATAAGCAAATTGCGAAGGTTGTTCATTTGCATTGCAAATGTTTCTCATCCGAGCGCTCTGGCAACAGCACAGGAAGGAGTACCAGACAAAACTGTTACGCCTAGTAATAGGGAGAGACGGCTGATACTATACACAGTACTTGTAAAAAAAATATATGGTACAATCAGGCCGATTCCATCTATAGGCTTCAGAGTGGGTAATAATTAGTTTGATGGCTGTAACATGTGCCATAAAAATCCATCTGTACTGTATACTGTTGTAGGTGGCGTCAGGTGGAGTGTGTACATGGTGATAAGAGGATGTACAGCGGGGGCACAAAGTTAATTCACACACAGCTGTAACTCTCCCCACTGTCAACACAGCAGCGGTGCCCTACTATTAATACCACAGTTCACAGGACAAACAACTCCTAGTCGGCATACCAAATGCAAAAAAGGTAAGAGACGTCAACGGTCTGACTGTGCTTTGATAGGAAGCACAATAAAAGCGACGGCCTCAGTCTTTACATATTTGCAAAACCCATTAATGTATATAAATATTATCTGATGCAACGCAGGGCCTCGGGGGCCACGCGCAGCTGGTTGGCGCCTGTCGTGGGTGTCGCTTTCTGCGGTCAGAAAACAAGGAAGACAGATATCTAACGACAGGACGACACGCTTTTTTTGGTGCGCTTTAACACTCTTAGTTTAGTTTACCCAGAATAATAACCTTTTCGCCTTCAGTAGAATGTCACTGCATTTGACCCCAGATACGTCTGATAAGAGTTAGTGCGATCTCTCTGAAAGACCTTTGCAAAATATTGAGTTGTATATCTGAGCTCCTTAACTTGGTCACAGGAGTGACTGTGTGTAGAGGTTATTTGCTCATTTAATAAAACGGAAGAATCTCTCATACTCATACACACACGCACAGTGGTACACTGGAACATTTTACATGAGGAAAAACGTTTTACTAAACAAAGTGTCTATTGTCCCTTTAAGACCATTTTAATTCAGATTCAGAGTATTTATTTGCCACATAGAATCATACAATCAGAGTTTCTTCATTACACAATCATAATTATCATTCCATCCATTCCACTTCTGGCTGGCTTTAAGTAACGTTTAAATAAATAATGTAGTGCTTAACTAAATTGGTCTTAGGTCATCAATATGTTTTTGATTGGTAATGCTGATGCCCTATTGTTTTTTCTCTGAATGAAAATACATTTAGCCTATGTATAATGCAATGCAATGTAGATAGAAAATGTATTACATTTGGCTGTAATCGTTCAGCATACAACAGTTGCGAAAATGTATTACATTTGGCTGTAATCGTTCAGCATACAACAGTTGCCTTGTGCCACTAGCTGCGCCGGGCTGCCCAACATTCACATAGACCGTCAAAAGTGACATTAATAAGACATTCATTGCCCTGAAGGATACAATGGTGCAGAAAGGGAACTCACCTGCAGGGCCTGGAGAGAACTGCTGTCGCGCGTCTTCCCCAAAAATAAGTCTGAAGTCCAGCTCCTCATTATTGCTACAATTTACTGTAGTCATTGGACTTTAGGAGTATGGATTTACCCGTTGGTTAAAGTACGGGGTCGTGTCATACACCCCCCCCAAAAAACACATACGGTTACTTTACTAGCTAGACTTTTGTTAACAACAAGTCGGCTATCCGGTAGTAAAGTTGTAAATTACACTGTTACGCGTCGGTCAAATACGCGACTTCTGCAGTTTACATTTGCGATACGCTTGCCTACACATCTTACGAGCCGTCCTCCTTTCTGTGTGCCGACAATTATTGGTAGTTTGTCTAAATGATCCGTGAATAAATAAGCTACTGTAACTCCACGTTACAAACAAAGCATTAGACAGCCCCGTCGTGACGTCAGCAAGTGGCCTGCGCTTCATCTGGGGAAGGAGGCGACCCAGCGAGGACGAGACTCATAACCATGGAACTCGGAAGGAGAAAAAAAACTATTACGAATTTAGTTTTTTTATTTGAAATCAACATCACAAAATGCAAGCAAACGTGAAATGTACTGGTTTAAATAAAATCAACACATTTTGACAAATTTGTCAGGGTAAAACACGTTTTTTTTTCTACTGTAGGGCCGAAAATGATCAAATGAATAATATATCTCAATAATAACGTAAATAATAATAACGTGATATAGTTTTCCTTTGGGGACAATAAAAGTTCTTAAACCATTTGTATGAAGCTCTAGCACTGCCCTCTCCTGGTTGGACAGACAAGTTGCAAACTGTTCCAAAATCAAACATAAATAACCTGCTTTCTCAACTCCTCGTTGGTCACCAGCTGATCCATGTGGTTAAGTAAAATACTATTTTGCATTTGGTGAAGAGAAGGCAATGGCAAAACATGCTTGTTTGTTCATTCTGGGAGAAAACAGCGATAACGACCATCTGCAACAACGGACTGAATGACGGGGGTCAACCCTATATTCCCACAGCCCAATGTTCCCACAGCCCTAGGTTCCCACAGTTCTAGGACATTTTCAAAATTAGGCCTTGTGCTCAGTGTTGCTAGATTGGGCTACTTTTTATTTGATTGGGCAGGTGAGTTTAATTTCGGTATGAGGTCTGAGTTTGTCACTCCACAGCAACCCCATGTCGGAGTAATGGTGTTGAGCTTGAGAGTTTGGAAGCTAGCTCTCCTTCAAATCACCAACCACAGGGTTGTCGGACGAACCCTCTACTACCAGAGGACAATTGGATAATAGGTTGGGTGTAATTAGCTACCAAATTTAGAGAAAGGGGGATCAAATTAGATACACATTTATGAAAAAAGGAAATGTGGGAACATAGGGCTGTGGGAACATAGGGCTGTGGGAACATAATCATGCTGCCGAATGACGTATACAGCAAGTGGTCAAAATACACAGGGATACTCGATGAGTGTGTTTACATGCAACTAAACTTACTGTAATCTGAAAAACAGAACAGTGAAAGTCTCATGAAGCGTTTTATATGCCTCTTTCATATCCCGCTCACAAATATCCCTGTTAACACAAATAGTGTTCCAAACAAGCAGTCGATACAATGGAAACAACTGTATCCGTTCAGACAGTAAACAAGGCTAATATATTGGCGGCTAAGTCACCCAAAGGGAGATGGGGAAGCGGGGAGGTGCGACACATGCTCAGATTGTCTTGGTGGAGTGTTTGGGGACCAAATCGGACGGAAATGTGGTACAAAAAATATATATATATATATATATTTGTGTTATACCCAAATTTCTCACAAGGTAATGGCGCAATATGACGGCAGTGACATCTGATCTCCTCCGTTTACCCTCGTCGACAGTAAACGGGATCCGACGTATGCACGCCTCAGTGTCCCTGCTAATGTCAGCACATCCCGCGTACGTCATTCAGGTTCATTGTGATCTGGATAAAAGCCCATCCTCGTTACGGTTGGGTGAGAGGGATAGGTTTACAATAACAACAGGGCTAGCGGTGTCACCACCAGCATGTAAACACACTCAAAGTGTGTCCTGCTTTTCTACATACAGGAAGCTCAAAACATCAGCTGTTCTAGTCGCCACATCGCTCGCTCCCGAGTGACTCCGCCCTCCTCGGATGAAAACGAAAGGAGCGTGTCGCCTTAATATGTTAAGTCACCCGCAGTGTTATGATTATTATATATTTTTTGTATAATGTCTTTGATGCATTGCAACAAAGTCGTCGTCAAGGCGTGTCCGGGTTGTGATGGCCGCCGTTGGGAGCAGCGCCCGTCCCAGAGGCCTCCGCCGCCTTCTGATCCGGATCAGACATGTGTCTCTTCTTGATGCTGTCCTTCTCCGTGGTGCCGTTGGTCCTCACCTCCCTCTTCCTCTTGCAGACCAGGCCCGAGTTCTCCTCGCCTATCTTCCCCTCCGGCACCCCGAGGACACGGAGACAGACTACAGCGGTCGCCTGCTCGGCAAACTTCTTGGACTTCTCCCTGTGGAAAAAAACAGGGAGACTTTTGGAAATTGTGCTGTGAAAACTAACAAAAAATTAGGGGAAATGTTCTTGACATTTATCAAAAAATATCTTGTTCAGCATGGAAAGAAAAAATCAACATTGTTAGATAAATGTTAAGAACATCTCTGGTAAGCATTCTTTCTTTTTCCCTTTTTCTCCCATCCCCCAATTTTTTGTCATTTCCAACTCCCTCCTGGTTGTTGTCCTACTGTCGGTCCGGGGAGGGTGTAGACTACCACATGCTGCCCTACTGTCGGTCTGGGGAGGGTGTAGACCAGTGATTCCCAACCTGGGGTCCGCGGACCCCCTGGGGGTCCGCCAGGGGGCGCAGGGGGTCCGCCAGACCACAGATGATTTGAGTTTTTTTTTTTTTTTTTTTTTTTTTGGCGGATAAACTAAAATCAGTACCACTCTCGAACAATGTAGTGAAATACCGAATTGATAAGATGTCAAGTGATTGCGAGCAGCAGCTGTCAGAAAAGCTTAGAAAGGGTCCATTTGCCATACAACTTGATGAAACTACAACTGTCGCAGACGAGGCTGTGCTCATCGTTTATGTGCAATATATTGAAAATGAGGATCTGAAGCAGGACATTCTCATGTCAGTCAACCTTACTACCACCACTCGAGGTGAGGATATTTTTACTGCAGTGGATTCTTACTTCATTCAACATAAATGCAAACCGTTCACCATTAGGGCCTGATTTGAGAGGATGAATACAGGATTTGAATATTGGCCAAAATTTTGAAATACATAAGGTGCAAGATTAGATTTGTTGATTGAAGGCACAAGTCAAAGAAGCATAGTGGGTCTAATTATGATGCATATGCCTGTGTATAAGCAGTTTGTTATTAAAATGACAAAAAAAAGGTATTAAACCCAGCTAGGACAGATTCTCTCTGCTACTGATTGGAATTTCCTGTCTCATATTTAGTTTAATTTGTTGCATTGATTTGTTCCATAAATGCAAACCGTTCACCATTAGGGACTGATTTGAGAGGATGAATACAGGATTTGAATATTGGCCAAACATTTTGAAATGCATATGGTGCAAGATGAGATTTGTTGATTGAAGGCACAAGTTAAAGAAGCATAGTGGGTCTAATTGTGATGCATATGCCTGTGTATAAGCAGTTTGTTATTAAAATGACAAAAAAAAGGTATTAAACCCAGCTAGGACAGATTCTCTCTGCTACTGATTGGAATTTCCTGTCTCATATTTAGTTTAATTTGTTGCATTGATTTGTTCCATAAATGCAAACCGTTCACCATTAGGGCCTGATTTGAGAGGATGAATACAGCATTTGAATATTGGCCAAACATTTTGAAATGCATATGGTGCAAGATGAGATTTGTTGATTGAAGGCACAAGTCAAAGAAGCATAGTGGGTCTAATTGTGATGCATATGCCTGTGTATAAGCAGTTTGTTATTAAAATGAAAAAAAAAAAAAAGTATTTTATGGTATCTTATTAGGAGGGGGTCCGCGAATTTCATCAGAGATGTTTGGGGGTCCCTGGGGGGAAAAAGGTTGGGAACCACTGGTGTAGACTACCACATGCTGCCCTACTGTCGGTCTGGGGAGGGTGTAGACTACCACATGCTGCCCTACTGTCGGTCTGGGGAGGGTGTAGACTTAGACTACCACATGCTGCCCTACTGTCGGTCTGGGGAGGGTGTAGACCAGGGGTGCCCAACCTTTTTTGAACCAAGATCTATTTTTTCTTTTCTTTTTTATCCACTTTTTCTCCCATTTTCTATTTTTCTCCCATCCAAATTTCATATATCGTCCAATTCAACCCTCCCCTGTCTCGAACGCTGTTTCTTGCCTCCCACAAGCCGGCTGCAATGTGGACTAAGCCATACATAGCACGAGTCCCCTCCGATACTCGAGGTAACAGCAGTCGCATCTTTTCACCTGCGCGGCGCGATCTTTCAGCGTCAGGGGTCTGCGCTTTGGAGGGGCGCCGCCCCATCGCTTCCTGATTCTAATGCGCAGGCGCACCAACCGACCTGTAGGAGTCGCTGTCCACAACGCCCGATCCCCACCCATCAGTTTCCCACCCCCTAATACTGCCAATGTGTATTAGTACGGACAACCAGCTAAACTGAAAGCAATGTGGAGCGCTGGGATCGAACCCAGCGTCTCCAGCATTCGAGGTAAGCGCCTTGCCCACTGCACCACGTAGCCGCCCTCCAAGATCTACTTTTTAATTTACCACCTAGCCGAGAGCTACCAGCCCAAATTTGACCTACTCTCGGCTAGTATTAGTAGTAATAGTAGATTAATAATACCCATTCAATATGCACATGACAGAAAATATTATATGGCATAATACGATATTTTATATATCATTGTAACGGTGTAGTGTAGGAATTACAAGAATGACAAGAATGTTATTAATGAAATGAATGAATATTATCAAACGGAATTGTTTCTGTATACACATTTATAAAACGATCAAGGCATATTTAGCCATTTTTTATGCGTTCACATGCGCTTTTCAAGAATAAATAAAAACGAGACTTAATGGGAAGGGTGTGCTTGTACATTTGAACATAGTTCCATGATACGTGGCTGCGTTGTGCTGAGAAAGGAGCAGATCCGCTTCTACTCTGAGGCGAGATCTGCATTTATTTTGTATTAATGTCAGAGCCGAGAATCCCGCTTCACAGAGGTATGTTGACGCAAACGGGACAAGCTTTTTCAGCGCAGCATTACACAGCACTGGGTAGTCGTTCCGGACTGATATCCAGAACTTTGCGAGGACCTGTCCAGTGAACTTGACTTTCAGTAGCTCGTCACACGAAAGATCAATCAACGCCTCCTGCTCAGACAGAGGGAGGCCTGTTGCGAGCGTCATGCGCAATGAACGGATCTTGGATCCAGTTGTTCAAATTGTCCGTGCTCTTTCTTTCAGCGAAATAATTCCGAAATTGATCAATGAGCCCTTCTATGTGGCTACAGATGATGGGCTTCAAATCATTAAATACGGGCTCTGCTTACGTTTTTCCACAACTTGGCTCATCGTCCGACATGCAGTCAATTCTTCTTGAAATAGTGTCAGCTGACAGCGGTATTGTATGGAGCTGCTCTGCAACACTTTGTCCACAAAGGACAGAAACCACATATTTGGTACAGGGCAACCAAAAGCTCTCTGCAAGTGTGTGGGGTTTCCCAGTCTTTGCGATCCAATTGGCAACAATAAACAAAGCATGTAGTCCTTTTTCATTGACGGTTGTTTTCAGCACAGTCTTCTCTGCTCTAAAACCGTAGTTGCGACTTGCGAGTGTCCAGGTTAAATGAATCAAATCAGCTTTATATGCTTGGTCTGGAAAGTCCCCCCCCCTGGAAGTGCTTTAGTTACGAGACAGTGTCGATCACAAATATCGGAGTAAACACTACACATTGACTCACAAAAGACCAGACGGTCGATATACCTGCGCAGGGCTGTCACGCACGCTTGCGCATGCACGTCACAGCACTTTGCGCTCCTCTGACTCACAAAAGACCAGACGTGGCCTGCGCTGATGTATGAGAGTTGTGTATTGGAATACTGTGCCTCCGTTGATGCAGGGGCGAGACATGGCAAAAAAAAAACACAGCGGCCAGGTGGAAAACTCGATCCGAGTTGGGCTCGCGGATTTTCGCTTGATCTTTTTTTTTTTGCCAATGCGCAACCCCACTGTCACCTACCTAAATAATCTCACGGTCTACTTGAAACCAGCGCGCGATCTACCGGTCGATCGAGGTCAACTGGTTGGGCACCACTGGTGTAGACTACCACATGCTGCCCAACTGTCGGTCTGGGGAGGGTGTAGACTACCACATGCTGCCCAATTGTCGGTCTGGGGAGGGTGTAGACTACCACATGCTGCCCAACTGTCGGTCTGGGGAGGGTGTAGACTACCACATGCTGCTCTACTGTCGGTCTGGGGAGGGTGTAGAGTAGACTACCACATGCTGCCCTACTGTTGGTCTGGGGAGGGTGTAGACTACCACATGCTGCCCTACTGTTGGTCTGGGGAGGGTGTAGACTACCACATGATGCCCTACCCACCAACACCGCCAATTGTGTTCAAGGTAGGGACATCTGACCAAGCCAGAGGTTTGGGATTTGAACCCAGGTCTCTGCGGTGGTAGGCAAGTGCTTAGACCTTTACACCACCTGGTCCGTCCCTTAACCCATTCAGTGCCAACCACGAGATTAGTCGTGTTAACTCGCCATGCTTTGAGTGCCAAGACCCGAGAAAACTCGGGTTTTAATCGTTATTTCTTTTTTTAGCAATATCCATTCATTTTTCATCCATCCAGCCTGATGTTATCATTGGGAATGGGTCTGAGCTCGAAAAGGGCAAATACCGCCACCTATCGTCTCCCGGATGGTATTGCACATCATTGGATTGGATTGGGTGGGACTGTGAATCAGAAAAAAACTCCGGTCCGGGGTTTCCCTTCTCGGGCAAGCAGTATCGTGTTATCACATTCACTGGCGAGGCTCGGAGCAGCATCGATTATGTGTTTTGGTGCTATAACGTTGGATCAATAAACACGATCAATATTTGGAATGGCGATCAGGAATTGGATTAATCTATTTTTGCAGAACATCTGATGTGAGGTAAGGACTCTATTTTACCAGTCTTGGGTTAATCAGATGTTTTTTTCTCCGCCATTGCAGCGTGTGTGTGTGTGTGCGTAACGTTAGCGCTGACCATGGCATGGATAATCGATTTTTCAGCCCGCTTCTCTAGCGTGCATAAGTACACATATACTATCGATAATCTAGTATTTATTTGAAAACGATTCATAAATCAGCTGAAAAATGACAACGTGTTTTGTGTATTCCACTAAAGAGCTATTATCGCGGAATTTCTCTGGAATTACTAGACATCTCAAACTATACTCGTATTCAAAACGGTATAAAACAGAAATGTACCAATGAAAAAACAATCCGTTTCGTACATGTTGACTGCAAGCAAGTCATTGATAAGCGAGGGGTGTTTTAGACCCATAGCCATAATTTAAGCGTTCGCAAATTTCCCCGTCCTCCCATTGACTTCAGTGCTGGCACGCTAGCCCTAATATGGTCAAAGGGGTGTGGCTCTGAATGAGTTAAAAAAGGTATTTTTGCATGATTGCATGTGGGAAACACATCTTTACAGCGACAAAATCTATGACTATTAGGACAGCCCTATTAGTAATACACGTATATGTGGCTTTTCTAAAAGCTCAAAAATACCAACATTCAATGATTCTGGACCAACTCACCACAAGGTAGATCTGTACTTCTTCCCTGCTACAGCTACTGTTGATTGGAAACTTCTGTCCTGAGAGCGTTCAACCTGAAAACATAATGATGAATAATAATGCGTTTTGTTAAATCTATAAAATGGAGGCGCTTAACAGTTAAGGACATCAGTGAGTTCTATAAAGAGTCTATAATCTTACCGTCTCATAAAGGGGCTGCTCCAGCCTCTCCTGGCGGGTCCATTCCAGGAGGTACATCTTGGGGGTGATCTGAGGTGGGTACTCCCTCCTATTAACATCCAGAAAGTACCGCAGTCAGACACGACAACATCTGGCCGCCAAGCAGCATTCTTTATTTTATTACCTCGCGGGTCGCTTTGAAAATGGGAAATGCTAGCTGTGTGAACCGTCAAGTTTGTACAGTGGTGCAAAACACCAGACCGTGTCGGCTAAATCATGAGCAGGTTTAAACTTTACATTCATGTAATCAATGTGAGCTAGCCAGTAATGTTACAATGTACCAAAGCGATCAAGACAGTAATGACGAGTGTCTACTAAAGGTGTTTGCATTTCATTAAATTACGTGTCTATCACTAATGATAACACTGGTATTTGTTCATTTTTAAGGCCCTTAAAAAGCTACCTCCTTATACTACATCCTTATTGGAATGGAATGTTGGAACATATGGAACCCATTCTAGTGACTGGCTGGTTATTAAGGTCCCCCATGTTTGCTCGGAACAGGGTAAATCTGTATTTTGCTATGATGCCCCTAGCAGCTCATGGAATTAATTCTTTAAAGCTTGAGATTCTCCCCTGTGTTGCAGAGTTTAAAACCTTGATCTCCAACCTGTCAATCAAGTTGTATGTGTTGTAATTGATTTGTTATCCTTACTTTTTTGCCTCACCTGTCTTATTGTTATGATGTGTGATTTGATATGTTTTCGTTTTTCTTTGCTTATTTCTGTATGTACACTCAACATGACTGTAAATGAGGGAAACCTCAGTTGCCTTTCGAGTTTAAATAAAGGTTTGAAATTAAATGAAAAGTGTGTGACTTAAAAGAACACGCCAACATTTTGGGAAATTAGCTTATCGTCTTCTCCAGAGAGAGACAAGATAGATACCAGTTTCCTCTCTGTGCGTTCAGTAGAAAGCTATCTGGCTGCACGTTAGCCTAGCTTAGCACAATGAATGGAAGCGGACATGGCCGGTTAGCCTAAGCATTGTCCAACAAACACCTCTCCCGAAGGCTAACCGGCCATGTCCGCTTCCATTCATTGTGCTAAGCTAGGCTAACATGTAGCCAGATAGCTTTCTACTGAACGCACAGAGAGGAAACTGGTATCTATCTTCTTGTCTCTCTCCCAAAATGTTGGTGTGTTCCTTTAAGTTGCACATAGAGCCAAACACAGCTGGACGAACCTCTCAAACCGGACGGGCATCGTAGTGACGTCTCCATCCATGACAGGGCGGTCAGCGTCACTGTGGTCGGTCTGCAGGGCCTCTTTCCTGGCCTGGAGCTCTGCCTGAGTCTTCTCGTAAAACTCCTGCATCCCATAGGCTTCACTACAACACACAGATCGAGGCCATGCTGTGTTCATTTAAAACTGTGGGCAGATCATCCACGCTTGTATAACAGCGTCTTGCTGGTTTATATACAGGAGAGTTTGCACAAGAGTAGATTGTGGAAAGAAGGGATGGACATACTATAGAGAAAGACAGAAGAGTGTGGCAGGCCAGCATAGGCTGGGATTCAAACCCAAGCATTCAAAATGCATGCTATTCCCAAACAAATGTTTTTAGCTGAGGTTAGAACACTCATGTTCAAATTAAGAGGTTAAAATAATGAGAATAAAGTACACCAAAAAATAGTCATCCATAAAAAGTTTGATCAAATAGTATGTTCTAGTATTATCAAAATGTGTTTCCAGATGCCTGACCAGAAAAAGGTCACATACCCGATCTCTCCGTTGGTCTGAGCTGACTGGAGCTGCTTCCCCATCGGAGACTCCACCTTGTCTCTCAGCATCTGACACAGACAGTACTTGGTGTTGAAGGCGTTGTTGTCGTACCGTATCGCCTACAAAAGAACAAAGACAGAGTAGTTCTACATTGCAGTGTTTGCTGACAAGGAAATTCAATGTAGTCTATTCAGAATGTTAATGTTGTCAAGTTGAAAGCGTCTATATAGTAGACTCACATATCTGAGGTATTGCTCCATGACCTCTTCCACAGGCAGCAGACCCTGCCTACGGAACACAGACGGGTTCCACATGGCGGCTCGGGCCAGCATGACAGACGAGGCGTCCGTTGCCTTTCGGAACTCCTCTATGTCGGCCTGGGTTTTCACCAAGTCTGTAGAGCCTCCACTGCAGAATCAAGAGTCACTTTAATCAGCAAGAACAATCTCTCTCTCACAGGCAAAAAAAAGAAGAAAAAAAACACCACCACATATTTACTACATGTTTGGGTAGCAATACCAGTTTCAAGCAAACAAACATAACCTCCAGTGGAGAATCGAGTCACCTTAATCACCAAGAACAATCTCTCACTCAAATCTCTTTCACTCACACACACATTTTTGGGTAGCACCAGTTTCAAGCAAACAAACATAAGAGAGATTTTGTGCTGGAAGAAAGCTAAAGAAAGGTTAACAAAAGCAACACTGTGACAGAAATAGAGAACGTACTTAGCAATAACTGGGATAGATACAGCTTTAGTCACAGCCTGGATGTAGTCACAGTGAACAGGATGCCGTGGGCGTTCATCTTTAAACCTGAGGAACAGATGAATACATTGCATACAAATACATTATATAAACGTGATATGGGAAATCTGATGTACATTCAATTGACAGATTGATGGGTCAATCAAGGATTTAATTGTGAGTATTTAGACAAAGATTCGATGCAGCCTTAATAAATCTTCCATTTTGACCACAGTTCAGTACGATTCAATTAAATTTATTGCGAAGGTTATTAGAAGTGCAATAGGTATACAAATCTGAAGGGGCAGATTCAGTCAGCAATAATTAAATATATATAAACTAACACTCATATCAAGTCATTGGTTCACAGCATGTTTATAAACTTTATAAATTAATTTGGTTTCATTTAAATTTCACAACCAGTACAATGATGTTAATTTTCAGTCATAAAAAAGCTTATTGTGGAATAATTATTAATGTCAGGAGTGTAATCTTTTCAGCTGTCATTTGATTTGTTATAACTGTGCTGCACCCTCTCTGACCACAGCCAACTCTCAGTATGCTGAGGGGGCTTGGCCTTCTGTTCATTGAAAGGAAATGTCAAGTTAGTATCATAATACATGAAGCTTTCAAATGTAAATAAATGAATGGGATCAGCGTGCCATTAACATTGGCTAACATGTGCTAGCAGGTGATAAATAAATTGTTACAGTTGCTGTCGATGTTTTTTTTCTTTTTTATTGTAGCAAATCAGTTTCATTATTTGTTTTTGGACTAGCTAGTAGATTATGCAATGTTTTCAGGGAAGGAGATTGAATATCTGAAATGGTCTAGGGGGGATATAGATCAAAGGGCTTGTCATAATTTTCACAATAACAACAGTTCTAACATTTTAGGTAATTTTACCTCAACATACCTAGTAACAAGATTGAAAAACACAATTTTCCTTCTAATGAATCTTTTTAGATTTATTTTTTTGCATTTATTGCTTTTCATGGTCAGACATGACCGACAGAGGAGGAGAGGATGAACGGGAGAAGAGGTGGGGGAAGACATGCGACATGCGACAAATGTCACAGAGAGTGGGAGGCGAACCTGGGACGGCCGCGTAGGTGTGTGAGGCACTATGCGGTGCGCCACGAGGGCGCCCCTGTAATGATTTTTTTTTTTTTTTATATCTACTTTTTCTCCCATTTTCTATTTTTTCCCATCCCAATTTCATTTTGTCCAATTCTACCCTCCCCTGTCTCGAACGCTGTTAGGCCATGCCTCCCACAGGCCGGCTGCAATGTGGACGAAGCCTTGCATCACGTGTCCCCTCCGGTACACGAGGAGGCAGCTGTCGCATCTTTTCACCTGCAAAGCGCGATCTCTCAGCGGCGAGGGTCTGCGTGGGAGGCTCACGCTGCCCCCGATACTTCCTGATTCGGCGCACCAACTGACCTGTAGGAGTCGCTGTCCACAACGTCCGATCCCCACCAACCAGCTTCCCACCCCTAACACTGCCAATTGTGTTAGTATGAACGACCAGCCAAGCTGGTAGCAATGCCGAGAGCTGGGCTCGAATCCAGAATCTCCTGCATTAGTGGCGAGCGCCTTGCCCACTGCGCCACTTAGCCGCCCCATGTAATGAATCTTTAAGTATAAAATACACTGTTTACCTGCCATGGACTGCAATAGCAGCCACACCTGTCTTCTCAATCCTTTTGACCAAACCAAGTGTGTCCTCCAGCTAAAATTACACGTAGAAAAAGGTCAGTTTCCCACACACATACAACTGGAATGCAAAGCACTGTTAAGAGTGTCAAGCTTCCCAAATATCGGGCTGACTACAGGCTAACTGACATTGCCTAACAGCTGAACATGAGTTAGCCTTTCATTAAACCCAAATCCAAACTGTGACATAGAAAGACTTTCCCTGAAACTTCCAAAGATGGTGTTGTTAGGAATGTATTGTCTCTACCGGTTTTTGGCACGACACAAATAAACAAAAAAGGCAGCTCTATTCTTCTTAGCCTGGTTGTGAAATTGGCCCACAAATAGACACAGCTGATGAATTTGCCACAAATGTCACATCTGTATTCTTGCAAAAAAGCATTGACCTTTCAACACTTACTGAAGGCAGAATCCTGATCTTACATGTCACCGGTTTGGACACTCCTTTCACGAGAGCGGTGAGGATCTCGAATGGAAACAGACAAAGGAAACCATCTCTCATGTTTGTTTTCTTTTCAACACCCAGATGAGTAGAGTTTACAGAAATTGTTGATTATTTTTGGGGAGAAGATGAAGATACTCACTGCCTCGATCTTGTCTGGGTCAGAGAGAAGGGCGGCCCCCATTCCACCCTGCAGGAGATAATATGTTGATGGTCATTAGGGGTGTTAACGATCACAATACAGAATCGAAAATGTAATTCAAATAAAATATACAGTGTATCGAAATGTAAAACTTTATCAACGAGTCTCCTTCTCTTCTCTCAGTTTAACTGGTGGTATGGTATGACTACTGCTATGTAAGCAGTTTAAGGCAAATTTTCATTGTTTACTTTTAAAATGTGTATTTTTCCAAGCCAAACCAAGCTGTGTAATATAATCCATAATAAGAGCTCTGTAGTATGAATACACTTCAACGCATGAAGAATTGGACATCGAATTGTAACCTCAAAATCTAAATTTGTATCTAATCTAGGACACAGTGTCACAGTCATAGATACAAAATATTCTCTGAACTGGTTTTACACAAAATGGCATGTATGCGAGTGGCTAAGTGTGAGTGACTGACTCAATGAGTGAGTGTGTTAGCGAGACTGCTGGCCATAGAGGTGCTTTTGTGTATCGTTACACCCATAGCGGTCCTCCAAATGTGAAAGGAGCAACAGATTAGTAATTTACTATAAACACCTCAACTCACCTTGGTTGAATATTCCTTTGGGCATCCCATATTTACATCAATAGCAGCAACATCATTCTCCCTGTATATTTTGAGAGAAGAATACATTAAGATGGAGTTGAGAAGGATAAGATAAGATATTACTTTATTGATCCCCTTGGGGAAACTCGGGGGGGGAGGGGAGGTACAGGCGTGGGCTTGTAGCCTTTTTTTTACAACGCATCCGCGTTTCCGGGTTCCCGTTTTGCGTCTGATTGACCAGGCCCGCCAGGGCATGTGACATGAGCGCCAATCGTGGGACGGCAAGTTTCTACACTGGTTAAGCTTAGGCACTCTTCGAAGTTGGTTAAGGTTAGAGTTTGTCTTAGAGCATGGCGATAGAACGCCAGGTAGTTTGCAGGCTGTTCGACGCGGAAATGGGCAAACACGCTATTGGGCGCACATGTCACATGACCTGGCCAATCAGAGCGCCGGAAACGTGGATGCGTTGTAAAAAGGCTACACGCGCATGGGCATGGTAATAGTAGAAAGACATAAATATAGACAATACAATTTTATCTGAATATAAAAAAAGATTACATTTTTTTTTTATTAAATAGATAAAACAGTGTAAACTCTAGCTCAACTTGCCCTAGTTTGCCTAAGCAGTGTTTCCCATTGGTTGGTAGTTTGCTGCGGTGGTCACCACCAGCAGGTGGGGGTTGAACTGTTACTACAGTTACACAAGGACATATTCATAAATCTTTCATTAATTCAACCATTATTTAATCTCTGGAAATCATGGAGGGGCTGGGCCCTCATCTTCAATGATGGCGAGTTACAAGCTAAAACACTCAACTAAAAGACACAAGACACATAGGGAGACAAACAAGGTGGTAATAAATTGAAACGGTAATAAATTGAAACAAGTACATAACTAATTTCCCAAAGGGGATCAATAAAGGAATATCTTATAACGAGGCTGAAAAGATTGACGGCATGGATTTGAATGGTCTGAGGGTGAACTAGGATATCAATGTTTTGTAGAGAGTTCTGTGAGGCCAGACTCAGAGCATACACAATCTAAAATTAGATTAGATTAGAAGCAGTCTTTACAATCTCTGCAAACCTGAGGCTTGCGGTATGATCCAATCATGAGAGGGAGTTTGGTACGGGCCATAATTCCAAATGAAAGGGACAGTTCAGATTTTTTGGCACAAGTTGTATGAAATAGTGTAGTTGATGCAAAGCTATTAGCTTACTTACCGAGTCCTGTGGTTGTGAGTTCTGGATGGGTTCCGAGCTAACCGGACACAAAACCAAACGTTTTTAAACCACAACATGCAAAAGGGTTACCCATTTACAACACAAAACCACGGTCCTCCAGCTAAAAAATAAATAAAACGAATTACTGCTACTATTTACTACTACGTGCTGGAGCCGGTTCACAGGTAACACGGCCCATCAGCTGTTTCAAAATGTTTAAGAAACCAGGGTTTTGTGTTGGAGATGGGTAACCCTTTGCCTGCATGTTGTGTTTAAAACGTTTTGGTTTTGTGAGCCCAAATCCCCGTTTACTGCCTGTCCCAGTAAAGCTTCCCTGTTCGCTCTTAACCTGGCCAGAACTCCAACCATGGGACTTAGTAAGCAAGCTAATAGCTTTGTGTTGACTACACTAAAAATCCAAACTATCCATTTAACATAGATGTGATATCCGATAGAATTGGCAAGGAGCAAAAGTGTGACTGCTGCTGTCTGTATATGAATTAAAGAGTTTAGGTGATGTATACTACTCTGGAATTAAAGGTGCTAAAGTGGTATTTTATTGTTAAAAGAAGTGTTATATAGCTCTACATTCCAACAGCCATCACCGATATAGTGTTTGGTCAGTAACATGGGTCTCCCAGTCCCTCTTAACACAAAATAAATGTCCTGGTATCTCACTCTATATTAGTGATGGCTGTCGTAGTGTAGAACAGATGTAGACAAAGAAATACCACTTGCAGCACATTTAAAGAGTTTAGGTGAGGTATACTACTCTGGAATTTAAGAGTAGATAAACAAAGTAACATCACAGTCTTAATGAGGTGCTGGTATTGGCAGCGAGATTCAAATGAGGAGGAATACCGCACACTCAAAGTAGCTCCATATAGTTCTCTAATCACTGAAATGTTTACAGTTAAAGACGGTCTTCATCAGATGAAAACAGTCTTAACTTTATAAATGTTGGTTGGTGATTAAAACAACTACATGGAGCTACTTTGAGTGTGCGGTATTCCTCCTTGTTTGAACAGTACTCTGGACTCACACAAGCTGTGCCACTGCTAGCGCTCTGTCTGGATCTGCTGTTCCCTGCAAAAATCAAAGATCAAAAGAAGAAGAAGATGTCTTTATTTGTCATACAGATTTGTTAACACACACATGCGATGACGTCGACTGGGACATGCTCTGGTCGAGCTCCAGTGACGTCAGTGAATAATATGCGGATGTGGTGGTCAGTTTTATAGCAACGTTAGCTGACACTATTGTCCCCACGAAGAAGGTGCAGGTTTTTCCAAACCAGAAACCGTGGGTTGACAACTCCATCCGAGTGGCCCTGAATGCTCGTACCACTGCTTACAACTCGGGCCGAGCATCGGGAAATATGGACGAGTATAAGGCAACAGCTTATAGGCTACGCAAAGAAGTGTGAGCTGCTAAACTAGAGATGTTCCGATACCATTTTTTCCTTCCCGATCCGATTCCGATACCTAAGGTTTGGATATCGGCCGATACCGATACTGATCCGATACCAGTGCATACATAAAAAAAATTAAGAAATATTATAAAACTTTATTTTTATTTATTTTTTACAGCTACTGTTTATATATACTGTTTTTTAGTAATAACTATAAAGTAATGGTATTTATTCAACAACAGGTGATTGTATAAATTAGTATTAGTATCATAATTGACAACTATGCTCAATGAGTTCACCCACGGAACGGTTGTTGGGACATTGATTCCGCACGGACGTTATATGTTGTTGCGCACTTCCTATCCAGATTCCAGAAGGCTCCGGTTACTTCAGTTAGCTAGCAGAGGCTCTGTTGTGATTTTTGCACAATAAATATTCAACATTCTCTTTTGAGACTCCGCCTCAGACTCTTATCATTTGGCACTAAAAGCTAAACATTGTCACCGATATGGCTGTCCGCAACATGTCATTAATTGTGTGCGAGAGGTAACTTAGAATGATCAGTGACCACGTTAGCGTGAGCTAGGTTAACATGAGCTAACTTTAGATGGAAACAAGGCAATATAATGTTACTGGTGAAAAAGTGATTTACCTTGGAATACTCCTGTGCCAACTCGCTGTACTTTGCTTGCAGGTCTGCAGCCATTATTGCTGGATTATGAATAGCCCCAACTTTAGCCAAGGTAACGTTAAAGCTAAAACTAGCTTTCGGTTAGCTGTTCAGCTAATGCTAATAACACCAGCACGCGAGCCCATCAGAGCTCCCCGTCAACAGCGCTCTGTCGGGACGATGGCATTTAAGAAAGTATCTGCTGTTAAAATGACAAATGGCATTGGCTTTAATTCACGGTCGATTAAAAACACGTTTGTTTTATAATGCTCACTCAGCAGACCGCAGTGTTGTTGATAAATTACGTCATATGGTATCGGAGCGCAGAATTAGAGGGTACTCGCCGATACCGATACCAGCCTTTTAGGCAGTATCGGAGGCATTTCCGATACTGGTATCGGAACTCTATGCTAAACGGTGATAGAAGCTGCGAATAAGATGGAGACACAGATGGCCCAGAACGACACAAGAGGTTTATGGCGGGGAGTACGGACGATAACTGATTATAAAGTCAGCACCCCCTCAATAGTGAGTGCCAATGTCTCTTTTGCGGATGAACTCAACTCCTTTTACGCCAGGTTTAAAGCGAGCAGTGGCGACGTTAGTTTAACGGCTGGCGGCGTCACTGACGCACCGGCTGCCGCGGCGGGGGGGAAAGGTTCATCCAGGGGGGGGGGGGGGGGAGACACACTCTCATTGACGGAACACAGCGTGAGAAGAGCGCTTATGGGTGTGAATACTAGGAAAGCTGCAGGCCCAGATGGGATAACAGGACGAATACTCAAGTCCTGTGCAAATTAGCTGGCCCCGGTGTTCACAAGTTCACAACTATATTCAATCTATCCCTGGCCGAGTCCGTGGTCCCTGCCTGCTTCAAGGTGTCCCAGGGCACGAAATAAACGTTTTGACTCACCGGCCAGTGGCGGGTAGATGGGAAAAATCTACCCGCCAAGCATATTTCTTACCAGACAATTTTTTTTAATAAAATATATATATTATATAATCATACTTGTAGTTGTATTATCTGCGAGACATCGCCACCACGCAACAAGTCTAAATGCTCGCTATCTGCAAACAGCTCCACTGTCTGTGTGTATACTCTAGTAGCCTCCAGCAAGGATTCTCCGGCGCTGCAGCTGGACCCTATACTCTACATTCAGCATGCCCTCATGCGATGGAAGCCAGGGGCTCGAATACGGATCGAATCAATGTTATAAGACATTGATATCAGGAGCTATCTGTAGCTACTGCTAGCCAGCTAGATAACGTTAAGACAGCGCCTCAGTGAACTATTTAGTTTACTTGGTCATTTCGTAGTGAGCTAACGTGAGCTAACGTGAGCTACCTAGCCAGCAGAGGTATTATGCACTACTAGACTATTGCTGGAGCATTTGTTGATATCAGGAGCTATCAGTAGCTAGCCGGCTAGATAACGTTAGACAATGCCTCATGTATGAAACTAAAAGTGAATAGTTGACTGGGTCATTTTGTAACAGTAGCTAACGTTAGCTCACGGAGGTCCCACTAGACTAGAGCAGTCAGCAGACTGCCAGGCAATAGCCTCTGTGTTTACACGGGTTTGGGAGGGGCAGGGGGAGGAGCAGTGCGCTGCATGTCTGTGTGCTTGAGACAGCGAGTGAGAACTCCGCTAAGAATTGGATCATGTTTTTCGATCGGTTTTCACATGACTATTTCGTTGCCCGCCACATGGCGGACAGACCTCTCAGTCTCACTCGCCAAACGTAAAATCTGCCCGCGGGTGGCAGGCTCTAATTTCATGCCCTAACAGTCCACTATAATCTTCTTATCTTATCTTATAACTATCTTGTCCACTATAATCCCTGTACCAAAAAACTCCTCCCCGGGGCGGCCGGGTAGTGCAGTGGACTAAGCGCTCGCCTACCACCGCAGAGACTCTGGGATCGAATCCAGCTGTCAGCGGTACCTCCGGCTTGGTCAGTCATCCCTACTAACACAATTGGCAGTGTTAGCGGGTGGGAAGCCGGTGGGGTATGTGTCCTGGTCGTTGTAAACAGCGACTCCTACTGGTCGGTCGGTGCGCCTGTTCAGCAGGGAAGGGATCTGGGAGAGATAGTGTGATCCTCCCACGCGTTACATTCCCCCAGTTAGAGTCCTCGCTGTCAGGTGAAAAGAAGCGGCTGGCTGACTACACATGTATCGGAGGAGGCATGTGATAGTCTTCACCCTCCCTAGGCCGACAGTAGGGGCAAATGCGCGAAACGACCAGGAAGGGAATTAGCATAAAGACTAAATTGGGATGGGAGAAAAATACGGAAAAAGCGGGGAGAAAAAAAAGAGAAAAAAAAAACTCCTCCCCAGCAGGCCTAAATGACTACAGACCGGTGGCACTCACCTGTGGTCATGAAATGCTTTGAGAGGCTGGTCAAGGACCCATTTTGAATACAGGACAAACAGGTCCACTGACAACATGGTCTCCCAAGTACTACACAACACCCTATCTCACCTTGACAGTCAGAAGGGGGGCTATGTGAGATTGCTGTTCATTGACTATAGTTCAGCTTTCAACACCATAGTCCCCACCAGACTGGTTGACAATAAGGCTGAGCCCGAACGTTCAAACGTTCATTCATTACGTTGGCATTCAAACTCTAAATCTCGAATTTTTATAAAATTCTTCTTCTTTTTTTATATATATATATATATATATTTTTTTATGTGTCTATTCATTCTGTTTAAACCAATGGGGTTTTTCTTCACAGTTGCAGATAAAGATTAGGCTACACTAATATTATAGTATTAAAAAGAATGCCGAGTTATATTCATTAAAGAAAGTTGATTTAAAAAAAAAAAAAAACTAATTTAATCAGATTAATCACTTTATTCAAATTGATGATTTAGTTTGAGGATATTTATTAAAAAAATAAATTTTTATTTTGAAAGAAATGAAATTGAATTTGTTTTAATTAAAAACGAAAGTTTGAACGTTCGTTCGAAAAACCCTGACGAAGTTCGAATCCCAAAAACAGGCTTCGGGGACAGCCTTAGTTGACAAGCTGATCGATCTGGGTCTGAGCTCCGCCATGAGCGCCTGGATCCTGGCAGTCAGGGTGGGGGGTCATACCTCCAGCACAATCACCCCGAGTATCGGGTCCCCCCAAGGCTGTGTTCTAAGCCCCCTGCTGTATTCACTGTACACACATGACTGTGTGGCCAGGTTCAGCTCCAACTCCATAGTGAAGTTTTGAAGCTGACGACACGGTGGTGGTGGGGCTGATCTCTAACAACGACGAGAAGGCCTACCGGGAGGAGGTTGATGAACTGGCACGCTGGTGCCGGGATAACTGCCTACTCCTGAACATTGGTAAAACCAAGGAGCTGATCGTGGATTTTTGTAGGGCTGGGCGATATAACGATAAATATCGCAATATATTTTAATAATCTATATAGAATATCGAAACAAAAAAATATATTATTTTTAGATTTTTTTTTGTGACCTGCAACAGGGCAGTTTTAAAACAGAGACAGTGGACAGGCTTGTCTTTCTTGCCTGCAACTTAAAGTAATGGCTTTGCTTGTCCAAATGACAATACTGACCAAATTGATTTATTTTTCTCTTGTCCATTTATTTGTTTGCTTTCTAATTTAAAATACAGTTTGAAACCGTCTGTACACAGTAGGCTATGTGTGCTAGCAGAGCTAGACTCCAGTCACGAGTCACGGTGCACATGTGCGGTGGTTTGTCCACCAAAAAAGCGCCAAAAGATCGAAAATAAACTAGCAGAGCCAGAACTGTTCAACTCCCCTGGAGCCACAGCCAGCAGAGAAGCCGGTTTACATTCGCTTTTAAACCAGCTGCAGCCTGAGAACTGGAGTGTGAGGGGATGTAACACTAAAGATGGCGGCAACGACAAAGAATTGCTGCAAAATAAACATACATCTGTTGTTAAAAAGAAATTAAAAAAAATAAAATGTATACTTATAACAATTTAGATAATTATCGATATCGAGAAATATGATAACATTATCATATCGTTATCGCAATATGATTTTTTGCCATATCGCCCACTTTGTCCACCAAAAAAGCGCCAAAAGATAGAAAATAAACTAGCAGAGCCAGAACTGTTCAACTCCCCTGGAGCCACAGCCAGCAGAGAAGCCGGTTTACTTTAGCTTTTAAACCAGTACAGCTGCAGCCTGAGAACTGGAGTGTGAGGGGATGTAACACTAAAGATGGCAGCAACGACAAAGAATTGCTGCAAAATAAACATACATCTGTTGTTAACACTTTAATCGCCGGAAACGCTGTAACTAGTCATTGCCCGCCAAGCTCATTCTGCCGAAGACGCCGTAACACGTCTTTGATATCAATATTTCAAAAATCTGTGATCGAAATCATATTTCTCCTCCGGGGACCTGAGATATACTGCTGATCTCCACTCAACTCTCTAACGGTTCAAGAGCGCCATCTGGTGGCAGATCGGCAGATCGGCCAACAGGAAGTGACGCGCCAAACAGGAAGTGCTCATCCATATTTCGTCCGGGCACTCGCGATCGTTAGCCGGACTCCATCTCGACACACTGGATAATCAATCGCTCGCCCTAACTCAATAAAAAACGTTATTTGGACGTATATAGTATTATACAACCTGGAAATGGTTCATCTAGATCAACATCCCATAATCGAAAACTGTCTACTCCAAGCTGATCGTCCAACGGCGCGAGGAAGATATGGTAAGATCCAGCGTTATTTTCTAACGTGTTCCATATAAACTGCTCTGATGATCATATGACCCACACTAGGTGAATGATATAACGTTGCCCACGGAATTATAAACGACCCCCCCGCCCATCCGGTCATCATCAGATGATACGTAGTAACTTCTAGAAGTACCTCCAGTTGAATTTTTTTATCTGGCACCGATCGCTACCAAACTGTATTTGATCATCAATATAATGCATTTGGGGCTATAAATCAAGTTCTGGAGAAAGCTGCAGAAAACGATAAAAACATACTTATACTTTAGACCATATTTTAGTATGAATATGTGAATGAAAAAGTATAACGTTGCTACACCCTGAACAATGGATATAGGACATTGAATTGGCCATAATAATGTCAATTTAGCAATAGAATTTTAAAAGTTATAGCCCTGCAAAGAAGGGGAACTTCTCCATAGACAAATAGAGCTGGCTAGGGATGGTAAATTATGAATTTAACCATGGCGATCAAAGTGTTAAAAAAAATTATACTTTTTTTTTAACTTATAACAATTTCGATAATTATCGATATCGAGTGATATGATAACATTATCATATAGTTATCGCGATATGATTTTTTGCCATATCGCCCAGCCCCTGCAGGGGACACACACGCCACTGTGGATAAATGGGGCTAACGTGGACAGGGTGAGCAGTTTCAAGTACCTGGGAGTAGGGCTGGGCGATATAGCCTAAATATGATATCACGATATTTTCTGACCTTTCGGCAATATACGATACACATCACAATGTTTTTCTTTTTTCCCCCAAACAATTCATTATGAGGCTTACCAAGACAGTATTTGAGTTTGCAAGCTAACATTAAAGACAAAATAAAATACCCATGCATTTAGCATTTTTATATTATATATTAGATTTAGATTATTAGATTATATATTGCATATATTTAGCAATGAGATATTATATAATTTAGATATGAAATATGATGAATTGAAAATGAGGGACCCTGACAAGACGAAAGTCTTTCTCTGGTCTGCATCCCCTTAACAATAGACCTGTCTCAAACCCTGCCCTCTTTTCTTGATCCTCCAATCACAGCTGTCGCTTACCTCGGACTTCCTCGTACAAACAAAGTTTGTCCGAGGTAAGCGACAGCTGTGATTGGAGGATCAAGAAAAGGGGCAGGGTTTGAGCTGTACTGTACCCATTCTGCAATATGTTAATAAAGTTTTAAATCAATCAATCAATCAATCAATAGCATTTTAGCATTTTTATGAAACTACTGTATATTTGTATGTCTCTAAATGTTTTGATGAATTGAAAATGGAGGACCCTTATGTAAAAAAGCCGAAAGTCTTTTTCTGGTCTTCATCCTCCAGTCCACTGTTGTTGTATTGAGCTGTACTGTATTGTACCCATTCTGCAATCTGTTAATAAAGTTTTCATTCATTCAGACGGCAAACAGAATCATTTTTATTGACAGTCGAGTCTGCCAATTACGTCACACCGCTTGCACCCGCCCTGCTGTTCTTAGCACCAATCGGCAAGCGCGTATTCATGTTTTACTTCCGATTTTGTCTGCCATTGATTTTGACGAGCGCTCAACAACATCAACAACGTTAGCTCCCCGCGGCCGACGTTTAGCTTTTAGCTCCGCAGGATGACTAAACGAGGCATAATGATTTTACTGCAACTAATGTTATAATAAAAGCCTTTCCATACATCTGTCTGATTGAAAACTTTATTAACAGACCGCAGAATGGGCACAACTTACTCAGCACGGACTGAGATATGAACGAGTAATGCTTGCTATCTATCTAGGTTGTCCTCGGACGTTGCCATGTTCGGGTAAATACGCTGATGTTATTAAACGTGTAACTATATAACGTTAATGCCACAAAACGAATGCATTTGTTAATCATAACAAGTAGTAACTTTGATGCAGTAGTGTGTGTGTGGGGCGGCGTTGTTCAAAAGTTTGAACGTGTGGACCAGATTGACGTGACACAATCCTCTTGGGCAAAACATCACGATATCCACAAAATACGTTTAAAAAGTGTATCGTTAATGAACTGTACCCGATATTTATATAATATCGTCATATCGCCCAGCCCTACCTGGGAGTCCACATCACAGAGGACCTGACATGGTCAACACACATAGATTCTGTGGTAAAAAAGGCAAAACAGCGCCTCTATCACCTGAGACGGTTAAGGAAGTTCAGAGTATCGGGGAAGATACTCCACTCCTTCTATTCCGGGGCTGTAGAGAGCATTCTGACTGGAAACATCCCTGCCTGGTTTGGAAACAGCACGGCACAGGACAGAAAGGCCCTCCAGAGAGTGGTGTGCTCAGCAGAGCGTACTACGGGTATTGCACTACCACCCCTGGAGGACTTATATAACAGGAGGTGCAAATCCAGAGCCTGCAGAATAATGAAAGACCCCCACCACCTCAACAGCCTGTTCAAGCTGCTGCGGTCAGGCAAGCGCCTATGTACACATAGAACAAGAACAGAGAGACTACGGCTCAGTTTCTTCCCCCAGGCCATCAGAACACTGAACACTGAACTCTCCACACACAAGTACACATGAGCACACACATACACACACAACACACATGCTGCAATCGCTTTAAACTAAATGGAAAGGTCACTTTAAAGGAATGAGGAATATAAAGGTCACTTTAAGGAAAGAACCGATGTGGTTCTTGTATAGTATAGTTTAGATATAGCAGCAAGTATAACATAATGACAGAGTTAAAACTGTATAATTGTATAGTAGTGTACATAGGTCCCAGTGCCTTCTCAGGAATTTAGCATGTCTATTTTTATCATGCACATCTATGTATTCTTATTACGCGTTCGCGTTTTGCTAATCTGATTGGCCACTGCCGTTTCTGGTGCGATCTGATTGGCCACTAACGTTTCTGGTCATGCGACATGTGCACCCAATCGCGTGACGCGCCCATTTCCGCCTCGACCAGCAGCAAACTACCTAACGCCTAGTTTATCACTGGTTAAGCTTAGGCGACTCTTTCGAAGTTGGTTAAGGTTAGAGTTTGGAATCAGGCAGGGCTGGCGTTCTATCGCCCTGCTCCAAGACAAACTCTAACCTTAACCAACTTCGAAAAAGTGCCTAAGCTTAACCGGCGAAAGAACTTGCCGTCACACGATTGGCGCGACCAGAAACGTCAGTGGCCAATCAGAGCGCAAAACGCGAACGCGGAAGCATACATTACATGCGTTAGGATAAGAATAGACGCAGCCGGGAGCAGACATGAGCTTCGGCGTGGACCAATCCAAGTGCTCCTGTCCATCTTCGTCAGGGACGCGACAGCGTTAGCGATCTGTTGTGCATGTTTTTCCATTGGGTTTATCTTATCGGGAGGGGAGGGAAACCCTTGCGAGCACGGGGAGAACATGCAAACTCCACACAGAAAGGCCCGGGAGATACCGCACCACGGCAACCTGGTCCCCAAGCGGGAATCGAACCCAGGACCTTCTAGCTGTGAGGTGACAGTGTTAACCACTACACCACCGTGTCGCCAACTACACAGACATTACCGTCAACATTGAACAATAGCAACTCAAACAGACAATTGTGAAGTAAATAAAGTGCAGCAGAGTGTCTCTCACTCACCATCTGAAAGACAACTCTGTCCGTCTCCTTCTCGCAGGTTCTAAACATGACTCGCTCATCTAGTGCAACAAAATCCACCGTCTCCAAGACCTCTGTGAATAACAAGCACTCACATAGTCACCCAGCAACAGAGTATAGGCAATGTATGGTTGCTTGCCTATACTCAATTTATACCTGCCTACCTACTGCTTTCACTGTCCTACATATCATAGTAATCATAATAACCCTAACTACCTACCTCATACTATAGTCTACTCATATACTAATAAGTAATAATTCACATTTACTGCATATATATATCCATATCTGTCTAAATATAACTGTATATAAACCTTTGGTATACCTACTTATACACCTGCATATAACCCATATAACTCTGTATGATAGCATGTACAATAATGCTGTATATATATATATATATTCTTCTTGTATATATTTATCCACATCCGTCTGTACATACCTGCACATAATCCTTTTACATATCTGTAGATACTATATCTATATCTGTACATATCCCTTAGTTGTACTGGTGGCCAGTATGACTGCTAGTACCATACTGTCTTTATACCTGTGTGACTATATTATTATTAAAACTCTGTACACACATCTGATTAGCACTATCCCAAGTAGTACTAATTTATATATTTTATACCCAGTTTAAATCACCTGTACATTGTATATTACTATTGCACTTTACTGTTACATTTGCATTCGTTGTGCTGTACTTGACAATACATTTGAATCTAATCTCATTTGACTCTAAAGCAGTCCATTTGACAGTGGAAGTGACGATATAGGGGGGGAAGAAAAGTCTTACCATTAACCACTCTACGACACTGGACCATTTTGAGATCAATCAGCTCCTGGAATGAATGACAATCAACCAATCTCCGTTACAATGCCATAACAGAACATTAACCAGCCTATAAATTACCTATGTTTGCCTACTACCATATTATGTTATATTCTCTCCCCACCGTATGTATATTTCTCTCCCCACCCCCCTCCTATGTACAGTCTCCTCCCCACCGTATATATATTTCTCTCCCCACCCCCCCACCCCCCTCCTATGTACAGTCTCCTCCCCACCGTATATTCTCTCCCCACTGTATGTATTTTTCTCTCCCACCCACCCCCTCCTAATGTAGTCTCCTCCCCATCATATGTATACTCTGTCAGGATCTATGGGTAACAGTAGCCTACTGGATATTTGCATATCGTATGTCACAAATGTAACAGTACTATATACCTGTATGTCATGTATGTCCCTATGCCATAAATGTCATGATGTCATGTATGTTGTGCATGTCATAAATGTCACTATGAATTGAAAATGGGGGACCCTAATGTAAACAAGACAAACGCCTTTCTCTGGTCTGCATCCCCTTAACAATTGTGTGTATTGAGCCGTACTGTATTGTACCCATTCTGCAATCTGTTAAATAAAGTTTTCATTCATTATCTTACCTCGCAGTACACGATGTCGGCCCCATAGTCCAGAGCGAGCAGCCTCATAGGCAGGGTCCCGACTCGCACCATAGGAGCCAGGGCTGTTATGTTGCTAAAACACAGTCTGCCCCCTTCCTTGGCCGCCATGGTTAAGTCCTACTAAAACAAAAAAGGGGAATCGCGTTCATAACTGCACTGCATAGTAAGAAGAACATGGGTTTTTGTGGCGTTTGATAGGAAATGGTCACCGGTTTGAAGTCACTAACTGTATGTGAAACTTGCTTGCTATGCTAGTAACGTTAGCATGCAGTTTCATCATGTTCACTTTTTTCCTCAGCCGCTGACTGGAAGTAGTGATTTTTTGTGACAACGATGCTCATCCTTTCATTGTGACACAGACTTGTATAGCACAACAACTCACCAACATTTATAGATAGATAGTGCACTGCACGATTGATGATAGCTGGTATTTCATGTGCAGCTACAAAAAAAAAGAAAAAGACGCGTGTGTTCGCCTCACATTTCCTGTTTGGAATCCTACGTCATTAAGCCCCGCCTATTCAGGCATAGAATTGCAAGACATAGATCAGTTGTTCCCAATTGGAATTAATGAATGAATGAAAACTTTATTTAACAGATTGCAGAATGGGTACAATACAGTACGGCTCAATACATACAATTGTTAAGGGGATGCAGACCTGAGAAAGACGTTTGTCTTGTTTCCATCAGGGTCCCCCATTTTCAATTCATATAGACATTTATGACATACACAACATACATGACATTTATGGCATAGGGACATATAGGTATTTAGTACTGATACATTTGTGACATAACGGTATTCAAATATACAGTACTGTTACCCTTAGATCCTGACAGAGTATATACATATGATGGGGAGGGGACTGTACATTAGGAGGGGGTGGGTGGGTGGGAGGGAAATATACATACGGCGGGGAGGGAATATATACATGCGGTGGTGAGGAGACTGTCTATTAGGAGGTGGTGGGGGTTTTGGGCATTTACGGTGGACAGTTTCGAATTGCAGCCTCCCGTAGGTGCTCTTTAAGAGCGGTTTTGAATGTGGGCAGGGATTCACATTCCTTTACAGCTTTGGGTAGGGCGTTCCACATTGTTGTGGCATAATTGCGAAACGTGTTTAGTCCCTTGTTTGAGCCGAATCTGGGTTTAACATGATTTGTTGAGCTTCCTCTGGTGTAGTGGTTGTGGTATTCACTGACCTTTGGGAAGTATTTTGACATGTACATGGGCACCCCGGTCGTATAGTGTATCTTGTAGACCAGGCCCATTGCAAGTTGCTGTACTCTGTCGTCTACTCTAAGCCATCCTAGGTTGGCAAAGTGGGCAGGGGTGAGGTGGGTTCTGGGGTTCAGGTCAAGTAGTAGTCTGACCAGTTTGTTTTGTGATGTTTGTAATTTTGTTTTAAGCGCCTTTGAGGTGCTTTGGTACCATGAGGTGCATGCACGCATAGTCATAGTACCCTTGAATGAGTGCTCCTGCCAGAGTCTTCAGGGTATTCTTGTTTACCAGAGAGGAGATCCGGTACAAGAATCTAGTTCGTTGGTTGACTTTTTTTTATTACATTGGATGCCATTTTGTCACAGGAAAGATTTGCCTCTAGGATGGAACCCAGGTAGGTAATTTCGTCTTTCCTTGTGACAATATTGTCACCCACTGTAACTGAGAATCCGTCGGTCTTGCTGAGTTTGTTATTTGAACCGAAGAGAATGGACTCTGTTTTGCCCATGTGTAATGATAGTTTGTTATCAGCAAGCCATATGCAGATTTTGCCTAGTTCCGGAAGGAAGTTCTAATACAAATCGTTGCCTTTAATTAAAGGTGCATTATATAGTTTTGGAAGGGGGTATGGTATAATGGTATATAATTGAAAAAACTAACTATCCCCTGAAGAAAATTGGGTACCTGACTGGGCAGGTACCCAATGGTACCTGTAACTCAGAACATTGTACATATGTCTATACCGAACACTGTGACCTCATTTTCTTCTTCTAAACTACATGCTATACTATGTTATTTGATACTATCTTGTCTAGCACAGTCTCTGGAGCGTAACAGTAAGAAGCATTTTGTATGAAAGTATTCTGTACTTCTGTATGACAACTATTAAAGAAACTTGAAACTTGAAACTATTTATAAACACATTCTACTAGACTTTACATGGTTCCCAGTGCCTTAACATTTGTTTTGATTTATGATGCCACAAGATAGAATAATTGTAAGAATTACATTGCATGCTCTGCAAATGTCAACAAATTGCTATCCCCCAAAACTGCACGGTGAACCTTTACATTTGAAATACCTAACAGGTATGTTAGCTTGAAATGCAAACGGTTTGAATCTCAAAACGAATTTACTCTCAATAATTGTCAAACTAATTGGATGTGTGTGAGATTATGTGCAAAATAAATCAGCATTGTTTTATGGTGAAGTGCCTCTTTAAAATGATGAGTTGGCAATTTGGTGCTGTCCAAATATAGTTTCAATGTAATTAATATTTGAAATCACAGCACAAAATACAACCCTCGTAGTTTTAAATGGTGGATACAACCACCTTTGGATTGAAATGGTTTGCATTTCAAGATAACATTTTTAGCCACAACGAGCAGGTGTGTGTGTGTGTGTGTGTGTGTGCACATGTGCATATTTTATATTGCATATTTGCGCTTGTTTGAAAATATGTCTGTCCCATTCAGTTGAAATTGTTTCTGGCTCCATCTCCACACGTTTGCTAACACTCTCTATTACATTGATAGGCTAGTGCTAGTGCTACACATACTTGACTCACCTTGACACTATCTTTCATAGATTCCCCACAATAACCATGTCTTATGTGGATAACAAATTACATTTAGCATTTTATATGTAAAACTGTGAGAGAAAAAATAAGTAACAACTGTAAACCATTTCCAATAGGTACTTGATTTATTGTGCTACTATTGTTATTTTCTCATTTACAAAAAGTGCTCTAAAATACATTCCAGTTAACATTCCAAGTACTGAACCCATTGTAAACACAGGATGCTTTACAAATAATTTACAGTGTAAAATGTTTGTCTTTCAAGACAGTCAAAAAGTCATTACTGGGCTGCAAAAGGTTGCTATAGATTCTGCACTGTAATTTTCCTGCACTGTACCTTTCCTGATCTCCTTAAAAAGGGGAAGACGACTAAATGTTTTTGCATGTTATTCCTACACCTTAGGATAGTTAGGTCAGTACTAGTGAACAGCCACTATTGTTTCCCAAAGGAGATAATTAATCATGTGCAATATTACACAGATGGCCAATTCCATGGACGATGGAATGGGAAAGATGGGAAATGTGACAGTGACATAGATGATATCCACGGTAATCTTCCTGGGAATTGGCTTTCAGAACTTTTTCAGACTACTTTAATATAAAGCTTTGTTTAGGTGTAAAAGTTCAGACAAACATAGTCCGAGCCCAGAAGGTCAGTCTCCTGTTCATTTGTCTGCATGCTGATACATCATTGTGACATCACAGATATGAGATTAATTTCCCTAGTTAGACAGTTGGTCATGTAGACAAATAGTGATTGGAGCACCCTAGGCCAAAAGACTAACCTATGTTATGTTATATATGTCTTGAATTGAGTGGTATTCCCCTTTAATGATATGGCAGTTGTTGCAGATACAGAGAAAAATCCATAATGAATTGATTTCTATTAAATATTATATAATTATATTAAATCTGAAATAAACGTGTTACATATAATATTTTCAGTGGGATCTGGTATCTACATTCAAGCCGGGATATACAGCAATTCAAATTACATCTTCAGGTAAGACAAAGAAAAGGGTTAAATAAACAGTCATAAACCCAGTTGTGTATTCATTAGCTCTGTTTGGAGCGGAGATTGGGAGTATAGGCTGTGGGTGGTCAGTGAAGTAGTACCTCCGAGATAATGAGTCTCTATAGCCTTATAGAGAGGCAACTTCCAGCTATATTAGCTCAAAGGCTAATATATCCCTTTCAAAATACTGTCCCGCACACATGGGATGTCGTATTACAAAAGCGACAAGTGAAATGTTTCTGAGGTGAGGTGAATAGTATCTTAAAACTCTGAATAGTTGTTTATCTTCACAGTAATTTGGGAAATTAACTGGCTAACGCACTGCCGGGTTCGACTCCCGGACCCGTCGACCTTTGCCGAATGTCTCCTCCCCATATCTTCTCCCACCCTTCCTCTCTGCTGGGTCTGTCCAATAAAGCAATAAAATGCCAAAAAAAAAAGGAACATGACACCATTATAGGAAATGCGCTTACTGTCTTCTACAGAGTCAGACAAGTAGATATCAATTTCCTCTCTGTGCGTTCAGTAGAAAGCTTTCCAGCTGCAAGCTAGCCTGGCTTAGCACAGATTAATAGAAGAGGATACAGACCACTAGCCTAGTTTAAACCTCAGTGAAAAGTGTTTTTGGCCAACAGCTAGGCTAGCTGGTCCATATCTGCTTCCATTCATTTGTGCTAAACTAGGCTAGTTTGCAGCCGGATAGGTTTCTACTGAATGCACAGAGAGGGAATTGGTATCTATCTTCTTGTCAGACTCTGGAGAAGACAACAAGCGCACTTCCCATAATGTCAGCATGTTCATTTATGGTTGTAAATACATAGCATTAAATATAAGTAAACAAACTGGATATTAGAATCTTTTTTTGGAAACAAGCATGAGAAAAGTGCTGCAAGCATTCTTAAGTATCTCTATTTTCTTCGACAGGAATCAAAGCATAGAGGGTATTTAATGAGTTAATTATGTCACAAATCAGTAAGTAATGGGTCAGCAGGTAAAGGTTGAACACAACTATTTCATCAGTAGTTAATTTATGAGATGAACATGCCCTTGGGCTCAGGTGAAACATTACTCTTTGTGCAAATTTAGTGCAAAACTACCTGTTCTGGCATTCTTTGTATGTGAAGAGGATATCAGGTAATACAATGGAAGACCACAGTGCTTCTCCAATAATCATATGAAACACACAAAGCAAAGGGCACTCCAAAATATCTGATGATCTAATACAGTGAATTTGTTAATTGCGTTAATTTAAAAGTACATTTTCCACCTGTAAGGCACAATATACACCCCCCCCCCCCCCCCCCCGTAGCATAGTTCAAACCAAATGCTTTTCCATCAGAGATCTGTAAAGTTACAGAAGTGGGAGCAAAGTTCCAAGAGGGGGAACTCTTAGTCCATCAAAAAGGTGATACCGTTGGCATTAGGTTGTTGTACTTGACGGCTTAGTATAAAAAAGTGACCCCATATATAAAAACAGGCAATTCCACTCAGCTGTAAGGAAACGTCAGTCCCATGATGGCCGAAAGATCAGACAGGAAGTTCCGGTCAAAATTAACAAGCTTCTGTGCTTATATACAGTGACGGTCGGAATACAAGAAGAAGAAGAAGAAGAAGAAGAAGAAGAAGAAGAAGAAGAAGAAGAAGAAGAAGAAGAAGAAGAAGAAGAAGAAGAAGAAGAAGAAGAAGAAGAAGAAGAAGAAGAAGAAGAAGAAGAAGAAGGAGAAGAAGGAGAAGAAGAAGAAGTAGATCATCATAAAAGGAAGACGACGGTTTTTAACAAAGCCCAGAGATACTGCCCCTGCCTGGAGATTTGTCAGTCCATTCTGTGGGAATGGCCGTCTCTATGGGGTCAAACTGAGGAAACACCACAAAACACAGCCGCTGTCCCACGTAGGTCGCCGACTCTGAGGGAAAATATATGGTATTATAGACCTGTATTATTATTATATTATATATTATTATATAGTATTAGCTATTGTATTAGCAAACACGGCAACAAACATTTAGAATGTTTACATTGTCAAGTTCTGGGTTCAAGGTCTGTACATAACAACATAACATATTACACTTAATTAAAAGGATAATTATAACAGTTTAATTTCACTATTTAATATATTTACTAGATGTTAGCCCAAATGATAGACTAAGAGTGACTATTCTGATTATAGGTTTCATTACCTCAGGTCACCCCACCTACAGTACTATAGACCACAGCACTTCCGCGTTACATTGAGCTCATGGAGAAGAGAGCGGGGGGAGAAAATCAATGAATGTGGATGAGAGCCTCGACATTAAGTGGTTGTAGCTATGGCTGTGGGGGTGCTGGAGACATGATCCAATAGATTTGTATACGCCCGAGTCTCCTGAACACGGCACGACCAATCCCAAGTTGATCAGCACTTTCTCGGCCGAGCTATAGTTGCTTTTTCGCACCTACTCCACCGTGCAGATTGATTGATTGAATGCAAATTGTATTAACAGATTGCAGAATGGGTACAATACAGTACGGCTCAATACACACAATTGTTAAGGGGATGCAGACCAGAGAAAGACTTTCGTCTTGTTTACATCAGGGTCCCCCATTTTCAATTCATAATGAATTGTAAGTAAGGGTGCAACTTGCACCGTGCAATCCATTTTTTGTGGATCTAGCCCCTAGACTCTTCTGGGCAATCTGCGCTTGCGTAGTTCGGGAGTAGGTGCGAAAAAGCGGCTATAGCTCGGCCGAGAAAGTGCCGATCGACTTGGGATTGGTCGCACTGTGTTCAGGAGACTCAGGCGTATAAAAATCTATTGGATCATGTCTCCAGCACCCCCACAGCCGTAGCGACAACCACTTAATGGCGAGGCTCTCATCCACATTCATTAATCTTCTCCCCCTACTCTCTCTCCCATGATTTCAGAATCCCGGAAGTGTTGCGGTGGTCTATAGACAGTTATGGAATTCTGGACTAAATCATATCTAAAAATCTTCCCAGATGGGGGTCCCTGAGACAACGTCTTTATCAGCCTGATGCGTCTCAGATTGGGTGTCCTTGTATCAGATTGGGTGTCCTTGACATGAAAAAGGCTGAGAACCAACGTCTTAGAGGGAGACCCGGGACACTCACCGATGAAGGCATACACACACTTTGGCTTTTTTTTCCAGTGCACGCCCAGGAAGTAGACTGGTACCCCGGTGAGAATGATGACCAGACCAACTCCACACACCACTGGCTCAGAGAAGAGGCTGAACCCAAGCAGCACGGCCCAGAACATCAGGTAGCAGATAGGAACCAGCAGGTTCACCTGAAGAGAAACACAGAGGAGAACGCTTACAGCATGATCTACGTAGAACCATGCTATGCCATCATAATTACTTGGTTATTTTTTAGATCCACTTTTTCTCCCATTTTTCTATTTTCCTCCCATCCCAATTTCGTATCATCCAATTCAACCCTCCCCTGTCACGAACGTTGTTTCTTGCCTCCCACAAGCCGGCTGCAATGTGGACTAAGTCATACATAGCACAAGTCCCCTCCAGCAGTCGCATCTTTTCACCTGCACAGCGCAATCTCTCAGTGGCGAGGAGTAACGCCTGGGAGGCTCACGCTGCCCCCGACACTTCCTGATTCGACTGCGCAGGCGCACCAACCGACCTGTAGGAGTCGCTGTCCACAACGCCCGATCCCCACCCATCAGTTTCCCACCCCCTAATACGGCCAATGTGTATTAGTACGGACGACCAGCTAAACTGAAAGCAATGTGGAGTGCTGGGCTCGAACAGGCGAGCCCAGCGTCTCCAGTATTCGTGGCGAGCGCCTTGCCCACTACGCCACGTAGCCGCCAATTACTTGCTTGGTTATTTTCAACCTGACTTTTCATTGTTCCTCGCCTGGAAAGCAGTCTAATGTATAAATAACTAATGTCATACCTTAGGATTAATACATATTTTTGCATATGCATTAAAAGACAGATTCCCAGCAAATCTCTTAGTTACATCTATATTGTGCTGTCAGAACAGTCTTATGTATTTAATGTTTGGTCACTGTCTTATTGTTATAAACCAGGAAACATGGCACATTTACATTGGTGTGGAAACTGAAGATGTTGATTAATGTGCACTGTCCCTGGGTAAAAAAAAGTATTTCGTTTTTGTTTGCCATTTGCCCAAACAAGATGGCTGGTCTGGGCAGAACCGAACGCACATTAGGCTACTTGCTCACTAAACTATTCTACACAGTCAGTGTCAGAAGGAGATAATCCAAACCAGGATATTTTCTTTACTTGCTTTTGTGACGACCCTCTCCCACACTGTTTGCTTACTTGCTCTGCTTGTTTCCTTGTCTCACAGGATTAGTGGGTGGAGCTGGCAGAGCAGAGCTGGGGAGGGTCATCAGGGCGATTGGGGCACACCTGGGCCGGTGTGTCCCAGGCCTTTATACGTGCAGGCTTCCTTTAGTCTGGGCTTGTAACACTTTACAAGTGAAATACAAATACTTGTGCCAATTTAAGAGACCAATCAGAGCTTTAGACGTAGAATTGGATGTGGCGCCATTATGGTTAATAAACTGAGACTTTCCATTGGTTCCGTGAGTGAGTGAGTGAGTGAGTGAGTGAGTGCACACCACTGTCAGAGAGCAGTTCCAAAGTTGAAACCCATGCAGGCAGAGGAGATAAATTCTCGTGAGGCATCTCTCTGCCTCTAGTTTTAGTTGTTGTCATGGCAGGCAGAACTTTAGCTGCATCACACCATAATATCGATGTCATCATCTTGTCAGGACGGCGACAGTGGCCAGGAGGTAAAGCGGTCGTCTTGTCCTTGAGCAAGACACTTAACTCCGAACTGCTCCCGATGAGCAGGTTGGCACCTTGCATGGTTGCCTCTGCCGTCGTTGTGTGAATGAGTGAATGGTTGAATGTGAGGCATAAGTTGTAAAGCGCTCTGGATAAAAGCTCTATATAAATGCAGTCCATTTACCATTTACCATTTGTCAAACGTTGTGTTGCTTAGCAATGAGATTGATGTGTTGCTCCTTGCACTCCTGTTCTCTGTGTACTAGTGACGCTCACAGCTGCATTTCTAGCGTGTGATTATAAAAAAGAAGCGACAAATCTAATCATGGCCTCAGGTTGGTACGTACCTTAATGGGCCTGTACAGATTAGGTTCCTTCCATCGGTAGTACAGCAGACCTGCGATGGTGACGCCATAGGAGAGGTAGTTGATGAAGGACACATAGTTGATCAAGTTGTGTGTTTCTCCGATGCACAGAATAACAATTGTGGCAGTGCACTGAAAAAGAAGAAGAAGAAGAAGAAGAAGAAGAAGAAGAAAATAAGACAGAATCAATACAAAAATATATATATTGTTTTGAATTATACAATTACATGCACATTGTACGCAACAAAATATTAATAGAAGATGTAATTTGAACAATAATGCACAACAACTCTCTTACACACACACACACACACACACACACACACACACACACACACACACACACACACACACACACACACACACACACACACACACACACACACACACACACACACACACACACACACACACACACACACACACACACACACACACACACACACACACACACACACACACACACACACACACACACAATCTCGCCTGGTGGAGATAATGAACTATATAATCCCTCTTGAGTGGTTTGTGACACTTCTGTGTATACTGAACCTTATATAAAATGTGCTTTCATCTTAACATGCCCTGCTTTTCATCTCTTTGCTATAGTAATTTTAGATTGTAATAGAAAATGGTGACATGATTCAACAAACGTACACAGACTAGAAGGGCAGGGATGGGGGTGCAGTTCTTGAAGTGAATCATCGCCAGCAAGCTTGGCAGATGACCCTCTCTGGCCCCAGAGAAACACAATCTGTAGATGTACACAGACAACATTTATAAACCACATGAGATTCACCTGGATCATGACTAGAGGTGGGGAAGAACATTGATACGATATAGTGATGCTTCCTCCCACATATTGCACTGATGTGTGATTAAAAAAACACCTGTGCAAGCCTACAAATATAGGAGGCCTTGCCTTACCCATGTTTCAATATTACTACTGGGCAGCCAATGCAAGAACTCTGGTCTACTGGCAGGACTCATACCCTGGTGTGACCACCACTACCACCCCTGCATGGCTGGCCATAGAGCAGAATGCTAGCAGTATCTCTCTCCCAGCACTTCTCTTTACAGCAAAAATGTCACTTGGGGCCTCTATAAGAGACATGTTATTATGATAAAGAACTCCTTGAAAATACAGAAACGTTTTAAAATGACCAGAGACATCGGTCTGTACTCCCATCTGTCATAACCATGCTTTCCCCCCTTCACAATAAAATCAAATTTCTTTGTGGAAGGAAAAAGGAATAGTGTCTAATAGAAAACCTTTACACAGATGGTAATTTTGCCTAATTTCCCCAACTCCAGCATAAATATGAACCCCCCCCCCCCTACTAATTTCTTTCGGTATTTTCAAATTAGGAACTATGTTCGTTTAAATGTTCCAAACATTGAAACGTATACACCGACTGCTGTGATATATTCCCTCATGACCACAGAGCCCAATACCAAAGGCCTGATATCCAAGTTTGTAGACTCATTTACAGAACACTGTATTCCATCTACACAATGCTTGAGGGAGTCTTGGGAGAGAGATATTCAGGTGGACATTCCTGTTCCAATGGATACCTAGGATGAGTGCCTCCGCAGTGTCTACTCTTGTTCTATTAATTCCAGACATCAGTTAATTAAATTTAAGGTGATACATAGACTTCACTATTCTTGTACAAGATTGCACTCAATTTACCCCTCAGTCTCACCACTCTGTACCAGATGTAAATCTGCTTAGGGCTCACTGAGTCACCTCTTTTGGTTTTGCCTGATGCTCCATAGGTTCTGGAGTGAGGTGTTCCAATGTTATTCAAATATTTACACCCATCAGAATCACAGAATCACAGGAATTTGCTTTGGACGTTACTGGTGCGACATTAGCGGACAGACATCAACAGACAGATAATACAATAAAGTGGTGGAGTAAAGTAAAATGAAATATGAGCTAAGTTAAGCACAATAGAATAATATATTTATGAAATAAAATATAGGCCAGGGCTGTACAACTGGGCAGATGTGGTCAATTATACAATTATATACACTAATTAGAATGAAGTAACAATACAGTGGGCAAGTATATAGTCCAGTAGGGTGTGTTAATGTAACACAGTGGGGGGGTATCAGTGAGGGCCCGAGACTTGTTGATGAGGCTCACTGCAGAGGGGAAGAAACTGTTCTTGTGGCGTGAGGTTTTGGCCCTGATGGACTGCAGCCTCCTGCCAGAGGAGAGTGGCTCAAACAGGTTGTGACCAAGGTGGTAGGGGTCGGCCACAATCTTACCTGCACGCTTCCGAGTTCTGGAGGCGTACAGGTCCTGGAGGGATGGCAGATTGCAGCCAATCACCTTCTCAGCAGAGTGGATGACACACTGCAGCCTGCCTTTGTCCTTGGCCGTGGCTGCAGCGTACCATACTGTGATGGAGGAGGTGAGGATGGACTCAATGATGGCTGTGTAAAAGTGCACCATCATCGTCTTTGGCAGGTTGAATTTCTTCAGCTGCCGCAGGAAGTACATCCTCTGCTGTGCTTTCTTGAGGAGGGAGCTGATGTTCAGCTCCCACGTCATGGGAGATGATTGTTCCCAAGAATCGGAAGGACTCCACAGTGTCACCATGATTTTCCCCCAGACCCAGTGGTGGCTATTTTTGGCTGGTCACAAAACATGACAACACTTAATCACTCTGAGATACAGACTATACGGTATGGCATGGTAATTGCAAATAAATGCATTTTAATGGGGTGGGAAAAAAGAAAGAGCACCACTTTTCCAAACCTGGTTGACAGAACTCATCAATATGCTACACATGGAGAGAATACGCTATGAGAACGCAGGGCAGCCCAGCAAATTTAAAGACATTTGGCAACCTTTTCTTGATTATGTATCTCAAAACTGACAGACGGCTGGGTGATCTGATAGACTACTGCTGGGACCTTGGTGCGAGGAAACATGTAACCTTGTTTATGTAACCCAGTGGAGGGTCAATCATTTGAAGTGTTAATGTCCAAATATTACTCAGAAAACTCAATCTATGCTGTTTCATGCTATGAACAATCAACACGTCAACTCGTAAATTTAGATAATTAGGTTTCAAAATCACTATACCAAGGCGGACTTACTTTCTTTGTTTGAAGGGCTAAATTCTCGTTCTGTGAACAAGCATTATATAATGCGTACAATGTCTAGGACAATGTGAACTTCACTGTTTGTGTTTCTTCTGTGGCGTCTCTCCCCTCGGCTTCATGCTCTAAAGGCATCAACTGAAGGGACTCTTGATGGCCTGATGGTACTTTGTACAAGGATTTTATTTGAACTATGTGGACTGAATGGCACAGAAGCTGTCTCTTACACAAAGCCATGTAAAAAGACTTTGCGTCTACTATAGATATATTTTTCAATCTTTAATCTGTGGTGCACGACCTCCATTGGCTTCCGATCAAATACAGGATACAATTTAAAATACTTCTCATCACATTTAAAGCCCTCAACAACCTTGCCCCTCCCTACCTGGCCGACCTCCTCCACCGTCACACGCCCACCCGTCACCTTAGGTCTGCTGATGCCAACCTCCTAACACCTCCCACGACCAAGCTCCGGACCTGGGGCGACAGGGCCTTTGCTGCTGCTGCCCCCTCCCTCTGGAATGCCCTGCCCAGCCATATCTGTGATGCAAACACCCTGACATCTTTTAAAACAGCCCTCAAAACCCACCTTTTCAATCTTGCTTTTGACTTCTAATTCTGTCGGTTTTATTTTATTTTGTCATGTATTATTTTTGTTCTGTTTTTAGTTTTGCCATATTTTTGTTTCTTCTACCCATGTAAAGCGTCTGAGCATCTGGAAAAGCGCTATATAAAATAGATGTATTATTATTATTATTATTATTATTATTATTATTATTATTATTATTATTATTATTATTATTAATAAGACTTGATATGTCTAACACTGGTAGGAGGCACGGAAAAGTTACTGCTTGTCTTGTTTTTTCCATTTCTGTTGAGGGGAGGAGGGGTATATATATATATATTTTTGTCATTGTTGTGCATATCTGATGTCTTGATTTTGTCTGTTCTGTCTGTTTTGTTTGTATATGTGTTAAAACATTGAATACAAATGATATCAAGACAATGAAATGAGCTCTTACACCCAAATTAGGTTTATATACTCCTGCATTGTTAGGTCTGAACCAGAATTAAAATAATTTGGGTGTAAGAGCTCACACAAACATGTATGGCCTCATAAAGTCAGAGTCCCATTCTTTGTCTATGGAGCAGCCCCAGATTTTACACGTCTCAAGTACCGATAATATAGTATCAGGAACTCTCTGCTGATTCCTACTCCTAATAATTTTATTTTGTATCTACTTTTTCTCCCCATTTTAAAAATGTTCTCCCGTCCCCAATTTCGTATTGTCCAATTCTACCCTCCCCTGTCTCGAACGTTGTTAGGCCATGCCTCCCACAAGCCGGCTGCAATGTGGACGAAGCCTTGCATCACGTGTCCCCTCCGGTACTCGAGGAGGCAGCCGTCGCATCTTTTCACCTGCACAGCGCAATCTCTCAGCGGCGAGGGTCTGCGTGGGAGGGACACGCCGCCCCCGTGGCTTCCTGATTCTACTGCGCAGGCGCACCAACCGACCTGTAGGAGTCGCTGTCTACAACGTCTGATCCCCACCCACCAGCTTCCCACCCGCTAATACTGCCAATTGTATTAGTATGAACGACCAGCCAAGCTGGTAGCAACGCAGAGAGCTGGGCTCGAACCCAGTATCTCCTGCGTTGGTGGCGAGCGCCTTGCCCACTGCGCCACCTAGCCGCACCTCCTACTCCTAATCATGACATAGCATTGATAGTCCAAGTTCAGGTCCATGGTACACATGTGACCCGACAGACCAAACCTGACCTGGAGGAGGTGAAGAGGTATCCGTTGATTCCTCCGAAGGTGGACAGAGCGACAGAGATTGGCATGATGACAGAAAACATTCCCAGAAGCTTCTCTCCAAATGTCTGTGGTGCATGGAAACACAAAATGATCACTCAAACATAGTGTAAATAGCACTGTTGTCTGACCAAAACCTCCTGATTCCACTTTCAAGGATAAGGCCAGTGTCATTTTATTTTCTTATCGTCAGCATAGCCTACAAAAGACCAAAACCAAAAATAAATGTCTGCTTCGTACAAGTATGGTCCATCCAGCCAACACCAGAACATAGCTCATATATAAGTCAGACAACTTGATTGTTGAGTTCTGTGACTTCTGGATATGAGCTATCATCTGGTGTTGGCTGGATGGACCATACTTGTACGAAGCACACGTTTATTTTTGGTTTTGGTCTTTTGTAGGCTATGTTGACAGTAAGAAACAAATCAATTCTAAAAAATAAAATTTGCCCCACACTGCAAACTCACAACGGCCACAGCATTGGATGACAGCAGTTCCTCTGGGGACATGGAGGAGAAGTAGGCGATGTTGGTGAGGGTGTAGACGAAGGTCACCAGTGGAATGGAAATGTAGATGGCACGAGGTAGATTCCTGATCAGGGCATTCATACCGATCACAAATGATAAGAAATCAAAATCATAAAGAAAACATAGCTGAGATGGATATATATGGACATAGGGCTGTCCCGATTACCAATGCTTTGGGCTTCGAAGCTTCAGTAGTAACTAATTATCAGCAAATAATCAAAGCTTCATTCTTCCATTATTCATTCTTCTCGCCAGGCTTCAGTGTGAGCTATGAGGTAGATAGTTTTCATGACTAAAATTCCTTGTCTGAGAAGAACAGATTTTCTAAATTAATGGATTATTATTTCTAAAAGCCATTTCTTAAGCTTATTTTTGGAGTGGTAAAAACAAGTAAAAGTATTTGAATCTTGATTTTGGCATTGATTACCATGGCAGAGATTGAAGCTTTGAATCATTTGGGTCAGCCCCAATATGGACATACACTTTAGCACTGGGGAATATTAAAGTGCATGGGTGGGGGGGGGGGGGGGGCACATAGTCACCTTCGTGGTTCCACTACTTCCTCTGTTACGTAGTTCAAGAAGTTCCAGCCACTGAAAGCGAAGGAGGCCTGCAGGAACGCCAGAGCAATCTGCCCGACTGAGGGCGACTTATAGAACTCAAAAGCCACCTGAGGAGTTAGTCCTTCATAGTTACCTAGATGGGGGGCAAAGGAGATATTTAAGAATCTAACGTTTACAATCCCAAGTCTGATAATACTTGGCTGTTTTAACAGGGTGAAGGAATCTATGTTTTTCAATGTGTATATAATGTATTGGTGGGTGACAGCATCTACTCAGACGGATCTATAGATCTTAAAAGTAGCCGGCAGCCAGTGTGTGTTTCCACGGTAGCAAGCAGGGTGTGTGAATGCCAAGGTCGTCAGCAGGTTTGTAACCAAAACATTGATAAGCACTGAGAGCAGGCAGGTTTGGTCAGAGAGAACTAGGGGGATAGTTTGACACCGATAGAACCATGCTAAAGGTGAAGAGCAGTTCCCATGGCAGCGCGTCACGTAGTAACAAGAAAAGGGGGCGGGCCCCCGTTGCTAGGGAGAAGACGTTATGATGTGAGTTTCTTCCGGGATAAGTTAGATTAAGACACGAAGCAGACGCGAGCAGACACGTTGACAGAGACTTTGAAACTATCCCTCGCGGGGAGGGGGGGGGGAATGGAGTGCCACGACATCACTGGCTTCGGCTGACAGGGAAGGCCTTTGGACAGCTAGGCCGCACGACCACCGAGCGGGGTGACAGGAGAGAGATCGTTAGAATAATGAATTTAGTTCCTTCTAAGGCTTTTCAAGGACAATACAGAACTGTTTTCCATCTGGTACAGAGGCTTTGTTTATGGAATAAACTACGTTTTTCCAAGAAAGGTACCACGTCTGCCAGTGTCGAATTCTTATGATTACGGATTGCATTAAGGGGGATGACAAAGTGGGTGGTCAGGTGGCGTAGCGGAGATTGCGTTCGTCACCAACACCGGAGACGCTGGATTCGCCTGTTCGAATCCAGCTCACAGCTCCGGCGTTGTCACCAGCTTGGCTGGCCGTTCACACTAATACAATTGGCTGTATTAGAGGGTGGGAAAGCTGGCGGGGTGGGTCCGGGTCGTTGTAAACAGCGACTCCTACAGTTCGGTCGGGGCGCCTGCTCAGCGCGGATAGGATCTAAGGGGGGTAGTGTGATCCTTCCACACATTACACCCTCTAAGTGAGAGTCCGCGCTGCCAGGTGAAAAGAAGCGGTTGATTGGCTAGACGTGTGTCGGAGGAAGCACGTGATAGCCTCCACTCTCCCAGACCGACTGTGGGGGGTAAGTGCGCAGCGACCAGGAAGGGGATTGGGAATTGGCATAACGACTAACATTGTGATGGGAGAAAATCGGAGGAAAAAGGAGGGGGAAAAAGACCAATAAAAAAAAGGGGGGGGGGATGACAAAGTTATACAGCCAGTATGAGAAGGTCGACTTCAGAGAGAGAAATAAACACAATGCAGAAACCTCACGAACACAGATGACTGGCTGATTACAGAAACATCTAACAAGGGATACAATATTAATTGGATCAGGGACATTTTGGCTGCACTTGTCTGATTGAAGTGCTTAGGCATGATCACTTCATATGGAATAACAGAATAATAGGCTGCTTTTGAACACAATCAGTGACTATGGTTACACTGAGACACATAATATTTGAATAAGCCTGACTATAATTCCAAATGATCTCATATGAACACCTCAGCTGGGATGGGGTAGCCAACGTAACCCCAATGCAATAGAAAAGTCACATTTTAACTGGTAATGTACTGTAATGCAGGACTGACTTGCTACTTTTAAATAAATTCCAAGTTTGTATGTGAACATTGGAGGTCTCACCCTTGAAGATCTGAACCAGGCCCACCACTATGATGAGGCCCAGCGCCATCAGCTTCCCCACGGTGAAGACATCCTGAATCCTGGTGGCCAGGCGCACACTGGAACAGTTCACCCAGGTCAGGAACACTGCAAAGGGAAGACACATAAGTATCCCTTCATCTGTGCAGCTGGGTAGCGCAGTGGACTAAGCACTCGCCTACCACCGCAGAGACTCTGGGATCGAATCCAGCTGTCAGCGGTACCTCCGGCTTGGTCAGTCTGTGAGGATTGGTCCGATTCCGCACGCTTCAAGGTACCAATTACCGTCGCGCACCTGAAGTGAGTTCTAATCAGCTCGGTGGAGCCCTTTATATACTCTGATGTTCCTAACGTTCGGTGTCGGGTCGTTTTGGATTACCACTGGCTGCTGCTTGTTCCCTCCTGTGTTGTGCCTCGTCTGTTTCTCTCCAGGACGTCTATGGAAGTCGCCGCTGTTGCTTTTCTCTATCATCCGTTGGATCTGTGCCTCGTTGCCCGCTTTGCGCAATTGCGCCTTGGTGAGTTTTTGGAACGAACTTTTTCAGGGCGCCTGCACAGCGAGGAAGGGATCTGGGTGAGGTAGTGTGCCCTCCCACGCGTTACACTCACCCAATGAGAGTCCTCGCTGCCAGGTGAAAAGAGGCTGCTGGCTGTCTCCTATGTATCGGAGGAAGCATGTGATGGACTTCAGGGCTCCCTAGACCGGCAAGTAGGGGGCAAATGCGCGCAACAACCAGGAAGGAGAGGGGGGAATTGGCATAACGACTAAATTGGGATGGGAGGAAAATACAAGAAAAATAGGAGAAAAAGTGGATAAAAAAAGAGTTTCTATAAAATAGACTATTTAAACCTTTCAGATCCTATCATAACTAAAAATACATGTGATTATTAGAAGACGGTATGGAATATTCAAACAATAACCTATGACAAACTGCGATTGGTATATGCCATATGGGAATTATATCACAGCTAAGCTGCTTTGAGGGCTGGATCATCTTACAATCAGGGTTTAAAGTTATTCAGCATTAATTGACTATGTGTTCCATTAATGCAACTTCTGCATCAACTTGTACATTTATCCAGACTTGAGTTGGGTTAAGGAGCTACCAGGTAAATCTCAGAGGCTGCTCACACCCTCCCCAACATGTCCAAATGACTACAGACCGGTGGCACTCACCTCTGTGGTCATGAAATGTTTCGAGAGGCTGGTCAAGGACCACATTTGTGCCTCCCTCCCCAGTGATATGGACCCTATGCAATTTGCATACAGGACAAACAGGTCCACTGACGACGCGGTCTCCCAGGTACTGCACAGCACCCTCTCTCACCTTGACCGTCAGAAGGGGGGCTATGTGAGACTGTTGTTCATTGACTACAGCTCAGCGTTCAACACCATAGTCCCCACCAGACTGGTGGACAAGCTGATCGAGCTAGGTCTGAGCTCCGCCCTGAGCGCCTGGGTACTGGACTTCCTGAGCGAAAGACCCCAGGCGGTCAGGGTGGGGGGTCAGACCTCCAACACCATCACCCTGAGCATCGGGTCCCCCCAGGGCTGTGTTCTGAGCCCCCTGCTGTACTCACTCTACACACACGACTGTGTGGCCAAGTTCAGCTCCAACTCCATAGTGAAGTTCGCAGACGACACAGTGGTGGTGGGGCTGATCTCGGACAACGACGAGAAGGCCTACCGGGAGGAGGTTGAGGTACTGGAACGCTGGTGCCAGGACAACAGCCTGCTCCTGAACATTGGTAAAACCAAGGAGCTGATCGTGGATTATAGGAGAGGACAGCAGGAGACGCACACACCACTGATGATTAACGGGGCTACCGTGGACAGGGTGAGCAGCTTTAAGTACCTGGGGGTCCACATCTCAGAGGATCTGACATGGTCAACACACATAGACACAGTAGTAAAGAAGGCGAAACAGCGCCTCTACCACCTGAGACAGTTAAGGAAGTTCAGAGTATCGGGGAAGATACTCCAGTCCTTCTACTCAGGGGCTGTAGAGAGCATCTTGACTGGAAACATCACTGCCTGGTATGGAAACAGCACGGCACAGGACAAGAAGGCCCTACAGAGAGTGGTGCGCTCAGCCGAGCGTACCACGGGTATTGCACTACCTCCCCTGCAGGTTCTATACAACAAGAGGTGCAAATCCAGAGCCTGCAGAATAATGAAAGACCCCCACCACCCCAATAACAGCCTGTTTCAGCTGCTGAGGTCAGGCAGACGCCTACGAACCCCAGCTACTAGGACAGAGAGGCTTAGGCTTAGCTTCTTCCCCCAGGCCATCAGAGTCCTGAACAATGAACATTGAGTACCACAGAACACTGAACTATCCACACATAAGCACACATGAGCACACACACGACACGCACGCTGTGCACGCTCACACACTAGCAGCCACTTTAACACTTTAACATGAGCGGGCACACACTCATGCCGCACACACGCACACTTATGGCCAAAAGGAAAGGCCACTTTAAATTAGTATAACAGGAACAGTGTATTGCACTACCAAAGCTACCTAGCATGTCCTATTTGCTCTGTAAATAACTATGTACAGGGTGCTCCAGTAGCACACCATGTTACCGCGCTCGCGCGGGACTCCGTGCTGCGTCACGGATCTGGTTGACTCCGAGTTCGATTCCCGGACCCGCCGTCATTTGCCGAATGTCTCCCCCTGCTCTCTCTCCCGTTTCACCCTGCAACTGTCGGTCATGCTTGACCAGGAAAGCGATAAACGCTAAAAAATAAAGTTTAAAAAAAAAAAAAAAAAAATAACTATGTACAGATACCGAGATGTCACACCATGTTACCTGTTACCTGTTTATTGCACAATGTTTTTTTTTTTTTTGGATTCTATTATATGTTGTACCACTGTATTGCACATCGTTGCGGGCAAGACCACCCGCATTTCATTGTATACTTGTATGCCGTGACAATTAAAACTCTTGACTTGAGACAAGAGAGAAAGACACTGGTAGGTATTTCTTTTAACACTTTGACTGCCTAAAAACGATTTACAACGTCTTTGCTGGCGATGCTAAAGTTGCCGGGGGACGCTGTACAGCGTCCTTATATCAATATTTCAAAAATCTGGAATCGGATTCATATTCCCCCTCCGCTGGCCTGAGATTCACCAGCAGGACCCACTGAGCTCTCTGGCGGTTCAGGAGCGCCATCTGGTGGCCGATCGGCGCAACTGCTTAACAGGAAGCGCAGTAGAGGTTTTGCTGGTCGGCCCTATTGCTTCCGGCCACTCGGGATAGGTTCCGGCACTCTAGCTCGTCACTCTACATAGCGATCGATTGCCAATAACTCGATAAACAACATGATTTGGACGTATATACCATTATACAAGCTGGAGATGGACCGGGTAATAATATATCCCATAATGATAAAATTTCTACTCGACGATGATCGCCCAACGGCGCGCGGAGACTGGGGTGAGTTTCAGCGTGTAACGTTACCATCTTCGATACTAACTGCTTTTATCAACATTTGACCCACATTAGATGATTGGTATAACGCTGCCCACGGAATTATAAACGCCCCCTCGCCCATCCGGTCAACATCAGATGACGTGTAGTAACTTCTAGAAGTACGTCTAGTTGGAATTTTTTATATCGCGCTGATTGCCATCAAACTGTATTTCATCATCAATATAATGCATTTGGGGCTATATATCACGTTCTGGAGAAAGTTGCAGAAAGAGATGAAAACATACTTATACATTAGACCATACTTTACTATGAATATGTGAATGAAAAAGTTTAACGTTGCTACACAATGAACAATACATATAGGACTTTGAATGGGCCCTAATAATGGCAATGTAGCAATAGAATTTAAAAAGTTATAGCCCTGCAAAGAAGGGGACGTTCTCCATAGACAAATAGCGCTGGCAATCTATGGTATATCATTAATTTAACCCATGGCAGCCAAAGTGTTAAGAATTCACATAAACACAAATTATGTTCTTTCTGTGCTCCAGGACGGTTCTGTAAGTATTTGTGAACATGCACAACTCTATGCTAAAGCTAGAAATCAGAGAGAAAACTCTAACCCTTCTAACAATGCTAGAATATAAACCAAGTGCTCACGTAAACATTGTATGGCTTCGTAAAGTCAGAGACCCATTCATTATCATAGAGCAGCCCAGTGACACAATACCTCAATGATCGCTCCTACCAAGTGTCATGGAGAGGGACCCTGTCTGCCACCCGCCCCCTGCAGATGGGTGTCCCCCAGGGCTCGGTCCTTGGACCCCTTCTCTTCTCCCTCTACACACTAAGGGCTAGATCCACAAAGAATGGATTGCACGGAGCAAGTTGCACCCTTACTTACAATTCATTATGAATTGAAAATGGGGGACCCTGATGTAAACAAGATGAAAGTCTTTCTCTGGTCTGCATCCCCTTAACAATTGTGTGTATTGAGCCGTACTGTATTGTACCCATTCTGCAATCTGTTAATAAAATGTTCATTCAATCAATCAATCTGCGCTGTGATTGATTGAATGAAAATTGTATTAACAGATTGCAGAATGGGTACAATAGCATTCTAAAAGCAATTCTTAAAAATATTCAATTTTAAAAACAATCTTAAATTGTATTTAACACTTTGGGTGCCGGCCAAAAATCCGGAAAATGACTGTGGGTTGCCAGGATTCCTGGACGATTCTAGCATATCTCATGATCTTAGCGGAGCTATTTCTATATTTTATATTATAACTATGGGGAAATGGTTGGGCTCATTTGAAGACGACAAGTTGATGTACACAATGCAAAAAACCGTTTGTTTCTGCATGTCTTCGTTCGTTCACAATTACAAGTTAAAAAACGTCAACAAAAGATAAAAGTGGAGGTAAATTATTTAGAACAGAAGTTACAGGCACTTTTATGAAAGGTGTGCCGGCGGGGTGATAATAGGTACTGAACGTGTTATAAAGCAATTTAGACTGGGATGGATGGATGGATGGTTTGATTGATTGATTGTTTGACAGATTGTTTTATTGGTTTGATTGATAGAATGTTTTATTGTTTTGTTGATAGTTTGATTCATAGATTGATTTGTTTGATTGATTGATTACTTTGTTGGTCATTTGATTGATAGAATGTTTGATTGTTTTGTTGATAGTTTGATTCATAGATTGATTTGTTTGATTGATTGATTACTTTGTTGGTCATTTGATTGATAGAATGTTTGATTGTTTTGTTGATAGTTTGATTCATAGATTGATTTGTTTGATTGATTGATTACTTTGTTGGTCATTTGATTGATAGAATGTTTGATTGTTTTGTTGATAGTTTGCTTGATAGAATGTTTGATTGTTTTGTTGATAGTTTGATTCATAGATTGATTTGTTTGATTGATTGATTACTTTGTTGGTAATTTGCTTGATAGAATGTTTGATTGTTTTGTTGATAGTTTGATTCATAGATTGATTGGTTTGATTGATTGATTACTTTGTTGGTCATTTGATTGATAGAATGTTTGATTGTTTTGTTGATAGTTTGATTCATAGATTGATTTGTTTGATTGATTGATTACTTTGTTGGTCATTTGATTGATAGAATGTTTGATTGTTTTGTTGATAGTTTGCTTGATAGAATGTTTGATTGTTTTGTTGATAGTTTGATTCATAGATTGATTGGTTTGATTGATTGATTACTTTGTTGGTCATTTGATTGATAGAATGTTTGATTGTTTTGTTGATAGTTTGATTCATAGATTGATTGGTTTGATTGATTGATTACTTTGTTGGTCATTTGATTGATAGAATGTTTGATTGTTTTGTTGATAGTTTGATTCATAGATTGATTTGTTTGATTGATTGATTACTTTGTTGGTCATTTGATTGATAGAATGTTTGATTGTTTTGTTGGTAATTTGCTTGATAGAATGTTTTATTGTTTTGTTGATAGTTTGATTCATAGATTGATTGGTTTGATTGATTGATTACTTTGTTGGTCATTTGATTGATAGAATGTTTGATTGTTTTGTTGATAGTTTGATTCATAGATTGATTTGTTTGATTGATTACTTTGTTGGTCATTTGCTTGATAGAATGTTTGATTGTTTTGTTGATAGTTTGATTCATAGATTGATTTGTTTGATTGATTGATTACTTTGTTGGTCATTTGATTGATATGCCTGGCGCTAATGAACAAGTAAGTTTTATAACTACTGGTGTAGGTCCAGACAACATTATTATAAAATACAGAATACTTTACAATGCAAAAAACTTGAAACTTTGATGCCATGAACATTTTTATTGTAAAATATGTTCAATAAACTGGGTGACAAGTCATCAGTACCAACCATTGTTGCTGTGCATTATATGCTGGTAACATTCACAGTATAGGATTATGGTAATTTACCAAGACAATACCTTATAAAAAGTGAACACTGGAGGATAATCAACCATTGTTTCAGTGCATTTAGGAGTTTGTTGGTAACATTCACAGTATAGGATTATGGTAATTTACCAATACAATACCTTATAAAAAGTGAACACTGGAGGATAATCAACCATTGTTTCAGTGCATTTAGGAGTTTGTTGGTAACATTCACAGTATAGGATTATGGTAATTTACCAAGACAATACCTTATAAAAAGTGAACACTGTGATGATAACCAACCATTGTTTCAGTGCATTTAGGAGTTTGTTGGTAACATTCACAGTATAGGATTATGGTAATTTACCAAGACAATACCTTATAAAAAGTGAACACTGGAGGATAATCAACCATTGTTTCAGTGCATTTAGGAGTTTGTTGGTAACATTCACAGTATAGGATTATGGTAATTTACCAAGACAATACCTTATAAAAAGTGAACACTGGAGGATAATCAACCATTGTTTCAGTGCATTTAGGAGTTTGTTGGTAACATTCACAGTATAGGATTATGGTAATTTACCAATACAATACCTTATAAAAAGTGAACACTGGAGGATAATCAACCATTGTTTCAGTGCATTTAGGAGTTTGTTGGTAACATTCACAGTATAGGATTATGGTAATTTACCAAGACAATACCTTATAAAAAGTGAACACTGGCTGATGATAACCAACCATTGTGTCAGTGCATTTAGGAGTTTGTTGGTAACATTCACAGTATAGGATTATGGTAATTTACAAAGACAATACCTTATAAAAAGTGAACACTGGAGGATAACCAACCATTGTTTCAGTGCATTTAGGAGTTTGTTGGTAACATTCACAGTATAGGATTATGGTAATTTACCAAGACAATACCTTATAAAAAGTGAACACTGGAGGATAATCAACCATTGTTTCAGTGCATTTAGGAGTTTGTTGGTAACATTCACAGTATAGGATTATGGTAATTTACCAAGACAATACCTTATAAAAAGTGAACACTGGAGGATAATCAACCATTGTTTCAGTGCATTTAGGAGTTTGTTGGTAACATTCACAGTATAGGATTATGGTAATTTACCAAGACAATACCTTATAAAAAGTGAACACTGTGATGATAACCAACCATTGTTTCAGTGCATTTAGGAGTTTGTTGGTAACATTCACAGTATAGGATTATGGTAATTTACCAAGACAATACCTTATAAAAAGTGAACACTGTGATGATAACCAACCATTGTTTCAGTGCATTTAGGAGTTTGTTGGTAACATTCACAGTATAGGATTATGGTAATTTACCAAGACAATACCTTATAAAAAGTGAACACTGTGATGATAACCAACCATTGTTTCAGTGCATTTAGGAGTTTGTTGGTAACATTCACAGTATAGGATTATGGTAATTTACCAAGACAATACCTTATAAAAAGTGAACACTGGCTGATGATAACCAACCATTGTGTCAGTGCATTTAGGAGTTTGTTGGTAACATTCACAGTATAGGATTATGGTAATTTACAAAGACAATACCTTATAAAAAGTGAACACTGGAGGATAACCAACCATTGTTTCAGTGCATTTAGAAGTTTGCTGGTAACATTCACGTCACATGAACTACAGGGCATATCTTACTTGGTCTCTCGCATCGATGACTGCATTGTCCATTGATAAATGGATGAAGCGCCAGATGATCTGTGGACCAAAAAATATCCAATACATGCTTCCAAAGTATATAAATAATAGGCCAATGGACTGCATTAGAAAAGTGTGGTATGTTACCTACAGTATATACTTTTTTAAACTGGGTGACTGTCAGCAACCATTGGTTCTGTGCAAACGGTAAAAATGAGGGGGGAAAAAGATAAATAAAAAAAAACTATATACACACACAATGCAAATTATGAATGGAGTCGATACAGCTAGATCGCTAACATAACGTCTCATCTGCAAGTGGTCCAAACATGCCTATGCAATATCGACAACCGTGGCCCAAATACATGTGTTCAACGCATTTGTCTTGTACAGAAAACAGTGCAACTACCCATACACTATACTATACTATACTATACTACAATATACTATACTATACTATACTACACTATACTATACTACACTCAGCTAGCTATACTATGTACCGGTACACATGGTTCTGTCTGTATCACACAATGATGGATTATTTAGAAGTAATCTGTACTTCTGTGTGCCGGATTATTTAGAAGTAGTCTGTACTTCTGTATGACAACTAATAAAGAAACTATTTAGAGAAATCCCTCTTTGTGTGGTACAGAGCGAAGCATTTGTCACGATGCAGGGGGACTTTGCACGATGTGCAAAAATATCTGGTCTCACTCCTGATGCCACGCCTACTGCAGACACGACATTTCCTACACGGTAGCTTTCTCTTCGGGGTGGCTTTGTATGCAACCATTACATGCTTCACAAAGCCACCCACTAATCTGCTCTGCGGGTCCCCCAGTGGGGCCCTAGGGTCGACACGCCCCACCTGCTCAGCCCCTGCCTCCTCCTCATCCCCACCCCCTGCCTCCTCCCCTGCCTCCTCCCCTGCCTCCGCCTCCGCCTCCATCTCCGCTGTCACCCCAGGAATCTTCTTCTCCTTACCGTCTGTGTAGGTCCGCGCCACAGCCCTGGTGAACCGGAAGAGGTTGGAGTAATGCCCTTGTGGGTGCTTTTTTTTGTACAAGACAAACGCGTTGAAGATACATATTTGGATCAGATACATCACAAACTTTTTGGTCCACTTTCCAGTCTTACGTGTAACCGGATAGTACGATATATTTTGATCCAGCTGATCGACGCCGTTCATGAATTTATTGTACTCCATGATTGATGTTGGCTTGAGCATCTCCACCCTCAGCGCTTTGCCCTTCTTCTGCTTCTTCCACACCATCGCCTTTTCCATAGTGTCCTCGTGGAAGCTGCTGATGGTCTTCACGATTCTCTTATCGCGCCATGCCACGATCAGGACCTCCTTGTTGTTGACCGCAATGCGCTCCCCCACACCGATGTCACGTTTGGTAATGTTCTTGATGATGGCTGGCTCGCCCCGGTGCTTCCTGAGGGTACCACAGACGTCGGTCCTCAACTGTCGGAGCCTGGCTGACATACGTACCGAGTTGTAGAAGTTGTCCATGTAGAGCGTATAGCCGGCCCCAGACAGACGTCCAAGCAGACCGACGACCGTGTCCCCCAGGATCGAGCCTTCCCGACAATATGGCTTAAATGAAAAGCAATATCCTGTGCGTGATTCGCACAGGAAGTAGGACTTGATGCCATAGCGGGTGGGCTTGTTGGGGTTGTAGACCCGGAAGGTCAGGCGGCCTCGCCATGCCATCACCCCCTCGTCAATGGCGAGCTCGCGTTCAGGCTGGTACAGCTCCTTGCACCTCGTGTTTACATGGTCGACTACAGGGCGTACTTTGCACAATTTGTCTCTAACCTCCAGGGAAGTATTGTCCGCAAAGTGGAGGAATCGCCAGATCAATTGGAACCTGTTGCGTGGCATGGTATCAGAGTAGTACGGTGTGTACATCATGTCGTCAGTGGTCCACATCTGGTCCACGCGAGGCTTCCGCAGGACACTGCTAAGGAAATGGAGTCCGAGGAACTTCTTCAGCTCCTTCAATGTGAGGGGCTTCCAAAGCAGTGCCCTGCTACTGGTTAGCGTGGGGTCCAGCCGGGCAATGGACTGCTCAGCGTAGAGGTTGGACTGGGCAACAATAGAGTTCAGAAAAGCATCTGTCAGGAACAGATCCATCCATTTCGCAGGCCGGTAAGATCTGAGTGCCTTGGCGTCCTGGAGCAACCCCGGTTGGGCTGTGAAGGGGATCCTTTGAGGCACCCAGCCCTCACGAGACCAGGCATTCTCCTCTTCCTGACGGATCGCAGCCCTGCTCTTCGCTCCTCCACGACCTGTCAATTATACAAATATACTATAACACCCCTACTGTAGACATTCATATGCCACGTAGTTACAAACTGTGTGAGTGAATGAGTGAGTGTGTGTGGGGTTCAGATGTCAGAGCTGGACGTGGTGTGGGGGTCAGAGGTCAGAGCTGGAAGTGGTGTGCAGAGTGAGGCCAACTTACCGCTCTTAGATGTGCGTTTCCGCCCTGCAACAGGTTCCGGCATGTCCAGACTAGCATCCAGTTCTAGAATCACATGATGTAATACATTACACTAGGGCAACGCATTGTCATTGTATTTACCACCATCACCACCAGACCAGGCCCTGCAGCAGCCAGTCACCACCAGGCCCAGGCCCTGCAGCAGCCAGTCACCACCAGGCCCAGGCCCTGCAGCAGCCAGTCACCACCAGGCCCAGGCTCTAGCAGCAGCCAGTCACCACCAGGCCCAGGCTCTAGCAGCAGCCAGCTACCACCAGGCCCAGGCTCTAGCAGCAGCCAGTCACCACCATGTACAATTACCTGCAGGAGTAGAATGTGATCCTATGTCGTTGCCAGTCTCAGCGTCACTATCTGCAGGGTCTGCGCCAGAATCTGAATTGGATTAAATTCATTCAGTAAGTAAGTCTCACAAAACACAATAGTAATACATTTACACATACATAAATGTAGTTAGTACATACCCAAGCATGTTGGTGTATTGGCCCCGGATTCGGTTTCGGAGTGTTCTGCTGTGTGAACACAAAATAAATCAGCGGCCATCAAAGCATGTACATGTGTGTGTGTTGTAATCAATGGAATTTTACATATGCTACACAACCATGCATTTAAATATAGGCCTCGCCATGTGTCCATGCCATTGTGTATGTGTGTGCTGTAATCAATGGAATTTGCATATAGAGGCCTCACCATGTACTGCGAAGTTCAAAGGTGTTGGAGAGGATGCATGTCTTTTGATCTTGTGTGTGTGTGTGTGTACACACACTGCACACACACACACACACATACACACACACATCAAATGGCATGGGGTGAGGCATCTACACACACACACACACACACATCCATGTAACTAAATGTAGTGGCCTGTACATGCCTACTATATCTTGATTTGAACATGCACAAAACAATATTCACATTGCAACATACCAATTACCACGTCGACCACCACCACCACGTCGTATCATGCCCAGCATGCAACTATTATCACTTACATGATAGCTACACACTTCAAAGAGCCACTTCAAAGGGCGTGCACATGCACACACACACACACACACGCACACAAGACAACCTAACTGTAGCACATGGTAGCGTGGCCTGTACTGCATGCCTACTATATCCTATATCATTCAACTATCGATTTGAACATGCACAAAACAATATTCACATTGCAACATACCAATTACCACGTCGACCACCACCACCACGTCGTATCATGCCCAGCATGCAACTATTATCACTTACATGATAGCTACACACTTCAAAGAGCCACTTCAAAGGGCGTGCACATGCACACACACACACACACACGCACACAAGACAACCTAACTGTAGCACATGGTAGCGTGGCCTGTACTGCATGCCTACTATATCCTATATCATTCAACTATTGATTTGAACATGCACAAAACAATATTCACATTGCAACATACCAATTACCACGTCGACCACCACCACCACGTCGTATCATGCCCAGCATGCAACTATTATCACTTACATGATAGCTACACACTTCAAAGAGCCACTTCAAAGGGCGTGCACATGCACACACACACACACACACACGCACACAAGACAACCTAACTGTAGCACATGGTCGCGTGGCCTGTACTCTACATCCCTACTATATCCTATATCATTCAACTATCGATTTGAACATGCACAAAACAATATTCACATTGCATTAGTAAACATGACGTACCGTTGCCCCGTCGACCACCACCGTGTCCGACTCCCACGTCTGAATCGTGCGATGAATCAGACTCATACCTCCGACCCAAGCCGAGATCATCGTCAGATGATTCCGGAGCTAGAATATAATAAATGCATATCAGCGTTAGGTTTGGCAAACTAACGTTACATAGTCACAGAATAAGCGGTAGGTAAATCATCAAATACACGTTTCACACACACACAATCACATGCATATCGCCGGCGTTGGTTTGTCGAACTAACGTTACATAGACAGTCACAGTATGTAAATCATCAAATACACGTTTCACACACACACACAATCACATGCATATCGCCGTTGGTTTGTCGAACTAACGTTACATAGTCACAGTATGTAAATCATCAAATACACGTTTCACACACACACATATATATATATATATATATAAGACCGTGTAATTACCTGGTGGTTCCCAATCGGCGCTCCCATCAGATTCGTGGGCGGTCGAATCGCTGTCCCCTGACTCGCATGAAGAAGCTATGACCACAGCGGCAGCCTTCCTCTTCCTCGAACTGCGTCGGGTAGAGCCGCTCCCGGTCCCGGGGAGAGACGCGTTACTGGGCCCAGCAACGGTCTCACGGCTCTCTCCGATCGGAGCTACCAAAGACGTTGGTGCTGTTGGTGCTGCTGCTGCTTGAACAACCGCGGGTCCAAACGCCAGCTTCGTCTGAACAAAGCGACCCGCCGCCGGATTGTCCCCTCGCTTTCCTACACTACGTCTCTTCATACTGATCTAAATGAAACTACTAACTGATCAAACTACTATTACTACTACTGAAATATACTACCTAGACTACACACTAATCCCTCGAATAGTACTACTACTTAGCACGACTAAGTACTTTCTAAAGCACAGCTGAAACCTTACAATTAGTCTGATACTACCACTATACTGTATAACACTATAAATATAGACTATAGGCTGATCTCAATTCAAATCTCTCTCTCAATCTCTCTCTCTCTCTCTCTATCGCTCTATCTATCTCTCTCTCTCTCTCTCCTCCAAAACCTCGTAGATTCTGGGATCGCGCTAACGTTTTATACCTGTGGTTACATTGGCCAGGTATGCTGGCCAATCAAATGCCAGATTCATTGTGGGGTACAATATTCCCCCTATTGTGATAGTGTTAGAAAATAGGGGGACACTGCCACCTAGTGAAATTTGAGAGGAAATGCAGTTTCCGGTTAAAATTTTCTTCCAAAAGCTCGGCGGTGAAGTTCAGACGGGGAAAATCGAAAAAAGATGTAAACAGATCAAAGACGCTGTACAGCGTCCTCGGCACCTTGAGCATGGCCGGGAAAGACGCTGTAAAGCGTTTCCCGGCACCCAAAGTGTTAACACTGTATTTTGTATTTTATTTTGTTTTGTTTTTTTGTTTTCTGTTTCTTTGCTTGCATGTAATTTTAGCCATCTTAATTGTTAGTTTCATTGTGTATTGTATGTTGAGTACTGGCTTTTAATAATTCTGTTTTGCAATAATTGTTTTTGTATGTTTTTTTGTGTGGACCCCAGGAAGACTAGCTGGTTGCCATGGCACCAGCTAATGGGGAACCGTAATAAAATAAAATCAAAGCACTGAACATGCTCCTCCTGTCAGCCAAGTCTGTGTATAGTGGGTGATGGCCTGGAGCTTAGCAAGGCTCCTCCTCTCCGCCACCCTCGCTAGAGAGTCCAGCTCCACCCCAACCACGCTGCTGGCCTTCCTGACCAGCTTATCCAGCCTGGTTGTGTCCACTGCTCTCAGTCCGCTGCCCCAGCAGGTCACAGCGTACAAGAAGGCGCCCGCCACCACCGACTCATAGAACATCCTCAACATCCTTGTACAGACATTGAAGGATCTCAGCCTTCTGAGGAAGTAGAGTCGGCTCTGGCCCTTCTTGTATAGTGCCTCTGCATGTTTTGACCCGTTCAGTTTGTTGTCGATGTGCACACCGAGGGATTTGTACACCTCCACCATGTCCACATCAACTCCCCTGATGGAAACGGGGGTCACAGGTGCACTCCTCCTCCTCCCCAGCTCCACAACCAGTTCCTTGGTCTTCGCCACATTTAGCTGCAGGTGGTTTTTATTGCACCATGTGATGAAGTCCACTACCAGTTCCCGGTATTCCCTCTCGTCACCGTCCTTTATACATCCCACTATCGCAGAGTCATCAGAAAACTTCTGAAGGTGGCAGGACTCTGACCGATAGTGGAAGTCGTTGGTGTAGACAGTGAAGAGGAAGGGAGAGAGGACTGTCCCCTGCGGGGCCCCGGTGTTGCTGAGCAGTCTGTCTGACACACAGCTCCGTAGGCGCACATACTGTGGTCTGCCCGTCAGATAGTCCACAACCCAGGACACCAGGGGGGCCTCTACTTGCATCGCCTCCAACTTCTCACCCAGTAGCCCAGGCCTTATGGTATCAAAAGCACTGGAGAAGTCATAGAACATGACTCTCACAGTGCTCCCCGGCTTGTCTAGGTGAGTGTAGGCTCTTCAGCAGGTAGATGACAGCATCCTCTACCCCCAGTCGGGGCTGGTAGGCGAACTGGAGTGGGTCTAGGTGGGGTTTGGTCACCGGGCGGAGTTGCTCCAGGACTAACCTCTCCATGGTCTTCATTATGTGAGAGGTTAGAGCCACCGGCCTGTAGTCCTTGGACGTGCTGGGACGCGGGCACTTAGGGACAGGGAACACACAGGAGGTTTTCCACAGTGTCGGGACTCTCTGCAGCCTCAGGCTCATATTGAATATGAGCTGGAGCACATCACACAGCTGAGAGGCACAGGTTTTGAGTACCTTTGGGCTCACCCCATCAGGACCTGCAGCCTTGCCTGCGTGTAACTTGCTCAGCTGTGTACTCACCTGGTCTGCAGAGAGCCATACTGTGGGGGTATCAGGTGTTGGGGGGAGGAGCGGGTCTTCAAGCCGCGGGGGCAGACAGGCTGTACCAGAGATGAGGGGGCGTGCACTTGTCCTAATTTATACTAACCTACACTGTAGCACTCAACACTTTGATGAACATTGTTACTCAGCTGATATAGTTGTGCCCTTCCTGATGACTTGTCATACAGAACTTGTAAGTCGCTTTGGATAAAAGCGTCAGCTAAATGACTAAATGTAAATGTCAATGTCATGTGTGTTGAAGAACTACATTATAATGAAAAAGTTATTTGGCTTTTTGTGACAGGGCTACCAATTTATTTGCATTTGGATGATTACGGCTTGGGCCAATATCAACAACAGCCATTGCTTTTCCAGCAATGTCAAACCCTCTCTCCATTCTCCTCACAACAGATCATGCATTTTTTTCTACAGCCAGAGTTTTCAAGTCTTCAAGGCAGCTGTTATGTAACAGAAGTTTAACATGTGGCTGCAGACAAGACCTTTCAAAGTATCCTTCTGGCTGGTGCACGAATAATATTACTGGATCTGTTGTCCATCTATGAGAGAGTCCCAAGTCTATAACTGACTTACTCACTGACTTGGAACCCACTTGTCAAAAAGGTACAGAGACATTTAACCCTTTCACTACCACACTACAGATGGTTAACCTTTCACTACCACACTACAGAAGACTACAGACGGTTAACCTTTCACTACCACACTACAGAAGGTTAACCTTTCACTACCACACTACAGATGGTTAACCTTTCACTACCACACTACAGAAGACTACAGACGGTTAACCTTTCACTACCACACTACAGAAGGTTAACCTTTCACTACCACACTACAGACAGTTAACCTTTCACTACCACACTACAGACGGTTAACCTTTCACTACCACACTACAGAAGGTTAACCTTTCACTACCACACTACAGAAGGTTAACCTTTCACTACCACACTACAGACGGTTAACCTTTCACTACCACACTACAGAAGGTTAACCTTTCACTACCACACTACAGAAGGTTAACCTTTCACTACCACACTACAGACAGTTAACCTTTCATTACCACACTATGGAAGACTACAGAATGTTAACTGTAACATTTGGGGTTTTGCTCTCACCTGGGAGCAAAAGCCCTGGCGTTGCCCAATGGTAATTACCTGTCTTTCTGTCCTGATTGACGCTTATCGCTCCTGCCATGGAGGATAAGTTAGCTTACCGTCGATAGTATTACCTTGCCTTGCATTCTCGTTTGTATACTCTGTCATGTGCTTATGTAGCACCGTCGCCTGCCGTGTTTTGTTTTCGTGCCATGTTTTGGAGACAGTGTTTCTCCCCCTTGCTTTCCCCGTTTTGACATTGTCTCCTTTATTTCCCCTGTTTTGGAGACGAGAGTAGTCTCCCATTTTGTTTGTGTGTCGTAATCGGCGTGTACGCCTTTTTGATATCTCCAGACAATAAATAAACTGTCTTTTGTTTGAGAATCAACACCTGCCTCTCGTCTATCCGGTCTGTCCTGCACTTGGGTCCAACACACCTACCCCACCGTAACAGTTAACCTTTCACTACCACACTACAAAGGGTTAACCCTTTCACTACCACACTACAGAAAGTTAACCTTTCACTATACTAGTAGTGATAGGGTTAATGAAGACGACCCAATCGGTCAGATTAATATGAATTTAAATCACTCCCGGACACAAACATACTCACACACACAGGTGATGGACAGCAGACGCGTGGCCATGTAGGGGGGGACACAGTTGGGGAAGACAGGCTGCAGGACGTAGTTGGAGAAGGTGAGGGCGATGACTGCCAGGGTGGTGGGGTACATGATGAGAACCGCACTCCACAGCAGCAAGAACCTAGAAGGAGGGAACAGCCAGTGACACGAGGGCATTTTCCCCCTAATGAACAAGTGACACGAGTGGCTCCTGAAATGTAGCTTAGGGCAGAGATATAACCTATAGTATGTCTATGCAATGTATACAAACAAGTAGCATTTTATATATATACAATTTGTATTAGATACATTTACATATTTATCTGAATATACCTGCATATAACCCCTCTATATACTTGCTTGTACACCTGCATATAACCCATAGCTCTGTATGATAGCATGTACCAGGGACGTGCACAGGACTTTAGAGGGGCAGGTGCTCAAAGGCTGAAAAGGGCACTATACCTGTGTGTTTTAACCAGTGTTGTGCTAGTTACTGAAAAATAGTAACTCAGTTACTTTACTAGTTACTCATTTCAAAAGTAACTCCGTTACGTTACTAGTTACTTACACCCAAAAGTAATGCGTTACTGTGAAAAGTAACTATTTAGTTACTTGAAGAATAAAAAGATTGCTCCCATGCAGATACTCAAAATCGGTTGATCAACTTGACAGTTTCCATTCACATCACTGAACTCTGCTAAGCAATGTGGTCTAGAGATACAAACACAAATCTGACACAAACACAAATGTCCCGACGTAATAAGAAATGCACCGTGCCTAATTGCTCGGGGAGGTTGCGCGCATGCACGTTTAGGTTGCGCGCATGCACGTTTAGGTTGCGCGCATGCACGTTTAGGTTGAGCGCATGCACGTCTAGGTTCTAGGTTGAAAATAAGTGCTTGAACAGCCTTGATATCTGTCGCCGGAGCGTTTCATTATAATAAACCGTCTTGCAACGTTGTTTAAGATATCAATCGTGCATTGCAACGTTAGAATAGTTAGGATATCAATTGTGCATGAAAGGACTATATTTATATTGTTTGATTAGTATTGATGAGATTCGTTGATCAACTTGAGTTTCCATTAATTTACATTCACATCACTGCACTCACCTCACCAGTGTCTGTCGAGATGTAACGTTATTCCAGCAGCAACATTTTCTTTATCTCATTTCCATGTTGTACTATTCTCTCTCCAAGTAGTTGGAAATAGTTTTCCGTCCCATTTGCTATGTGTCGCCTCGTATTATTCTACGCGGGTGGCGAGTGGATTTGGATGAGTCCTGGTAGTTATATATCGTATTTGCATCGCGTCCCGCTCTGAGCCTTACGAGATACTTCTATCTCCTGTGATACTTAATGTATCTCCCACGAATAAAAAACACATGCACCCCACCTGTATGGGGCCCCGCCCCTTACGGTGGCACCACCCATATAACCATGACTCTGGTCATGAAACACCCTTCCTCTGTTTTCGTCCCAGCGTATTGGATGCGTGCACCATACGAGACTAGCGGAATGAAAAGATTAAGGAAGATTAATAATGTTGGAAGCTTACCGGAGGTTGCTGGCCCCTGGCATCTTCGATGCATGTTTTCGGCGACACGACGGGCCTGTGTTGATGTTCCTCGTTTGATGACTGCACATCGAGGTTCAGCTGTACAAGGCTGGCTGTCGGGCCAGCTTGTACTCAGGTAGGCCCTGTGTCTTCAGGCATGGGTATTAGTGTTAGTAATGCTGGTTTGTTTTGTTAACACAACCATGTTGTGTGTTGGCACCGGGGGCAGGATGGTTTGGTGAACGTTCTCTGCAGGGAACGGTTTCCAAGCTGTCTTGGGCGTGCTGCTAAAACATCTGAAGCTATGCTACATGCTATCGCTACTGCCGCATGCTATTACTACTGCTAATTGCTATGCTGTTTTAATGTCTCCGCCGTGAGATGTTGTCACTCTCCCGCCTCTTGCCCGGTTCATCAATGAAGGTCAGTCGGTAGCTGTTGTGGGGCTTTTTGAGTTCTATTTACCTTTTTCGGGTAAATGGGTTGACAACGGGGTAGGTCGTGGCTAGGTTCCTAGCCAGGTATTTTACCTTGTGTTCCGGCGGGGTTTGTTGAACGGTGTTCCCATCTGGGTTGGCGTCGGGTAGTGGGGCTATGGGTCCAGCCGACATGATAAACATGTTGCGTGTCTGTGCACAGGCAATTGTTGTCTTGGGTCCCACATTGCCTGGCGTTAGGCTGCAGGAGTATAAGGGCAGGGCCGCCTGGGAGAAATGTGAGGCCCTGTGCGTTTTTAGACGCGAGGCCCCCCACCTCCTGGGGCGGCCCTGTGTAGGGGGCTATTGTTTCGTTTTGTCACTCTGCTATGAGAAGGTCTGTCTTGCTACAGCTTTCTCTCCTCTCAAACCATTCATACTGACGGTCAATCGGTATACTGGGGGAGTAGTGCGGGGGGGGGGCTTTGTTTACCTTTTTTGGTAAATAGGCTAAACTAGGGCTGGTGTTCTGTTGTGAATATTTTGAATGAAGACGGGTCTGGTCCGTCTCCCCTTAAACTTTGTGTGTATGGGTTTGCTCATTCTACAGTTTTTTGTGGTTTAGCTCTTTTATTCATTTAACCCTTTCATGGTGCACACCACAGTGGAGGGTGCTGTTTGCAATCACCACTGGTGCTCCATGTTAACGTCAGTCCTTTGTTTTTGATATATTGAAACAATGCCCCGCCCGGCCGACACCATGGGTGGGTCGGCCTGGCGAGTGGCTGGTGGGCTGTTAAGGCTTGTACCGCCACGGTATGGAATTGGCAACGATTAGAACTGTGTTTGAATTGCTGGTTTTTTCTATTAAAAAAATGGTGTCTGGTGGAGGGGCCTTGAGGGCCAGCCGACGTCGACACATCGCGCGAGGTTGTTGACGTTATTAGCTTTGACCCAGCCGCAAGCTATAACCGCTCAGGGTTCCCCTCTCCGCAGGGGATTTTGGTCTTCTGCTGGAGCGCGGGCGGTATTGTCCTAGGCCCTACACCGCCTCACACCGCGCAGCCAGAAGAAGAGAGAGCACGGCCTCGTCAGCGGCGATGACGGGGTCCTCGACAGGTTTTTCCCCCGCCAGAGGTATCCTGGGCGTTGATTCGACAGGTGTCCACAAGGCCGACAGCCTTGGCGGCCGAGGGATCGGCCATGTAGGATGGGTTCGGCTTGAACAAACAAGCCGTCACCGTCCTGCCGCGAGCAGCCCGCTCTCCGATCACTCCCTTCCCCAACACCAGCGGGAGAAGTGGGCTCTGATTGTTTCCTTTGGCTGCGGGCCGCGTGCCTTCGTTGATGCGCGGGCGGCCCCCCTTTTTTCGCTTCTCATGGGGACAGGGGCTGACACCCAGTTGATGGCTGAGCCTGGGTCTGTCCGTGAGAATGTTGTGCTGTCAAGCGGCTCCCACACCTTGAACTGTGTTGGTTGAGCCTGGTGTTACGTCTGTCAACTTAAGTGTTGTCAGCAGGGGGGCTCGAAACCTTTTGAGGCACACAGTGCGGGCTTCCCCGGCCTCGCCTTCGCCAGGCCAGGTATCATGTTGGTGCCTCCCACTCCTGAAATATTGGCAAGTGGTCGCAGCTCACATGGTTTGGGGTGGTAGTAATATCACTGCAGGGCTACGGTGTGTAGGAACCCATGGGGGCCTTACACCTTGCATGTCCGGCTGCAGAACAACTCCTTCAGCATGTTCTGGAGGGGTGTTCAGTGGGGGGGCTTTTTTCATCGGAAGCCCCCCGTATCAGATCGGCCCTTTCTGTCGGGGTTCCCCCTTGGGTGCGATTGCCTCGTGGGTGTGTCAGGGTCAGGTGTTCCGACACGGAACGCGCTCCTCGCACGGTTCCGGGGTTGTCTACGCACAGCGGGGGGACCGGGCCAACTATCTACAGTTCCTGGCGGACCTGCGCCACGTGACGGCGGGTGCGTTGGGAGTGTCGTCACATATGACTACGGCAGTACCATATGTCGAGGTAGATGGAGAGAACGGTGAGGCGGGGACTTGTGTTTACACAACCCCACCCGTTTTCAGGTTTGGTACAGACCCTGTTGTCGGGGTCTCCAGCAGGGACAGCTCTGGTCAACGAGATCCAATCTCTGTGGACGAAGCAAGCCATCGTCGTGGCGTTCTCCTCCCGGTGTTCTCAGCCCGAGAAGTCGGGAGGGAGGGGTGTAAGACCCAGGCTGGACCTGTCCCATGGGAAGGTTCAGCATTTTTTGGATCGTCTCCTACCTGTTGAACACTGTCAGGTGGGGGTCTGGTTCTCCTCCATAGACCTGTAGGATGCGTATGCGCATCCCCGATCTTCCATCCTAGGGCTTACCTACGCTTCCTTTGCAGGGTTAGCGTATGAGTACCAGAGGCTGCCGTTCGGTTTTCTCTGGCTCCCCGCATCTTCACCAAGTGCGTGGAGGCCGCACTGGGGCCTCTGCGTCGTCCGGGGTTACGGAGTGTTCTGCCCTGATGACGTTCTGGTCCTTCGCGGTCAAGGTGGATCGTCAGGTCTCATACCAGGCAGGTCTCTACCAGCCTGGGGTTGCTGTAGACTGGATGTAGAGTATTCCTCTTCCCAGTCAACGGTTGGAGGGCTATGGGCATCCATCTCAGAGCGTGTTGTCAACACGCTCGGGAGGTTCCGTCCTAGGACGGTTACGGCGCTGTCTCACGTCGCGTTTTCACCGACGCCTCCCTCGCTGGTGATGCGTCGGGCCAACGCAGTAGGGGGCAGCTGGCAAACCATGCTGCCCGGTCTGCGCTACGTTCAATGTGTTGGTGTTGAAAGCGGTCCTTCTGGTCCACAAATGGTGTTGATCAGGACGGACGATACGACGTCAGTGTCGTGTATCGACAGACAGGGAGGAGTACGCTCCCCCTGTCTGCACCAGGCGGCGGGCGGCTGGCTATGGGCGTCCTCCATCTGCGCGGCCTGAGGGCTCCCCACATCCCCGGCAGGGAGAATGTGGGTGCAGGTGTACTGTCGCGGGGCGGCCCTCATCCTGACGGGTGAGGATTGCGTCTGGACATGGCCAGGCAGGTCTGGGACCGATGCCGTGCCGCCAGGGATTCTTCCCCATACATCTGTTAGGTCAGTTGTTGGGACGGGTACGTTGAGGGGCGCAGGTTCTTGATCCTGATGGTGTTACCATCTGGAATGCGCATGCTCCCTCCACTGTCGCGCTTACGCGGGCAGATGACGTATGTTCCAAGTGTGGTGTAAGGCGGGGGGCCGGGACTCAGTCTCCTGCCCCCTGGATGCTGTCCTTGGTTACCTCCAGTCTCTCCTTGATAGACTGTCGGCTTCGACGGTGAGGGTATATGCAGCAGCTATATCCTCCTATCATGAGGGGTTTGAGGGGATGTCTTGTTCAGCCACCCTCTTGTGAAGCGTTTCCTGCTTGGCGCTTGACGCGTTAAGCCGGTGCAACGCTCCTTGGCTCCGACTTGGGATCTTCAATTGGTCCTCGGTCGGTTGTCCTTGGCCCCATTTGAGCCGCTCGAGCAGGCGCTGTGGGGACAGCTGTCCTTCAGGACCGCGTTCCTTCTGGCTGTCACTTCCGCTAAACGCGTAGGTGAGCTCTGTGCTCTCTCGGTACGTCCAGAGTGCCTGTCTTTTCGGACCGATTGCGGTGTCACTCTGCGACCTGATCTTGCTTTCGTGCCTAAGTGTAACTGAGGGGTACAATTCCCTGACTGTATTACTAGATATGATACTTACTACCACTACCTTTGTACTTAATATTCGGCCACCCAGTACTCGGCATAAATATATTATGATGAACACTGTCACGTAGATGAAACGGATCCAACACAAATGTACGAATTAGAAATAGGTCTTTATTTCTACACAGCGATGGTGTGTAGAGCAAGCACTTAATCAAATCAATCACATTTATGAATGGGAATTAGTATGCACTTTTATGGCAAGAGTATTCGTCGGTATATCAATAGAGAATGTCCAATCTCTGAAGGCGCAGGTGGTACATATACGACCTGGAATAGTTTAAGGAATAACAGCAATGATACTTTAATGATTATAGGCTGGATACACTAGGGGGGGTTAATCCGGTCCCTTGTAAGCCGACAGGAGTAGGAAGGGGGGGGGGGTAGAGTCCGGCCGCCTCATCCGGCCAAGGGTATCCCAGGTGAACCCACTGTAGTGCTGTTCAATGCGCCGGCGATCCTTGGACCACAGATGAAAGCAGGTGGACTCTTTGTGGGCCGGCGTCCTCCGGTCCACGGAGGAGAGACGTGAAGCGACCTCGTCTTGCAGAGCGTCTCCTCACCTTGCGTCCTCTCCAGGGGGGGGGTTCCAACACACGGCAGTGTCGGGGGTCTTTATCCATGGAATAATCAACGTATACAAAGCATAATCCGTGCCTGGGAAGGCGGGCTGTCGTCGGTAGAATAATCCGGTATACAGGTCCACTCGCTCGTCGGCTCTGGGGCTCCTCGGGTGCAGCTTCACGTGGGGTCAACCACCCTGGATAAGCAGCCAGTTTTCTGCCCGAAACGATGGGGTGCTGACTACGGTAGTATTCTCACCGCACGAAGCACTATATATTAACAGACTATTATTAGCTTAATAGACTACGTCCAACTCGACGATATAGTGCCAAATATGACTATTCAAATATTAATATACACGATGTCTCAATACCGATGGTAGGCGAACTTGGCCTTACTCCCACACGTGGCGTCGCGGGGAGGCTTTACGTCTGTGACTCTATTGGAGGGTAAGAAACTGGACTGAAAAGGAAGTCCTACTTTAGTAGCGCAGTATATATACGCACTATGAACAAATAGTCCCATTAGTGGTGCGGTAGCCAGATTCCTACGCGGAACTAGGACTTGTTCGTACATGTTGAGCGGTACGTTTGAACTGGGTCTGGGGGGTATGGCAGTCTGGCACCAAGGTCTCGACCAATAGTAGAATGGAGACTATTATGGGATGTTCAGTAGGCTAGAATGGATATTCAATGCATATTGTACAAGGAATATACAAGGGATATCAGGGAATATTAGAGAATATACAAATACAATTAAATATATATATATAAATAAATATATATATTCGGTTTAATCTGGCCCTTCACAACAGCCACCCCCTGATTGGTCCCAGACCTAATCAGTTAAACAGAGACAGATTAATCGCGTTGTCTATTTACACATAAGGGTTTGCTGTAGGGGTCAGTCAACTTCACAAAGTCATAGGGTTATAGGGTCATGGTCATCATCGATTGTGTCTGGGAGTCGGGGCAGTTCTATGAGCCTCGCCACGGGACGGGTGTAAGTGCGACCCTGGACGAGCACTTCAGCTGCTCGGACCTTGCCGTCGGCACCGGTGATCACTTTGCTTACGCGGCCGGCCGGCCACATAGCTCTGGGCAGTGATTGATCAATAATCATGACGACTGTTCCTTCTGTCAAATTGTCTCTCTCCTTTACCCACTTCTGGCGGGTCTGTAGAGACGGTAGGTAGTGCAGTAGGAAACTGCTCCAAAATTTGTCGGCTAATACTTGGCTGTACCTCCACATTCGTCGGCCGTTCGCTTCTTCAGGCCGGTACATTGTCTGGGGTAATGCAGGATCTAGCCGCCCCATCAGGAGTGTGTTGGGGTCTGCGGAGATAACAGTGCTCAATCCACAGAACACAGGCTTCTTATTCTCAGCCTCCTCCTGACTGGCTTCCCTCGGGATAGGCGTGGGCCACTCTCCTTCCGGGAGCTTTAGGAATGCTGGGCCGTCACTGTAGACATTGCGACGGGTGAGGTCATCCAGGGGCATCCCCCGGGTGATGACGTCAGCTGGGTTCTGTTTTGTATCAACGTAGCGCCACTCTGTTTCTCCGGTTAACTCTTCGGTTAAGTCTTGAATCTCGGTGACTCTGACTCCCACGAAGACTTTGTACTTGCATGAGTCCGATTTGATCCAGGCGAGTACTGTCGTGGAATCTGACCACAGGATTGTTCTAGACACCGGTATGGTGAGCTCACGTTGGATGAGCGTGGCTAGGTGCGCTCCGGCTAGGGCTGCGCAGAGCTCTAGGCGTGGGATAGATTGTTGCTTGCGTGGGGCTATTCTCGAGCGGGCGAGGACAAATGCTGTGTAGATCTCTCCCCCCCTTTCTTGGGCCCGCAAGTAGGCTACTGATCCGTATGCGACCTCTGAGGCGTCACTGAAGACGTGTAAGTCCATTTTACATGTCTCTGGCCTCACCGTGGGTGGGAAGTAGCTTCGGCGCATATTAACGCCTGGGAGTGAGTGGAGCTCCATCTCCCACTCTCTCCAGGTGGATGCAAGGTGTGCGGGAATGGGGTCGTCCCAGCCCTGGTCCTTGTCCCACAATGCTCGTACAATCATTTTTGCCCTGGTGGTGTACGGTAGAATACATCCTAGCGGGTCATATTGTCGGGCGAGTGTTGTGTACACACTCCGTCTGGTGGTCGGCGCCGCCGCCGGCCTTCCCTGCTCCGTAGTCAGGGGCTTGTGTCTGTAGTGAAGCGAATCTGTTTTGAATCGCCACACCAATCCCAGGGTCATCTCCTGGGCTTCTCCCGGGATTGTAGCCATCCAGGTCTCGCTGCTGGCTGCCTTGTCCTCGGAGGAGAGGCTGCGCAGTACTTGCGGATCGCTGCTGGCCCACTGCCTGAGATCAAAGCCGCCTTTGATCAATGAGGCGCGGAGTTTAATCAGGAGAGCCTCGGCTTCTTCCTGGGTTGAAAGGCTTTGTAGACAGTTGTCTACGTAGAAGCTGTTCTTTACGCTGTGTCGGACCTCTTCGTCCGCTGCTGGGTCCTCTGCTACATGTTTCTGTAGTGCAAATGTAGCACAGCAGGGGCTGCACGTCGTTCCGAAGGGGAGGACTTCCCATTGGTAGATGGCTGGGTGCTCATCTCCTGGCTTCTCTCTCCATAGGAACCGCAACAGGGGCTTGTCCTCCTCTACTAATCTCACCTGCAGGAACATTCCTTTAATGTCCCCGCTGATGGCCACCCTTTCCTGGCGGAAGCGGAGTAGAACGCCGAGTAGGGAGGGGCCGAGTGTGGGACCGGGCAGTAACTCTTTATTCAGATTTTGGGATCCGATCTGGTAGCTGCAGTTAAATACTATGCGGTCTTTACCGTTGTGATGGACCTTGTGGTGAGGCACGTACCACGATTCAGTGGTCTGGTCAGCCTCTTTAATGTCCATCTTTGTGACGTGTCCCGCTGTGATGAGCTTCTCAATCTCAGCGCGGTATACACTCTCTTGGGCGGGGTTCTTGGCTAAGCGCCGCTCCGTGTTCAGCAGGTACCGTTCTGTGGCGTCTGTCTTGGCGTGGAAAGTAGGCATTCCTTCTCGCCGCAGGAGTGGCGTGGCGTATCTCAACACGCCGTTGACCGGGACTCTCTTGGTCCCTGTCTCGAGGAGGTGAATGGCATAAATGTCATCTTTAGAGCGAATGTCTTTCTTTCCGTTCTTAAAGGGCATTTGTTCCAAGGTTCATAGCCGCTCTACGTGTTGCAGGAGTGCGGTTTCTCCCTCTGTGACTCGGGAGTGGAGACATCTAGTGGCTGTACTTCGGTTGAGAGATTTGGCGAGCGGGCCTTGGAGAGTCCATCCCAAACGGGTCTCGACTGCTGCAGGACAGCCTCGGGGTCCGGTATGAACCCGGTCTATCGGGACAATGAGGTCTGCATGGTCGGAGCCTATCAACAGGGTCGGCATAGCATTGTCTATGAGCGGGATCGGTAACTTGCGCAGATGTGCATATTTCTCCATCAGCTTGGCGACGGGGTATGTGTACCGCGACAGTCCTATTTCTTGGCTGGTGAAAGCGTCTGTAATCTGGTACCGTCGCTCAGGCTGGCCGCTTGCTGCGATAGAGAATGAGACATTCTCGCCCTTTATCGTCTTCAAATCTCGTCTTATTGTCCGAATTGTCATTTGGGTTTCGCTTCCCCGCAGCCCTAGCTGGGCCGCAGCGGAGGCGAGCAGAAGGGTCTTCTCGGACCCGTCATCGAGGACGGCGTAAGTGTCCAGGACTTTATTCTGGTAGCTTAGTGTCACACGCACTACTTTTAGGAGTACTCGGGCTCCACTGCTGCTGGCGGGATCGATGTACATGACGCTCGCTTTGCTGCTGGATGGTGCGGGTGAAGGGCGCCGTCTGTTACTGTCGTGAAGTATGTCCAGATGGGCTCCATCGCACTTGGTGCACCTTTTCTTTAAGCGGCATTCGGCTGCCATGTGTGAGCGCGCACAGCGAAAACAGCGCTTGTTGGACTTTATCCATTGACTTGCTTCCTCCGCGTTCAGCTTGGGGAAGGAGTCACATTGCGCTAGCCAGTGTTCTTTCTCACAGTAGGGGCACACTATCTTCCACTTCTCCGTTCTGGAGGGGGTACTGTGGCTCCTGCTGCTCGGTACTGACTCCGATTGGTGCATCACAGTCACCGATCTTCTTCCATCATTTAGTCGTCTGGTTCCTTCTCTGGAGCCAGGGGTGCTCCGTCCGAATGTATCTAGCCGTAGGCTGCTGACTTCTCTCGCCAGGAAGTCTGCTAGATCGAGGAGGTTCGGTTCGGGGCCATTCGGGTCTCGGTGGTCCCTCTGCCGCCTAAAACGCTCCTGTCGAGCGGGCGGCAGCTTCTCCAAGATCCTTTCCACATTTGAGTTGGCGTAAAGTTCATGCCTCCCCTTCTCTCTCTGCGCTCCCAACATCCCTACCAGGGACTGCACTCTGATGGACAGGTCGTCCAGTGCTCGATTGTCTATTGCTGGGGGTAAGCGGTCGATGTGTCGGATCTCCTGGATCACGTAATCCCATATGCGCCCATACCTCTGGTCCAATGCTACCAGCGCTGCTGTGTATGGGGTGGTGGAAGTCGCGTAGGCGAGCGCTATATTATGTGCGCGGGGTACCTTTAAGTGCTTCAGTAGGATGGCGTATTTGTGGCGTTCATCCAATACATCCACCAACATGGTCTCCAGACACATGCGGAGTTCTGTATACTGGGCCCGGTTCTCTTGGGTGAAGTCGGGTACCATAGGCGTGCCAATGTATGACGCTGACTGTGGATACATCGGCGAGCGTTGGGGGAGAGGCCTCCTAGGCGAGTCTCCTCCCGCTCCTTGGTATGGGCTGGTACCGGCAGTGTACCATGGCCCGCTTGTCCAGGTGCTGTTCCTCGGTGCGGGTCGTGCGTCGTGCTCACCCGTGTATAGAGTCGGGGGTCTGTAGCGCAGCTCCGCGGGAGTATAGCCTGGGCTGTACCGGACCTCCTGGTCCGGTAGAGTACTGTGCTGTCGTCGGGCGTGGTTCTCCTCCTCTTCGTCTTCAGTTAGGTCATCCAGTGCTTGTAGTCTCTGGTTTAGCCTCTCCACAGGATATGCTGCTCCTTCCCGGTTGCTAGGTCTCGCTTGGACCGGTGGGGGGAGGTGGTCTGTGGGGGGTATAGACCTCGTCTGTTGGTCAAGTTCAGGGTTGTTTACTCGGCTAGGGGATGCCGCCCTGGAGGTGTGTCTAGACGAGTTCCTGGAGCCTCTGGCGGAGGGAGAGGGTGTTGTCCGTCTGATCAGCTGTTCTATTAGTTGCGCTTGCTGTCTGTCGCGCTCTGCGTCCCGTAGAGCACCAGCAGCTTCTCGCTGGCTGTCTGCTCGGTCTCGGGCCACATTCTCTTCCCTCTGAATGCGTCTTATTTCTAGACGTATATGCTCTTCTTCGCTCCGCTGCTGGATCTGCAGTCGGTCGCGTTCAGCAGCGGCGTTCAGGCTGATGAGGAAGGCCTGCTGTAGGGTCCTCTCTGCCTCGCTGGGAGAAGGCGGTTGTATAGGGGAGCCTTCCCTCGGGGTACTCCTTGCGGAGCCTTGGAGCTCTATCTCCACGGTGCTCTCCCCGTCTTCTTCCGTGCCGAGTTCTGTCTCGGTAGCGTTGTATTCCTCCCGGGACTCATCGGGGACTACTTCTTCAGTACTGGCGGGGTGTGAAGTCATGTCTGGTTCCCACTGGTCCCCACCGTGAACTTGGTCAGTTACATTAGAACCCGTAGGGGCCTCTATGGTCGGGGTAGTCTGGGCGTTGGGGTTAGACATACTTTTACTTTCTAGTTTTACCGCGTTTACTGTTAGTAGAAGACTAGGTTGTTGACTGACAGCGTAAGCCTCTAAGTACTGAGGGAGCCGTCGTTCGCGCTGCGGGTGTTGGTTAGGAGGATCGTTTCGTGGAGTGTTCATCATAGGCCATTTCAATATTAATAACACTATATTAATATTACACTGATTACCATCCGGCTCGAAGGACCAATTGTAACTGAGGGGTACAATTCCCTGACTGTATTACTAGATATGATACTTACTACCACTACCTTTGTACTTAATATTCGGCCACCCAGTACTCGGCATAAATATATTATGATGAACACTGTCACGTAGATGAAACGGATCCAACACAAATGTACGAATTAGAAATAGGTCTTTATTTCTACACAGCGATGGTGTGTAGAGCAAGCACTTAATCAAATCAATCACATTTATGAATGGGAATTAGTATGCACTTTTATGGCAAGAGTATTCGTCGGTATATCAATAGAGAATGTCCAATCTCTGAAGGCGCAGGTGGTACATATACGACCTGGAATAGTTTAAGGAATAACAGCAATGATACTTTAATGATTATAGGCTGGATACACTAGGGGGGGTTAATCCGGTCGCTTGTAAGCCGACAGGAGTAGGAAGGGGGGGGGGGGGTAGAGTCCGGCCGCCTCATCCGGCCAAGGGTATCCCAGGTGAACCCACTGTAGTGCTGTTCAATGCGCCGGCGATCCTTGGACCACAGATGAAAGCAGGTGGACTCTTTGTGGGCCGGCGTCCTCCGGTCCACGGAGGAGAGACGTGAAGCGACCTCGTCTTGCAGAGCGTCTCCTCACCTTGCGTCCTCTCCAGGGGGGGGGTTCCAACACACGGCAGTGTCGGGGGTCTTTATCCATGGAATAATCAACGTATACAAAGCATAATCCGTGCCTGGGAAGGCGGGCTGTCGTCGGTAGAATAATCCGGTATACAGGTCCACTCGCTCGTCGGCTCTGGGGCTCCTCGGGTGCAGCTTCACGTGGGGTCAACCACCCTGGATAAGCAGCCAGTTTTCTGCCCGAAACGATGGGGTGCTGACTACGGTAGTATTCTCACCGCACGAAGCACTATATATTAACAGACTATTATTAGCTTAATAGACTACGTCCAACTCGACGATATAGTGCCAAATATGACTATTCAAATATTAATATACACGATGTCTCAATACCGATGGTAGGCGAACTTGGCCTTACTCCCACACGTGGCGTCGCGGGGAGGCTTTACGTCTGTGACTCTATTGGAGGGTAAGAAACTGGACTGAAAAGGAAGTCCTACTTTAGTAGCGCAGTATATATACGCACTATGAACAAATAGTCCCATTAGTGGTGCGGTAGCCAGATTCCTACGCGGAACTAGGACTTGTTCGTACATGTTGAGCGGTACGTTTGAACTGGGTCTGGGGGGTATGGCAGTCTGGCACCAAGGTCTCGACCAATAGTAGAATGGAGACTATTATGGGATGTTCAGTAGGCTAGAATGGATATTCAATGCATATTGTACAAGGAATATACAAGGGATATCAGGGAATATTAGAGAATATACAAATACAATTAAATATATATATATAAATAAATATATATATTCGGTTTAATCTGGCCCTTCACAACACTAAGAATATCCGGAGTTCCTTCCGCTCCCGGGATATTGTGGTTCAGGCGTTTCGTCCTCCTCCTCACACTAGTGAGTTAGATGCGGGCCTTCACCTGTCATGTCCAGTCCGTGCTTGGGGATTTACCTCAGCCGTACTCAGGATTTCAGGGTTACCGTCCAGCTTTTTGTCTGTTACGGTGGGGCTCGTGCTGGTAAGGCACTGTCGGAGCAGCGCCTGTCCCATTGGTTGTGCGAGGGTGTTACCCGCTGCTACACGTTGGCTGGGCAGGATCCCCCTGGGGGCGTCAGGGCGCACTCCACTCGTGGGGTGGCTGCCTCTGCCGCTCTCCTGGGTGGGGCCTCGGTGGAGGCCATCTATGCTGCAGCTTCATGGTCCTCCCCGGGCTCCTTTGTAAGGTTTTTCCTCATGGACATGACCGGGGGTTCTGTCTCCCAGGCGGTTCTGGGGTCTGTGGCCTTTCCTGCTTCCCGTCCTTTGGTCGGGTAGCAGGAGTGTATGGGTATGGGCCACAGTGTGTTGAGTCACACGTGGTTCCGCCTGTACGGTGTGTTCAAGGGGTTCTAGTTTCCCTCTTGTTCGCATTCAGGTGGAGTTGACTGCGCCCCCCCTTCATTAGGGAGGATGGGGTGACAGGGCTCCCCGCACCCCTTGATGTGGGCTTACGGGTCCTCAGGGGGTACATCTGTCGGGTCTCGCGCCCGCTCTTCCCCATTATCTCGTAAGGCTCAGAGCGGGACGCGATGCAAATACGATATATAACGATAGGTTATGTAGATAACCTAGTTATATTAGTATTGGCTGAGCGTCCCGCTCTGCGCGGCCCTGAGTTCCCTCTTGAGGGATCTTTTCCTGGGACGGGTTTTGGCGAGGAAGGGTGTTTCATGACCAGAGTCATGGTTATATGGGTGGTGCCACCGTAAGGGGCGGGGCCCCATACAGGTGGGGTGCATGTGTTTTTTATTCGTGGGAGATACATTAAGTATCACAGGAGATAGAAGTATCTCGTAAGGCTCAGAGCGGGACGCTCAGCCAATACTAATATAACTAGGTTATCTACATAACCTATCGTTAACGTTAACTTAGACTCCAGTATCTTTGAGCCAAAACACAAATGACATAACTAAAACGTTATTTTCTTTTCGCTCGACAAAAGAGAAATACGCGAGGGCGCTGGGCGCTGCCATTATCAGTCAGGAATAGTAAACAAAACACGCCCCAGCACAGCATTTCCCCGCAGCCAGAGAGGATATGAGGATAATAATAATAATAATAATAATAATAATAATAATAATAATAATAATAATAATAATAATAATAATCACTACCGCTCGCTATCAATCTACGCCGTATATAACGCAAATAACGCAGTGACGAACCATTCAGTAACGTAAGTAGCGTTACTGAATTTCAAAAGTAATGCGTTAGAGTACTAGAACTCGCCAAAAGTAACTTCGTTACTGTAACGCGTTACTTTGTAACGCGTTAGTCCCAACACTGGTTTTAACCACTGAGCGCGTGAAGCGTGCAAGCCCTGATTTTTAAGGGCCCTTTTCTGGCGGGGGTCCCCCTTTTTATGCTTTTTGGGGGGTTTTGGTGATCAAATATAGAATATTGAACTATAATAATCAGTGCAGGAGCTCCCTTATCCTTGAAAGACACTTTTATCACTGACTTAAAAGGCCCATACATCTCCATAAATGTTCAGGGGGGAGGGAATAAGTGCTTACCCTACAGACCCCAAGAAGTGCTGTATATTCTGTATTGTTTAATATAAATGCATTTTTTTTATTCCAATCCCGATTTGTATTTGAGATTCCCAAATCCCATAGGACTTGACTTCTTCGTGTCCCTCAATGAGTATAATATGTATGTAATACCAGCCTTCAACTGTATGCGCCACAGCGGTTTCTATCATCATCATCATCACCACCCATGCACGCTATGCATAAAATATATAGGTCCGCGGAGAGGCACGCTGAGGAGGCCGTGCAAACTGCAATGGAATATGGGGCATCTCTCTCTCTTTACCTAATATTTTGATTCTATCCTGACATTTTTCAGTTGGAAGGGCAGTCTATATACGTAACGGAAAATTTTTTAAAAATAATCTTTTCTTTTCAGAAAAATTTCACTTTTTTGTGAGGCTCAAAAGGGCTGGTGCTCAAGCACCCCTTGGGCTCTATGTGTGCACGTGCCTGGCATGTACAATAATGCTGTATATATACTTATCCACACCTATCTGTTACGTACCTGCACATACTCCTTTACTATACCTATATCTATATCCTACTCTTACTAGTTATGCTGCTGGCCAGTATGACTACTACCATACTGTCTTTACACCTGTATCACTGTTCATATTATACTACAACTTACATCTTACATATCTTACATCATACATACATCTGATTAGCACTACACTCAGTAGTACTAATTCTGTACCCAGTTTAATCACCTGTATATTGTATATTGCTGTTGCACTTTACTGCTACATTTGCACTCTGGTTGGATGCCAAACTTATTTTCCTTGTACTGTACTTGTGCTGTATAATGACAATACATTTGAATCTAAAATCGAATCTAAATCTAAATAAGTAGCATAATTACCACTACACATCTCTAGCACTAACACGTTTCCGGTTGGCCTAACATTAAACTGTAATGTGTGTGCCTGTATGAGATTGTCTTTTTTAATAAATTTTTTTATACTGTCGTCGATGATGGTTTGTTGTTTTGTTTTTTGACCCAATAAATATAGGACTAAATGAAAACAATGGAAAGAGCATCGTCACACTCAAATCTGTGCGAGAATCATATTAATTTAATTAAGCTTCGAAGAAGGTCTCCGACCGAAAGCTTGCAAATAAATATGATTCGTGGACCGATTTGAACATGCGAATGCTCTTTTCATTCAGTCAAGTGCACATTGCAGCAATGGGCTATTTAAAATATGTCATACTAATATGTAATTGAAATGGTCCAGTCAGTTCATTTTGAATGAAAGCTGCTCCAGGTCATTTTCAATAAGTTATCACCTGTCAAGTGTTATTTAGATTAGAAAAACCTAACGTCTTCAAATATTGTTGCACCATCAAAAGAAACCATTTAAAAAGGTATTGTGATCTATTTTGGCCATATCCCAAGTTCCCCATATAATTTACCCACTATCTTAATATTATGGTCCTCCTAAAAACACCATGGGTTGGTCTTCCCATAACTCTGAAAAATGTAACCTTAAAAGAACACGCCAACATTTAGCTTATCGTCTTCTCCAGAGAGAGACAAGAAGATAGATACCAGTTTCCTCTCTGTGCGTGCAGTAGAAAGCTATCTGGCTGCATGTTGGCCTAGCTTAGCACAATTAATGGACATGACCGGTTAGCCTTCAGGATAGGTGTTAGTTGGACAATGCCCAGGCTAACCGGTCATGTCCGCTTCCATTCATTATGCTAAGCTAGGCTAACATGCAGCCAGATAGCTTTCTACTGAACGCACAGAGAGGAAACAGGTATCACTATCTATCTTCTTGTCTCTCTCTGGAGAAGACGGTAAGCAAATTTCCCAAAATGTTGGCGTGTTCCTTTAAGCTTTTAAACTCAAATGTACTTGTTTGTCCGAGGAAATCAACAGTTTTGATTGGAGGATCAAGAAAGGGGGGCGGGGTTTGAGATAGATCCATTGCTTACCCCACCAGCCCTCCGAATATCTGTGTGACATAGGAGTAGTCCCCTCCGGATTTGGGAATGGTGACTCCCAGTTCAGCATAGCAGAGGGAGCCCAGGGCGGCGATGCCACCACCTAGTAACCACACTATTAGTGCCAGGCCCACAGACCCTGAGTGCTCTAAAACCCCCTTTGGAGAAATGAAGATTCCAGACCCGATGATGTTCCCTAAGGAGAGGCAGAGGAGAACAGTGTGTATGAGGTCTGGTGCAGCACCAACAAGGTACAGCAGGTACAGTGAATGGGAGTTAACACTGACATAACTAGTTCATTCATTAAATGTTGTTCTGATTTTTCTTATTTGGATGGTGAAAACCTCACGGAAAAGCCTCAAAATTACGATGTCACCTGACTTTACTGTCTGCTAAGAAGACAGTCAATGTGCAATGTGGTTAGGAATCATGTATAATCGACAATAATAATTCCCTGACACTTTGAGACTGTGATTTAAAATGACAGTTAGTGAATAAAAACGTTTACACAGCCAGTTCATATGGAGGGCGTAACGTACAAAAGGACACTATACAGACTTAAAGATTTCATTTGGGATTGATTTCTTACTTATCAATGATCATGTTGATTGGTGGTAGAGTCATTTCTAAGCACAATCCATGCTGTTCCTCTTACTAGCTCCAGAGAGTTAGTGCCAAACCAATTTCAAGTCAAAGGGGTCAAGCTCCTGTCTGTACAAGCCGACTGACTGAGGCTCACTGAAATTTACTCCACAGCACACACAAAGTGGGGTTCAGTGAGCTTCAATCAGCTTGTACAGACAGGAGCTTGACCTCATTGACTTTGCACTTGTTTGTGGCTAACTATCCGGAGCTAGTATGAGAACCCAAGAAATGGGGCTTGGGTTCCAAAATCACAACTGTCCCTTTAACAAATTGTGATTACATTTTCTTCGTGTGTGTGTGTGTGTGTGTGTGTGTGTGTGTGTGTGTGTGTGTGTGTGTGTGTGTGTGTGTGTGTGTGTGTGTGTGTGTGTGTGTGTGTGTGTGTGTGTGTGTGTGTGTGTGTGTGTGTGTGTGTGTGTGTGTGTGTGTGTGTGTGTGTGTGTGTGTGTGTGTGTGTGTGTGTGTGTGTGTGTGTGCGCGTGTGTGGACCCCAGGAAGACTTGTAGTCAACTAATCGGGATCCTAATAAAACATAAACAAATAAGAGGCTATCACTCAGCGTGACACCACCACCCTGACCGGAGTCTCAATGTCTCAGTGAGTACACCAGCAGAACCACCACACATTCAGGGTACGGCACTCGGAGTAGCACGGCAGAAGGCAGCCAAGTGGCACAGACCTCGATTACATAACTGGACATAAATTATTTACTCTCAGCTGTCAGGCTGGGAAAGGGCCGCGAGAATTGAATTGAGCAAGTCATCTTCTACATTATTTCTATGATCCTTCTCTCTAGTTCAAGCTGTTTCCCAAATTATACTTAGATATTTTTTTTGCTAATCAGCTGGGGACTTGTTTGATGCTTTCAACGGCACTTCAGCATTCTGCAGGACGGTACAGTATGTAAATAGTATTTTCACAACACTTCAGCATTATGTACAGGTACAGTATATAAATAGTAGTTTCACAACACTTCAGCATTCTGTGCAGGTACAGTATATAGTATTTTCACAACACTTCAGCATTCTGTACAGGTACAGTATATAAATAGTAGTTTCACAACACTTCAGCATTCTGTACAGGTACAGTATATAAATAGTAGTTTCACAACACTTCAGCATTCTGTGCAGGTACAGTATAGTATTTTCACAACACTTCAGCATTCTGTGCAGGTACAGTATAGTATTTTCACAACACTTCAGCATTCTGTGCAGGTACAGTATGTAAACACTTTCTGCCTTGTTAAGGGCAACTTTTTAACACCCAATTCATTCCTTGGGTTCCTCAGCTCATTATCAAGCATAACACTGCGCTGAATAGCCAGGTGAGGCCTAGAACCAAGGCAATACCAGTATAGATCATAAGGATTTGAATCAAATGTAAGCTATAGGGCTGGCACGACAGGATTCTCAAAATCTTTCAGACTGCATGTGGCCTGCCCACAAAGATTATCTATCTATTACCCAGTGGATGCTCAAATCTCAGGATTAAAACAATAGATATTTTCTGCATTTACACTAGAATCTTCTGCAACTTTCCTGTATCTGCAAGAACAGGTGCATTCACTTTGATTTGTTCAGAACCTTGTGTTACAGTCAAAAACACCTACGAAATTAATGTGCATTACGCATGGTAACTATACTAATTACTAAACACAACCACTAATTACCCAGGTATAACAGCCTACACTCAAACCACTTCCATTAACGCTACAGTCACTATGGCGACCCTCTTCAACCAGTAGGCCTTGTTTTGAGACATTTACTGTGGTTAGATTTATTAAGAGGTCCCTGCCACCCATTCTGCTTCAGCAAACAATTAGCTTCTGCTTGACAACCAGTCAACCAGCTTCTTGACTTCATATATTTTGGCCACGTAAGCATTTTAGATGACTACAACTCACATTGGGTTAGCCTATGCACTGTATGGAACGTTACCAAAAGATATATATTTTTTTGTATTCAGCAGGTGCAATATCTAACATGCTCAACTATATGACGCACACGGTTCAGAAGTTTTGCATAATGAAGCTGGGTATAACAGACTCATAATTAATTAATGCAATAGTTGTTTTCCTTACCTATGATTATTGTGCAAGCACTCAGAAGGCCAATTTCTTTTTTCAATGTCACTCTCTCGGGGATCTTTTGACGCTCGTTGTTGCCATCTTTCTTCTGTACAGCCACCGGCTTTTGCCGTGGGCAAACACTTCTTTTCCGCTTGTCTCCATCCATGTCCACGGCCATATCAAAGCTTTTCCTCGAATCCCTCTCTTGAACTCACACACGGTATTGATGCAAAGTGAATAGCGAGCGCATGCGCAACAATCTGTCGCTGTCCAGGGTAGAATGCTAACGAGTAACGACCCCACTCTCGTGCCATCATCAACTTGGGCTAGTTGAAGACCGATGGACTTTGCGTGGTCTCTCTCCCTCGATCGGATTACTCACTCTATTTTACTTTATTCAGACGTGCTACGGATGTTTGAGACTTGTGTGGTAGTCAGTCTACAGATGAACTCTGGCAAGGCCTGGAGTCCTGGACGCCCCACAGGGAGCGCAGGCCTGTCAATGGGATCTTATTGGAGGATATTTTAAAGAAGGAGGTACCGCAGTCTATCCACAGTCACGGGCACAAGTAGTGACGTGGCTGTGGACGTTAAGCGGTACTGCAAGTAAACTCACTCCCCAGAGGCATCCAGACAAAGTAGCAAGAGGTGAGTTCACCTCTTGGTACAGTGGTCTGTGATCCAAGATACCTGGGGTGCAAAAGTTCACACAAACACACTAGGTAAAAAGTGTGAATCCAAAAAAAAAAATCAATACACTATTTTTTTATTTATTATTTTAATATTTTTTAATGACAGAAATCGATTTTTTTAAATGGCCAGGAGGTTTTAATATAAATTATCTGCTAATTTTATCCCGGTCTATAATTATGCCAATTTATTATATTTAATGTTCAAAATACTGAAATTGAAAAATTCCTGTATGAAAGGTGCTATACAAATAGTTTAGTATTTAGTATTTTGATAGTGCCTTCAAATTCACCAAACAGGTCAGCTCAGTGGTTAGAACGTTTTTTTCCACCTCAGAACCCTATAAAAGACCAAGGCAAGGCCTATCTCTCCCAGACCCAGTGTGACCTGGAGAGAGTGATCCACGCCTTTATAACAACTCGGCTGGATTACTGCAATGCTCTCTTGGCATTGATCAGGCATCACTCCACCGCCTACAGCTCGTCCAAAATGCAGCTCCCCGACTCCTCACCAGCACTAAAAAAAACGTGAGCACATCACCCCAGTCATGGCCTCACTCCACTGGCATTGATTTTAAATGACTTTGAACTGTTTTTAAATCCCTAAATGGCCTGGCCGAGCACCTGCGTCTCCACACCCCATCCAGAGCCATAAGGTCAGCTGACCAACTGCTGCTACATGTGCCCAGGTCTAGGCTAAAAACCAAAGGGGACAGAGCTTTTTCCATTGCCTCCCCTTCCACATCAGGTCAGCCCTTGAGGTCTTTAAGTCCCAGCTTAAGACTCATCTATTTTCCCTGGCTTTCGACCGGTGTGTGTGTGTGTGTGTTGAGGATAATTGCATGCCAATTAAAGACCTCTGAGCAGGTCCTGCATTATTATTATTGCTGAGCCTGCCTCCTGGGTCATACTTGTAGTCCTTTTATGCCATATTTTTGTATTCTACTGCACTTTTCGTTCTTTTATTCTTCTTTTGTTTTTATTTCTATCTGAACCCCTGCACTTATTTGTATTTGCACTTTTATATTTAGTTATGTATTGTAGATGTATTTTTTCTTTGCTCTATGTTTTTATCTGTGAAGCACTTTGGTACAGTCACAACTGTTGTAAATGTGCTATATAAATTAAATGTATTATTATTGTCAATGGTCAACATGACCTGGCAACTATTACAACACACAGTCATAAGAGAATAGCAGACATGAGATTAGCAGTCAGGTAAAAAATAGAGTACTTATATTGTTTGACAACAGAGGTGTTGTGAAGGATCAGATTAAACCGAATATATATATTTATTTATGGATATATATTTAATAGTATTTGTATATCGTTTGATATCCCTTGTATATTCCTTGTACATATACACTGAATATCCCTTTAGTCTACTAACAGCCCATAATAGTTTCATTCTCTCATTGGACAAGAACTTGGCGCCAGCAGCCAAGCCCCTTGGTTCAAGTTCAATCGTGCCGACGAACATGTCGTTACTAGCCCGGTTCCGCGTAGGAATACGTCTGGCGAAATACGAATGGTACTATTTGTTCACAGCGCATATATATATGGCGCAAGTAAAGTAGAACTTTATTTTAGTCCCTTAGCCCTTAGTTCTTTACCCTCCAACCTAATGGCAAGACGTTAAGCCTCATCCACGATACACGTGTGGTGCAGTATGGTCAACTTGGCCTCAGAATGGCATTGAGACATCGTGTGGATTAATAGTTGAATTGTCATAGTTTGGCACTATACCGTCGAGTGGGACGTATTTCTATTAAGTTAATAATAGTCTATTATGTATGGTGCATCGTTCGGTTAGAGTTATACAGTGAGTAGTACCCCCATCGTTTCCTCGCGTTATCTAGAGTCTTAACCAGGCTGGGCAGACCACGTGTGGTGCTTTCATCCGAGGAGTTCTGGGCTAGGACGAGTGGACCTGCACATTGGATTACCTTACCCGGACGACGGCGAGCCCTACACGGCTTGGATTATCTACTTGCTTTGGGTGCTTTGATTTATGCCATGGATAACAGCCAACACTGGTGAGTGTTGGAACTACCCCCCGAGAGGAGTCCAGGTGAGACGGCGCTCTACCCCGAGTGAGGTCGCCTCACGTCTCTTCGTTGTGGACCGGCAGCTACCGTCTACAAGAGGGCCCAACTGTATTCATCTGTGGACCAAGGTTCTGTGGGCACCGTGTTCAGCACTCTGAATTCTCCCAAGAAATCGTTGGCCAGATGGGATATCGCCGGCGGCTCTCCTAACCCCCCCCCCCCCTACTGACTTACAACCAGCAGGACCCCCCTTTAGTATATCCAGCTATAATCATTAAGTACCATCGCTATAGTTCCCTAAAGAACCAGGTTGTATACTTGCTTCCTGCGTAACCAGAGATTGGACATTCAATGTTGATTTGCCTACGAATACTCATTTGCCTTACAAGTGCATTCAAATCATAAATGTCATTAAGTGAACGTTGTATATACCCTTTGCTATATATTAAATATTCGACTTATACATTTGTGTGGACTTGGTTTCATGGTGGGAAAGTGTTCATCATATCTATATCATGTACTGTGTGGCCAGTAGTTAAAGTACATAAAGCGGTAGTGGTTTAATGATACCATACTTATCAATACAGTCAGGGAATTGTACCCCTCAGTTACAATTGGTCCTTCGAGCCGGATGGTAACTAGTGTAATATTAATATAGTGTTATTAATATTGAAATGGCCTATGATGAACACTCCACGAAACGGTCCTCCTAACGTAGAACGCCCGCGGCGCAGACGACAGACACCTCAGTACTTAGAGGATTACGCTGTCAGTCAACTACCTAGCCTTCGACAAACGGTAAACGCGGTAAAAGTAGAAAGTAAAATTATGTCTGACCTTAACGACCAGGTTACCCCGACCACAGAGGCCCTAGTGGGTTCTAATGTAACTGACCAAGCTCACGGTGGGGACCAGGAGGGAGCTGACATGCCTTTACCCCCCGCCAATACCGAAGAAGTAGTCCCCGACCAGCCCCGGGAGGAAGACAACCCTACAGAGAGAGAACTCTGCACGGAACAAGATGAGGAGAGCGCCGAGGAGATAGAGCTCCAGGACTCCCCAACGAGTACAGCCAGGAGCGGCTCACCTCTACAACCGTCTTCCCCCAGCGAAGCGGAGAGGATGCTATCACAGGCGTTCCTCGTCAGCCTGACAGCCTCTACCGAACGCGATCGACTCCAGGGTGAACGCGATCGACTTCAGGGTGAACGCGATCGACTCCAGACGCAGCAACGGAGCGAAGAAGAGCGCATACGCCTGGAGATGAGACGCCTTCAGACGGAAGAGAATATGGCAAGAGACCGAGCAGACACCCAGCGCGCTACTGACGGTGCCCAAAGAGAGGCAGAGCGCGACCTCGCTCTCATCCAGCGCGAAACCGAGCGAGACAGACTACAGGGCGAGCGCGACAGACTACAAGCGCAGCTAATGGAGCAGCTGATCACCAAGGCAACACCCTCTCCCTCCGCCAGGGGTTCAAGGAACTCGTCGAGACAACAGTCAAGGGCAGCATCCCCTAACCGAGCAAGCGACCCTGAACTTGACCAACAGACCAAGCCTATACCCCCCGCAGACCCCCTTCCCCGACCGGTCCAAGCGAGACCCAGCTACAAGGAAGGAGCGGCATGCACTGCGGAGAAGCTAAATAAACGACTACAGGATCTAGAGGACCTGATAGAAGAAGAAGAGGGAGAGGAGGAGAACCAAGCCCGACGACAGCACAGTACTCCACCGGACCAGGAGGTCCAGTACAGCCCAGGCTATACCCCCGCGGCGCTGCGCTACAGACCCCCGACTCTATTCACGGGTGAGCATGACGCACGACCAGCCCCGAGGAATAGCACCTGGACCAGCGGGCCATGGTACCCTGCCGGTACCAGCCCACAGAGAGGCGCAAGAGGAGACTCGCCTAGGAGGCCTCTCCCCCAACGCTCGCCGATGTATCAGCCATCCACGGCGTCATACATTGGCACACCGACGTTTCCAGACTTCACCTATGAGAATCGAGCACAGTACACGGAGCTCCGGATGTGCTTAGAGACAATGATGGTGGATGTCGCTGATGAACGCCACAAGTATGCAATATTACTGAAGCACCTGAAAGTACCCCGAGCGCACAATATAGCGCTAGCCTATGCCACCTCTACGACCCCATACACCGCGGCTCTAGCAGCGCTGGACCAGAGATATGGACGTATATGGGATTACGTAATCCAAGAGATAAGGCATATTGACCGCCTACCCCCAGCAACAGACAATCGCTCATTAGACGACCTGTCTATAAAAGTGCAGTCCCTGGTAGGGATGCTGGGAGCGCAACGAGAAAAGGGGATGCACGAGCTATACGCCAACTCTAACGTCGAGAGGATTTTAGAGAAGCTGCCACCCGCCAGACAAGAGCGCTTCAGGCGGCAGAGAGACCACCGTGATCCTAACGGTCCCGAACCATCCCTCCTCGATCTAGCCGACTTCCTGGCGAGAGAAGTCAGCAGCCTACGACTGGATACGTTCGTGCGGAGCACACCAAGCTCCAGAGAGGGACCCAGGAGAATAAACGATGGAAGAAGATCGGTGACTGTCATGCACCAATCAGAATCAGTACCGAGCAGTAAGAACCACAGTACCCCCTCGAGAAAAGAGAAGTGGAAGATGGTGTGCCCGTACTGCGAGAAGGAACACTGGCTGTCACAATGTGACCTGTTCACAAAGATGAATGCAGAAGAAGTGAGTCAATGGATAAAGTCCAACAGGCGCTGTTACCGATGTGCGCGCAGTCACATGGCAGCCGAGTGCCGCCTAAAGAAGAGGTGCAGTCGGTGTGACGGAGCCCACCTAGATGTCCTACACGACAGTAACAGAAGAAAGCCTGCACCTGCACCATCGAGCAGCACAAAGGCAAGTGTCATGTACATTGACCCCGCCAGCAGCAGCGGCGCCCAAGTGCTCTTAAAGGTAGTCCGTGTAACATTGAGCTACCAAGATAAAGTCATGGACACTTACGCCGTCCTTGATGACGGGTCAGAGAAGACCCTTCTGCTCGCGTCCGCTGCGGCCCAGCTGGGACTGCGGGGGAGCGAGAACCAAATGACGATTCGGACAATAAGAAGAGATTTAAAGACGATAAAAGGCGAGAATGTCTCCTTCACTATCGCAGCAAGCGGGCAGCCAGAGCGACGGTATAGGATTACAAATGCTTTCACCAGCCAAGAAATAGGACTATCACAGTACACCTACCCCATCGCCAAACTGACGGATAAATATGTGCACCTGCGTCAACTACCTATCCCGCTCATAGACGGCGCCACCCCGACCCTGCTGATAGGCTCCGACCATGCAGACCTCATAGTCCCGATAGACCGGGTCCATACAGGACCCAGAGGCTGTCCTGCAGCAGTCGAGACCCGCCTAGGATGGACATTACAAGGCCCCCTCGCTAAATCTCTTAACCGAACAGCAGCCACTAGCTGCCTCCACTCCAGAGTGACAGAAGAAGACACCACTCTCCTGCAGCATGTCGAGAGGCTATGGACACTAGAGACAATGCCCTTTAAGAACGAAAAGAAAGACATTCGTTCTAAAGAAGACATTTACGCCATAAACCTCCTCGAGCAGGGGACAAAGAGAGTCACAGCCAGCGGAGTGATGAGATACGCAACTCCACTCCTGAGGCGGGAGGGAATGCCCACCTTTCACGCAAAGAAAGACGCTACGGAGCGGTATCTATTGAACACAGAGTGGCGCCTAGCCAAAGACCCCGCTCAAGAGAGTGTGTACCGCGCTGAGATTGAGAAGCTAATCACAGCGGGACACGTGACAAAGATTGACATTAAAGAGGCCGATCAGACGACCGAATCATGGTACGTGCCGCACCACAAGGTCCACCACAACGGCAAGGATCGCATTGTGTTTAACTGCAGCTACCAGATCGGATCCCAAAATCTGAATAAAGAGCTCTTGCCCGGCCCCACACTCGGCCCCTCTCTACTAGGCGTGCTACTACGCTTCCGCCAGGACAAGGTGGCTATCAGCGGGGATATCAAAGGGATGTTCCTGCAGGTGAGACTAGTGGAGGAGGACAAGCCCCTGCTGCGGTTCCTATGGAGAGAGAGGATCGGAGATGAGCACCCCGCCATCTATCAATGGGAAGTCCTCCCTTTCGGAACTACATGCAGCCCGTGCTGTGCTACATTTGCACTACAGAAACACGTCGCAGAGGACCCAGCAGCAGATGAAGAGGTCCGACACAGTGTGAAGAACAGTTTCTACGTGGACAACTGTTTACAAAGCGTTTCGACTCAAGAAGAAGCCGAGGCTCTCCTACTCAAGCTACGCGCCTCTCTGATCAAAGGCGGCTTTGATCTCAGGCAGTGGGCCAGCAGCGACCCGCACGTATTGCGCAGCCTCTCCCCCGCGGACAAGGCTGCCAGCAGCGAGACCTGGATGGCGACAATCCCAGGAGAAGCCCAAGAAATGACACTAGGACTAGTCTGGCGCTTCAAAACAGACTCGCTCCACTATAGACACAAACCCCTGACCACGGAGCAGGGAAGGTCGACGGCGATACCGACCACCAGACGGAGTGTGTACAGAACACTCGCCAGACAATATGACCCGTTGGGATGTATTCTACCTTACACCACCAGGGCAAAGATGATTGTACGAGCACTATGGGACAAGGACCAGGGCTGGGACGACCCAATACCCGCACCCCTTGCCTCCACATGGAGAGAGTGGGAGACGGAACTCCGCTCACTCCCAGGCGTCAATATACGCCGCAGCTACTTCCCACCCACAGTGAGGCCAGAGACATGCAAGATAGATCTACACGTCTTCAGCGACGCCTCCGAAGTAGCCTATGGATCAGTGGCCTACTTGCGTGCCCAAGAGAAGGGAGGAGAGATACACACCGCCTTCATCCTGGCTCGCTCAAGAATAGCCCCACGAAAGCAACAATCTATCCCGCGTCTAGAGCTCTGCGCAGCCCTAGCAGGAGCGCATCTAGCCACGTTAATCCAACGTGAACTCACCATTCCGGTGCACAGAACAATCTTGTGGTCAGATTCCACGACAGTACTCACATGGATCAAGTCTGATTCATGCAGATACAAGGTCTTCGTGGGAGTCAGAGTCACAGAGATTCAAGAGTTAACAGAAGCAGCGAGCTGGCAGTATGTGGACACCAAACACAACCCAGCTGACGTCATCACCCGGGGAATGTCCCTAGATGACCTCACCCGTCACAACATCTACAGTGACGGACCAGAGTTCCTCAAGCTCCCGGAAGGAGAGTGGCCTACGCCCACCCCACGGGAGGCGAGTAAAGAGGAGGCTGAGAACAAGAAACCTATGTTCTGTGGACTGAGCACAGTCGCCTCCACAGACCCCAACATAGATGATTGCCTCACCCTACAGAGTGCGCAACTAAAGACAATTCTGTGGCACCACCCAGAGATTCAGCCCACTGCCGACATTTCAGCAGCTGACTACGAAGAAGCAGAACTTCTTCTACTACAACGAGCCCAGAGAGACTCGTTCCCCGACGAGCTAGACTGTCTACAGGGAGGAAAGCCCGTCCCATCAGACAGCAGATTGCTCCACCTGGCACCCGAGAGCGACGCCCATAATCTCATCAGAGTGGGTGGTCGTCTGCGGAGGGCCCCCAATCTACCGGATGACGTTAAGTACCCGATAGTCTTGAACAGCCGACACAAGGTCACAGAGCTGATCATAAAGAAATACGACGAGGATGTACACCACGCAGGAGCAGAGAGAGTCTTCGCGGAGATCAGACGTCGCTATTGGATACTTCAAGGAAGAGAAGCAGTGCGACGCTTCCAGCGAACCTGTCTAGACTGCCGAAAGTGGCGCGCGCAGCCCAGCATACCCCGGATGGCTGACCTACCTCCCTGTCGCCTCCGACTCGGCGACAAGCCATTCCACTCCACAGGCATGGACTGTTTTGGCCCGTTGTATATAAAGAAAGGAAGAGGAACCGAGAAGCGGTGGGGTATTGTATTCAAATGCATGACCACCAGAGCGATACATATCGAACTCCTTCCAACCATGAGCACAGACTCATTCCTTATGGCCTTCCGAAGATTCACATCACGGAAAGGAAAACCGTCTACATTGTTGTCTGATCACGGGACAAACTTCAAAGGCGGAGAAAGAGAGCTGAGAGAGAGCTTCCAAGCTATGGGCCCAAAACTTAAGACCCACCTCGCTCCATCCCAGATTGACTTCCAGTTTAATCCCCCGAACGCACCCCACTTCGGTGGAACCTGGGAACGAGAAGTACGTTCTATAAAGACAGCCCTGTACGCCGTACTTGGGGCCCAGACTGTAGCGGAAGAAGTCCTAATGACAGTCCTCACGGAGATCGAGGGAGTATTGAACTCCAAGCCCCTCGGCTACGTCTCCAGTGATATAGCAGATGTCGACCCAGTCACCCCCAACACACTCTTGATGGGGCGGCTGGACCCCGCGCTACCCCAGACAATGTACAGGCCTGAAGAAGCGAACGGCCGAAGAATGTGGAGGTACAGTCAAGTACTAGCTGACAAGTTTTGGAACAGCTTTCTACTCCACTACCTACCGTCTCTACAGACCCGCCAGAAGTGGGTAAAAGAGAGAGACAATTTGACAGAAGGAACAGTCGTCATGATTATCGACCAGTCACTACCCAGAGCTATGTGGCCGGCTGGCCGCGTAAGCAAAGTGATCACCGGTGCCGATGGCAAGGTCCGAGCAGCTGAGGTGCTCGTCCAAGGGCGAACTTACATACGACCCGTGGCGAGGCTAATAGAACTGCCCAGACTCCCAGACACTATCGATGACGACCATGACCCCACGACTTTGTGAGTTGACTGACCCTTACAGCGGACCTTGAGTGGTAGACAGTGCGGTTAATCTGTCTCTGCTTAGCTAATTAGGTGGGACTAATTAGGGGGCGGCTGTTGTGAAGGATCAGATTAAACCGAATATATATATTTATTTATGGATATTTAATAGTATTTGTATATCGTTTGATATCCCTTGTATATTCCTTGTACATATACACTGAATATCCCTTTAGTCTACTAACAGCCCATAATAGTTTCATTCTCTCATTGGACAAGAACTTGGCGCCAGCAGCCAAGCCCCTTGGTTCAAGTTCAATCGTGCCGACGAACATGTCGTTACTAGCCCGGTTCCGCGTAGGAATACGTCTGGCGAAATACGAATGGTACTATTTGTTCACAGCGCATATATATATGGCGCAAGTAAAGTAGAACTTTATTTTAGTCCCTTAGCCCTTAGTTCTTTACCCTCCAACCTAATGGCAAGACGTTAAGCCTCACCCACGATACACGTGTGGTGCAGTATGGTCAACTTGGCCTCAGAATGGCATTGAGACATCGTGTGGATTAATAGTTGAATTGTCATAGTTTGGCACTATACCGTCGAGTGGGACGTATTTCTATTAAGTTAATAATAGTCTATTATGTATGGTGCATCGTTCGGTTAGAGTTATACAGTGAGTAGTACCCCCATCGTTTCCTCGCGTTATCTAGAGTCTTAACCAGGCTGGGCAGACCACGTGTGGTGCTTTCATCCGAGGAGTTCTGGGCTAGGACGAGTGGACCTGCACATTGGATTACCTTACCCGGACGACGGCGAGCCCTACACGGCTTGGATTATCTACTTGCTTTGGGTGCTTTGATTTATGCCATGGATAACAGCCAACACTGGTGAGTGTTGGAACTACCCCCCGAGAGGAGTCCAGGTGAGACGGCGCTCTACCCCGAGTGAGGTCGCCTCACGTCTCTTCGTTGTGGACCGGCAGCTACCGTCTACAAGAGGGCCCAACTGTATTCATCTGTGGACCAAGGTTCTGTGGGCACCGTGTTCAGCACTCTGAATTCTCCCAAGAAATCGTTGGCCAGATGGGATATCGCCGGCGGCTCTCCTAACCCCCCCCCCTACTGACTTACAACCAGCAGGACCCCCCTTTAGTATATCCAGCTATAATCATTAAGTACCATCGCTATAGTTCCCTAAAGAACCAGGTTGTATACTTGCTTCCTGCGTAACCAGAGATTGGACATTCAATGTTGATTTGCCTACGAATACTCATTTGCCTTACAAGTGCATTCAAATCATAAATGTCATTAAGTGAACGTTGTATATACCCTTTGCTATATATTAAATATTCGACTTATACATTTGTGTGGACTTGGTTTCATGGTGGGAAAGTGTTCATCATATCTATATCATGTACTGTGTGGCCAGTAGTTAAAGTACATAAAGCGGTAGTGGTTTAATGATACCATACTTATCAATACAGTCAGGGAATTGTACCCCTCAGTTACAAGAGGTCATGGGATGTTTTGACGTGGGGCTCCTGGACCAGGGGACACAGGTGTCGTAATACATTCACAACAGGGTTTGAAAGAACCAAACTTTCAACAACTCCTTTTACAGATGTGATGAAGAGCATTAGATGAGCAGACCGGAGTGTATGGAAATCTTGCCTTCCCAGTGAGTACCTGTAACTGCCACGCATTTTCTTACTAAATAAACAGCTGAAGAAGAATATGTCTCTCTCATCTTCTTGTACAATTTAACCCTTTAGGGTTAACCGTCTGTAGTGTGGTAGTGAAAGCTTTAACCCTTTGTAGTGTGGTAGTGAAAGGGTTAACCGTCTAGTGTGATAGTGAAAGGTGTCGTATATTTCTAAATGAAAACATGAATAAATGCAAGTAAAATGTACAAGGTAATGATTAGAAAGACAAAATTGGCTATAGTGAAGCTTGAGAGGGAGATCACCCCGCACTCAGCCAATGCACCGACAATCTGGAGGGCAAAAGACTGTTTATGATGTTAATGCACATTCCACTGGTTAGCAGCTGTGGTTTAGGCCACCTCCAACTGAAAAGCGAGGAGATCATTCTCGTTGAAACAGGAACTAAAAACTCAGAATAACCGGTGAGATCATAAAAGGTCATATTTACCCTAAGTAAGGACTTTCAAGTTACAACACGGCAGCTGCTGACTAACCCAGAGGTCAGAAAGGTGACACAGGCTATTTGGAAATATATACTAAAAGATTTAGCAATTTCATAGGTTACATGTAGGCATAAACTATTAGAATAACTTAGTCACAGTAAAGAATAAAAACTCTTAAATATTAGAAGGTAAAACTATACAACTATTGGTCACATTATTTAATCAGTAAATAAGGTGTTCTATTAAAGAACCCAATAGGCATATGGTTTGTTATCTGGGCACTGTCTGAAAAAGTAGTCTGGTTCTTATCTAGACTATGTAAACCTTTTAGTCACAAGCATGATGTTGTATTACTCAGTGAAAAACTACCCTCTCATTAAGTAATGATTAAAGTGTCAGCAGATTCAAACTGTGAAAACCGTTGTCAGAGGACCCAGGAGGTTGTGTCAGCGAAACATGTGGTCACAGGACACCCTCAGACATGTTTCTGCTGGAATGTGACCAAAAATAAGTGGACGTGGATAGGCAGGCAGGGTCTCCCCCCCCCCTCTCGCTCTCTGTCTCCCCCTCCCTCTCTCTCTCTCTCTCTCTCCTCTGATAAAAAGGGCGGATGGCGACTCATTAGACACACGACTCACACCAGAAGGAACCTGGAGAGACACGCCACACACACCGGCTGAGCGAAGGAAACCTGGAAACCTGGAGACTGGAGAGACACACAGAACTCGAGAGCCGAGCAAGACACTCAGAGGAGATGGAGAAGGATCCTGAGAGCCAAGCCGTGACACAGAGCCACTGACACCCAATGACAGAAGATCGCTTCGCAGCAGGAGATCCTGCCACGGAGAGAGATGAAATCAAGCGCTCCTTGCTTGAGCGCTGAGACTGACGGAGACCCAAGGTTGCCTTGGCAACCATCACAAAGAGAAGCCGCGTGTTGGCCATGGACAACCTGAGACAGCGAACAGCACCAAGAGACGATTAGATTGAATGAAAGAGACAATTAGATTGAACCAAAGAGACGATGACCTTGTTGATTCCTAAGCTATGGTATTAATAAAACACCGCAGTTGATTTTGACCATATCGTCAGTCTCCTCTTACTTGAAACCGAACATCTGAAAATACCTAAACCAATGCAGAGGGAAGGGTGATATAAAACACTATACGATCAATGAACTTAGATAGAGATACATGAATGAAGGAAAGACACTTCAAAGGTTAACCTTCTGTAGTGTGGTAGTAAAAGCTTTAACCCTTTGTAGTGTGGTAGTGAAAGGGTTAACCTTCTGTAGTGTGGTAGTGAAAGGGTTAACCGTCTAGTGTGATAGTGAAAGGTTAACCTTCTGTAGTGTGGTAGTGAAAGCTTTAACCCTTTGTAGTGTGGTAGTGAAAGGGTTAACCTTCTGTAGTGTGGTAGTGAAAGTGTTAACCCTTTGTAGTGTGGTAGTGAAAGGGTTAAAGTCAGATTTGAACGTTATCGTGGATTTTAGGAGAACACAGCAGGAGACACACACACCACTGAGGATAAACGGGGCTACCGTGGACAGGGTGAGCAGCTTCAAGTACCTGGGGGTCCACATCTCAGAGGACCTGACATGGACAACACACATAGACTCAGTCGTAAAAAAGGCGAAGCAGAGCCTCTACCACCAGTTAAGGAAGTTCAGAGTATCTGGGAAGATACTCCAGTCCTTCTACTCCGGAGCTGTAGAGAGCATCTTGACTGGAAACATCACTGCCTGGTATGGAAACAGCACGGCACAGGACAAGAAGGCCCTACAGAGAGTGGTGCGCTCAGCCGAGCGTACCACAGGTATTGCACTACCAACCCTGCAGGTCCTATACAACAAGAGGTGCAAATCCAGAGCCTGCAGGATAATGAAAGACCCTCACCACCCCAACAACAGCCTGTTCATGCTGCTGCGGTCAGGCAAACGCTTGCGAACACCAGTAACTAGGACAGAGAGACTTCGGCTCAGCTTCTTCCCCCAGGCCATCAGAGCCTTGAACTCTGAACTCTCCACGCACAAGCACACATGAGCACACACACAACACACACACTGTACACGCTCACACACTAGCAGCCACTTTAACATGAGCACACACACACTCATGCTGCACACGCTCACACTTATGGTCACTTTACAGAAGGAAAGGTCACTTTAAGAATAGTATAGTATGGGGCGGCTAGGTGGTGCAGTGGGCAAGGCGCTCACCATCAATGCAGGAGACGCTGGGTTCGAGCCCAGCTCTCCGCATTGCTATCAGCTTGGCTGGTCGTTCATACTAATACAATTGGCAGTATTAGGGGGTGGGAAGCTGATGGGTGGGGATCGGACGTTGTGGACAGCGACTCCTACAGGTCGGTTGGTGCGCCTGCGCAGCAGAATCAGGAAGCGACGGGGGCGGCGTGCCCTCCAAACGCAGACCCCCGACGCTGAGAGATCGCGCTGTACAGGTGAAAAGATGCGACTGCTGCTTCCTCAAGTACCGGAGGGGACACGTGATGTAAGGCTTAGTCCACATTTCAGCCGGCTTGTGGGAGGCATGGCCTAACAACGTTCGAGACAGGGGAGGGTAGAATTGGACGATACGAAAATTGGGATGGGAGAAAAATAGAAAATGGGAGAAAAAGTAGATAAAAAAAAAAGAATAGTATAGTATAGCTTGAGATTGTAAGATATAGCATTGTATAGCAGTGTACATAAAGACCCAGTGCCTCATCCGTAGCTAACAGTGTATTGCACTACCACAGGACCTAGCATGTCCTACCATGCTCTGTAAATAACTCATGTACAGATACCGATATGCCGTACTTTGTTACTTGTTATTGCACAATGTCGTTCTATTGGATTCTTATTATATATTACTATTGTAATTATGCACATTGTTGCGGGCAAGACCCCCCGCATTTCATTGTATACTTGTATGCCGTGACAAATAAAACTCTTGTATCTTGTATCTTGTATCACTTCAATCTAAAACTGGAGAGGAAAAGATTTATAATAAGGGCTGTCCCCGACTAAGGATTTGGATGGTCAACTATGATTGGCCAAAATGTGCCATTGGTCGACTATTGGTCAAAAAAAAAAGCATGCAATTGGTCCACTGATGGATACATCTTGATATTTGTCTAGTCTAGTGCGTTCATTAGATGGGTGAAATCCTCTTTCAGTGCCTCTGTGCCTGTTTTCGTAGGCAGTTAGCCTCTGGTATGCGTGCCATTAGCGTTAGCCACGCTTCTAGGCCTCTTTTCTTTTGGAAAGAATGATACAAAAAAAAAAGTATAAATATATATATATTTTTTAATATATATTCGACTAAGAGGTTGGCCAGTTGACTACGGCTCCTTTCGACCGATTAGTCGACTAATAGGGGTCAGCCCTATAATATATATATTTAAAGATATTCAAACCCTGAAAGTTACTGTCAATACTGGCAAGGTCCCTGTATGTCTCAGCTCAGCCCACTATGCGTGGGTCAATGAATAGTCAAAAGTGGAAACGAGGAATTTCGGAGGATTTCAAGACTCTTCTCCCTCTGGGATGGTAGTGTTATCACTGTAACACTGTTGTTGTCATTTTGTGAATCTTTTGGTATCAAATGTATGCAAGTTGTCCCAGGATACGGTTTATTGTAGGCGTAATACACAATATTGACTTCATAGTACACATGCATGGGGACAACAGTGGCTCAGGAGGTAGAGGATCATCTAGTAATCGGAAGGTTCCTGGTTTGATTCCCGCTCCTCCCGGGCAGCATGTCAAAGTGTCCTTGAGCAAGACCCCTAATTGCTCCCGATGAGCAGGGTGGCACCTTGCATGGTTGCCTCCACCGTGAATGTGTGAATGTGAGGAAATTTTTTTTTAAAGCTATATATAAATGCACCATTTTCCATTTGCATGCTCACTTGCTCTCTCTCTTTCTCCCTCGCAGACACACACACACACACACACACACACACACACCTTCTAGCCCCCTCATAGTGACTATGAAGGTGGGAGATTAACAGGAATACCCTGGAAGTTCATAAAATCCCCTTGAAATATGAACAAAAAAAGAGTGATGCACTGCTCTGTTGTTTTCTAAAGTAATTTAGAACTGAACTTTGTAAAGAAACTCAAAGTGTTAAGAGCGATGCACTGCTCCGTTGTAATTTAGAACTGCATTGCTCTGTTGCCGCATATACTCATTACATCAACACTGTGATTATTGTATTGTAAATGAGGGCTATTTTATTTTATTGAACTATTTTATTGCACTGCTGCATCATTTTACTCAGTCTATTCTATTTGACTCTTTTTTTATTAGTCTATTTTTTTATTTTATTATTATTATCTTTTTCCTCCTTTTTTCCGTTTTTCTCCCATCCCAATGTTAGTCGTTATGCCAATTCCCAATCCTCTTCCTGGTCGTTGCGCACTCTACCCCCTACCGTCGGTCTGGGAGGGCGGAGACTATCACATGCTTCCTCCGACACATGTGTACCCAGCCCACCGCTTCTTTTCACCTGGCAGCGCGGACTCTCACTGGGAGAGTGTAACGTGTGGAAGGTCACACTACCTCTCCCAGATCCTTCCCTTGCTGTGCAGGCGCCCCGACCGAACTGTAGGAGTCGCTGTTTACAACGACCAGGACCCACCCACGCCGGCTTCCCACCCGCTAACACTGCCAATTTATACATTTATAGATAGTGCACTGCACAATTGATGATAGCTGGTATTTCATGTGCAGCTACAAAAAAAAAAAAAAAAGACGCGTGTGTTCGCCTCACGTGTTTGGAATCCTACGTCATTAAGCCCCGCCTATTCAGGCATAGAATTGCAAGACATAGATCAGTTGTTCCCAATTGGAAGGAAGTTCTAATACAAATCGTTGCCTTTAATTAAAGGTGCATTATATAGTTTTGGAAGGGGGGGGGGGTATGGTATAATGGTATATAATTGTTAACTATCCTCTTAAGAAAATTGGGTACCTGACTGGGCAGGGCCCTTATTTATTTAATTTTCTCCACTTTTTCTCCCATTTTCTATATTTTCTCCCATCCCAATTTCGTATCATCCAATTCAACCCTCCCCTGTCACGAACGCTGTTTCTTGCCTCCCACAAGCCGGCTGCAATGTGGACTAAGTCATACATAGCACAAGTCCCCTCCGGTACTTGAGGTAACAGCAGTCGCATCTTTTCACCTACGCAGCTCGATCTCTCAGTGGCGAGGAGTAACGCGTGGGAGGCTCACGCTGCCCCCGACACTTCCTGATTCTACTGCGCAGGCGCACCAACCGACCTGTAGGAGTCGCTGTCCACAACGCCCGATCCCCACCCATCAGTTTCCCACCCCCTAATACGGCCAATGTGTATTAGTACGGACGACCAGCTAAACTGAAAGCAATGTGGAGTGCTGGGCTCGAACAGGCGAGGCCAGCATCTCCGCATTCGTGGCGAGCGCCTTGCCCACTATGCCACGTAGCCGCCCGGCAGGGCCCTTATTTATAAACACATTCTACTAGACTTTACATGGTTCACTTCCCAGTGCCTTACATTTTTTTTTGATTTATGATGCCACAAGATAGAATAATTGTAAGAATTACATTGCATGCTCTGCAAATGTCAACAAATTGCTATCCCCCAAAACTGCACGATGAACCTTTACATTTTAAATACCTAACAGGTATGTTAGCTTGAAATGCAAACCGTTTGAATCTCAAAACAAATTTACTCTCAATAACTGTCAAACTAATTGGATGTGTGTGAGATTATGTGCAAAATAAATCAGCATTGTTTTATGGTGAAGTGCCTCTTTAAAATGATGAGATGTTGGCTATTTTGTGCTGTCCAAATATAGTTTCAATGTAATTAATATTTGAAATCACAGCACAAAATACAACCCTCGTAGTTTTAAATGGTGGATACAACCACCTTTGGATTGAAATGGTTTGCATTTCAAGATAACATTTTTAGCCAGAACGAGCAGGTGTGTGTGTGTGTGTGTGCTGTTGTTATGGTTTGGAACCGACCCCAATAGCACAACACAAGACAGGTATGAGAGTAAGCCAAAAACAGGGCAATATTTATTATATAACAAAAAGCGGCACAGTCCCTTTAAGGGAGAACACAAAAAACACTAGTCCATGAAATATGAAAACTGCGGCACTGTGCCTTTAACACTTTCTATGCCACGAGGTGGCGCCAGAGTTAGCGCTTCAATGCCACCATCCACTTTAATGTTAGCGTTAATATCGCCTAATCTATGTTTTAAATTATGGCTATGTGTCTAATCTGCCCGTCGCTTATCAAAGAATCCTTTTCCAGTCAGTGCTGTCAAGGCAGATTGGTTTTTTATCGCTTCATTTCCGTTTGAGAGCATTTTGAAAAGCACCCGTTTTGAGGTAAAAAACAGTCCATTCTGGGGCATTCTATGATAATCGTCTTTTACTGGAATATTCCAGAACGTTGTTATTTGTCCCGATAGATTGATGTCAATGACTTTATATACCGCCCCCCCATCAATCTATGGCCGGCCGCGCCTTGCGCGCACAGGGAGGGGTGTGGGAGGGCCTAGGAGGGGGGAAGGACATGTGGCACAGCAGGAGGCAGGACATTGGACGAGAGGAGGAAAAGGGGAGGGATTTGCAAGGTCAATCACAGTATCCCCACATGAAGCTAGTAAGGGTTTCATTACTAGAATGAAATTGTGACTTTGATTTATGAGGGGTGGAATGTTCTATTTGACGTAGGTTCTCTCTCTCTCTCTGTCTCTCTCTCTCTCTGTGTCTCTGTCTCTATCTCTCTCTCTCTCTCTCTAGTGTCTCTCTCTCTAGTGTCTCTCTCTAGTGTCTCTCTCTCTAGTGTCTCTCTAGTGTCTCTTTAGTGTTTCTCTCTCTAGTGTCTCTCTCTCTCTAGTGTCTGTCTCTCTAGTGCCTCTCTCTAGTGTCTCTCTAGTGTCTCTCTATATTGTCTCTCTCTCTAGTGTCTCTCTAGTGTCTCTCTAGTGTCTCTCTCTAGTGTCTCTCTAGTGTCTCTCTCTCTCTAGTGTTTGACTCTAGTGTCTCTCTCTAATGTCTCTCTAGGGTCTGTCTCTCTAGTGCCTCTCTCTAGTGTCTCTCTCTAGTGTCTCTCTCTAGTCTCTCTCTAGTATCTGTCTCTCTAGTGCCTCTCTCTAGTGTCTCTCTAGGGTCTGTCTCTCTAGTGACTCTCTCTAGTGTCTCTCTATTGTCTCTCTCTCTAGTGTTTGCCTCTAGTGTCTCTCTCTAATGTCTCTCTAGGGTCTGTCTCTCTAGTGCCTCTCTCTAGTGTCTCTCTAGTGTCTCTCTCTAGTATCTGTCTCTCTAGTGCCTCTCTCTAGTGTCTCTCTAGGGTCTGTCTCTCTAGTGACTCTCTCTAGTGTCTCTCTATTGTCTCTCTCTCTAGTGTTTGCCTCTAGTGTCTCTCTCTAATGTCTCTCTAGGGTCTGTCTCTCTAGTGCCTCTCTCTAGTGTCTCTCTCTAGTGTCTCTCTCTAGTATCTCTCTAGTGTCTGTCTCTCTAGTGCCTCTCTCTAGTGTCTCTCTATAGTGTCTCTCTCTCTAGTGTCTCTCTCTAGTGTCATGTTCTCTCTCTCTCTCTGTCTCTCTCTCTCTGTCTCTCTCTCTGTCTAACTCTCTCTCTCTCTCTGTCTCTCTCTCTGTTTCTCTCTCTGTTTCTCTGTCTATCTCTCTCTCTCTCTAGTGTCTCTCTAGTGTTTCTCTCTCTAGTGTTTGCCTCTAGTGTCTCTCTCTAGTGTCTCTCTAGTGTCTCTCTCTCTAGTGTTTGCCTCTAGTGTCTCTCTCTAATGTCTCTCTAGGGCCTGTCTCTCTAGTGCCTCTCTCTAGTGTCTCTCTCTAGTGTCTCTCTCTAGTCTCTCTCTAGTGTCTCTCTAGGGTCTGTCTCTCTAGTGCCTCTCTCTAGTGTCTCTCTAGTGTCTCTCTCTCTAGTGTTTGCCTCTAGTGTCTCTCTCTAGTGCCTCTCTCTAGTGTCTCTCTATAGTGTCTCTCTCTATAGTGTCTCTCTCTAGTGTCATGTTCTCGCTCTCTCTCTCTCTGCATGTGTGTGTGTGATTAGTGGTTTCCTTCCATCTGCCTGAGCCTGAGCCTTATATAGATGGAAGGCAACCACTAATCACACACACACACATGCAGAGAGAGAGAGAGCGAGAACATGACACTAGAGAGAGACACTAGAGAGAGGCACTAGAGAGACAGACCCTAGAGAGACACTAGAGAGAGGCACTAGAGAGACAGATACTAGAGAGAGACTAGAGAGAGACACTAGAGAGAGACACTAGAGAGACACTAGAGAGAGGCACTAGAGAGACAGACCCTAGAGAGACATTAGAGAGAGACACTAGAGTCAAACACTAGAGAGAGAGAGACACTAGAGAGACACTAGAGAGAGACACTAGAGAGAGACACTAGAGAGACACTAGAGAGAGAGACACTAGAGAGAGACACTAGAGAGAGGCACTAGAGAGACAGACACTAGAGAGAGAGAGACACTAGAGAGAGAAACACTAGAGAGACACTAGAGAGATACTAGAGAGAGACACTAGAGAGAGACACTAGAGAGAGGCACTAGAGAGACAGACCCTAGAGAGACATTAGGGAGAGACACTAGAGGCAAACACTAGAGAGAGAGAGACACTAGAGAGACACTAGAGAGAGACACTAGAGAGAGACACTAGAGAGACACTAGAGAGACACTAGAGAGAGAGACAATATAGAGAGACAGATACTAGAGAGAGACTAGAGAGAGACACTAGAGAGAGGCACTAGAGAGACAGACCCTAGAGAGACATTAGGGAGAGGCACTAGAGAGACAGATACTAGAGAGAGACTAGAGAGAGACACTAGAGAGAGACACTAGAGACACACTAGAGAGAGGCACTAGAGAGACAGACCCTAGAGAGACATTAGAGAGAGACACTAGAGTCAAACACTAGAGAGAGAGAGACACTAGAGAGACACTAGAGAGAGACACTAGAGAGAGACACTAGAGAGACACTAGAGAGACACTAGAGAGAGAGACAATATAGAGAGACACTAGAGAGACACTAGAGAGAGACACTAGAGAGACACTAGAGAGAGAGACAATATAGAGAGACACTAGAGAGACACTAGAGAGAGGCACTAGAGAGACAGACACTAGAGAGAGAGAGACACTAGAGAGAGAAACACTAAAGAGACACTAGAGAGACACTAGAGAGAGGCACTAGAGAGACAGACCCTAGAGAGACACTAGAGAGACACTAGAGAGAGAGACAATATAGAGAGACACTAGAGAGACACTAGAGAGAGGCACTAGAGAGACAGACACTAGAGAGAGAGAGACACTAGAGAGAGAAACACTAAAGAGACACTAGAGAGACACTAGAGAGAGAGACACTAGAGAGAGACACTAGAGAGAGAGACACTAGAGAGAGAGAGAGAGAGAGAGAGAGAGAGAGAGATAGACAGAGAAACAGAGAGAGAGACAGAGAGAGAGAGAGACAGAGAGAGAGAGAGAGAGAGAGTTAGACAGAGAGAGAGAGAGAGAGAGAGAGAGAGAGAGAGAGTTAGACAGAGAGAGAGAGAGAGACAGAGAGACAGAGAGAGAGAGACAGAGAGAGAGAGAACCTACGTCACATGCACACACCCCTCATAAATCAAAGTCACAATTTCATTCTAGTAATGAAACCCTTACTAGCTTCATGTGGGGATACTGTGATTGAACTTGCAAATCCCTCCCCTTTTCCTCCTCTCGTCCAATGTCCTGCCTCCTGCTGTGCCACATGTCCTTCCCCCCTCCTAGGCCCTCCCACACCCCTCCCTGTGCGCGCAAGGCGCGGCCGGCCATAGATTGATGGGGGGGCGGGCCCCGGGCCGCCGCCCTTGCACGCACAGGGAGGGGTGTGGGAGGGCCTAGGAGGGGGGAAGGACATGTGGCACAGCAGGAGGCAGGACATTGGACGAGAGGAGGAAAAGGGGAGGGATTTGCAAGTTCACTCACAGTAGCGCTACATGAGGCTAGTTAAGGCTTTATTACTCGAATGTAAATGTGACTTTGATTTATGAGGGGTGTGTTCATGTGACGTAGGTTCTCTCTCTGTCTCTCTCTCTCTCTCTCTGTCTCTCTGTCTCTCTCTCTCTCTGTCTCTCTCTCTCTCTGTCTCTCTCTCTCTGTTTCTCTGTCTATCTCTCTCTCTCTCTGTCTCTCTCTCTCTCTGTGTCTCTGTATTTGTCTCTCTCTCTCTCTCTCTCTCTGTCTCTCTGTCTCTCTGTCTCTCTCTAGTGTCTCTCTCTCTAGTGTCTCTCTAGTGTCTCTTTAGTGTTTCTCTCTCTAGTGCCTCTCTCTAGTGTCTGTCTCTCTAGTGCCTCTCTCTAGTGTCTCTCTAGTGTCTCTCTATATTGTCTCTCTCTCTAGTGTCTCTCTAGTGTCTCTCTAGTGTGTCTCTCTCTAGTGTCTCTCTAGTGTCTCTCTCTCTAGTGTTTGCCTCTAGTGTCTCTCTCTAATGTCTCTCTAGGGTATGTCTCTCTAGTGCCTCTCTCTAGTGTCTCTCTAGTGTCTATCTCTAGTGTCTCTCTCTAGTCTCTCTCTAGTGTCTGTCTCTCTAGTGCCTCTCTCTAGTGTCTCTCTAGGGTCTGTCTCTCTAGTGCCTCTCTCTAGTGTCTCTCTAGTGTCTCTCTCTCTATTGTTTGCCTCTAGTGTCTCTCTCTAATGTCTCTCTAGGGTCTGTCTCTCTAGTGCCTCTATCTAGTGTCTCTCTAGTGTCTCTCTCTAGTGTCTCTCTCTAGTCTCTCTCTAGTGTCTGTCTCTCTAGTGTCTCTCTATAGTGTCTCTCTCTCTAGTGTCTCTCTCTAGTGTCATGTTCTCGCTCTCTCTCTCTCTCTGCATGTGTGTGTGTGTGTAATTAGTGGTTGCCTTCCATCTATATAAGGCTCAGGCTCAGGCAGATGGTACAGTATCTTTATTACAGTACAGAGCGGAGACCTTTATTAAAGTATCTTTATTACAGTACAGATCTGAGACCTTTATTAAAGTATCTTTATTACAGTACAGAGAGGAGACCTTTATTAAAGTATCTTTATTTACATTACAGAGATGAGAGACCTTTATTATTAAATTATCTTTATTATAGTACAGAGCTGAGACCTTTATTAAAGTATCTTTATTACATTACAGAGGGCGGATGTGTACGCCTGTATGTATAGAACGTCAATCCCTTGTCATAACTATCCCACAGATATATCTCTAAGATAGAGAACCTCGATGTCTGTGGGATAAGTGTGTCAATGACTTTATACTGATACTGTGTTATCCTAACAAGCAATGCCCCCTGCGGGACATTATAATATGCACGGAGAGAGAGAGAGAGAGAGAGAGAACCTACGTCACATGAACACACCCCTCATAAATCAAAGTCACATTTACATTCGAGTAATAAAGCCTTAACTAGCCTCATGTAGCGCTACTGTGAGTGAACTTGCAAATCCCTCCCCTTTTCCTCCTCTCGTCCAATGTCCTGCCTCCTGCTGTGCCACATGTCCTTCCCCCCTCCTAGGCCCTCCCACACCCCTCCCTGTGCGTGCAAGGGCGGCGGCCGGCCATAGATTGATGGGAATCCTCCTCCTCCTCCTCGGATGCTGCAGACGGGCAGCGCAGAACACAGGGGGTCCCAGGGGACCGGGGCGAGAACACGCCATCCCCCCGTGGAATAGGGAGCGATGGCGAGCAGGGGACCGGGGCGAGAACACGCCATCCCCCCGTGGAATAGGGAGCGATGGCGAGCCGGGGTCCGAGGGAGAACACGCCATCCCCCCGTGGAATAGGGAGCGATGGCGAGCAGGGGACCGGGGCGAGAACACGCCATCCCCCCGTGGAATAGGGAGCGATGGCGAGCCGGGGTCCGAGGGAGAACACGCCATCCCCCCGTGGAATAGGGAGCGATGGCGAGCCGGGGTCCGAGGGAGAACACGCCATCCCCCCGTGGAATAGGGAGCGATGGCGAGCCGGGGTCCGAGGGAGAACACGCCATCCCCCCGTGGAATAGGGAGCGATGGCGAGCCGGGGTCCGAGGGAGAACACGCCATCCCCCCGTGGAATAGGGAGCGATGGCGAGCCGGGGTCCGAGGGAGAACACGCCATCCCCCCGTGGAATAGGGAGCGATGGCGAGCCGGGGTCCGAGGGAGAACACGCCATCCCCCCGTGGAATAGGGAGCGATGGCGAGCCGGGGTCCGAGGGAGAACACGCCATCCCCCCGTGGAATAGGGAGCGATGGCGAGCCGGGGTCCGAGGGAAAACACGCCATCCCCCCGTGGAATAGGGAGCGATGGCGAGCCGGGGTCCGAGGGAGAACACGCCATCCCCCCGTGGAATAGGGAGCGATGGCGAGCCGGGGTCCAAGGGAGAACACGCCATCCCCCCGTGGAATAGGGAGCGATGGCGAGCCGGGGTCCGAGGGAGAACACGCCATCCCCCCGTGGAATAGGGAGCGATGGCGAGCCGGGGTCCGAGGGAGAACACGCCATCTCCCCATGGAATAGGGAGCGATGGCGAGCCGGGGTCCGAGGCCAAAGACGCGGCAGGTGATGGTAGCAACAGAAGCGTACAGAACCAGCATACAGAAGCGTACAGCGTACAGACGCGTACAGCATACAGAACCGACGTACAGAACACAGAACGACCCGACAAGGACTGGAGGGGAGTCTGCAACCTAAGTACTCTCCCGAGCTGATCGCAAACTCCCAACAGGTGCGTGAAGGTAGAGGAACAAGAATGTCCAAAGGTGGGGGCTGGTGAAGAGTAGGAGACAGGGAAAAGTCCTCGCAAGGGTGGGGGCTGGTGAAGAGTAGGAGACAGGGAAAAGTCCTCGCAAGGGTGAGGGCTGTTGAGGAGAGTAGACAGGGAAAAAAGGTCCAGGGACAGGCGAATCCTCACACATGTGCATATTTTATATTGCATATTTGCGCTTGTTTGAAAATATGTCTGTCCCATTCAGTTGAAACTGTTTCTGGCTCCATCTCCACACGTTTGCTAACACTCTCTATTACATTGATAGGCTACATACTTCACTCACCTTGACACCATCTTTCATAGATTCCCCACAATAACCATGTCTTATGTGGATAACAAATTACATTTAGCATTTTATATGTAAAACTGTGAGAGAAAAAATAAGTAACAACTGTAAACCATTTCCAATAGGTACTTGATTTATTGTGCTACTATTGTTATTTTCTCATTTACAAAAAGTGCTCTAAAATACATTCCAGTTAACATTCCAAGTACTGAACCCATTGCTCGAACCCAGCGTCTCCTGCATTGGTGGTGAGCGCCTTGCCCACTGCACCACATAGCCGCCCCATACTATACTATTCTTAAAGTGACCTTTCCTTCTGTAAAGTGACCATAAGTGTGAGCGTGTGCAGCATGAGTGTGTGTGTGCTCATGTTAAAGTGGCTGCTAGTGTGTGAGCGTGTACAGTGTGTGTGTTGTGTGTGCTCATGTGTGCTTGTGCGTGGAGAGTTCAGTGTTCAAGGCTCTGATGGCCTGTGGGAAGAAGCTGAGCCGAAGTCTCTCGGTCCTAGTTACTGGTGTTCGCAGGCGTTTGCCTGACCGCAGCAGCATGAACAGGCTATTGTTGGGGTGGTGAGGGTCTTTAATTTTTCCCCCTCCTTTTTCCTCCGATTTTCTCCCATCCCAATGTTAGTCGTTATGCCAATTCCCAATCCCCTTCCTGGTCGCTGCGCACTTACCCACCACAGTCGGTCTGGGAGAGTGGAGGCTATCACGTGCTTCCTCCTCCGTCTAGCCAATCAACCGCTTCTTTTCACCTGGCAGCGCGGACTCTCACTGAGAGGGCGTAGCGTGTGGAAGGATCACACTATCCCACTTAGATCCTCTCCGCGCTTAGCAGGCGCCCCGACCGAACTGTAGGAGTCGCTGTTTACAACGACCCGGACCCACCCCGCCAGCTTCTCCCACCCTCTAATACTGCCAATTGTATTAGTGTGAACGGCCAGCCAAGCTGGTGACAACCCCGGAGCTGTGAGCTGGATTCGAACAGGCGAATCCAGCGTCCAGGTTGGTGACGAACGCAATCTCCGCTACGCCACCTGACCGCCCCACGTACTGAACCCATTGTAAACACAGGATGCTTTACAAATAATTTACAGTGTAAAATGTTTGTCTTTCAAGACAGTCAAAAAGTCATTACTGGGCTGCAAAAGGTTGCTATAGATTCTGCACTGTACCTTTCCGCATGTTATTCCTACACCTTAGGATAGTTAGGTCGGTACTAGTGAACAGCCACTATTGTTTCCCAAAGGAGATAATTAATCATGTGAAATATTACACAGATGGCCAATTCCATGGACGATGGAATGGGAAAGATGGGAAATGTGACAGTGACATAGATGATATCCACTGTAATCTTCCTGGGAATTGGCTTTCAGAATTTTTTCAGACTACTTTAATATAAAGCTTTGTTTGGGTGTAAAAGTTCAGACAAACATAGTCCGAGCCCAGAAGGTCAGTCTCCTGTTCATTTGTCTGCATGCTGATCATTGTGACATCACAGATATGAGATTAATTTCCCTAGTTAGACAGTTGGTCATGTAGACAAATAGTGATTGGAGCACCCTAGGCCAAAAGACTAACCTATGTTATGTTATATATGTCTTGAATTGAGTGGTATTCCACTTTAATTATATGGCAGTTGTTGCAGATACAGAGAAAAATCCATAATGAATTGATTTCTATTAAATATTATATAATTATATTAAATCTGAAATAAACATGTTACATATAATATTTTCAGTGGGATCTGGTATCTACATTCAAGCCGGGATATACAGCAATTCAAATTACATCTTCAGGTAAGACAAAGAAAAGGGTTAAATAAACAGTCATAAACCCAGTTGTGTATTCATTAGCTCTGTTTGGAGCGGAGATTGGGAGTATAGGCTGTGGGTGGTCAGTGAAGTAGACGGGGCTGTCTTAAATACTTCGAAGCTTCGAAGCTTCGTTCGATGGCACAAGCTTCGAACATTAAAAAAAAAATCGAAGGTGTGTGTGTGTGTGTGTGTGTGTGTGTGTGTGTGTGTGTGTGTGTGTGTGTGTGTGTGTGTGTGTGTGTGTGTGTGTGTGTGAACTACCCATCCCAGTTAGGACAGCCGAATCCCGTCCAATCTTTCGCCGTCGACTAAAGACTCACTTCTTCAACCATTATCTGAAATGGTAAAAAAAAAATTATAATAATCTAACCGTGACTAACCTTACTGTCATGCACTTGTCCTAATAAACGAACCTACACTGTAACACGCAACACTTTGATAAACATTGTTACTCAGCTGATAGAGTTGTACCCTTCTTGCTGTCTTGTCGTTTGTTGGATAAAAGCGTCAGCTGAGCTAAATGACTAAATGTAAGTGTGTGTGTGTGTGTGTGTGTGTGTGTGTGTGTGTGTGTGTGTGTGTGTGTGTGTGTGTGTGTGCCTTGTAGAATTCCACACATAAGAAAGAAAGATACTGGGATGAATAAACAAAATAGGAAATAAAATGTAGAAATGCATGCAATACATAAATAAATATGAATCTCTATATATGAAATAGAACATTTAGATAAGGTGCTACTGAGATGTTTTGGTGAGTTCTTTGTTTTTTTGTGGAAGTTGCCCTTCTTAAAAATGCATGAACATTCACTGATAATTGGTCTGTAGTGGAGTCTACAAGGTCTACATTGCCGGACCATGTAGAATCCGGACCTTGTAGACTGACATAATTCTGTGCATAGTTTAGTCTACACAGGCCATATTTCAAATAATCAAAATCTTACTTCATTCATCTTAAACATTCTTGATTTGGGGGATTGGTAGTTCCCATGAAATCTGAAGTTGTTCAAACAACAACAGCGATCCACCTTGAATTAAATCACACAGCCGAGTGAAACCTTGTTGGCTGCGTCACAGTCACGAAAGGGGCTACTTAATTAATTAATCCAACCCACTTTATTTATAGAGCACATTTAAAAACAACAAATTTACGAAAGTGCTGTACAAGTCCCACAACATAAGATAAAAAAAAAAAAATAAAAAATTCGAAGCTTCGAATTAAAATCGAAGCTCGGCCCAGAAGCTTCGATTGCCAAAAAAAGCTTCGAAGGTCAGCCCTAGAAGTAGTACCTCCGAGATAATGAGTCTCTATAGCCTTATAGAGAGGCAACTTCCAGCTATATTAGCTCAAAGGCTAATATATCCCTTTCAAAATACTGTCCCGCACACATGGGATGTCGTATTACAAAAGCGACAAGTGAAATGTTTCTGAGGTGAGGTGAATAGTATCTTAAAACTCGGAATAGTTGTTTATCTTCACAGTAATTTGGGAAATTAACTGGCTAACTAAGTGTTTCTTAAAGGAACACGACACCAGTGGGGCGCCAGGGTGGCGCACCACGTAACGCACTGCCGGGTTCGACTCCCGGACCCGTCGACCTTTGCCAAATGTCTCCTCCCCATATCTTCTCCCATCCTTCCTCTCTGCCGGGTCTGTCCAATAAAGAAATAAAATGCCAAAAAAAAAAAAAAAAAAAAAGAACATGACACCATTATAGGAAATGCGCTTACTGTCTTCTACAGAGTCAGACAAGTAGATATCAATTTCCTCTCTGTGCGTTCAGTAGAAAGCTTTCCAGCTGCAAGCTAGCCTGGCTTAGCACAGATTAATAGAAGAGGATACAGACCACTAGCCTAGTTTAAACCTCAGTGAAAAGTGTTTTTGGCCAACAGCTAGGCTAGCTGGTCCATATCTGCTTCCATTCATTTGTGCTAAACTAGGCTAGTTTGCAGCCGGATAGGTTTCTACTGAATGCACAGAGAGGGAATTGGTATCTATCTTCTTGTCAGACTCTGGAGAAGACGACAAGCGCATTTCCCATAATGTCAGCATGTTCATTTATGGTTGTAAATACATAGCATTAAATATAAGTAAACAAACTGGATATTAGAATCTTTGTTTGGAAACAAGCATGAGAAAAGTGCTGCAAGCATTCTTAAGTATCTCTATTTTCTTCGACAGGAATCAAAGCATAGAGGGTATTTAATTAGTTAATTGTCACAAATCAGTAAGTAATGGGTCAGCAGGTAAAGGTTGAACACAACTTTAATTTATGAGATGAACATGCCCTTGGGCTCAGGTGAAACATTACTCTTTGTGCAAATTTAGTGCAAAACTACCTGTTCTCAAGTTTCTTTAATAGTTGTCATACAGAAGTACAGAATACTTTTATACAAAATGCTTCTTACTGTTACGCTCCAGAGACTGTGCAAGACAAGATAAGTATGAAATAAAATAATAGTATAGCATGTAAATTAGAAGTAAAAAAAATGAGGTCACAGTGTTCAGTATAGACATATGTACAATGTTCGATGCAGAGTAGACGTAACTGAGTTACCATATAATATACAATACTGTGTAGTGTACTAATATACAATACTATATAGTGCAAGGCAGAAATAGGATGAGGTGCAATTTAGGTACAATTTACAGTAGGTGTACGAGTTGTAGTGCAAATCCTTTATCAATAAATATAAAGTGTGTTTGTGTGATCTAAAGTGTGGAGAGTGGGTGCTGCAGTGTGTTGTTTGTTTAAGTGAGTGTGTGCGTGTGGGTGTGTGTGCTGTGCATTTGATGGTTGTTGCATAGTGTTTATTGTTCGTTTAGCAGCCTGATGGCCTGGGGATAGAAGTTCTGGCATTCTTTGTATGTGAAGAGGATATCAGGTAATACAATGGAAGACCACAGTGCTTCTCCAATAATCATATGAAACACACAAAGCAAAGGGCACTCCAAAATATCTGATGATCTAATACAGTGAATTTGTTAATTGCGTTAATTTAAAAGTACATTTTCCACCTGTAAGGCACAATATACCCCCCCCCCCCCCCCCCTAGCAGAGTTCAAACCAAATGCTTTTCCATCAGAGATCTGTAAAGTTACAGAAGTGGGAGCAAAGTTCCAAAAGGGGGAACTCTTAGTCCATGAAAAGGGTGATACCGTTGGCATTAGGTTGTTGTACTTGACGACTTAGTATAAAAAAGATGGGGGGGGGGGGTGCAAGTGACCCCATATATAAAAACAGGCAATTCCACTCAGCGATGGTGACGCCATAGGAGAGGTAGTTGATGAAGGACACATAGTTGATCAAGTTGTGCGTTTCTCCGATGCACAGAATAACAATTGTGGCAGTGCACTGAAGAAGAAGAAGAAGAAGAAGAAGAAGAAGAAGAAGAAGAAGAAGAAGAAGAAGAAGAAGAAGAAGAAGAAGAAGAAGAAGAAGAAGAAGAAGAAGAAGAAGAAGAAGAAGAAGAAGAAGAAGAAGAAGAAGAAGAAGAAGAAGAAGAAGAAGAAGAAGAAGAAGAAGAAGAAGAAGAAGAAGAAGAAGAAGAAGAAGAAGAAGAAGAAGAAGAAGAAGAAGAAGAAGAAGAAGAAGAAGAAGAAGAAGAAGAAGAAGAAGAGAAGAAGAAGAAGAAGAAGAAGAAGAAGAAGAAGAAGAAGAAGAAGAAGAAGAAGAAGAAGAAGAAGAAGAAGAAGAAGAAGAAGAAGAAGAAGAAGAAGAAGAAGAAGAAGAAGAAGAAGAAGAAGAAGAAGAAGAAGAAGAAGAAGAAGAAGAAGAAGAAGAAGAAGAAGAAGAAGAAGAAGAAGAAGAAGAAGAAGAAGAAGAAGAAGAAGAAGAAGAAGAAGAAGAAGAAGAAGAAGAAGAAGAAGAAGAAGAAGAAGAAGAAGAAGAAGAAGAAGAAGAAGAAGAAGAAGAAGAAGAAGAAGAAGAAGAAGAAGAAGAAGAAGAAGAAGAAGAAGAAGAAGAAGAAGAAGAAGAAGAAGAAGAAGAAGAAGAAGAAGAAGAAGAAGAAGAAGAAGAAGAAGAAGAAGAAGAAGAAGAAGAAGAAGAAGAAGAAGAAGAAGAAGAAGAAGAAGAAGAAGAAGAAGAAGAAGAAGAAGAAGAAGAAGAAGAAGAAGAAGAAGAAAATAAGACAGAATCAATACAAAAATATATATATTGTTTTGAATTATACAATTACATGCACATTGTACGCAACAAAATATTAATAGAACATGTAATTTGAACAATAATGCACAACAACTCTCTCACACACACACACAAACACACACACACACACACACACACACGACTGCATGATCTCGCCTGGTGGAGATAATGAACTATATAATCCCTCTTGAGTGGTTTGTGACACTTCTGTGTATACTGAACCTTATATAAAATGTGCTTTCATCTGAACATGCCCTGCTTTTCATCTCTTTGCTATAGTAATTTTAGATTGTACATTATAGAAAATGGTGACATGATTCAACAAACGTACACAGACTAGAAGGGCAGGGATGGGGGTGCAGTTCTTGAAGTGAATCCTCGCCAGCAAGCTTGGCAGATGACCCTCTCTGGCCCCAGAGAAACACAATCTGTAGATTGTACACAGACACAAATACAGAAACGTTACAGACAGTTAACCTTTCATTACCACACTATGGAAGACTACAGAATGTTAACTGTAACATTTGGGGTTTTGCTCTCACCTGGGAGCAAAAGCCCTGGCGTTGCCCAATGGTAATGACCTGTCTTTCTGTCCTGATTGACGCTTATCGCTCCTGCCATGGAGGATAAGTTAGGTTTATCTTTTTTTATTGGAAGAATTAGTACATATTTATACATTTCAGTTATCCAAATTATACAACTTCCATTTCCTTCCCCATTCCTATCCCCTAATCCCACCCCACCCAGTGAGGGCGACGACAAACATACATGTACAAATAAGAAATAAAATAAAAAATAAAGAAATTTAAATAATTAAACATAAGTACAGATGTGGCAGACAAAGCTACTCAAAAAGAAATTAAGTAAAATTTTAAGAAAACAAAAGAGAAAAAATAAATAAAATATATATATAAATAGGAAAGACCGTAATAATAATATAAGTAATACTCTCCATTTTAGTAGCGTGATTTCCAGATGGTAAAACAAATAAAGGGGGTCATGGGGTCCCAAATTTGGAAGGAGTCATATGGGTTTTGAAATGAGATAGGAAGGGCTGCCATGTTTTGTGGAAGGTATCTGTGTGGCCTTGTGTTGTAAATCTAATTTTCTCTATGTATGAGAGACATGACATCCCTCATCCAGTGTAAGTGTGAAGGGGGAGTGGCTGCCTTCCAGTTGAATAGGATGAGGCGTCTGGCAATGAGTGAGGCAAAGGCCATGGCATTGGATTGCCCAGTAGATATTGCAGCGTTCTCCGGTGTCAGACCAAATAATGCAATAAGAGGGCATGGGTCAATATTCATAAAAAATATGTCTGAATAAGATTTAAAAATGGAAGTCCAGAAAGGGGCCAGTACTGGACAATGCCAAAACATATGAATAAGTGAGCCAGGGGCTTGGTGGCACCGGTCGCATGTGGGAGCCATGCCAGGATTTATCTTCGCCAGTCTAGTCTTTGACCAATATAGACGGTGGAGGAGCTTGAACTGTATCAGTGAATGGCGGGCACATATTGAAGAAGAGTGTATTCGGGCAAGAGCATTTTCCCATTCTTTGTCTGTAAATTGATGATTTAGATCGGACTCCCAGTTTTGTCTTATAGCCAATACTGAGGAGGGTAGGGATAGGAATATGATGTTATATAGTTTAGATATTGAGCCTTTGATTACAACCTTCACCTCCAAGATGCGGTCGATCACAGTTTTTGGGGGTGTATGGGGGAACTGGGCAAATTTGCTCTTAACAAAATCACGTATCTGTAGATATCTGAAAAAAATCGTTTTTGGTAAGTTAAACTTTAGGGACAGTTGTGTGAAAGACATAAATGAACTGTCTTGGTACAAATCATAAATGTTCAGAATGCCATTCTTAAACCAGTTGCTGAAGGTTTCATCCACCATAGAGGGAAGGAAAAGGAAGTTTTTGTGGACAGGTGACGACGGTGACATGGCGTGGAGACCAAAGTGTTTTCTGAACTGGGACCAGATCCGGTCCCAATAGTAGACCAAGAAATTGGGTAGTGCAAAGCCTCCCTGCGATTTAGGCTTCTGGAGGCAGTGGAGGGCCATTTTATTTATTCGGACTGGGCGTTTATTCCAAATAAAATCTGATATTGCCTTGTCGAGGGCTTTGAAAAATGACTTTGGAATTAAGGTTGGAATATTTTGAAATAAGTACAGACATTTCGGTAATATGTTCATTTTCACAGTGTTCACTCTGCCAACGAGTGATAAAGGAAGTGATGACCATCTGATAAAATCCTGCTTGGTGCGCTCCAGTAGAGGGGTGAAGTTGGACGCTATGAGATTAGAATGTTTATGTGTTATCGTTATGCCAAGGTAACGGAAGCTGCTTTGGGGAAAGCTTGAAGGGGAACATAGAGTGGCGGCGCCAGAGAATTGGCCTTGCAGGAGCTTTGGGGGGGCTGGATTGTTTATAGCAGGTGCTAATGAATTTTAATGCAACAAACAAAATAACGGCTAATATAGGCTACATTATTGAAAATGCACGTTACTAAATGTTTAGCGTTATACACCAATGCAAGCACCCAATAACCCAATAAAGCTCGACATTATATCGGGGGTGGTAATCTGACGTTCGTGCGTAAAAGGTCGCTCAGTCAGTATGATTACAATTTAAAACAACGTTTGAAAGAAAAGTAACCAAAGAAAAGGTGTAATATTTAAGATTTCGTTTCTACAAAGGGTATAGCAACGAAATATATATCAGATAATGACAAATCACAAGGCCAACGAAAACATAGCCTATAATAATATGACTACATTTCTGACATGCACCATTCATTCACCACGGTAACAGCCACCATGAGAGCAGTGGTCAACTGGGCACGGCGACCCTATACATTAAACTAGAAAGAAGAAGAAGACCCATTCCAGTGTGTCTGTGTGTGTGAGTGTGAGTGTGAGTGTGAGTGTGTGTGTGTGTGTGTGTGTGTGTCCGTGTGTGGCCCGACATTAAAATGGGCACAGCCGCCCGACATTAAAATGGGCACGGCGGCCCGTACATTCCAGTGTGGTGTGTGTGTGTGTGTGTGTGTGTGTGTGTGTGTGTGTGTGTGTGTGTGTCAACAAAGACTGCATGGTACTCACCACCAGTCACAGGAGAACGATCCGCCTGTTGTGATTTGCAGCGAAGCGATCGATCACTGCATTGACGTCCAGTTCTTTGGTCCTTCTGGAACTGATTGCAAGCAGACCCAAGTTGCTGGTTCGAGCGTCTCCGCTTCTATTCCTCAGATAGGAGCCAACGTCGCCACCTGTTCTCCCCCCCTCCACTCTCATTGTCGTTATCCGAGTCTTCTCCGGCCGAAGATGAACCCTCAGCGACTGCGGGCCTCGCCACTGCGTTACCCCGGGCCCGGGGCCTTGTTGTTCATGGTCCTCCTCATTATCTTCCGTGTCTGGAAACACGAACACAATGTCCTCCACGTTCTCGACCACCACGTTGCTGGAATTAGTTGGTGCCTCTCCATCTCCACGACCACCATCAACATCATCCACGACCGGATCTCCTCACTGGTAAACAAGAATACCCTGAAGACTCTGGCAGGAGCACTCATTCAAGAGTACTACGACTATGCTTGCACCTCATGGTACCAAAGCACCTCAAAGGCGCTAAAAACAAAATTACAAACATCTCAAAACAAACTGGTCAGACTACTGCTTGACCTTACTCCTAGAACCCACCTCACCCCTGCCCACTTTGACAATTTAGGATGGCTTAGAGTAGACGACAGAGTACAGCAACTTGCAATGGGCCTGGTCTACAAGATACACTACACGACCAAGGTACCCATGTACATGTCAAAATACTTCCCAAAGGTCAGTGAATACCACGATCACAACACCAGAGGGAGCTCCACAAATCATGTTAAACCCAGATTCGGCTCAAACAAGGGACTAAACACGTTTCGCAAATTATGCCACATCAATGTGGAACGCCCTACCAAAAGCTGTAAAGGAATGTGAATCACTACCCACTTTCAAAAACACTCTCAAAAAACACCTACGGGAGACTGCAATTCGAAACTGGCCCCTGTAAATGTCCTAACACAACCCCCTCCAATGTACAGTAAATTGCCAAGTATGGTCTTGTCAATATTCCAATGTACAGTTTTGTTTGTACAGTTGTACAGTGTCCCCCACCCACCCCTCCTACCCAATCCCCCACCCACCCAACCACCTCCAATGTACAGTCCCCCCCCCACCTACCCAATCCAATGTACAGTTTCTACGTCAAATGTATATACTTTTTTTTTCTGGACTCTTTTTGTATCACAAACAGTACTGTATTTACAAATCTGGTATGTCATAAATATATAGATGTAGCAGTACTGTCTATCTGTATGTCATGTATGTCATATATGTTACGATGAATTGAAAATGGGGGACCCTGATGTAAACAAGACGAAAGTCTTTCTCTGGTCTGCATCCCCTTAACAATTGTATGTATTGAGCTGTACTGTACTGTACCCATTCTGCAATCTGTTAATAAAGTTTTCAATCAATCAATCAATCAGACCACTCTCCCTCGCTTTTTTCCAATAATAATAAAGCGGACCATTATATAAATGTCACCTAACTTAATCGATGCTTGTTGTAAGTTGTAATAACTGCTGCTACTAATAGTGCTGTGACAAACTGTCAAAAAGGGCTTTAGTTTTTGAGATACCCCTACCGGAGGTAGAACAAAACACAACCATGTTTTTCCTCATCTCTAAGGTCTCCCATATATGAAATGGATTCTTGTATAAAAATATTTTACTGCAAAACTTGTTAAATTGATAGATATTGTTATACACTCCCAAAGGAAAAGATTACCAAAATATAGCCTGGCCGTATGGGAGTTGAGACATATAAACTCATGTAGATTAATAATACAAGCTCCAAGAGCTTTCAAATTTGACATGCTAGCAGTCAGACAGTTGCTTAACATAATAGAAAAACCTGGATGTGAATATTTGTATGCATGTAGGAAAAATATACCTATGTACACATACTTAAAATAAGCGGAAATGAAATTTTTTTATATCTATGCAGAATGTTCTCATTTACTTTGTAGTAGCTCTGCCATGGATTGTCATAGAAACACATATGAGGGCTTTTTCGGAAAGGTGTGGTTGTGCTGAATCCAGTAATACCACATGTGTAAATATAGCATGCATGGTCAGGGAGTTACATCAGTAAATGTATGAGGTGTCCTAAATGAAAGAAAATTAAACATTGACATAATGAAGTCTTCAGTCCAAAGCCCATTATCAGTGGTGAGAAGCATGTTGACAAATTCAATGTTACTGCAAAGTAAAGTCACTTGAGGTAATGTTCTGGTCTATAATGTTAATATATTTATGATACATTTAATAAATTATACATTTCATATGATACATGTTATGATACTTCGTATGGAAACAAAGATCCATTGAATCAGGTTGAAATTGAAATAGAACACCTTTATTTCAATCTACTGCGTTCTGAGCCCCCTGCTGTATTCACTGTACACACATGACTGTGTGGCCAGGTTCAGCTCTAACTCAATAGTGAAGTTTGCGGACGACACGTGGTGGTGGGGCTGATCTCTGACAACGACGAGAAGGCCTACCGGGAGGAGGTTGGTGAACTGGCACGCTGGTGCCGGGATAACAGCCTACTCCTGAACATTGGTAAAACCAAAGAGCTGATCGTGGATTTTAGGAGAATACAGCAGGTGACACACACGTCACTGCGGATAAATGGGGCTATTGTGGGCAGGGTGAGCAGTTTCAAGTACCTGGGAGTCCACATCACAGAGGACCTGACATGGTCAACACACATAGATTCTGTGGTGAAAAAGGCGAAACAGTGCCTCTATCACCCGAGACAGTTAAGGAAGTTCAGAGTATCAGGGAAGATACCCCACTCCTTCTATTCCGGGGCTGTAGAGAGCATTCTGACTGGAAACATCACTGCCTGGTTTGGAAACAGCACAGTACAGGAAGGGCCTCCAGAGAGTGGTGCGCTCAGTTGAGCGTACTACGGGTATTGCACTACCACCCCTGCAGGACTTATATAACAGGAGGTACAAATCAGAAGCCTGCAGAATAATGAAAGACCCCAACCACCCCAACAACAGCCTGTTCAAGCTGCTGCGGTCAGGCAAGTGCCTACGTACACACGCTATGAGCACAGAGAGACTCCGGCTCAGCTTCTTCCCCCAGGCCATCAGAACACTGAACTCTCCACTCACAAGTACACATGAGCACGCACACACACACACACACACACACACACACACACACACACACACACACACACACACACACACAAAAGGAAAGAACAGATGTGGTTCTTGTATAGTTTAGATATAGTAAGTAATACATAATGACAGTTAAAATAGTATATTGTATAGTAGTGTACATGGGAACCAGTGCCTTCTCAGGAATTTAGCATGTCTATTTTTATCATGCACATCTTATGCCTTACCTGTTTTTTTTCTATGTCTATTTTATTATTGTATTATTGCACAATCGATGTGGGCATGACCACCCACATGTCACTGTATGCCCTGGTATGTATGTGACAAATAAACCTCTTGATTGTTGATTCTAGCAACACATCACCGTCACTCATCCACATTATCATCAGTGACAAAATGGATCATATTTGGGCAGTCAGGGAAAGAGCAAGAGCAAAACTCAGTGCAAGTCAAGCCCACTGAAAGACATTGGCATTTGCTGGCATCATTGCAGTTTCCATCTTTACAGGTGGGTGATGTCTCAAACTTACTTAGGTGCCGGTACTTTCTGGAACATCACAGGTTCAATGGTCCCATCTTCTCTGAGCCTCCACCCTCTACCAACTGGGTTCCAGAGAAGAGGCTTGGCCAGATGGCTGTGACGCCACACTGCTGTTTGGTACAAGGCTCTCAACACATGTTGCTGTAAGGCATCTTCTGTTGGGGGTAGATTTGCAGCTTTTTTGCACAGTCACATTCTCGTCTCATTGTCAAATGTGATGATACAGATGTACTGGTTTTGCTTGTGTACTATTCAAGCAAAGAGATGTTTGGATCCTCAACAGTGTTCATGCACTCTGGACATGGCCCAAAGGAAAGATCCATCGCTCAGAAGCTTGGAGCAGCACTTTGTGAGTGTTTACCTGCATGCCACGCCCTCACAGGTTGCAATACCACAAGCAGCTTGTACAGAATTGGGAAGACAACTGCATTCACAAGACTGAAGACCCATCTGAGTGAGTTAAAGGGGTTATGCACTGCTATTCCTAGCACTATTTGGGCAACTTTACACACTTCCTGTGAGTCTATGTAACACATCTGTAATTTTTATTCCAAAAATAATCATTGTTTTATATTTCTAATCTTGTACTCAAAACCAGCATTTTTCAGCCTCATGAAAGCAGGCTATTATTGGCTTGGCTCCACCCAGACTTTGAGTGACAGCCACCCACCAAATAGCTCCGCCCATCTCCCCGTCAGAGATTAGGTTTCAGGTTACATACAAATATGGTATGTCATAAATATAGAGATGTAGCAGTACTGTCTATCTATATATATATAATATGTTACCATGAATTGAAATTGGGGGACCCTGATGTAAACAAGACGAAAGTCTTTCTCTGGTCTCCATCATAGCAGTACTGAGCAGTACTGTAGCAATACAAATATGGTATGTCATAAATATAGAGATGTAGCAGTACTGTCTATCTATATATATGTTACCACTATTTGTAAAAGCCACAACCACGTTACCATATTTGTAATAATGTAAATCATTGTGTCGTTGTACATATTGTGTATACACCGTTAGAAGCTAACATAGCTTAGCTTGGTAGCTATTGTGCTAACAACATATCCCGACGTCCGGCTCGCTGGCCGGCATGCACGCCCGACACAAAATGGTTCTCTCCTCTCTGTACACCCCCGTCCCCACGGGTACCCTGCCGGGGAGCCCATGGACGCGACAACGGCGGCAGCCGTAGGGTGCTCGAGCCCGCCGTAACGCTAGTGGTACACAATAGCTATGAGCTAACTAACGCTACGGCCGCCGCTGTTGTCGCGTCCACAAGCTCCCCGGCAGGACACCCGCGAGAACGGGGGCACACAAGGAGGAGAGAACCACCCCAAATCGAGCACTCATGCCGGCCGACAAGCCGGACACCGCGGTTGTTGTTAGCACAATAGTAGCCCACTGTGATGCACCGAGTGGGCCACCATTGATCAACATGCAGCGATGTGTAGCTTGCATGATGCGTGTGCAGTGCTTTGCCACACAGGTCTGAGAAGAGGACCTGCACATGATAGCAACCGGGAGCGTCGCGGAGCATTCAGCCTGCTGGCTACCTAGATCCACTTCAACCAGCCGAGCGTCGGGAGCTCCAGCAGCTTGTCGATGTGCTAATAGCCTGGAGCCAGCTACCGTTAGCTTGCAGAGGCTATTAGCACACCGACAAGCTGTGTAGCCAGCAGGCTGAATGCTCCGCGACGCTGGTTGAAGTGGATCTAGGTAGCCAGCAGGCTGAATGCTCAACGACGCTCCCGGTTGCTAACGCCGGCCCCGGCTGGTGCTAAGTAGCTAGCGATCGCTCCCGAGTCCCGAGAGCTAACGCCGGTCTGTCTGTCGAAGACCGAGGGAACCGCATCAGGCTTCAGCTGATTAGTGATCTTCTGGACAAACCTTCCACCCTGCAGGTAGCAAGAATGGAGGCGGGCATTACTAAAACCACAGAGCCAATCACATCACCGTGCGCTATAAACAGCGCCCTGTGACGTGCACCAGGTCGTCAAATCAACATGACCTGATTTACTAGAGGCAAAGAGGGGATGGGCTGTAGCTGAGGAATTCGCCAATATAGTATTTAGGCCCAAAAACACATTGATACGAACTCCTATTACTATAATACAATGCTAGAGACTGAAAAATGACATTTATAATGCATAGCACCTTTAAAAGAAATGGCCAACTTTAGACTGTCTGAAAGCCTAGAGGAGGCTTTTCCTGTGGCAAGAAAGTATGCCCTCCTCCTGTATGGCCAAAAGAAAATGGAGAATGGACCTCCTTGTACCAACCTGGATGAGCTGAGGTACACACTAGCATCTACCACAGATTCATCAGCTGCAAATCTACCCCCAACAGAAGATGCCTTCCAGCAACATGTGTTGAGAGCCTTGTACCAAACAGCAGTGTGGCGTCACTCACAGCCATCTGGCCAAGCCTCTTCTCTGGAACCCAGTTGGTAGAGGGTGGAGGCTCAGAGAAGATGGGACCATTGAACCTGTGATGTTCCAGAAAGCACCGGCACCTAAGGAAGTTCGAGACATCACCCACCTGTACTGTAAAGATGGAAGCTGCAATGATGCCAGCAAATGCCAATGTCTTTCAGTGGGCTTGACTTGCACTGAGTTTTGCTCTTGCTCTTTCCCTGACTGCCCAAATATGATCCATTCTGTCACTGATGATAATGTGGATGAGTGACGGTGATGTGTTGCTAGAATCAACAATCAAGAGGTTTATTTGTCACATACATACCAGGGCATACAGTGAAATGCGGGTGGTCAGCCTGCATCGATTGTGCAATAATACAATAATAAAATAGACATAGAAAAAAAAACAGGTAAGACATAAGATGTCAAGACAACCTGAGAAGGCACTGGTTCCTATGTACACTATTATACAATATACAATTTTAACTCCGTCGTTATGGTTTACTTACTATATCTAAACTATACTATACAAGAACCACATCTGTTCTTTCCTTAAAGTGACTTTTATATTCTTCATTCCTTTAAAGTAGGGCTGCAACGATTAGTCGACATAATCGACGATGTCGATTATAAAAAATCGTCGACGAGAAATTGTTGCGTCGATTAGTCATTAAAAAAAAAAAAAAAAAAAAACTTTATTTAATTTTTTTTTTTTTTTTTGTGCACTACTTATCTTTGTGAGAGTGGCTTCTCAGGGTTCCAGACAACATCATAACATGATGATCCCATAGCAAATTTTGGACATTGAAAACATTGTTCCCCTGCAGGAGATGATGATCAGACTAGACACACAATACATTACACACGCACTCCTCTCACTCACACACAGCGATCAGAGTAAGACACACACATACACACTCCTCTCACTCACACACAGCGATCAGAGTAAGACACACACACATACACACTCCTCTCACTCACACACAGCGATCAGAGTAAGACACACACACATTCACACTCCTCTCTCTCACACACAGCGATCAGAGTAAGACACACACATTCACACTCCTCTCACTCACACACAGCGATCAGAGTAAGACACACACACATACACAAATTACACAGTACACACCTCTCACTCACACAGCGATCAGAGTAAGACACACACACAAATTACACAGTACACACACTCCTCTCACTCACACAGCGATCAGAGTAAGACACACACACATACACACACACACGGACTCCTCTGACACACAGCAAACAAAAGTTATTTAAAGTACACTTCCACTTTAATTTGTATTATTTAATTTATTTATCTTGTTATGAGTGATTGCTGTATTGTTCTTCAAATACATTTTCATTTAAAGTGGCTTAAAGATCCAAATTCAAATGTTTCATGAGTCATTATTTTAATTTGCTATGGGATCATCATGTTATGATGTTGTTGTTTGGTCCTGACAAGAGTCTCAAAGTCTGGGGTGATGGTAGACAAGCAACTCTGAGGTCATGCTCAATGTCCAATCTGTTCCTCTGCTCTGTCTTCAGCTGGACCAGAGCTGAGAAGCCACTTTCACAAAGATAGGTAATAAAAAAAAAAAAAAAAAATCAAAAAAGTCGATTAGTCGACTAATCGAAAAAATAATCGGCAGATTAGTCGACTACCAAATTAGTCATTAGTTGCAGCCCTACTTTAAAGTGACTTTTCCATTTAGTTTAAAGTGATTGTATAAAGTGGTTGCAGCATGTGTGTGCGTGTGTGTGTGTGTGTGTGTGTGTGTGTGTGTGTGTGTGTGTACTTGTGAGTGGAGAGTTCAGTGTTCAGATGGCCTGGGGGAATAAGCTGAGCCGGAGTCTCTCTATGCTCGTAACGTGTGTACGTAGGCGCTTGCCTGACCGCAGCAGCTTGAACAGGCTGTTGTTGGGGTGGTTGGGGTCTTTCATAATTCTGCAGGCTCTGGATTTGCACCTGAACTTCCTTAACTGTCTCAGGTGATAGAGGCGCTGTTTCGCCTTTTTCACCACAGAATCTATGTGTGTTGACCATGTCAGGTCCTCTGTGATGTGGACTCCCAGGTACTTGAAACTGCTCACCCTGTCCACGATAGCCCCATTTATCCGCAGTGGCGTGTGTCACCTGCTGTATTCTCCTAAAATCCACGATCAGCTCCTTGATTTTACCAATGTTCAGGAGTAGGCTGTTATCCCGGCACCAGCGTGCCAGTTCATCAACCTCCTCCCGATAGGCCTTCTCGTCATTGTTAGAGATCAGCCCCACCACCATGTGTCGTCCGCAAACTTCACTATGGAGTTGGAGCTGAACCTGGCCACACAGTTATGTGTGTACAGTGAATACAGCAGGGGGCTCAGAACGCAGTAGATTGAAATAAAGGTGTTCTATTTCTATTTCAACCTGATTCAATTGGATCTTTGTTTCCATATGAAGTATCATAAAATGTATCATATGAAATGTATAATTTATTAAATGTATCATAAATATATTAACATTATAGACCAGAACATTATCTCAAGTGACTTTACTTTGCAGTAACATTGAATTTGTCAACATGCTTCTCCCCACTGATAATGGGCTTTGGACTGAAGACTTCATTATGTCAATGTTTAATTTTCTTTCATTTAGGACACCTCATACTTTTACTGATGTAACTCCCTGACCATGCATGCTATATTTACACATGTGGTATTGCTGGATTCAGCACAACCACACCTTTCCGAAAAAGCCCTCATATGTGTTTCTATGACAATCCATGGCAGAGCTACTACAAAGTAAATGAGAACATTCTGCATAGCTATAAATTTTTTACATTTCCGCTTATTTTAAGTATGTGTACATAGGTATATTTTTCCTACATGCATAAAGATATTCACATCCAGGTTTTTCTATTATGTTAAGCAACTGTCTGACTGCTAGCATGTCAAGTTTGAAAGCCCTTGGAGCTTGTATTATTAATCTACATGAGTTTATATGTCTCAACTCCCATACGGCCAGGCTATATTTTGGTTATTTTTTCCTTTGTGGGTGTATAACAATATCTATCAATTTAACAAGTTTTGCAGTAAAATATTTTTATACAAGAATCCATTTCATATATGGAAGACCTTAGAGATGAGGAAAAACATTCTTGTGTTTTGTTCTACCTCCGGTAGGGGTATCTCAACATTTTGGGGGCATTGTCACTAGGCTATAAGTAGACAGTGCTGCAGCTAGAAACTGCTCGCACGTTAAACTTAAAGTGTGCGCATGCAAATGATGCAATCACGTGCAACAAACCAACCAATCAAATCACACAACAGGTGCCACAAAGGTGAACGGCAGGTCATTATGGCAGGTCAATATGATTTAATAATTTAGTTTAGTTACATCAGTCAGTCCGATGTCTTCATATATTATATTTTTTATTCCATACATTTATTTTATATATAAATAAAATCAAAAACATAACTGTCTGGGAGGGGGGAGGGGGCTATGCGTTTTTCAGAGCCCCTCCCCCCCGCCGCCACTATGGAATGGAGGATAAATTAGCTTACCGTCGACTCAATAGTATTACATTGCCTTGCATTCTCGTTTGTATACTCTGTCAGGTGCGTGCAGCTATCTCTCCATCTTCATCGCTATACAACGTGGCACTGTGCAATGTGCATCAGCAGTGCTAACGATGCTATAAGCGTTAGCTATGCTCGCTGCTCGCGTGAGTGACGTCATCGCGTCATCAACGCCAGACTTTGAACAGTACTTTGTTTCAGGTACAGGGTGTACCCTGGTCATCATCACGGGGAGGGCCAGTGAACTGGAACAGAAGGTCACCATTTTTATATCTTCTGTCGGTAAGTAAGTGTTAAGACAATTCAATTATGTGACATAGCGAGAATCGAAAGTTAATTTCTGTCCACGTACATTTGCCAAGGTTCTAATGATCATTAACTTTAGCCACTGTTTAACTGGGCTCAAACTATCTGGACGTGAGCAAGCAATTATAAAATGGCGTGTAAGTTACACGCCATTTTATAATTGCGTGAGCAAGCAATTATAAAATGGCGTGTAATTTACCTTTTTCCAGTTACCGAGAATGCTTTACAGATATCTATCTCTCTCTCTCTCTCTCTCTCTCTCCAGGCAATCTACCAACACTCACAGAGGTACTAATACACTCTCTCTCTCTCTCTCTCCCTAGCCATATTTTCAGAAAACTTGCCTAAAAATACATACGTAACCTAAGTAAATGGAAGATTGCTCCACTTCTACAAGGTCCATTACCATTAGCATGTTGGTATCTAGGGACATCTATGGATCTCAGGGAATGTTCCAGTGTCAGAAATATTGTGTCTGTTACTAGGCTTGAGTAAACTGTAATGAACCAACGGAGAATATCAATATTCATATTATTATTATTTTTTTTTTTTATCTTTGATGGTGAATTATAACACCATGCTAAAAATGACCAGACATGAAAAATGTAGCTCATTCAGCACCTTATTGAGATCATGTGTACAAAAAAGATTATATTTTTATGGGCTTCTACATAGCAGTGATGTTGGAATCCTCTTTAAGCTCATGACAAGAACGTTCGGTCGTGCCGCTGAACAGTTTGACAGGGTTAGACATTATTTCACTGTTCATAGAATAGAATGAAAATACATATTCTCATGTATTGTATTAAAAACACGATGTCTGCTTTCCATAATCCGATTAACCTCGTAGTCGGGTCAGGAGAGTATTAATCGGCATCCGTGCTTTCAGCGTTGAAGAGAGCGCCGCCGAGATACCAAAACAGGAGGAGAACATGATGGAGGTGGCGGATGATGGTAAAGTAAAACACCTATATTTTCAGTTTCATAAATAATATACATCCTATCTCTTGTGTTAAATGCTGGCAAATCAAAGTTTATGCTCTTCTCAAATGGGAAGAGACTCCCAGCTGATCTTCCCACACTTGTTTTAAGGGGAGGTAAACCTGCACGTCATCGGCGAAGCAGTGGAATGAGATCTTGTGTTTTGCCAAGATCTGGCCTAGGGGGAGTATGTATAGGAGGAAGAGAGTGGGACCCAATATCGAGTCCTCATATCCCTCCTAGCTACACACACACACAGTCCTCATATCCCTCCTAGCTACACATACACACAGTCCTCATATCCCTCCACAATTGTTAAGGGGATGCAGACCAGAGAAAGACTTTCGTCTTGTTTACATCAGGGTCCCCCATTTTCAATTCATCATAACATATATGACATACCGTAATTCCTCTAATAGTAACCGGGTCTCAAATACAAGCCGGGTCTCTATTAATGGCCGGGTGCGCTCTTGAGCTAAGCAATTATAAGCCGACCTCCTAATACAAGCCGGGTTACTAATATACTGAGCTGCATACTGAGCTAGTTACTTGATTTCACTTTGAAAACGTTGAAATGACCAGTGACCACCTGTAATTGCACTGTTTACTATTTCATACAGTACTTGGTTTCAATAAATGAACCCAGTACATTTTACTGGGTTCAAACTGACACAAAATGTTGCTTTATTCATTATGATCTGTTTGAAAATTAGAAATATAGGCCTCTCTCTTATACATGCCTCCTCCTAATACAAGCCTGGTACCCGCTACAGTTGAAACAAATACAAGCCGGGGTTACTATTAGAGGAATTACGGTACATGACATACAGATAGACAGTACTGCTACATCTATACATTTATGACATACCAAATTTACAAATACAGTACCGTTTGTGATACAAAAAGAGTTTAAAAAAGAGAGTATATACATTTGACGAAGAAACTGTACATTGGATGCGGTGGGGGGGGTTGGGTAGGTGGGGTGGGGGGGGGGCTGTACATTGGATTATCAGCGAAACCTTACTTGGTCCCAAGAAGAGGGTCTTGTGTATTATTGGGTTAGGACATTTACATTGGAGGGGATTTTGTTAGGACATTTACAGGGGCCAGTTTCGAATTGCAGTCTCCCGTAGGTGCTCCTTGAGTGGTTTTAAAAGTGGGTAGTGATTCACATTCCTTTACAGCTTTGGGTAGGCTGTTCCACATTGATGTGGCATAATTGCGAAACGTGTTTAGTCCCTTGTTTGAGCCGAATCTGGGTTTAACATGATTTGTGGAGCTCCCTCTGGTGTTGTGGTATTCACCGAGCTTTGGGAAGTATTTTGACATGTACATGGGTACCTTAGTCGTGTAGTGTATCTTGTAGACCAGGCCCATTGCAAGTCGTCTACTCTAAGCCATCCTAGGTTGTCAAAGTGGGCAGGGGTGAGGTGGGTTCTAGGAGTAAGGTCACGCAGTAGTCTGACCAGTTTGTTTTGTGGTGTTTGTCATTTTGTCATCATAGTCGTAGTATCCTTGAATGAGTGCTCCTGCTAGAGTCTTCAGGGTATTCTTGTTTACCAGAGGAGATCCGGTACAAGAATCTAGTTCGTTGGTTGACTCTTCATTACATTGGATGCCATTTTGTCACAGGAAAGATTAGCCTCTAGGATGGAACCTAGGTATATAATTTCATCTTTCCTTGTGACAATATTGTCACCCACTGTAACTGAGAAGCCGTCGGCCTTGCTGAGTTTGTTATTTGAACCGAAGAGAATGGACTCTCCGTTTTACCCAGGTGTAATGATAGTTTGTCGTCAGTGAGCCAGGTGCAGATTTTGCCTAGTTCCGAGCTGAGGGTTTTTTCAACCTGTAACTTGTTCTTGTCAGAGACCAGCAGGGCTGAGTCGTCCGCGAACAGGAACAAGTTGCAGTCACAAGCTGACAACATGTCATTTGCATAAATTAGGAACAGTAGAGGTCCTAGTATGCTTCCTTGTGGAACACCACAGCTCACTGGGAGGGGGGGGGGGTAGGGTACCGTTTACCTCCACCATCTGTTCTCTCCCCTCCAGGTAGGATTGCATCCAGCTCACTGATAGACTATCAAAACCAATTGCTTTTAGCTTGTCAATCAGAATGGAGTGATTGACAGTGTCGAAGGCCTTTTGTAGGTCCAGCATGACCATGCCGCAGTATTTGCCCGCGTCCACCTCTTGTTTGATGTGGTCGTTCAAATAGTAGTAGGCTATGATTTGTTCTAACCCAAAATGCCCTGAGTGAGTGGGTAGTTTATTTACCAGAGTTGTCGCTATGTTTGTGAAGAACATTTTTAAGTAATTGGCCACATCCAGCTTGTCTGTGATGAGCGTGTTGTCCGTCTTTATGTTTATGTTTGAAAAAAGTAATTTCCAAAGTTCACAGGGTTTGTTTTTGTTTTCCTCAGTTTTGTCATTGATGAAATTCTTTTTTGCAGTTTTGATCATTTCTTAGTCTGTTTCTTTGCAGTTTGAATTCGGTCACGTGGGCTTGGAGTTCACTGCTCGAGCTTTTGGTAAGCTTTGACTGACTTTTATGAAACTGAGCATTTTTTGTCTCTGGTTTTCATAGCGGTCAATATTTCGGAGTGCATCCACGGCTCAGTGCGATTTTTTACTCTGGTGGTTCTTAGGGGGACCATGTCGTTTAGTATTGTTGAGAATTTGGCTTTGAAACCAAGCCATGTTTCTTCAACTAATGTACCACTGAGCTCTTCTGATCAGCCCAGGCTCTCCAGTTCTAGGTTAAAGGCCTCGCTATAGTAGGTTTTGAGGTCTCTATTTGTGACAGCCGGCCTTTTGTTTTAGCTTTTTGCGGGTACAGAATATCATATAATGATCGCTTAACCCGCATGCTATAACCACTTTATTGGAGATCTTGGACTTGTCGGAGGTCAGAATGAGGTCAATGGTAGTCTGAGTTGATTCACATACACGTGTGGGTTGGGTGATTAGCTGGCTGAGGCCGTGCAGATCACAAAACCTACTGAATGACTTGAAGACGGGTGCATCTTTTCGTTGCATATCCGTGTTCCAGTCTCCAATAAGAATTTTGTCTACATCCTCAACTCCAGCTAAACACCCGTCAAGTGTATCATAAAAGCCAATATGATCTGGCGGCAGGCCCGGACTGGCCATCGGGAGCACCGGGAGTTTTCCCGGTGGCCTGGCCTGCACAGATAAAAAAAAAAATAAAAAAATATTATTTATTTATTTATTTTTGCCAGGCCATTGTTTCTAGATGTGGAACGCCCTACCCATAGCTGTAAAGGAATGTGAATCACTACCCACTTTCAAAAACACTCTCAAAGAACACCTACGGGAGACTGCAATTCGAAACTGGCCCCTGCAAATGTCCTAACCCAACCCCCTCCAATGTAGAGTAAATTACCAAGTATGGCTGTCAATATTCCAATGTACAGTGTCCCCCACCCACCCCTTCCCACCCCCCCCCCCCCCCCCACCCACCCACCTCCAATGTACAATGTTAATCAAGTTTTCAATCAATCAATCAATCCCTTCTGTTAGCCTCCCTGCTAGCTAGTGATCCACTATTTAACCTGTTAACGTTCGGCGGCCCCCCGCCAGGCCGTCACGCACACGCTTTGCAGCACTTTGTCATCTCTAGAAATGACAGGATACAGTGTTGTTTAACAGTGTAGTTCATTTCTTTCTCTCTTGACTCTCTCTCTCTAGATCAGTGGTTCCCAAAGTGGGGGTTCGCGATCAGCCGCGGGAGGTCGCAAGATGATTTTCAGAATGTATTGATTTCATTAAAAAATATATATATATATTTTCTTTATTTTTTTTATGCAGTCAGGCTACTGGACTTAGAAGCAGGCCAGGACAGTGTTTCAAACTTTCTATAGTTGCAGCGGCGCGATAGTTAGATAACCTAGGTGGGGAACAACCAGGAGATCACTGCAACAGAGGGTAACGCAGTCTAAACTCACAAGTTGGCGAACTATCTCTCTCTCACACATGCCATCACAAACACTGGCATTTAAAGGGTACAAATAAAAGAATTCCTGCACCAGAATGCAGGAAATTAAGTCTTTGTAACAAAAAATTTCCTGGTGGGGGACCCCCAGCTTAAAAAGTGGCCTGACTGGGGCTATATTTCGCACTATATTTCCTGGCCTGAATGATTTCCCCAGTCCGACCCTGGTTAAAAGCCTCCAATGCTGAGTGCGGCCGGGTAGCACAGCGGACTAAGCGTCTGTCTACCACCGCAGAGACAGTGGGATAGAATCCAACTGCCAGCGGTACCTCCAGCTTGGTCGACCGTCCGTGCTGACACAATTGGCGGTGTCAGTGGGTGGGAAGCCGGTGAGGGTGGGTCCTGGTCGTTGTAAAACAGCGACTCCTACAGGTCGGTCGGGGCGCCTGCACAGCAAGGGAAGGATCTGGGTGAGGTAGTGTGATCCTTCCACACGTTACACTCTCCCAGTGAGAGTCCGCGCTGCAGTTGATTGGCTACACATGTGTCGGAGGAAGCATGTGATAGCCTCCACTCTCTCAGACTGACTGTAGGGGGTAGGTGCGCAACGACCAGGAAGGGGATTGGGAATTGGCATAGGGGGAAAAAGATCCCAAAAAAAAAAGCCTCCAATGCTTATTAGTGCATTACATTTAGTCATTTAGCTGACACTTTTATCCAAAGCGACTTAAAAGTTCTGTACGACAAGTCATCAGGAAGGGCATAACAATGTTCATCAAAGTGTTGAGTGCTACAGTGTAGGTTAGTATATTAGGACAAAGTGCATGACAGTAAGGTTAGTTAGGGTTAGATAAAAAAAATATTTTTTATACCACCTCCTATAACAGTGGGGGTCGCGGCTCTCTGACACCGTTATCTCGGGGGTCGCAGCCTGAACTTTGGGAACCCCTGCTCTCTAGATGACAGACAGGATACAGTGTTGTTTAACAGAGTGTTCTCTCTCTCTCGCTCTCTCTCGCTCTCGCTCTCTCTCTAGACCAAAAATGGATACAATGTTCTAGCTGCAATAATTGGAGGGCAGTGGCATGGCATACTGACCTGGCAGATGTACGAGACAGAGCAACGTTCGAATGTAAAGATGCAATATCAAACTCAGGTAATTTATGACAAATAGGGAGTCCACACGGCATGGGTAATGGGTATGGGCAGGTTCATTTTCCATTGATGGGGGTTTGATTGGCTGTTTACCTGCGGTCGCAGGATTATTAACGTTAACGTTAGTTCGGCCAGATGAACAATTACAATATACTAATTAAAATGGTTGGACCTGTGAGATTTGTACTTTGTAGGTCTGCATTTTAAATGTAAGGAGTAAAAAGTGTGTTTTTTTTTCTCTGAAATGTAATGGAGTAAAAGTATAGGCTGTCAAAGTTACCGCGTTATCGCCGATTCTATTAACGCCACTATTTTTTTAACTCACGATATTAAAAAAAATAATTTTCTTTTTTTTTTTTTAATAGACTTCACTCAGGTGTATTATTGATGCTCTCATTGATACTATGTTTGTTTCTGAAGTGTGTGTGTGTGTGATATAGAGAGGGGGGTGAGAGAGATGAGGAAGGGGCAAGAGAGAAAGAGCTGGGAGAGTGTGTGAGAGAGAGGGGGGGTGTGATTAATCAGCCCTTGTGTGGGTGAATGTAACAAGTTCCTACCGTTTTCTTTCCCCTATTATTTCATGCACACTTTATTCATTGTTTTAAATTATTATTTTCTTTTAAGTTATTTTGTGCATCACTGTTTTGAATTTGATGCAAATTTGCAATGCATGAGGGTCATCCTTGTGTTAAATGGCTGCATAAAGCAAGCATTTGTTGACTCTCATGTTGATAAGTGTATTAAAACTTGGAACTTGAAAAATATCCGTTTAAGGTAGAAAGAAATGAGATTAATTTGCGATTAATCGCGAGTTAACTATGCAGGGCTCTACGCTAACCTTTTTCCCAAGGAGCACATGTGCTCCTAAATGAAAATATTTAGGAGCACACAAAAATATTTAGGAGCACAGTGAAAATATTTCAAGTAACAGAGTTTATTTATTTTTTCAAAAATAATTTTTTTTTTTGATCCACTTTTTCTCCCATTTTTCTATATTTTCTCCCATCCCAATTTCGTATCATCCAATTCAACCCTCCCCTGTCACGGACGCTGTTTCTTGCCTCCCACAAGCCGGCTGCAATGTGGACTAAGTCATACATAGCACAAGTCCCCTCCGGTACTTGAGGTAACAGCAGTCGCATCTTTTCACCTGCGCAGCTCGATCTCTCAGTGGCGAGGAGTAACGCGTGGGAGGCTCACGCTGCCCCCGACACTTCCTGATTCTACTGCGCAGGCGCACCAACCGACCTGTAGGAGACGCGGTCCACAACGCCCAATCCCCACCCTTCAGTTTCCCTCCCCGTAATACGGCCAATGTGTATTACTGCGGACGACCAGCTAAACTGAAAACAATGTGGAGAGCTGGATTCGAACACGCGAACCCAGCGTCTCCACATTGGTGGCGAGTGCCTTGCCCACTACACCACCTAGCCGCCCTTTTCAAAAATAAATTTATATTTATACTGTGCGTGCATGTGCAAACGGGAACGGGACACACATCTGTGCAATAGCACATACCACCAAAGTCACTGGCCCACTGTGCGTGTGTGTGTATCTGCGTGTGCAAACGGGAATGGGACACAGACATTTGAACTATTAAGTGATTAATGCCTACTGTGGCAAAGTTGTAGCCAACAACTAGGCCTAATAAAAAAGGCAGAGACATTAAACAAAAATTAGACACTGGCATTACCACCAGGGCCATCAGTAGAGGGGACTGTAAGGTGCCTTTTCGGTATACTACCTTTGCTAAAACTGTGTTCTGTTAAAGGTGGTAACTACTGGAATAGCCTACCAGTTGTGATTAGAGAGTGCCCCACATACTCCATGTTCAAGACCCATCTTAAACTGCATCTTAAGGCAAACCAGAACTGTGATCATTTTTAATCTGATTTAGTTTATTGTTTTTATTGTTGTTTTTATCATTGATTGTCACAATGCTTTTATCCTAAGCAGGCTATTTATTTATTGAAATAGTTTTGCTGTCTCCTGGTGTAAATTAGCTCTTGCTACAACTAGGGGTGGGACGATACATCGATCCAGATCGATACATCGATGTAATTATCAACGATCGAATCGGATCGATGCGATGTAATAAGATCGATTCATATCGATACTCTTATTTTGAAAATCCTGTGGCGAGTCTCATAACTGATTGTGTTAAATGGGCATATGATATCATCTCATATCGATCCCAGGCACCTGAATCTAATCGTATCGTATTGTATCGTGAGAGACTTTGTGATATCGGCAAATATCGTATCGTTGTCCAAAGAATCGATATCGTATCGTATCATGATGAAACTGGTGATTCCCACCCCTAGCTACAACCCTGCATGTTTACATTTTGTATTTTGTACTTGATGTTCATTAACACTTTCCCGGCCACTTGGATGCGTCTAATCTCACGCTAAACGGCCAGCATTTCTAAACAGACTTGCACAGTCCGTGGGGCTGTTTGTAGAGCTAAATCTATACTTTATAGTATTGCTATCTGTCCATTCTCATTGTCAATTGAGACCATAAACCGTCCCTTCAAAATGGCTTAAAGAAATAATTTTTTCAGCAATACGTTCTCATTTTATAGCGTCTTGAATATAAGGGATTACGGCTAGGATATTTCCTGGAAGGCGAGATACAGGCCGCTAAGCTACTAACGTTAAATTCAATGGCATTTAGGATATACATAAGCTACAGTTAAAACTCAAACTGCATATGATCGGTATTGATGGTCCACCATGAATGCATGAAGGGGGGGGGGGGGGGACGTCGTTTCTGATTATTGATTACCAATAACAGTGTTAGCCTCAGTAGCCACATTCGTTGACCGGGTGGATGGCTATCAAAACAATGCCTGATCAGCATGTCATTTACGTGAAAAAGATCTTACCGTGGTCCGGTTGGATCCCCCAGAGCATTTCCCAGTTATCGATCGTCATCTGGTAGATCGATATGTCCATTGGCTGATGATATATTCCTTTACTGCATAGTGAAATCCGCGTCCCAAAACGTAATCCGTGTAACAGGCTATAGGCATCGCTTCAGGTTAGTAGAAAACTACATTGGAAATCCAGAAAAAACAAGACAACTTCTGCCACAGGGAACACTGCATTATCAAGATAGCGCCTGTGGAATCCACAGCCTTGGTTGACGCGCACATGCGCTTTTCCGTAGGTCTTCTTATGTTTTTGGTCCCGGAGTAAGACAAGCTTCGTGATGGGCCTGATCAAGGTGTTGGTCTTGGTTTGCACCTCGACTTGTCTCACAAACCCCTTTTTGTCTGGCCGGGTTTGTGTGATTCGTCCCATGATCCACGAGTTTCTAGGAGCAGAGTAGTCTATTATTAAGACAATATCACCGGCCGCCATGTTTCTCCTTTTCTTTGTCCACTTTTGTCTTTCTTGCAGTTCTGGCAGGTACTCTCTTGTCCACCGTTTCCAAAACAGGTCTGCCATGTATTGCACTTGACGCCATCTTCTCTTGGCATAACAGTCATCTAGGCTGAATACTCCAGGTGGCAGTGAAGGCTTTTCTTTGAGGAGAAGGAGGTGATTTGGTGTGAGAGGTTCCAGATCCAGAGAGTCATTGGAGGCTTTAGAGATGGGCCGATCATTAATTATAGCTTCCACTTCACATAAAAGTGTAGCCAATCCTTCCTCATCCAGAGTCTGTTCCCGTGTTAAAGCTCCAAGAATGCGTCTGACTGTTCTTATTTGTCTCTCCCATATTCCACCGTGGTGTGATCCGGCAGGTGGGTTGAATGTCCATGATATGCCTTTCTCAAGTAAGGTGGCGTGAATCTTGAGATTGTCCAGATCTTGAATAGACTCTCATAGCTCTCGTTCTGCCCTGATAAGATTTGTTCCATTATCAGATCTCATGGTCTTGACTGTGTCGTCTGGCTACAAATCTTCTTATTGCATTAATGCATGAGTCTGTATTAAGTGTATGAGCAACCTCCAAGTGCACTGCTCGGATATTCAGGCACGTGAAGATCACGCCATACCGTTTCAACATTGTTCTCACTCTTTTCATTTCAAATGGGCCGAAGTAGTCTACACCCACGTTTGTGAAAGGTGGTTGGTCAGGTAGCAGCCTGTCCTGGGGTAAGTCTGCCATGTATTGTGTACCTCTGACGCCACTCAACCTCCTACAGTGGACACACTTTGCAATCACTGCCCTGACTGCAGAGTTGACCTTAGGTATCCAATACTTTTGCCTCAGGCGTGATAGTGTATGGTTCTGCCCGCTGTGTCCAACGGTTTCATGGACATGTCTGATGATTAATGTCGTTACATGATGTTTTCTTGGCAGAATGGCGGGGTGCATGGCCTCAGGGGGCATTGCAGACTTGACCAATCTTCCACCAACCCTTATTAACTCATCATGAAGAACTGGGGTAAGTTTATGGATGTGACTGTTCTTCTTCACAGCCGTTCTTTTCCTTAGTGACACTAGTTCCTCTTTGTATTCTGTTGATTGACAAAATTGGATAATGGCATGTTCGGCTTCCTGTAAGTCATCAACAGACAACAGAGCTTTGCAATTTCCTTTTTTCTTTTCCGGTGCACCTTTCATTTCCTTCTTTTCTTTGCAGGCCTTTTTTAGTGTTGCTTTAATCCTCAATATCCATGCTACGGCTTTTCTGAGACGATGCCACTCAGAATAGTAGGTGATTAATTTCATGACTGTATTCACAGACTCATCCACAGGAGCAACATTTACAGTGAAGACCTTTACTTCCGGATCGTCCTTTGTCAATGTGCATTCTGGGCATTGTGGCCACTCCGTTTCTGAATGTTGCATGAATTCAGGACCTTGTATCTATGTTGAATTCAAGAAGCGAGCTGTTGATAAGCCTCTCGATGCGCAGTCAGCGGGATTCAGAGTGCCGTTGACATACCTCCACTGTGGAACATCAGAACGGAAAGGTTTGATATCTTGAGGTTTCATTGTTCAGATACTTAAGCACAGATGTGCTATCTGTCCAATAGACCGATGGGATCAAAGGGAGTTCAAGTTCCGCCTGCAGAAAGGTATCCATTCGTACAGCCATTGCTGATGCTGTAAACTTGAGCCTTGGGATGGTGATGGGTTTTAATGGTACCACCCTTGCTTTGCCCATGACAAACGTGCAGTGGACTTTGTGCCTGTCGTCCAGCAGCCTTAGGTAGGAGACTGTGCCGTAACCACTTTCACTTGCGTCTGAGAAGTGATGGAGCTGCGCAGAGATTAGGTTTCCAAAATCCTCTGGCATGAAGCATCTCTTAACTTTGAAGTTTTCCAGCTGGGACAGGTCAGCTAACCAGGTCAACCATCTTCTTTGCAGGTGTTGAGGTATGTGATCATCCCAAGCTAGCTTTAATCCACACAGCTCTTGCAGTATCTGCTTTGCGGAGAGGACAACGGGTGCCAACATACCCAAAGGATCATAGATAGAGCTCACCATAGACAAGATCCCTCGTCTGGTAAGCGGCCTGTCTTGAAGCTGGATTTTGAAGGCAAATTAATCCGACTGGGTACACCATTGTACCCCAAGGGCTATTTCGATGGGCAGTGCATCCATATCCAGATCTAGATCTTTCACCCCTTGCGCTCGGATCTGTTCTGGGATGGAGAGAAGCAACGACCTGCTGTTGCTGATCCACTTGTTTAGCTTAAACCCACCCGTGGCACACAGACTGATGGTCTTTGGCGAGTTGTATGGCCTCTTGCTCAGACTTTACTGACTTTAGACAATCGTCCACGTAAAAGTTTCTGAGCACAGTCTGTATGACCCCTGGGTCAAAGTTGCCAATGTTGTCTCTTGCACACTGCTGTAAAGCGAAAGTTGCACAGCTTGGAGATGATGTGGCTCCAAAAATGTGTACAACCATGTTACGACCCCTGTGAGTCTAAGGGTAAAGGGCTGTAACATAACAGTTGGTTGACAGAAAAGATGGACCAGGTTTGTAAACAACAATGATATTTATTGAATAGAGGCAAAGGAAGCACATGTAGCTCAGGGGTGAGCCCAGGCCAAAACAACAAACAAACACCACTATACTCCAAATAAACACAATCTAATCTATGGTAAAAGAGATTACATTACCTAAACTACTCTTACCTAACCAAAACAGGAGAAAACAATGTCCAAAGGAAATGGCAGCTCACCCCATCTGTGCTTCCTGAGAGAGAGAAAAACACATTAATTATACAGAAACAAAAGCAGAATATATACAAAAACAAACTATAACTTAACAATGCTCTCTCTGTGGCCAGACACACACAAGGAAATTACTACTAAGCACCAAAGGCCAATAAACGAAAAGCAATACTGTCAAAGTTACAGGTTTACCAAAAACACAACATGCCTAGCCTCATGCCAGAGAGAGAGAAAGACTGAAGTGAGAAGCCATGTTTTAACAGGTGTGGGGTGATCCTTGATTGGGTGGTGTGGATTGAGTGTTGGAGTCTGGAAAGCCATCCACCAATCACTGCTGTGTTGCAATAATGGAAGGATTGGCCTGGCAGGGACCAATGGTAAAGGGAACAATGGCTGGAGGGAGGAAACAAACAATGTAGAACACACACACATGGAGACACACACTGGGGAATATATACATTGGGATGTAACAAACCATCTTATACTCAGAGGCCTTTGTCCAGCTTTCCATCGGCCACCACAAGAATCTTAAAAGATCTTCATCCGGTACTCTCACTTGATGGAACATGGCCTCCACATCTGTAATGAAGGCAACGGCCCTTTGCCGAAACCTTGTGAGGACACCAGTGAGGTTGCTGGTGAGGTCTGGGCCCTGTAGAAGCTGAGAGTTTAGTGACACACCTTGGTAGGTAGCTCCACAGTCGAACACCAGTCGTAGGTTGTGCTTTTTAGGGTGGTAAACCCCATGGTGGGGAATATACCACGTCTTTCCAACCTTGGCTTCCTTTTGCTTGTTGTCAGATATTGTTTGGATAGCAAAACCTCTCTTGAATGAATGAATGAATGAATGAATGAATGAATGAAAACTTTATTTAACAGATTGCAGAATGGGTACAATACAGTACGGCTCAATACATACAATTGTTAAGGGGATGCAGACCTGAGAAAGACGTTTGTCTTGTTTCCATCAGGGTCCCCCATTTTCAATTCATATATTCATATATAATTCAGATTGTCAGCCATAAGTGTTCTATATTCCTCGTGAAATTGTGGGTTCTTTAACAGCTTTCGTTTCAAGCTCACAACCCTTTGCTCGGCGAGACAGCGGTTGTTTGGGAACTCTGCTTCGTCAGTCCGTAAAGGCAATCCGATATTGTAATGCCCATCTTGCAGCTTTACTGAGTTTGAGACCTTTCCCATGAATATATGGTCTTCTTGAGAGATCTCTAGGCGCTCTTCATGCTGGCGCTCTGGGAAATCATATTTCATCTGCTGTTGCAGCAATTCCTCAAACCTTACCAGAGATATCCTGTTTGTGGTAATGACATTCCCAGTGCCCTGTGTGAGTGGCCCATTGACTGTCCATCCGAGAGTGGTTTTAACAGCAAAAGGTCCTTTTCCCTGGCTGTTAATTATCATCCATGGCTCCAAAGCCTTTGTAACGTTGTTGCCGATCAGCAGTCCGATTTCTGCTTTCATTCTAGGAAGTTTCACTTGGTGTCGATATGGCCATTGCTTTATATCCTCCTAGTCTGGGATATTTTCAGATTTCACAGGGATTGCAGAGTGCGAGTAAACCTCTGGGAATTCCAAATACTCATTGCTGTCAAGAGCACTGATTTCCATGCCGTTTACCATGGATGTCTTTATGACCCGTTCCTCGTTCATAGTTCTTAACAAAATGGTAGTTCTGCTTCCTGTTGCCTGCAGCTGTCTGAGGAAGGACTCTGTGCAGAATGTTGCAGAACTTCCTGGATCCATAAAGGCGTATGTGAGAATCACCTTATCACTTTTCTTCATTTTGATTTTTACAGGAACTATGGCGAGTTTGCATCCTGATTTACGGGCCCCAGTTTCATTCCACACCTCAGCTTGATTTGTGTATACTGTCACGGCTGTATCTTTAGAGTTTTCATCCTTCTCTATATTAGGATATTTTCTGTTGATGTGCAGGATTGTGGGATGTTTGAGAGAACACACTTGACAGGTAAGTCTCTTTTGGCAACCTTTGCTCATGTGACCCACTTCAAAACTTCCAAAACACACTCCTTTTTTCTTCAAGAATTCCAGTTTTTCTTCATGCGCTCTCTTTTTCAGTTGTGAACATGAACTGAGCTCATGGTTTCCCTTGCAATGTAAACATTCGTTGGTTGTTTTTCTTGGTGCTTTATCCACACATTCGGTTACAGCCTGCTTGTAGAAGCTGCCTGTCACCTTTGCCACATTGGTAGCAAATCCACTGAATGCACTCTTAAGTGTTACGAAGGATCAGATTAAACCGAATATATATATTTATTACTTGATATATATTGCATAATATTTGTATATCGTCTGATATCCCTTGTGTATTCTTTGTACATATACACGGAATATCCCTTTTACCTAGTACAGACCATAATATTTCGTTCTCCTATTGGACAGCGGTCCCTTAGGCGCCACTGCCATACCCCCAAGGTCTAGTTCAAAGTCACCGCCAAAGACATGCCTGGACATGAACGGCTCTGCGCAAGAATACGAGACAGGAATAAGGCTGGTACTAGTTTGTTCACCTAACGTATAAATATGGCGCAGGTGAATACAGAAGTAGTTCGAGTTACCCAAGTGAAGCCTCACCCACGATACAACGTGCGGTGAAGTAGGGCCCGTTTGGCCCCAAATAGAGCATTGAGACCGCGTGCGAATTGATAGCTGAAGTATCAGAGTTTAACGCTGTACCGTCGAGTTCGACCTATTCTATTAATTCAGTAATAGTCTATTTATGTATAGTGTATCGTGCGGCTACCGTTCTACAGTGACCAGCATTACCAACGTTTCCTCGTACCAGCTAGTGTGCTTATCCAGGCTGGGCAGCTTACCCTGGCGCCTTCATCCGAGGAGCCCTAGACGAGGACCGTGTGGACATGTACACTGGATAACCTACCCGACGACTACATAGCCCTTTTCGGCTGGATTATATTTGCTTTGGTCCTGTAGCTGATGGAGCGGAGAATCGTCTACACCCACAATTGTGTGGGATTTACCCTGTGAGGAGCAACGTCGAGCCCGCCTCTAAGACGCCTGAGGCTGGCTAGCTTTCTTCCATGCGGAGCTGCATGCCGGAGAATAGCTGTTATTCGTCTGCGGATCAAGAGATTATTGCACCGTCTCCTGTACCTGGAGTCTCCTTATTCTTCGTTGACCCAGACTTTCGTTACCGACAAATCCTCTCCCCTTGCTGGCCTACAACCGGAGGGACCCTACTAGTATCTCCCGCTGCCCTACTAGTGTACCATAGATATAATTCCTAGGATACAGGTGGTATTCATTATCTCCTGCGTAATATTATAATGGACTTACGCTCTTGACTTACTCACGCACATTCTTCGCCTTACAACTCTAACCAAGATTTGTGTGGAACCGTGTCATTGTGGAAGTGTTCATCTAAGATACCTGTGTACTGTATGGCCAGTAGTAATGTACATAAGACAGTAGTGGTTTAATGATACCATACTTATTTAATACAGTCAGGGAATTGTACCCCTCAGTTACACTTAGGCCTTCTGTCTTTAGAGACGAAAGGCTTGCTTGGTGGTGATATGACGGGCCTTCTTGTCTGTGTGGGATTTAAGCTTCCAAACAACGGATGTGATAGGATTCTGGATTGATAGTTTATAAATTCCACCAGCTCTGGACATTTTGGCCTTGTTCCATAACGATCCTGCAATTCACAAGCTCTGAATCTCCATCTTTCTTGTGTCTTGTAGGCTAATTTACTGAGAATGGCTCTCATGTTAGTTGGATGGTTAAATTCCTCCAAGTACTCAACAGAGCTCATGGCATTGAGACAACCATTGAGAAATACAGCATAAGCCTGCAAGGCCTCTGCATCTTCAGCTTTGATTATTGGCCAGCTGAGCACTTTGTCCAAGTATGAAGTGGCAATCTTGTGTTTGTTACCGAAATGCTTCTTTAAAAGCTCCTTTGCTGTAGTGTAACCTGTGTCTGGAAGCATGTATTGGCAACTGCACACCAGTTCCCTTGGCTGTCCTGATGTGAATTGCTCCAGGAAATACAGCATATCCTGGCGGTTCTCAGTTTTCCTCTCAATGCCATGTTCAAAGGCTCTTAATAAAGAATTGGTATTCCAGAGGGTCTCCTTTAAAGACAGGGATAGTGATTGATGGCAAAGTGAATTGTCCTTGTTGCTTAATGAGAGTTTCTGTTATCCTGTTTTGACCTTCCATTAGGTTCACCAGACTGTAAAATTCATGCTTTTTACTTGTGTCCTGTGTATTTGTTGTAGGTCCTTTACTGTGTGGTTGTGTTAATGGTCCTACATGTCCTTGTGCATCTGTACCGTGTGGCATGAAGTGGCGTGTACCTGGAAAAGCAGAGAGGTCATACGGTCTGAAAGATGAAGTATTTTCATATGACATAGCTTGTACTTTGGTGCCACCTAGAGGAGGATTAATTGTATGCGTGGCATAGACTGAGGTCAAAGGGTCATATTCTTGATGCCTTTGATATGTTGGTTGTGATGGTATCTTTTTACGCACAGATTCATATTCTGTCATAGTTCCATGTGTTGCTCTTTCCACTGGTTCCTTGTGAGTGGGCCTTGATCTGGTTGAAACATCATCCATGTTGGTGCTGTCCAAACCAGTTGTCCATGACAGCTTTTCTGGTTGTTCCGTTTACTCTTGAATGTATCCATCCAAGCATTCATACATTCCATCCGATTGTTGCATTTCTTTATGTACAATTTGTGTTAATTCATGTGATAATTCATATCCTTTGACAATGCTTAACTTTGCTTTGTTAGCAGCCATCTGAGTTTCCATCTCAATCTCTTCCTTCTCGGCTTGGAGCTCTGCTGCTTTTCTATCAAGCTGTTGCTTCCTTTTAAGCCCTTCAGCCTTGACTGCTAGTTCAGCTTGTTCACTTTCCAATTGCATTTTATGATGCTATGGATGATCTTGAGGATTTTGATGAGCGTCTTGATCGCACATTGGAAACACTGTCCTTTGGAGCAATATCATCCACTGTAATTGCAGCAATATTCATTGTAGCATCATTATCAGTCACCTTTTCATTTTGATCAATCCATTGTAACACACCGTCTTTGAATTCATCCACTGGTATTATTTTAGGGATGTACCACTCACTTTGATCAAGTTTAACATCATCCTCTGACATTACTGACAATAAAGTTTTGACACAATCATTTACATCATTCAGTTCTTGGTATGCTTTGTTGAACTCGTTTTCCACCTTTGATTTAACAATTTCCACCTGGCAATGGCATGTATGCTTCATTAAATCAAAGATTTCATTTTTCCTTCTGGTTAAAACACCCAATTTGGCACTTCTAGATGCTTTCAATTCTTGTAATCTATTGGAATGTGCAGCGTCAATTTCGTCCACCAAACGTTCCATTTTCCTTGTTCCTTTAATGTTTTATTTGGTTCCAACAAATAACTGAAATGGTGCACTTATTGCACATGCTTTTCAATTTAATTCAAACATTGTCGTCGACTGATACTTCGACTTGATTCCATACAATTTGTTTCTTGATTATTATCCGACGACGGATAACACTTTATCAATGAAATTACGTCAGTGCTTCACAGACACGCATCCAATGAGCGGTGCGTATTCCATTCATTGAACTCAGTCCATAGTAGTAACGTGGAATGTTCGATACACTCTTCTTTATAGAAAAGAGTATTTATTGTCATTTACTTGAAGCTTTGTTTAGCGTGGATGGGTTCTTACCAGACGATGTGGAGGTGTGCTGGCTTATTCCCATTGCATGGTGTCCTGTTTCCAATTTCTAAGGTTTCAAATCCATAGCGCTTGCGACGGTCAAAAACCGTGTGGGCTGCGTGCCTTGCATTCCAGTGTCGTGTTTTTTACTAGCGCACCAGTCCATTGATAAAGTGAGTTCATACACTCGGGTGCTGTAATCACCGGTTCAAAATTAGCTGGACCAGACACGCCTCCACGTTGTCGAAGCAACACGCATCCAAGTCATAGTAAATAAAAGATGTTATCAATCAAGTTAATTTCAAATCGTTTTCCAAACAATATTGCTTCATATATTTAAATAAATAAATATTCTGGGATCTGGCCGGTATTGCACTTTTTCGAATTCAAAGAGTAGGGTACTTCTGCAGTGCTGCTCGGTGACCTTGAGTAGGTTATTAAAATGGAATAAAAGCCAAAACAACCTTGCCACGGACATGTCCGTGGTTGGTCCTCAACAGGTGGATTCGAACCATGGATTTATCCGTGGCCCGTCCTGAATGTGTTAACATGTGCTGTCCCTATCAAATAAACGATCAAATCAAACTACTGCTACAAAAGTAACAGTCACTTAACTTTAGCTTTTGCCCCTTTTATGCATACAATGCCTATGTTTTGGCTAGTGTTGCTCTTCTAGAAAAATAATCCTTTCATGGTTGCCTATTGAAATACTGTACACCTCCAGTACAGAAACATTGTTTATGAGTTTGCGTGTCAGGTAGACCATTGATTGACAGTCGATTCTGCCAATTACGTCACACCGCCTGCACCCACCTCTGCTGTTGATAACGCTAGCCAAGTTAGCGCACACATACACAGTGGGCCAGTGACTTTGGTGTAGGGGTGTAACAATGCATCGATCCTAAGGGGAAAATTCAACTGCATCGATTTGAAAATGTTAGATTCGATTATCGCAATTTTAATGTGTACACAGTGTTATGTTATTATCATGTCCGTTACAGCCAACACAACGACATACGCTACTGCATCAACGTTATGATTAACAAAGCAAGGCATTCGTTTAGTTGCATTAACGTTATATTACTATTTCTATCGATACATCTAGGTGTTCTAAAATCTATTGCTATTGGTACGACTAGAATAAGTTACATAAAACTTAATGTTACTGTCTCGGGAAAGTCTCGCATATCGCAATGGCGGACTTTCAGGAAGTAAACAAGCAAATGAGAGCTTCCGATTGGTCATTTCCTTTATTTCCCTTGAAACCAGTCACGTCACTCTACTGTGATTGGACCGTTGGCTTGAGTGCAATGTGGGACTTGTAGTTTAACGATTTATCAGCGGAGAAGAAAAAAAAGCACGACTGAGGCTGTAATCTTCACTCGCACAATTGATTTTTCCGGTTCGCACACACATATTTCTAGGGGCATATGCGAGCAATATGGTCGCACTGTAGAGCCCTGCTATGGACAATCATGCGATTATTAGAGTTAAATATTTTAATCGATTGACAGCACTACAAACCTAATACTAGAGTAAAGTACAAATCCCCCAAAACAGTACTTAAGTATTGTAACAAAGTACAATTACTTTACACCCCTGGTTGCGTACCAAGACCCGAGAAAACTCAGGTTTTAATCATTATTATTTTTTTCTCCTTATTATTTTTTTCTCCTTATCTTTTTTCTATTTTTCTCCCATCCCAATTTCGTATCGCCAATTCTCCCCTTCAATTCTCCCCTCCCCTGTCTTGAACGTTGCTAGACTATGCCTCCCACTGGTCGGCTGTAGTGAGGATAGAAGCCTTGCATCACGTGTCCCCTCCGGTACACGAGGAGGCAGCCTGTCGCATCTTTTCACCAGACAGCGCGGACTCTCAGTGGCGAGGAGTAACGCGTGGGAAGCTCACGCTGCCCCCGATACTTCCCGTCTCTGCTGTACAGGCGTCACCCAACAGACCTGTAGGAGTCGCTGTCCACAACGTCAAATCCCCCCCATCGACTTTCCACCCGCTACCTCTGCCAATTGAGATAGTATGACGACTGGCCCAAGCCGCAGGCATTGGTGACGAGCGCAATCTCCACTACGCCACCCAGCCGCCAAATCGTTATTTCTTTTATTAGCGATATCTATTCATTTTCATCCATCCAACCTGATCTTATCATTGGGAATGGGTCTGAGCTCGCAAAAGGGCAAATACCGCCGCCTATCGTCTCCCGGATGTTATTGCACATCATTGGATTGGATTGACTGGGAATGTGCATCGAAAAAATAACTCCCGTCCGGGGTTTCCCTTCTCGGGCATGCAGTATCGTGTTACCAGCAGCGTCGATTATGTGTTTCGGACTATAACGTTGGATCAATAAACGCGATCGATATTTGGAATGGTGATCAGGAATTGGATTAATCTTTTTGCAGAACATCTGATGTGAGGTAAGGAATTTATGTTACGAGTCTTGGGGTAATCAGATGTTCCTATCACCGCCATCGCAGCGCGCGTGTGTGTGTGTGTGACGTTAGCGCTGACCAGATCATGGATAATCGATTTTTCAGCCTGCTTCTCCAGCGTGCATAAGGACACAAATACTATTGATAATCTAGCGTTTATTTGAAAACGATTCATAAATCAGCTGAAAAATTACAATGTGTTTTGTGTATTCCACTAAAGAGCTACTGGAATTACTAGAACTCTCAAACTATACTCGTATTCAAAACGGTATAAAACGGAAATGTACTGATGAAAAAACTATCTGTTTCGTACATGTTGACTGCAAGCAAGTCATTGATAAGCAACAGGTGTATTAGACCATAGCCATAATTTAAGATATAGTTTAAGCATTCGCAAATTTCCCCGTCCTCCCATTGACTAAAGTACTGGCACGGAGCGGCCTATTTGGGCATAGGGGCGAGTCTCTGAATGTGTTAACACACACAACAGTGACTGGATCCCATTCATGCCCTAGTCCCTTGCCTTAGCCACTTGCCCTAGCTCCTAGCCGCTTGACCTAGCTCCTTGCCCCTAGCTTCTACAAATACATTTACATTTAGTCATTTAGGGTGGAGACCACTCCTGAGTTGAGGAAGGAGTTGATGGTTGCAGTTAGGAATGGGAGGATGTCTGGTGCTATGGTCTGGAGGAGTGGGGAGGGTAACTGGTCCAGCTGGCATGTAATGGGACGGTTCGACGTTACCAGTATCAGGGTCTCGGCGTCTGTAATGGGAGAAAAAGATGACAGAGTGAAGGATGAGGTTCTCGATTCAGCCTTTTTCTTTTTTTTAAAGAAAATCGCAAAGTCTTCTGCAGAGAGGGAGGGGGTGGAGAGGGAGTGAGAAGGGAGGACATGGTAGCGTACAGTTTGCGAAGGTTCTAGCTAGGGATGTCCCGATCCGATCACGCGAGATCACGTGATTTTCAAAAGATCGGGATCGGAAAAAATAAATGGAAAAAAAAGGCCTTAGTTTTGGTTTTAAATTACATATCATTCATTTATTTATTGTCACAGAGCAGAAGAATTTGCCAAAACAAACGTATTTCCTTTGATTTACACCGTCGCACGACAGTGACATATGCCGAAAATAGCAGACCTCACAACGCGTCGCTCCCGCAACACCGGCAGCTAGACAAAATGTCAAGAAGTTTGGAAGCATTTTAAAATTTAAACCGAAGCCAGTCCAATAGCCAATTGCAATGTCTGCAAGGCGGACGATCCGCGTGGAGGAAAGAACAGAGCTGCGTTCAACACGACCTATCTAATACGCCACGTTATGTGACTAGAGCGAGCAAAGGAATGGGGGAGGCGGCGGGAGCTTTGCCAAACAGTTGTATTTATTGAAATCTCTCTCTCTCTCTCTCTCTCTAGGCACACAACTTAACTGTAAAGATCCAATGGATGAATGGACCAGCGCCAGAATCATCTCGAGCAATACTCTGGCCCTTGGGTCTGTGGTGTGGGTTCTGCAGGAATGTGAAATTGTTAAACGGTAATATATATACACTAATATATAATATTATATATACTAGTGGGACTCGATTCAAATGCTTTATCGAATTAATTCGAGACTTTATAGTTAATTAATCTAAATTAATCGCATTTTAAAGGCATATCAATATTTGATGCGAAAAGCAAGATTTTTCTATTCAAATGGATCTTGGTATACAAGAGAATCAATGAATATACATTATACATACGTTTAAGCAGCAAAATCTGGTTTATTAGCTACTACACAGACCAACAGTCAGATCAATGCCATTTTTAAAGCCCAACCTCCAGGTTAAACCCTACTGATCAATTATGGGTAGTTTACATCATTGGTATATAATTTCATTATTTATTTATTTCCATTTGACACCGGAAATGCCACTCCGAAAGAGTTAAAAAGGTCCATGCACGAATAACATGCACGCGCGAATCAAAAAAGCTTATCAAACGCCGACGTCACTACAGGTGCATATTAATGAGCCGAATCTAAAAGCTTATCAGACGCTAGCACGGCCGTGACGTCACTTCAGGAAATGTCTTGCCCGTCCGGGTCATAGTACTAGTTCAATGGTGGCCCACTCGGTGCATCACAGTTAGCCTATATAGCTCCGCCGTCCCTGCTACAGGCAGTCGGGACCACTACACTGACGTTAGCCTATGGTTCTCTCCTCTTTGTGTGCCCCCGTCCTCGCGGGTGTCCTGCGGAGGAGCTTGTGGACGAGACAACAGCGGCGGCCATTGTTAGCTCATAGCTATCGTGTACCACTAGCCTTTACGGGCTCGAGCACGGCTACAGGCTGCCACCATTGTCGCCGTTGTCGCGTCCATGGGCTCCCCGGCAGGGTACCCGTGGGGACGGGGTGTACAGAGAGGAGAGAACCATTTTGGGTCGGCCAAAATGCGAGCCGGTTGTCGGGATATTTTGTTAGCACAATAGCTACCAAGCTAAGCTATGTTAGCTACTAACGTTATAAACACAATATGTGTACAACGACACAATGATTTACATTATTACAAATATGGTAACGTGGTTGTGGCTTTAGAGATGGGTGGCTATAATCACGGAGCAATAGTGTTAGGTGAAACATACATTTTCATTCGGCTAGTAGTAGCAAGCATATATCAGTGCCTGCCACTAGCTGTGTGTGACTCTCAGCGCCCCCTGGTGCCCTGCACCTGTTGTGACGATCATTTCGATTACACACGCACGTTATGAACCATTGATTAAAATATGCACGTGCGTGGTGATTGTGTTGGGCAGACAAAATGTTTGATAAAAACGCTAAAACTGGGTCAATTTCAATACTTTTTTTTCCATTATTCATGAGTCACTGTTGGCCTAGTCCACATTGTTTATTGAACAAAAATACAACGTGAAGGTTGACCTTTAACTAATCATCCTTGCACCTCTGCAACCTTCTGTACCAAAGCACAGGCTGATCGCTCCATCTATAGTTTGCGAGGTGTTGCCAGCACTCACACACACACACACGATGGTGTTGCTTGGGCAACCGCCCTGGAGGACATAACAATAAAGATGTTATTGTGTTGTCTCCAGGCAGGCCATGATAGAGGACGACAAGGAGAACATATTCTGTCAGTTTGACACGGATAATCCACAAAAGCTTACGGTAGGGGAAACACTGCTACTGCTGGCCACACCTCAGGCTCTGCCAAGAGAGGTCTGGAGACATTCACACTATAGTTACTGAAAACTTTATTGACTGATTGCAGAATGGGTACAATACAGTACGGCTCAATACACACAATTGTTAAGGGGATGCAGACCAGAGAAAGACGTTTGTCTCGTTTACATCAGGGTCCCCCATTTTCAATTCATAGTGACATTTATGACATACACAACATACATGACATCATGACATTTATGGCATAGGGACATACAGGTATATAGTATTGTTACATTTGTGACATACGATATGCAAATATACAGTACTGTCACCCATAGATCCTGACAGAGAGTATATACTAAACTCCAACCCACACGTCAGACCAAAACAAAACATTTAAACAAAGTGCAGTACCAAGTAGGGCTCTTTTGCTTAGAGGTCGCCGTTTGATGGCATTACAGCTTCGACTAGGGCGGGACGGTATGGTCTAAAATGTATATCACGGTATAATTTGAAGCATAGACGGTAACGGTATATATCACGGTATATTCATTTATCTTAAAATGTCTATATAAATGCTTCTGAAGGGGTAAAACACTGGTATGGCAGCTATTATTCTACTCTTGTATTACTAGGACATATTTCACATAGTACAGAGGTATTTTAAGAAAATGTATTGTGCAAAACTGCCATAGAAAAATGCAAAACCTTTTCTCAAGTTACTTCCATCTCTGAAAAACACTTTTTTCATGAAATACAATCAAATCAAGCGGCACAAAGTGAAAATAAAGCAGGACAGGAGGTTTCTTTCCATCAAACAACTCAAACACAATACAACTCCAATATAACTTAACTTTAGTGTACATGTTTGACAATGTAGAGAGAGAGAGAGCGCGAGAGAGAGAGAGAGTGATGTAATAGGTTTGAGCGTCCTAAGCTGCCGTAGTTGATGATGTCACACCAGGATTGTCAACACACAGAGTTGGAAACGGGAGCAGCCCCGATGGATAAAGCGATATAGCCAAATAAATGTGACGTTATCTTTGAACCTCTGTTGTCAAGCCTTGTCAATATAACACACACCCACCCCCCCCCCCCTTCCTCACTAATGGAACTGGTGCCGCAGAGTCATGTTAGAACAGACCTGGGCGACAGACTTCCGGTATGAGAGCAGACGGGTAACACACGTGCGATAGAGCTCCTGGTCAAATGAGCGAAAAAACGGATAAAAAAAGACCCGAAAAGTAATTAAAAATGAAAATGCACACGAGAAGTAAGGAAGAGACAACGATTGTGAAGGAAATAGAAATGGAGAACATACGAGAAGGAGAGAATCTGAAGAAACAGAGTCCCCGAAGCGAAGCCGAGAAAAGCCAGGCGGAAGAAGGGGGAGGTACCGCTGAGGCAGACACGGGAATGCCAGGATGGGCCGTGGTCATGCAGGCCGGGATACTGGAGAACATAACAGCGGCGATAAAACTGAACACGGACACGATAAGGAATGATATTGGGAAGCTACGGGAGGAATTGAGGAAGGAACAGGAGGACTTCAGAGGTGAAATGAATACAGAACTCAAAAGGGTGGAGGAGAAGATGGCGGAACAGGACAGAAACGTGACCGAGTTACAGACTAGGACGGCACACGCGGAGGAATGGAACACGGAGATACACGAGGTATTAACATGTGTGATTCAGAAACAAGAACAGATGGAGACAAAGATGTCAGACATGGAGGGGAGGTCACGGAGAAATAACATCAGAATATGGGGACTGAAAGAAGGAGTCGAAGGGGAATCGGTGACCCTATATGTGGAAAAGCTTATCAAAGAACAACTGAAGGAAACAGGACTGGAAAAAATGGAGATACAGAGGGCCCACAGGGCGTTGGCTCCGAGACCACAACCGGACAGACCTCCGAGGGCGGTGATTATTAACTTTCTGAGATTCGAGGTTAAGGAATTGGTACTCAGAACCGCGTGGACCAAGAAGATTGAAATCGAAGGGAAAAGACTATCATTTGATCACGATTACTCGACAGCGGTAGCGATAACACGCAGGTCCTACGCGGGACTGAAGAAAACTCTGAAAGAAAACGGAATGAGATTCCAGTCACCCATGACCTCGCTAAGGATTCACTGGGAGGAAGGGGCGGCGACGTACGTGACGGCACGAGAAGCGGAGCGAGAGATGAGACGGCGAGGGATGCGGAGGACGGAGAAGGAAGGAGGCGGGAGGACCAGACGCAGAGCTTGCAGCAGAGATTGGAGGGAGCCCGCAGGTGGATCAGAGCGGGAGACCGAAACCGGAGAGAGGAGAGAGGAGAAGGCCGAGGTGAAACGTGACGGAGCGAGGACGGAGACGGATGAGGAGGCCAGAGGCGGGAGGAGGCGAACGGATGAGTACACGCACAAGAGATTGAAAAAACTATTCAAATAGAGACAAAGTATAGAAACTGAAATAACATATGCATAAGCACACATTCCCAGGTAGAGGCAGGATATAGAAATGAACGTAACGTATACATGGACACATAATACACAAGCTGATGGAGGAAATAAATGGAAATATAACTAGGTTTGATAGGCAAGACACAGAACATACTGAAACAGATACATAGACACACGCTGTGAGTAACACAGTTGGGAGGGATTAAGGGGATAAATGGACATCACATAGAAAATAGAGGAGAGGAAAAGAAAGTAAAAAGGGGTACACGGGAGACACCGCACACAGATATGGGAGGAAGGAGGGACAATGAAACATATGAGTCACATTGAGAGGGACCAAGAAAAGAGGGTCTTTGATCAAAAGGAAGGACAGAGCGCTTTTGACCAGGAGCTCGAAAGCAAAAAAAAAACAGTAAGAAAGCTGGACAAATATGACGAGCGATTGGGGGCAAGTTTTTCAAACCCCCAAGCCGTCAGGAGGGGGCCCCTCGCTAGGAGGGCAATTACCCCTCACCCACCAGCAGGGGACAGGGGGGGACACAGGGACCCCCCGAACGCCTTGGGAGCACTTTATGTAAAGTTTATGTTTTTTATTTATGTTAATCATTATATGTATTCGGTGAAGAGAGCGGAGGCTCCAACCGGAGGGGGGAATGAGTGTGACATGGGGGGGACTGACAGACAAAAGAAGAAGAAAGATGACAAGGGTTAAAGGTATAAAAATGATGTCGTTAAACGTTAATGGAATGAATAATGCGATAAAAAGGGGCAAAGTGATGTTGAAATGTAAAAAAAGTTAGATGGAAGTGATTTTTCTGCAGGAGACACATTTGGTAGCACAGGGTCATGAGAAACTGAAGAGATTTGGATATGAAAATGCATACTATAGTTCCTTTGAACAAAACCCGAGGAGAGGAGTAATCACGTTAATCAAAAACAGTCAAATTTGAATTGATCAAGGAAGTAAGAGACAAGGAGGGAAGGTTTGTTCTGGTGAAGGGGAAAATGGAGGGCCAAATGGTTACGTTAGTAAATGTTTATGCACCCCCAGAGAGTGAGAGGGATTTATATGAGACCATTTTTGATATGATAGTGATGGAACTAGAAGGGATATTGATATGTACGGGAGATTTTAACGTAGTACTGAATCACGACCTAGACACCACGAGTACTAGAAAAGGACGGGCACCCATCAGTAGATATATGAATATTCAGATGACGGAAATGGGAATTACAGACGTTTGGAGGGGGATGCACGCCATGGACAGGGAATACACACATTACTCACACCCACACGTGACATATGCGAGAATAGACTACTTTTTGATGACGACGGGGGACAGTTACAGGGCACAGGAGAGCAGTATAGGAGTGGCGGACATATCGGATCACAGTGCCATATATCTGACAGTAGATCTAGAAGGGAGACGGAGGAACACGATTTGGAGACTAAATGTAGGAATATTAAATAACAAGGGGGTGGTGAGTCAGATCAAGGAGGAGATAGCCAGATATAAGGAAGAAAATGACAACGGGGCGGTAGACCCGAACATTCTATGGGACACACTGAAGGTAGTGATAAGGGGGAAATTGATGGAAAAAACAGCAATGCTGAAGAAGGCCAGAACGGAGACATATCACAATCTGATAGGGAAGCTGAAGAAGATAGAGGGGAGACACCAAATATCAAAAGAACAGGAAACGCTCGGAGAAATCAAAGAAGTAAAGGCCAGGATAAATAGGGAATTATTGACGGAAATAGAAAAGAAAGCGAGGTTCATGAAACAAACGTACTATGAAGGGGGACCAAAAGCGACCAGACTGTTGGCTAGGAGAATTAGAACGCAACAGAAGTTGAACACGATACACACAATAAGGGATACAAAGACTAATGAAATATTGAGGGACCCAGCTGAAATAGAGAGGACATTTAGAGAATACTATGAGAAATTATACACACAGCCAAAAGCAGCGGGAGAAGAGGAAATAGAAACATATCTGGAGAAGCTAGAGTTACCATCGATAGGGAAAGAACAGAATGAAGAATTAAATAAAATAATTACGGAACAAGAACTGGAAGAGGCAATTAGTAGAGCTAAAAACAACAAGTCTCCGGGGAGCGACGGATTCCCATCGGAATTCTACAAGACATTTAGAACTGAATTAGCACCCATGTTAGGGGCGGCGTTCAGACACACGATGGAAGAGGGGAAAATGCCCCCCTCGTGGAAGGAAGCCATAATCACCACGATACCGAAGGAAGGGAAGGATAGGGAATTATGTAGTAGTTTCAGACCTGTGTCCATACTTAACGTAGATTACAAGATGTATACATCGATAATATCAAAAAGATTTGAGACGTTTATGCCAGACATTATAGATGAAGATCAAACTGGATTTATTAAAGGGAGACAGACACAGGACAACGTGAGAAAGACATTACACATAGTAGAGGAGATACAAAAACAAGGGGGTAGCACGGTACTGATTAGCCTAGATGCAGAAAAAGCGTTCGACAGTGTGAGCTGGACATTTTTATATAAAACATTGATGAGGTTCGGACTGAACGGGAGGGCGATGAAGATGATCAAGGCGCTATATCAAGAACCGACAGCGAGGGTTAAGGTGAATGGCAGCTTGACGGATAGAATCAGATTAGAGAGGGCTACCAGACAGGGATGTTGTCTCTCACCGACGCTCTTCGCCGTTTTCATAGAACCACTGGCACAACTGATCAGACAGACCGAGGACATCAAGGGAGTAAGGATAAAGGGAACGGAATATAAACTAGGCCTATTTGCAGACGACGTGATACTATACATGAGGCAACCAGAAAAGAGCTTCCCGGCACTGATGGATCTACTGAAGGAATATGGCCACTACTCAGGATACAAACTAAACGTGACAAAGACACAGACCTTAGCATGGAACTATTCTCCAACGACGGAAATTAGAGAACAGTACGGGATAAGATGGGACATGGACAAGATTAAATACTTAGGGGTGAACATCACGAGAGGGGTGGAGAAACTGTTTGAGGCGAATTATACACAGATAAATCAGAACATCAAGAGAGACTTAGAGAGATGGACAGTAATGCCCTTGGACTTCAATTCAAGAATAGAGGTCATTAAAATGAACATACTATCAAGGTTACTGTACCTATTCCAGTCACTACCGATACAAATACCACAGAATCAATTCAGGGAGTGGGACAGACTGATATCGAGGTTCATATGGGCGGGGAGAAGACCACGGGTCAGATATAAAACACTACAACTACCAAAGGAAGAGGGAGGGATGGCAGTACCCAGCCTACAAGATTATTACTATGCAGCACAACTGAGAGCAGTGACGTGCTGGTGTAACGACAGATATGAGGCAAGATGGAAAGACATTGAAAAAGAAGGGGAGGGATACAAGGTACAGGCTCTGGTGGGAGATAGGGAACTATTTAAAGAAAAAGAGGGACTATTAGATCCAATCACCAAATGCACCTTGACCATATGGAACAGAGTAGTAAAAACACACAAATTGGAGAAGCAGTCAGGGGTCCTGAGATGGGTAGCACATGACAAGAGATTCAAACCAGGGAGGTTAGACCATGGATTCAGAAGGTGGGAGAGGGGGGGGGGCAACAGCGATATGCAAAATGATAGAGAAGGGAGAAATGCAGACACTACAAAAATTAAAGGAGAAATTTGGACTAGAAAACAGGGACCACTTCAGATATCTACAGGTTAGAGACTACTACAACAAAGAAATAAGGGAGGCCAAAGACGAGGAACAGAATGGAATAATAAAGATGATAGTATGGGCATACGAAGGGGGGCAAGGAAGAGTAATATCAGCAATATACCGGGCTATAATGACCAGCAAGGGACACACGACCGATTATATAAGGGAGAAATGGGAGAGAGAACTAGAGATAGGAATAACAGGGAAGGAATGGGGGAACATATGCGAGGTACAACATTCAACAACAGGATCGAGAATATGGAAAGAATTTGGATGGAAAAACATAATCAGATTCTTTATAACCCCAGAGCTGAAGGGAAAATATGCACCAACACAAAAAGCATGCTGGAGGATGTGTGGGAAGGAGGGGGCAAATCACACGCACATATTCTGGGGATGTCAGAAGCTGAAGGGGTATTGGGAGGAGATAGGGGAAGCAATGATCAGAATATTAGGATACGGGCTACCACAAACAGGACTGGTGCTTTACTTAGGAGACCTGACACACGAGGGAATACAAGGGGGGGACAAATATTTAATAAAGATAATGTTGATAGCGGCCAGAAAAGCAATAACGAGACTGTGGTACAAGGAAGACCCACCGACAATAGCAAAATGGGTAGGAATAGTGGAAGAAATACAGGATATGGAAAGGATAACACACATGCTGAGGTTACAGGAAGAGAAATTTGGGGAAAGATGGGGAAAGTGGGAGGATTATAAAAGGAACGAGAACGACATCACTGAGGAAGAACCAAATGCAACACAAGAGGGCGAAGGGTAAAGGAGGAAAGATGTTCAAGGAGGGTCTATGAACCCATGTCACACACCTGTGCTTTAGTTAGTATTTTCTATTTTGTTTTTGGGATATTACAATTGCTGAATGCTTTTATACCTTATTATTTATGTCTGTTTAACGGTGTGATATTAAATGTTCAGGGATGATGTGGTTTGTGTATGGGTGAACCAAAAGGCAAAGTGAAAGTTAATAAACAAGAGAAAAAAAAAGAAAGGACGAAGGATAAGGGAAGAAAGAAGCTCAAGGAGGGTCTCTGGACCCAGATCACACATACAAGCCTTAGTCAGCATTTATCATCTTTGAGTAGGAATTACCTGTTTATGCCTGTTTAAGGGAGATACACAATCAGCCTTTGTATCAAATACCTAGAAAACAACAGTAGGGGAACCAGACAACTAACCATGTGATACCCATGTAAATATTTATGTGCACTGTTTTTTCTTTTTGTGTTTATTGTGATGCTAGTTTCTTTATTTTTTATTATTTATTTTTTGTAAGTGCTGTCTGTCTAAAAACTGTTAATAAAAAATTTATGTTTTAAAAAAAAAAAAAAAAACAGACCTGGGCATTGTACGGCCCGGATGATTCTGACCGGCCCGCGAAAGATTACATGATAATAAAAAAAAAAAAAAATTTACTTTTTTCTTTTCATGTCAACGTTCACACGCACAATATACACTTACCTGGGATTTGACTTGATTCAACAACAAAGCAGTCGGGGAAAGCCGAAAACGGTCGAAAGTGTGGTTATTTGAAGTTTGGATTTTTTTTCCACAACTGAAGTAGGTAGATTACATTTTTAGAGACTAAAGTACAGAAAAAAGGTACCGTTGGGTACCGGTATCGATTCACAGGTACCGGTACCGTATCGGTTCAAATGTGAACGGTACCCATCCCTACTGAACACAACTGCAGAGCAAGGGCATTTTTGCTCATGAAATGCATAGCCATGTGAAAGCCTTCATGACAAAGTTGCAATTAATTTCAAGGCAACTAGGCAGCAACAATCTCAAACACATGAAAACCCTGAAAGAAGTCAAACCATCAGCTGATCACCGGCACAGGTACTCATCCATGTTGGGAGCACTGCATGAATAATTTTCAAGGCGTTTTCAAGATTTCAAAAAGGTTGAGGATGAAATGCAGCTGGTTTCCTCTCCCTTTACCTGCAGTGTTGATAGTTGTTCAGCTTGAACTCATTGACCTGCAGTCTGATTCACTACTGAAAGAGCACTTTAAGTCAGCATCACTGCTAGAGTTCTACTCTGCTCTCAAGGAGGAGAACTTTCCAAACATGAGGAGACATGCTCAGAAGATGTTGGTTCTCTTTGGATCCACCTACATGTGAACAGACACTCAGTCATGACGTTTACCAAGTCCAGGTACAGATCCTCTCTCACTGATGAACATCTGGCAGCTGTGCTTCGCATCTCCACCTCAGACATGCAACCTGACTTTGATGGACTTGTTAAAGCTCAACAGAGACTGGATTTCTCACACTGAATGAAAAAAAAAAAGAACTGAAGAACACTAAAATGTGGAAATATAACAAGCGAAATGGGACACTTGATATTTTTTTTTCTTTTTTTTGCACGGTTCTGAAAACATTAAATGTTTAATATAGGCATGTAAAGTAAAAAAGGCTACAAACTGGGACACTTTTCCAGTGACATGTCTTGTTTATTTTTGCTATAAGATGATGTGATGTCTTTAGAAAGCTAAGAAAATCCTTGTTTCAATAGTATATGAAACTCAAATGCCATTTACTGCTTTTTATATAGAAATAAAATGTATATTATGCATAATTGAGTTTGGAATTTTGGCCCGGCCCTCCAACATATTTTCAGTTGCTCATTCGGCCCCCTGGGAAAAATAATTGCCCACCCCTGTGTTAGAACGTTAGCTTAGCGGCTATCGCAGTGGCGGCTGGTCAATGGGGGCGCTAGAGCGCCGCCCTCCCTGCTTAAAAGAGAGAAGAAGAAGAATATATATATTTTTTTTTTAATAGCCCTATAAATAATATAAACATGTTTAAAATGAATAATATTTACTCATTTTAAGTATGTTTGTGTTTCCAATGCACAATATAACGTTAATATATCAAATATAAATAATTGTTTTTATGAACAGGAAGTGACTGATAGAGAATACGTTCCGTAGCCGCATTTCTCTCGGGCTAGACGCAATATCGCTTACAGTGGGCGTGCACGCCGTGCACTGGTTTCATCGCTGTATCCGTCGCAGCCAATCAGTGCGTAACGCGCTGTGCGTTGAAATATGATGTATTATGATGGAAGCCGGGCGCTTTTCCAAGCGATCTATTATCATTTAAGCAAGCAGCGCCAGTATTTTCCGTAGCCGCATTTCTCGGTTTGGCTTAGAAGTGGGCGATAGAACGCCAGGTAGTTTGCAGGATGTTCGATGCTGTGTGTTGTGTTGTGATGCAGTCTGGAGTCTGGACAGTGGATATACATCGACAACAGTCAGTGGACATACACTTTATAAAGCCCTCCGGCTCGACCACGTTTCAATTAAACAAAGTGAGTTCATTCTCTCTCTCTCTCTTAGCCACTCAGCTAACGTTAGCCGCTGTTAGCCACTCAGCTAATGCTAAACTAACGAACTAACGTGATTCTGCGATACCAGTTCCATTAGTGAGGAAAGGAGGGGGGGGGGTATATTGAGGAGGCTTGACAACAGAGGTTGATAACTTCACATTTATTGGCAATTCGTTTCTTTATATCGCTTCCAGGTTCCAACTGTGTTGACATTGACAAAATCCTGGTCTGGTAAACTATGGCACATCAGAACTCTCTCTCTCAACACAGTGTTAATTTCGCAGCGCGTGATGCATAATGGCTGAATGAATGAATGGTAACTTGTTTAAAATGACAAGATTAGGGATGTCCGATATTATCGGCCGACCGATATTATCGGCCGATATCGGCAGTAAAATGTGATATCGGAAAATATCTGTATCTGTTTAAAAAAAAAAAAAACAATAACAATATTTGTTATATATATATCCAGTGAAATTATTAGTTACCTGAAATTATTCCGTTTTTTTGGGGGGGAAACCCTGCATATATCGGTATCGGTTGATATCGGTATCGGAAATTAAGAGTTGGACAATATCGGTAAAAAAGCCAATATCGAGCATCCCTAGACAAGATATATACGTGTTCATTATTGGATTGATGATACGTGTACTAGTGTAGTATGAATGAACTCGCGACCACCCAAATGTAGTTCACAGCGGCCGCCACTGGGCTATCGTTAGCCTGTTGCTGTGCTAAAGCAAGTCTCCTCTCAGCCTCCTTAGCCAAATTGAAATGCCAAAACGATATGGCAAGGTCCGTGAGCAAATAGAGAAAAACTCAGTACAATTAAACACTATGCAACGACCACTGCAAACGTTGAGTGAATCGTCAAGTAATTAACATCATTGCTACTGCTGTGACTGGCTGCTCTAGTCTACCGTTCACAAGGTATAGTCAAAATCGATACCGTAGCGCAAATTCATACCGTCCACCCCTAGCTTCGACACATGTTACATCATGTAAAATATCTGTAGAATAATAACCTTCAGAACATCTCTCTCTCTCTCCCTCTCTCTCTGAGCAGTGCAAACTCCATGTAACATACAAGGATTATCCGGTCAAAAGCGATTGGGTTAACAGCGACCAGGTGTCCCCTTACACGAAGCCCTCAGTGAGTATAATTATTAGGGATGCATCTAACCATCATTTCTTTTGATGAATTAATCTAATGGTACTTTAAAATTGAATATTATATTCGATACCAGGTACTGAATCTGGACAAGGCGGTTCAGGTGGACAAGGCGGTTCAGGCGGCTATCAAGATTGCAAATTCTGCCCTGGAAAGCAATACACCTGTAACTATATCTATCCATCTATCTATCTATCTATCTATCTATCTATCTATATTAGGTGAGGCGGACCTTTAAAAAAGTGAATACCAGGAAGGCAGCAGGTCCGGACGGCATCCCCGGCCGCGTCCTAAAAGTCTGTGCCGACCAACTGGCCCCAGTATTCACTGACATATTTAACCTGTCCTTAGAACAGGCTGTCATCCCCACCTGCCTGAAGAAGTCCACTATTATCCCTGTACCCAAAAAATCCAAGCCTGCTTGCCTCAACGACTACCGCCCTGTAGCTCTCACCTCCATAGCCATGAAGTGCTTTGAGAAGCTAGTAAAGGGCTACATCTGCTCCTCCCTCCCCATCAACATGGACCCCCTGCAATTTGCATACCGCCCCAACAGGTCCACGGAGGACGCCATATCCCATGTGCTGCACACAACAGCATCACACCTGGACAAGAGGCAGGGGAACTATGTGAGAATGCTATTCATCGACTACAGCTCGGCATTCAATACCATAGTCCCCTCCATACTCATAGCCAAGCTCAGGGACCTGGGCTTGGGCTATGACCTCTGCCAGTGGGTCTTGGACTTCCTGACTGGCAGACCCCAGGTGGTGAGAGCAGGCAACTGCACCTCCTCATCCATCACCCTCAACATAGGGGCCCCCCAGGGCTGTGTTCTGAGTCCCCTCCTCTACTCCCTGTACACACACGACTGTGTGGCTCAGCGGAGTAGCAATACAATCGTCAAATTTGCTGACGACACAGTGGTGGTGGGCCTGATCTCTGCCAACGACGAGAGGGCCTACCTGGAAGAGGTCAAGGTCCTGGCGGGATGGTGCCAGGAAAACAGCCTCTCCCTGAACGTCAGCAAAACAAAGGAGATGATTGTGGACTTCAGGAGGTCGGGGGTCAAGGACTACAGCCCCCTCAGCATCGACGGGGCACCGGTTGAGAGAGTCAACAGCTTCAAGTACCTCGGAGCCCACATATCCGAGGACTTGAAATGGACCATACACATTAACAGTGTGGTGAAGAAGGCACGACAACGCCTCTACTTCCTCAGGCGCCTAAGGAAGTTCCAAGTCAGCCAGAAGATCCTTAAGAACTTCTACTCATGTACAATAGAGAGCATCTTGACCGGCAACATCACCTCCTGGTTTGGGAATAGCACTGCAAAAGACCAAAGCAGACTACAAAGAGTGACACGTTCAGCCGAACGCACAATTGGAGGGGGGCTCCCCACTCTCCAGAACATTTACAACAAGCGTTGCAAGGGGAAGGCTAAGAGAATTATTAAGGACTCGAGCCACCCGAACAACTGCCTCTTTGAACTGCTGCCGTCAGGCAAGCGACACAGGAGTCTCAAGGCGAGCACAGAAAGACTCAGAAGTAGCTTCTATCCCCAGGCCATCAGGCTGCTAAACGAACAATGAATGAACACTACACAACAACAACCACCAAACACACATAGCACACACATCCACACGCACACACTCACTTTAAACAAACACACTGTAGCACCCACTACACACACTTTATAGCACACACCCACTTTAAACAAACACACTGTAGCACCCACTCCCCACACTTTATATTTATGGATGAAGGATTGCACTACAACTCGTACACCTTACTGTAAATTGTACCTAAAATTGTACCTCATCCCATTTCTGCTTTGCACTAGATAGTACTGTACATTAGTACACTGCATAGTATTGTGTATTGTATATTATATGGTAACTCAGAACATTGTACATATGTCTATACCGAACAACTGTGACCTCATTCTTCTTCTAAATTCATGCTATATTATGTTATTATGTTATTTGATACTATCTTGTCTAGCACAGTCTCTGGAGCGTAACAGTAAGAAGCATTTTGTATGAAAGTATTCTGTACTTCTGTATGACAACTATTAAAGAACTTGAACTAGGGGTGTAACGATTCGATTAGATTACGATTCTTCAGGCAACGATTCAATGCATCATGAAATCTCTTCATTTGACCACGATTCGATACATTTTCTATAAATTTTCCATCAGTTAATTCCCCAAAATTTTTTGAATACACAAATGTGGCTGGGGGAACTGATTCACTCAGCATGAATGGACTATAGTTCAATAATTAAAAGAAAATACACACAAAAAAAACATTAAATCTTTTTTATTTTTTTTTTATTTATTAATTTAGATTATAATCGATTAGAACATATTCAAATCGATGCATCGAATCAAACACATTAGAATCAATGCATTTCAATTAATCGATGCATCGTTAGACCCCTAATCTATATCTATCAATGGGACACCCCTTGTTACGTCATCAGTACTAGTCAAATAATGTAAAGGACTTAGTAGTAGTAGTAGTTTAACATACAATATTGATAGGCCTACATGTTTATCAAACAGCACTTTATTTACAGCGTACTTTGAGATTACGTTAACTGTGCACCCGTCAAATCTATTGGAATGTTGTGCTTCTGGAGAGAAAAAGCCACATAATTCTGCGCTTTTCCTCAATATCTCCGCAACACAGGCGAATGACCAAACACCACCTTTTCTTGATCCTCCAATCTAAACTAAGAGACAGTTGTGATTGGAGGATCAAGAAAAGAGGGCAGGGGACGAACAGATGAACGTGTGCATCTGGAGAATAATATTGAATATTATAATAATAATATAAAATAAATTATATATACATATTAGGGCTGGGAGATTAATCGAAAAAAGACCGCGGTCTCGATTCATAGACCTATGTAATCTCATTTCTAAATTATGAAAATTTCTTATTTCTTTTTACTTAACTTTTAAATGATGACGATTCTGACTGGAGTTATTTTGTATGTTACAAGAGACTTTTTTAAGTTTAAGTCAAGCACTTTCATATATGTTATGTTTAAGTCGAGCACTTTCATATACGTTTTGTTGTCTGTTTAAGAAAGTGCAATAAATGATTTTATTGAAAAAAATAAGAATAGTGTGAGAGAATAGTGATCTCAATTCTTAGAGAAAAATCGTGATTCACATTTGAGCAAGAATCGCCCAGCCCTATTACATATCACGACTCCGTCTGGAGTCAGACTCAGCATCTGAAAACGCTCCGTTTGAGGGCTACATGACCACTACCCCTCGTTCCACGCAGGAATCGGGAAACTTTACCCTACGTAGCCATGATGCAAAACGGAGGGGTAGGGCCATGTGGTAGTAGGGCCAAGGGGGGTATTGGGATTGAAAGTTAATGTCTCTCCTCCTTTCTCCCTCTCTCACTCCGTATGTCTCTCCTTCCTGTCTCTGTGTGTCTCTATCGCTTTAACAGGATAGAGTGCAGTTGTATCGCCAAGCCCCAGTGGCCCCAGTCGAAGAAGAAGAAGAAGAAGAAGAAGAAGAAGAAAAAAATGGTATGGTGTATCATGAATTTAACCTTAGGCAATCAAAGTGTTAACAGCAGTCCTGATTTGCTTGTATATTCAAAATTATTAGTAAAAATATTGTCAATAAGAGTGGCAGATTGCTTAGTTACTCTTGTTGGTTTATGAATGAGAGGCAGAAAATAAGTAGAATACAAGATGTTTAGGAAGTCAGCGGTCAAAGAATGACTTGTTTTCTAACAAGTTGATATTGAAGTCCCCTAACAGAGTACACATTTTACCTTCCAAGTTAATTCCATCAAAAGTAGAAGCAAAAGCATCATTAAAAACTTTGATGTCAGTATTTGGGGGCCTATATATGCATCCAACAATATTTTTTCCTCCAAACATGGTACATGAAAGTATTTCTATAAACACCGACTCTGCATCAACTGTCGCCAAAGTTAATGCAAGATCTTTTCTTTCAATAAATTGAAAGTTTTGATGTACATAAATTGACACTCCCCCTCCCGATTTATTCTGTCTGCAGGAATGAATTGAGTTATATTGTGACATATCATAGGATGCAGCGATATCCTCACAGAGCCAGGTTTCAGAGAGGGCAATTACAGAATGACAGAGTGACACGTTCAGCCGAACGCACAATTGGAGGGGGGCTCCCCACCCTCCAGAACATTTACAACAAGCGTTGCAAGGGCAAGGCTAAGAGAATCATTAAAGACTCCAGTCACCCGAACAACTGCCTCTTTGAACTGCTGCGGTCAGGCAAGCGATACCGGAGTCTCAAGGCGAGCACAGAAAGACTCAGAAGAAGCTTCTATCCCCAGGCCATCAGGCTGCTAAACGAACAATGAATGAACACTACACAACAACAACCACCAAACGCACATAGCACACACATCCACACGCACACACTCACTTTAAACAAACACACTGTAGCACCCACTCCACACGCTTTATAGCACACACCCACTTTAAACAAACACACTGTAGCACCCACTCCCCACACTTTATATTTATTGATGAAGGATTGCACTACAACTCGTACACCTTACTGTAAATTGTACCTAAAATTGTACCTCATCCCATTTCTGCTTTGCACTAGATAGTACTGTACATTAGTACACTGCATAGTATTGTATATTATATGGTAACTCAGAACATTGTACATATGTCTATACCGAACACTGTGACCTCATTTTTCTTCTTCTAAATTACATGCTATATTATGTTATTTGATACTATCTTGTCTAGCACAGTCTCTGGAGCGTAACAGTAAGAAGCATTTTGTATGAAAGTATTCTGTACTTCTGTATGACAACTATTAAAGAACTTGAACTTGAAAACTGATGCTCTAGTGATGATAAGTATTGGTTTAAATGATCGAAATGTTTCTGCAAACTACGTATGTTTAGATGGAAACTTGAGAAGATGTTACTCTGTACCTTCTGTCCTAGAAGTGTATTGTACTTCTTAAACTCCTCTTCATCATAATAATCGCTAGTACCAAGTTCATTCTTAGTGTTGTTAAAAAACATAGTCAGGATCAAACTCATTATCATATTCCATATGTTGTTATTTTCATTAAGTTCAAATGGATTAAGAATCAAGTTATTGAAGTCGGATAAGGGAACGAACTCAGACTCAAAAACAATATTGCTAAAATCTGTGTCATTTAAACTGTGATAAGGAAATATAGTAGAACAGCCATCACAAATCCATGATGACCATTCCGCTGAATTAAATCTATCTAAAGGTGTACACCTTGTATGAAGTAGTCTATTACAACATGTACAAACAGTACCACATTTAACTTTAGCATTGCACTTTAAACAAAGTGTGGTAACTGTCATTGAAAGAAAGTATGTGCATAGAGGCCTAAAACTTTAAAAACTGGAATATTATCCATTATGAATTATCACTGCTTGTGTTGGTGTTGGTACCAGGTCGGTGGACTATGAGTCGGTCAAACTTCAGGTAGGCTATGTTCCCTTTATCTCTCTCTTCTCTCATTTTTGGCAGCAATTCTTTTCGTTTTGCACGGACACTCTCAGTGTAGTCCTCATTGATAAAGATTTTGGTGCCTTTAAGTGATTTTGCACATCTCATAATCTCATCCTTGTCCCTAGAACGAAGAAGTTTAACAACAACAGGCCGATCCCGACCCGATGCGTCATACCTCCCCGTTCTATGGGCACGTTCAAATTCAACTTGATTAGCATTTATCTTGAGATGGTCAGTAAGTACTTTCCTGACCTTGAAAAAAGCGCCCCCTATCGTCTCCCAGATGGTAAATCACCCTTTTGGAATGGACTCAATGAAAGTGAGGAGAAAGGATTTCTGACTCTACATTTTACTTCTCACTGATGCAGCCGGGGTTTACCCGAGTTCATTCTGGAGCCTCTGAGCCGCGCGGATCATGTTTTCTACTGTATACACGTTGGATCTATACACTTATCGATTTTTTCGAATGGTGATCAGGAATTGGAATATACCATTTGGATACCATCTGATGTCAGGTAAGGAATCTATGTTATCAGTGTTAGGATAATCAGACTCGTTTTCACAGAGATATAAGCGTTTATGTGATATTGCTGTTTCACTGTAAAAAGCTATCAGGAAATGAGAGCAGCTATTATCAGCTTGCGGCACGAACGTGCGTGCGCACACATATTCTATCGATCATCTAGTGTTTATTTGAAAATGATTCATAAATAGGCAGACAAATGACAACGTTCTGGAATATTCCAGTAAAAGGCGATTATCATAGAATGGGTTGTTTTTCCCTGGAAAACGGGTGATTTTCAAAATGCTATCAAACGGAAATGAAGCGATAAAAAACCGATCTGCCTTGCCAATGTTGACTGGAAAATGATTCTTTGATAAGCGCCGGGCAGATTAGACAGCCATAATTTAAAACATAGATTAGGCGATATTAACGTTAACATTGGCGTGGATGGTGGCATTCAAGCACTAAATCGTGCGCCCCCTGGTGGCACTGAAATGTTAGCTATCAGACTGTAAATTGTACCTCATACCATTTCTGCTTTGCACTATATAGTATTGTATATTAGTACATTGCATAGTATATTGTATATTGTATGGTAACTCAGTTACTTCTATTCTGCATCGAACATTGTACATATGTCTATACTGAACACTGACCTCTATTTTTACTTCTATTTTACATGCTATACTATTTTATTTCATACTCATCTTGTCTAGCACAGTCTCGAGCGTAACAGTAAGAAGCATTTTGTATAAAAGTATTCTGTACTTCTGTATGACAACTATTAAAGAAACTTGAACTTGAACCCTGTTCGCTCAGAGCTCCTCTTTCAATCTTAACAAGCATTAAACAAAATGGCCCAGTCATCTATTCACCTTTGTTTAATACACGAGGCGTTGTCTAATGTTATCTAACATTTAACATGACTCTGTTGCTCTTTTATTCTGGATCCTCTAACACGACTCTGTTCTCTCCTTATCTCCCAGATGACTCATCGAACCGAAGATTAGAACAGCGCAAACTCTACAAGCCCATGAGCAGCGCCAGCTCCGCCCAACCAGCTGCTATCAGCCTTTTCTCCTCCAGCCAGCTCGTACCAGCACCAGCCCATGCCCTCCCCCAGCTCGTACCAGTACCAGTCCGGTACATTCCCAACCTGCTCATACCTATAGCAACCCCCCCCCCCAGCGCAAAAACACCATGACTGGGTGTTGTTGTCATTGACGGTGTGTGAATATTCCTGTAACCTTTTTTATTTATTTCCTGTAGCTAAATGGTGCATTTATATAGCGCTTTTATCCAATATTGTTCCTCACATTCACACACACCGCTGGTGGAGGCAACCATGCTGACAATAAATAAACTGTCTTTTGTTTGAGAATCAACACCTGCCTCTCGTCTATCCGGTCTGTCCTGCACTTGGGTCCAACACACCTACCCCACCGTAACAGTTAACCTTTCACTACCACACTACAAAGGGTTAACCCTTTCACTACCACACTACAGAAGGTTAACCTTTCACTATACTAGTAGTGATAGGGTTAATGAAGACAACCCAATCGGTCAGATTAATATGAATTTAAATCACTCCCGGACACAAACATACTCACACACACAGGTGATGGACAGCAGACGCGTGGCCATGTAGGGGGGGACACAGTTGGGGAAGACAGGCTGCAGGACGTAGTTGGAGAAGGTGAGGGCGATGACTGCCAGGGTGGTGGGGTACATGATGAGAACCGCACTCCACAGCAGAAAGAACCTAGAAGGAGGGAACAGCCAGTGACACGAGGGCATTTTCCCCCTAATGAACAAGTGACACTAGTGGCTCCTGAAATGTAGCTTAGGGCAGAGATATAACCTATAGTATGTCTATGCAATGTATACAAACAAGTAGCATTTTATATATATACAATTTTTATCAGAAACATTTACATATTTATCTGAATATACCTGCATATAACCCCTCTATATACTTGCTTGTACACCTGCATATAACCCATAGCTCTGTATGATAGCATGTACCAGGGACGTGCACAGGACTTTAGAGGGGCAGGTGCTCAAAGGCTGAAAAGGGCACTATAGACCACTACACTTCCGCGTTACATTGAAATCGGGGAGGAGATTGCGGGGGGTGCATATGAATGAATGTGGACGAGAGCCGTGATTGTAAGTGGTTGCCGATACGGCTGTGGGGGTGCTAGAGACATGATCAAATAGACGTTTATGCGCCTCGCTCTCCTGAACACGGCGTGACCCATAACTAATCGATCAGAACTAAATCGGCAGAGAAAAAGCCCATTTTAAAGCACCTATTCCGCATGGACATGCGCAGAGTGCCCATGGAGTCTGGACGACGCGAGATGACGCTCGAATGAATGTGGACTGTTCTATCAGAGGGGGGAGCTTCGGTGGCCAATGTCCTTTCAGCCAAACAGGATAATGAAAAAATGATCCCACTAAATGGCCAGACGCGTCTTATGGCGACATCTACAATTACCTCATTGAGTCTCCAGGTAGACTAATATTTATATTTAAGTGCAGCGGTCTGTAGCCACCTACATGACCATCGAAGCTCCCCCCTCTGATGGAACAGTCCACATTCATTCGAGCGTCATCTCGCGTCGTCCAGACTCCATGGGCACTCTGCGCATGTCCATGCGGAATAGGTGCTTTAAAACGGGCTTTTTCTCTGCCGATTTAGTTCTGATCGATTAGTTATGGGTCACGCCGTATTCAGGAGAGCGAGGCGCATAAACGTCTATTCGATCATGTCTCTAGCACCCCCACAGCTGTATCGGCAACCACTTACATCACGGCTCTCGTCCACATTCATTCATTTGACCCCCCCGCAATCTCCTCCCTGATTTCAGAATCCCGGAAGTGTTACGGTGGTCTATACCTGTGTGTTTTAACCACGAGCGCGTGAAGCGTGCAAGCCCCGATTTTCAAATATTGAATATTGAACTATAATAATCAGTGCAGGAGCTCACTTATCCTTGAAAGACACTTTTATCACCGACTTAAAAGGCCCATACATCTCCATAAATGTTCAGGGGGGAGGGAATAAGTGCTTACCCTACAGACCAAGAAGTGCTGTATATTCTGTATCGTTTAATATAAATGTATTTTTTTTTTTTATTCCAATCCCGATTGTATTTGAGATTCCCAAATCCCATAGGACTTGACTTCTTCGTGTCCCTCAATGAGTATAATATGTATGTAATACCAGCATTCAACTGTATGCGCCACAGCGGTTTCTATCATCATCATCATAAAATATATAGGTCCACGGAGAGGCACGCTGAGGAGGCTGTGCAAACTGCAATGGAATATGGGGCATCTCTCTCTTTACCAAATATTTTGATTCTATCCTGACATTTTTCAGTTGGAAGGGCAGTCTATATACGTAACGAAAAAACAGAAACAAATATTTATTTTTTCAGAAGCATTGCACTTTTTTGTCAGGCTCAAAAGGGCTGGTGCTCAAGCACCCCTTGGGCTCTATGTGTGCACGTGCCTGGCATGTACAATAATGCTGTATATATACTTATCCACACCTATCTGTTACGTACCTGCACATAGTCCTTTACTATACCTACATCTATATCCTACTCTTACTAGTTATGCTGCTGGCCAGTATGACTACTACCATACTGTCTTTACACCTGTATCACTGTTCATATTATACTACAACTTACATCTTACATATCTTACATCATACATACATCTGATTAGCACTACACTCCGTAGTAATAATTCTGTACCCAGTTTAATCACCTGTATATTGTATATTGCTGTTGCACTTTACTGCTACATTTGCACTCTGGTTGGATGCCAAACTTATTTTCGTTGTACTGTACATGTGCTGTATAATGACAATACATTTTAATCTAAAATCGAATCTAAATCTAAATAAGTAGCATAATTACCACTACACATCTCTAGCACTAACACGTTTCCGGTTGGCCTAACATTAAACTGTAATGTGTGTGCCTGTATGAGATTGTCTTTTTTAATAATTTTTTTTATACCGTCATCGATGATGGTTTGTTGTTGTTTTTTGACCCAATACATATAGGACTAAATGAAAACAATGGAAAGAGCATCATCACTCAAATCTGTGCGAGAATCATATTAATTTAATTAAGCTTCGAAGAAGGTCTCCGACCGAAAGCGTGCAAATATATATGATTCGTGGACCGATTTGAACATGCGAATGCTCTTTTCATTCAGTCAAAGTGCACATTGCAGCAATGGGCTATTTAAAATATGTCATACTGTGGGATCGCAAGAAAGGATGAAACGGGAGACGGTAGTCGAGGCTTTCCTTTACTTCCCAACATAAATTACATACATCAAAACAGAGTGCAGAGGCGTTTAACGTTACTACTTCAAAGTGACAGCAGCCAGCTGACAGCTGACAGGTGACCTAATATACGTCACCAAATACCCACACCGTTCCCAGAATCCCCAGGCTTAAAGGAGCATTCCTCTGCTCCTCAAGTCCAGTGAATGTCTGCACCAATTGTGCGTGATAAGTGTCACCACACAGGCCCCCCCAGAATTCACAATAACCCCCCAAAAGATCATCCACAGTCAACGAGGCGGGGGGCGGATCAGGCGCCCAAAACGAGTCCGTATCACCCGTGCAGGGGTAGAGGTGGGGATTGGGGCGTGTGGGGGGGATTCAGGAGATATGAGGTGACTAGAGGGAAAAGCAGTTGGCAGGGGCCGGGCAGGGGGTCGTCCACGCCGCGGGGGCCGGGCCAGTTCAACTGGCCTGTCTAGGTCCAAATGGGCAGGCTTGAGCCGGTCGACCGATACCCGCTCTGACCTTCCTCCAATGTCCACCATGAAGTTCTTAGGCCCCGCCTCCAGGACGCGAAAAGGGCCGTCGTAAGGGGGCTGCAGAGGAGTACGGTGGCTGTCATGGCGAATGAAAACATACCTGGCTGACTGCAGATCCCTAGGCATGTAGGACTGCGGGAGGCAGTGCTGGGAAGTTGGGACTGGGGTGAAAGCACCGGCGCCATCCCTGAGCACAGTCCGAGATGAGGTGACCGACCAGGGAGCCTCGGCATCCGGGAGGAACTCCCCAGGGACTCGCAGCGGCTGTCCGTACACCAGCTCAGCAGCCGAGGCCTGCAGGTCTTCTTTGGGGGCGGAGCGCAGGCCAAGCATGACCCAGGGAAGCCGGTCGACCCAGTTGCAGTCCGTAAGGCTGGCCCGCAGAGCAGCCTTCATAGAGCGGTGAAACCGTTCACACAAGCCGTTGCCCTGTGGGTTGTAGGCTGTGGTGCGGTGGAGCTTCACTCCCAGGCCCTCGGCGACTGCAGTCCAGAGCCCGGACGTAAACTGTGGGCCCCGGTCGGATGTGAGATCAGATGGTGTGCCAAAACGGGCTACCCAGGACCCAATGAACGCCCGGGCCACCTCGGCGGATGTGGTCGATGCCAGCGGGACCACCTCCGGCCACCTAGTGGTTCTGTCCACCATGGTGAGGAGGTGAGTGAACCCGTGGGAGGGGGGCAGGGGACCCACCAGGTCCACATTGACATGGTCAAAGCGCCTCTCCGGCACGAGAAACGGTGCCAAGGGGGCTTTGGTGTGACGGTGTATCTTTGCACGCTGGCACGCCACGCAGGAGCCGGCCCAGGCTGCGATGTCCTTCCTGAGGCCATGCCAGACGAATTTAGCACTGACCAGCTTAGTTGACGCCTTCACCCCCGGGTGCGACAGGCCATGGATGGCTTCGAATACCTGCCGCCGCCAGCCAGCGGGAACCATCGGACGGGGCTGACCGGTGGAGACGTCGCAGAGGAGCGTGGTGTTGGCAATACCAACCTGCACATCCTCTAACCTTAGCCCAGTGTCGGCTGTTCGGTAGGCCTGCATGTCCTTGTCAGTGGCCTGGTCGGCAGCCATGGCAGCGTAGTCCAGTCCCAAGTGGACGGCCCCCACCACCGTCCGGGAGAGGCAGTCAGCGACGTAGTTGTCTTTACCTGCGACATGCCGTAAGTCCGTGGTAAACTCGGAGATGGCGGAGAGTTGGCGCTGCTGGCGCCCTGACCACGGCTCGGTGGCCTTGGCCATGGCGAAGGTGAGTGGCTTGTGATCCACAAAGGCAGTAAACCGTCGGCCCTCCAGCAGGAATCTGAAGTGCCTGATGGCCAGGAAGAGGCCTAGGAGCTCCCGGTCAAAGGTGCTGTACTTTCTTTCATTGTCCCGCAGCTGGCGACTGAAGAAAGCAAGCGGTTGCCAGCCCCCCCCCCACCCACTGTTCGTACACTGCCCCCACTGCGTAGTCTGAGGCGTCAGTTGTGAGGGCGATAGGGGCGGTAGGAAATGGGTGTGCCAGTAATGCGGCATTGGCCAGTGCAGTTTTAGCGCCCAAAAAAGCGTCGTCGGTACACGGGGACCAGTCCACCTCGGCCTTGGGGTCCTTACCACGCAGGGCCTCATACAAGGGGCGCATGAGGTGAGCAGCACGGGGAATGAACCTGTTGTAGAAGTTCACCATGCCTAGGAACTCCTGCAGGGACTTCACGGTGCGGGGGCGTGGAAAGCTGGCAACGGCGTCCACCCTGGCAGGGAGCGGAACGGCTCCCTCTGCTGAGACCCTGTGCCCGAGGAAATCTATAGACGACCGGCCGAACTGGCACTTGGCGGGGTTAACAATGAGCCCATGTGCACTGAGCCGCTCAAACAACTGCCTGAGATGTGTCAGGTGCTCCTCTGCAGACGTGCTGGCTACGAGAATGTCGTCCAAGTATACGAACATGAATGCCATATCCCGCAGCACCGAGTCCATCAGTCGCTGGAAAGTCTGTGCCGCCCCCTTGAGGCCAAAGGGCATCCGCAGAAACTCGAACAGGCCAAAAGGAGTGATGACCGCCGTCTTGGGAACGTCCCGTGGGTGAACTGGTACCTGGTGGTATCCCCGCACCAAGTCCACCTTGGAAAAGATGGTGGTCCCCGCCAGGTGGGCGGAGAAGTCCTGTATATGCGGGACGGGGTACCGGTCCGGGGTCGTGGCGTTGTTTAGGCGTCGGAAATCGCCACAGGGACGCCACCCACCATCAGCCTTAGTGACCATATGCAGGGGGGAGGCCCACGGACTGTCAGAACGGCGCACAATTCCAAGGCGTTCCATGGTTGCAAATTCCTCCCTGGCAATGGAGAGCTTAGCTGGGTCAAGGCGCCGAGCACGTGCATAGACCGGGGGACCGACAGTGGCTATATAGTGCTCCACGCCATGCTTAGCGACTGCTGAGGAAAATGTAGGCGTGGTGAGGATAGGGAACTCCGCTAGGAGGCGCTGATATACATCCCCAGCAGCAAGCATGTTGGACAGACCTAGTGTCCCTGGCCCTCCCAGCGTGCACGGGTAGGTAGCGAAGGAGACAGCATCGATTAGGCGACAGTTTGTAATGTCCACTAGCAGCCTGAACGCACACAGGAAGTCCGCGCCGAGGAGAGGAACTGACACAGCGGCCATGACAAACTATGGCCGTGCCATTAGCAGCGTCCATGGGGGGACCGTGGCCCCCAGCCATAGTGTCCACAGCTGTAGCAGGCAGGATGATTCGTTGCGCGCCCGAGTCGACTAGTAGTCGCCGGCCAAATAAGGTGTCCTTAATAAATAGCAGCCTGCTGCCTCCGCCAACGCTCATGGCTGTTAATGAGCATTGGCCCTGGCGTTTCCCTGGTCACTGTAATTGCACGGTGGGCGACACTGTTTGGCCCTGGCGCCAAACCGGTTATGGAAATAACACCATCCACTGTTACCCTGGCGACGGGCAGTCACTGCTGCAGCGGCGTCCGCAGCGTCCACTAGGTGGGTAGGTGGGTGGTAGGCTGGAAGCAGCGCATGCACAAACTGCTGTCGGTTGGCGAGATAAATCCTGTCCGCTTCGGCAGCCAGCGCGCGGTAGTCCTTGGTGAAGGAGACGGGAGAGCTGGCCAGGGCGGTGCGCACAGGCGCTGGGAGTTGACGCATGAAAACATGTTTAAATAAAAAAGAGGGATCTGCCGAGCCCAAAACGGACAGCATCCTGTCCATCAGTTCGGACGGCTTGCCGTCGCCGAGGCCGTTAAGTGACAATAGACGATCCGCCTTTTCAATCTCCGACAGTTCAAATAATTGCAAAAGGAATGCCTTGATAGCGTCATATTTGCCGGCAGCTGGCGGGGCTTCCAGCAGCCCCATAGCGCGGGCCGTCGTCTGGGCATCCAATGCTGCTACCACATGATAATATTTCGTAACATCCTGTGTTATTCCTCTCAACTCGAACTGAGCTTCAATGTGTTGAAACCAGGGTCGAGGGCTGTGATGCCAGAAGTCGGGTAACTTGATTGCAGCGGCGTAGATAATGTTCACTTCTCCGTCCGTCATGATGTAATATTCCTCACGTACTTCGGGTCACCAATGTGGGATCGCAAGAAAGGATGAAACGGGAGACGGTAGTCGAGTCTTTCCTTTACTTCCCAACATAAATTACATACATCAAAACAGAGTGCAGAGGCGTTTAACGTTACTACTTCAAAGTGACAGCAGCCAGCTGACAGCTGACAGGTGACCTAATATACGTCACCAAATACCCACACCGTTCCCAGAATCCCCAGGCTTAAAGGAGCATTCCTCTGCTCCTCAAGTCCAGTGAATGTCTGCACCAATTGTGCGTGATAAGTGTCACCACAATACTAATATGTAATTGAAATGGTCCAGTCAGTTCATTTTGAATGAAAGCTACTCCAGGTCATTTTCAATAAGTTATCACCTGTCAAGTGTTATTTAGATTAGAAAAACCTAACGTCTTCAAATATTGTTGCACCATTAAAAGAAACCATTTAAAAAGGTATTGTGATCTATTTTGGCCATATCCCAAGTCCCCCATATAATTTACCCACTATCTTAATATTATGGTCCTCCTAAAAACACCAGGGTTGGTCTTCCTATTTTTTACCCATAACTCTGAAAAATGTAACCTTAAAAGAACACGCCAACATTTTGGGAAATTAGCTTATAGTCTTCTCCAGAGAGAGACAAGAAGATAGATACCAGTTTCCTCTCTGTGCGCTCAGTAGAAAGCTATCTGGCTGCATATTGGCCTAGCTTAGCACAATTAATGGACATGACCGGTTAGCCTTCAGGATAGGTTGTTAGTTGGACAATGCCCAGGCTAACCGGTCATGTCCGCTTCCATTCATTATGCTAAGCTAGGCTAACATGCAGCCAGATAGCTTTCTACTGAATGCACAGAGAGGAAACTGGTATCTATCTTCTTGTCTCTCTCTGGAGAAGACGGTAAGCAAATGTCCCAAAATGTTGGCGTGTTCCTTTAAGCTTTTAAACTCAAATGTACTTGTTTGTCCGAGGAAATCAACAGTTTTGATTGGAGGATCAAGAAAGGGGGGCAGGGTTTGAGATAGATCCATTGCTTACCCCACCAGCCCTCCGAATATCTGTGTGACATAGGAGTAGTCCCCTCCGGATTTGGGAATGGTGACTCCCAGTTCAGCATAGCAGAGGGAGCCCAGGGCGGCGATGCCACCACCTAGTAACCACACTATTAGTGCCAGGCCCACAGACCCTGAGTGCTCTAAAACCCCCTTTGGAGAAATGAAGATTCCAGACCCGATGATGTTCCCTAAGGAGAGGCAGAGGAGAACAGTGTGTATGAGGTCTGGTGCAGCACCAACAAGGTACAGCAGGTACAGTGAATGGGAGTTAACACTGACATAACTAGTTCATTCATTAAATGTTGTTCTGATTTTTCTTATTTGGATGGTGAAAAGCTCACGGAAAAGCCTCAAAATGACGATGTCACCTGACTTTACTGTCTGCTAAGAAGACAGTCAATGTGCAATGTGGTTAGGAATCATGTATAATCCGACAATAATAATTCCCTGACACTTTGAGACTGTGATTTAAAATGACAGTTAGTGAATAAAAATGTTTACACAGCCAGTTCATATGGAGGGCGTAACGTACAAAAGGACACTATACAGACTTAAAGATTTCATTTGGGATTGATTTTACTTATCGATCATGTTGATTGGTGGTAGTCATTTCTAAGCACAATCCATGCTGTTCCTCTTACTAGCTCCAGAGAGTTAGTGCCAAACCAATTTCAAGTCAAAGGGGTCAAGCTCCTGTCTGTACAAGCCGACTGACTGAGGCTCACTGAAATTTACTCCACAGCACACACAAAGTGGGGTTCAGTGAGCTTCAATCAGCTTGTACAGACAGGAGCTTGACCTCATTGACTTTGCACTTGTTTGTGGCTAACTATCCGGAGCTAGTATGAGAACCCAAGAAATGGGGCTTGGGTTCCAAAATCACAACTGTCCCTTTAACAAATTGTGATTACATTTTCTTCTTTCTTGTGTGTGTGTGTGTGTGTAGGTGTAGGTGTAGGTGTGTAGGTGTGTAGGTGTGTGTGTGTGTGCGTGCGTGTGTGTGTGTGTGTGTGTGTACCCCAGGAAGACTTGTAGTCAACTAATCGGGATCCTAATAAAACATAAACAAAGAGGCTATCACTCAGAGTGACACCACCACCCTGACCGGAGTCTCAATGTCTCAGTGAGTACACCAGCAGAACCACCACACATTCAGGGTACGGCACTCGGAGTAGCACGGCAGAAGGCAGCCAAGTGGCACAGACCTCGATTACATAACTGGACATAAGTTATTTACTCTCAGCTGTCAGGCTGGGAAAGGGCTGCGAGAATTGAATTGAGCAAGTCATCTTCTACATTATTTCCATGATCCTCTCTAGTTCAAGCTGGTTCCCAAATTATACTTAGATATTTTTTTTGCTAATCAGCTGGGGACTTGTTTTATGCTTTCAACGGCACTTCAGCATTCTGCAGGTACAGTATATAAATAGTAGTTTCACAACACCCGTCTAATATAATGGTTGAGGACCAGCTTTTGTAAACAAACGTGCAGCTTTTTGTACAGCTAAATCTATACTTTATAGTATTGCTATCTGTCCATTCTCAGTGTCAATTGAGTGCATAAACCGTCCCTTCGAAATGGCTTAAAGAAAAAAATAATGCATCAATAGGTTCTCATTTTATAGCGCTGTGAATATAAGCTTTATAGCGGATTTGGGCTAGTATATTTTCTGGAAGGCTAGTTATAGAGCTAATAGCTGCTAACGTTATATCCAATGGCATTTTCGTTTTACAGATGCTACAGAAATAACTCAAACTGCATATGATCCGGACGATCCCAAAGCATGTATGCATGAAAGGGGGGGGGGGGGGGGGGCGGGGGACGTCATTTATCATTATTGATTACCAATAACCGTGTTCGTCTAAGTAGCCACATACGCTGGTCGGCTGGTTGAGTATCATAGCAAGCTCTGATCCGGCTGTAATTTACGTGAAAAAGATCTCACCATGAGCCGGTGGGATCATCCGAGCATTTCCCCGTTATCGATCGCTATCTGGTAGATCGATATGTCCATTGGCTGATGATAAATCCCCTTATTGCATGGTGAAATCTGCGATTCGAAACGTAATCCAAGCTACAGGCTGCAGATCCAGAATCCTGCTAACTGAAAACTCCATTGAAAGAAAACAAAGAGACTGATCCGTTCGCCCACAGGGCACATTGTAGTAGCGCGATAGTGCCCCTAAGAGAATCTGGCCGGTATTGCACATTGTCGAATTCATAGAGTAGGAAAGATCTGCAGTGCCGCTCTGCGACCTTGAACAGGTTATTAAAATGGAATAAAAGCAATAACAACTTCCCACGGATATCTCCGTGATTCTGTCCACAACGCATGGATTCGAAAGCCGGATATATCCGTGCTTCGTCCCCAATGTGTTAAGAGCGATGCACTGCTCTTTGTAATTTAGAACTGCACTGCTCCGTTGCCGCCTATACTCATTACATCAACACTGATTATTGTATTGTAAATGAGGGCTATTTTATTTTATTGAACTATTTTATTGCACTGCTGCATCATTTTACTCAGTCTATTCTATTTGACTTTTTTTTATTAGTCTATTTATTTTATTTTATTATTATTATCTTTTTCCTCCTTTTTTCAGTTTTTCTCCCATCCCAATGTTAGTCGTTATGCCAATTCCCAATCCCCTTCCTGGTCGTTGCGCACTCTACCCCCTACCATCGGTCTGGGAGGGCGGAGACTATCACATGCTTCCTCCGACACATGGGTACCCAGCCCACCGCTTCTTTTCACCTGGCAGTGCGGACTCTCACTGGGAGAGTGTAACGTGTGGAAGGTCACACTACCTCTCCCAGATCCTTCCCTTGCTGTGCAGGCGCCCCGACCGAACTGTAGGAGTCGCTGTTTACAACGACCAGGACCCACCCACTAACACTGCCAATTGTGTTAGTATGGATGGTCGGCCAAGCCGGATTCGATCCCACTGGCTCTGTGGTGGTAGACAGATGCTTAGTCCGCTGCGCTACCCGGCCGCACTATTACTGTCTATTTTAAAACTGAATCAAACAGTAAACAAAGAGGCCTATTGGGATGTTAGATCCTAATGTGAAAAACCTAATGTGATTTGCCTTACCATGGTTAGTTCATGGGCAGAGACGGGGGTGATAATCCAAGAGGGAAATTGAATTTAAAACAACCTATTGTCCGTACAACTCTCAAAAGCAAGTGCATCTCAGTTTGTGGGGTATCCATTTGGAATGGCTTTGAGGTAGCAATAAAAACAAGTAATACTATTGAAATGTTTAAATGCAGATATAAACAGGAATTCTTGGACAAGTATAAGTTAGAGGAGCTTGAAAATAACATGAACTAGTATTTTTGTAATTATTTATTTATCTTTTGCTGTAGTGGATAGGTATATTCTTTTTTGATATTGATAGATAACTTATTACATATTAATATGATATTGCAAGGAAGGGGCAGGACCAGATAAGCTTTGCTTCATTCCGTCCCTTCTCGAACAAAACCATCGTCTTGAGCTATGCTGATTATTGTATATATAATATATATATATATATTTTGTTATTACAAATGTCTGTGTTTGTTTTATGGTTGAAATGTTCGAGATAAATAAAGATCAAATCAAGTTTAGTTTATTTAGGATCCCCATTAGTTGTTACCTCAGTAACAACTACTCCACTTTATGCTTGTTTTATATGTCTATGTCACATTTAGAGTTTAGAGGCCATGTGCATTTGTACATTTGCATGATATCTAATGATAGTTACTTCAATATGTATATAATAATCGGAGACAATTGATCTCAAGAATGAAAAAAGCATTTTGATTTGGTCTGAAGCCATTACTTACAATTTGAGTAATAAGTTGAGAGGCCTCTGTCTGACTGCCAACTAGCAATAGTGTCAGACCAAGTTCAAACACTACAAACTTCTGCATCGCAGAGAGGTACTGCTCGGTGAGTCTGGTTCTCTCTACAAGCACAATCTCCAAGGAACTGCTGTTGGCCTTGAAAAGAGAGGGTAATCATTATTTTGGACAGAATAAAATGGAGAGACTGGATACAAGAACTGTTATCATACAGGGCGGCTACGTGGTGCAGTGGGCAAGGCGCTCACCACGAATACTGGAGACGCTGGGTTCGCCTGTTCGAGCCCAGCGCTCCACATTGCTTTCAGTTTAGCTGGTCATCCGTACTAATACACATTGGCAGTAGGGCTGCAACGATTAGTCGACATAATCGACGACGTCGATTATAAAAAATCGTTGACGAGAAATTGTTGCGTCGATTAGTCATTAAAAAAAAATTTAATTTTTTTTTTTTTTTTTGTGCACTACCTATCTTTGTGAGAGTGGCTTCTCAGGGTTCCAGACAACATCATAACATGCTGATCCCATAGCAAATTTTTGGACATTGAAAACATTGTTCCCCTGCAGGAGATGATGATCAGACTAGACACACAATACATTACACACGCACTCCTCTCACTCACACACAGCAATCAGAGTAAGACACACACATACACACTCCTCTCACTCACACACAGCGATCAGAGTAAGACACACACACATTCACACTCCTCTCACTCACACACAGCGATCAGAGTAAGACACACACATACACAAATTACACAGTACACACCTCTCACTCACACAGCGATCAGAGTAAGACACACACACAAATTACACAGTACACACACTCCTCTCACTCACACAGCGATCAGAGTAAGACACACACACAAATTACACAGTACACACGGACTCCTCTCACACACAGCAAACAAAAGTTATTTAAAGTACACTTCCACTTTAATTTGTATTATTTAATTTATTTATCTTGTTATGAGTGATTGCTGTATTGTTCTTCAAATACATTTTCATTTAAAGTGGCTTAAAGATCCAAATTCAAATGTTTCATGAGTCATTATTTTAATTTGCTATGGGATCATCATGTTATGATGTTGTTGTTTGGTCCTGACAAGAGTCTCAAAGTCTGGGGTGATGGTAGACAAGCAACTCTGAGGTCATGCTCAATGTCCAATCTGTTCCTCTGCTCTGTCTTCAGCTGGACCAGAGCTGAGAAGCCACTTTCACAAAGATAGGTAATTAAAAAAAAAAAAAAAATCTTTTTTTTTTTTGTTGTTGTTTACATTGGTTTTCGATTAGTCGACTAATCGAAAAAATAATCGGCAGATTAGTCGACTACCAAATTAGTCATTAGTTGCAGCCCTAATTGGCAGTATTAGGGGGTGGGAAACTGATGGGTGGGGATCGGGCATTGTGGACAGCGACTCCTACAGGTCGGTTGGTGCGCCTGCGCAGTAGAATCAGGAAGCGATGGGGGCAGCGCCCCTCCAAAGCGCAGACCCCTGACGCTGAAAGATCGCGCCGCGCAGGTGAAAAGATGAGACTGCTGTTACCTCGAGTATAGGAGGGGACTCATGCTATGTATGACTTAGTCCACATTGCAGCCGGCTTGTGGGAGGCAAGAAACAGGGTTCGAGACGGGGGAGGGTTGAATTGGACGATACGAAATTGGGATGGGAGAAAAATAGAAAATGGGAGAAAAAGTGGATCAAACAAAAAAGAACGGTTATCATACATGGACAGTAATGTAACATGAATGCTTTTTATACTTCCTACTCATGTTTCTAAAGCGAACAAGCTTTCTTTTGTAGTCATTTCCTGCCACAATGTCACATTCAGACACATAGAAGATGCAGCTTCTGTTGGGCAGATGAAAGTCCACTACACCAAGTTGATTTTCAAAGAATTTTGACACCTCCACCTACAGTACAAAAGACAATCAATGTAATCAATGACAGTTGTGTGGTCCTTAATTAGAGAGAGACTTAATGACTGAGAATATGACATGGTTTTTTTTCTTCTTTTTCTGTCATTGTCCTGTGATTTATCATTGATTTTTACTGTTACTGTATTGTTTGTCTAATTTTATGTTAAAAAAGGGAAAATAAAAAACATTTGTTCAAAAAAAAAAGACATGATTGGTTTCTCTGACACAACAACACAGGTCCCGTTTGATTGAAAATGAATGGGTACAATACAGTACGGCTCAATACACACAATTGTTAAGGGGATGCAGACCAGAGAAAGACTTTCGTCTCGTTTACATCAGGGTCCCCCATTTTTTATTCATCATAACATTTATGACATACACGACACAGATATACAGTACTGTTACATCCAGACATTTATGACATACAAGATATACAAATATACAGTACGGTTTATTTACATTTCTCTAAAAGAGTATACATTTGAGGGGGAAGAAACTGTACATTGGAGGGGGTTGGGGGGGGGGGGGGGGGTTTGGACATTTACCGGGGCCAGTTTCGAATTGCAGCCTCCCGTAGGGGATTCACATTATTTTACGGCTGTGGGTAGGGCGTTCCACATTGTTGTGGCATAATTGTGAAACGTGTTTAGTCCCTTGTTTGAGCCAAATCTGGGTTGAACATGAATTGTGGAACTCCCTCTGGTGTTGTGGTCATGGTATTCACTGACCTTTGGGAAGTATTTCGACATGTACATGGGTACCTTAGTGGTGTAGTGTATCTTGTAGACCAGGCCTATTGCAAGTTGCTGTACTCTGTCGTCTACTCTAACCCATCCTAGGTTGTCAAAATGGGCAGGGGTGAGGTGGGTTTTAGGAGTAAGGTCAAGCAGTAGTCTGACCAGTTTGTTTTGTGATGTTTGTAATCTTGTTTTAGTGCCTTTGGTACCATGAGGTGCAAGCATAGTCGTAGTACCCTTGTATGAGTGTAACAATAATAATCATAATCAAAACCGCTCTCAAAGAGCACCTATGCTGCAATTCGAAACTGGCCCCTGTAAATATCCAAACCCCCCCACCCCTCCAATGTACAGTTTCTTCCCCCTCAAATATATATACTCTTTTAGAAACCCTGTCTCTTAAACAGTACTGTATATTTGTATGTCATAAATGTAACAGTACTGTTTATCTGTATGTTGTGTACGTCATAAATATTACTATGAATTGAAAATGGGGGACCCTGATGTAAACGAGACGAAAGTCTCTGGTCCGACTCCATCCCCTGCAAAAAAAAATTTCATCAATGACAAAACTGAGGAAAACAAAAATAAACCACGTGAACTTTGGAAATTACTCAATAATCAACTAGGCTGCAGTAAAAAACTTAAAACCAGGTTCTCAAACATAAACATAAAGACGGACAACACGCTCATCACAGACAAACTGGATGTAGCCAATTACTTAAACACTTTCTTCACAAACATAGCCACAACACTGGTAAACAAACTACCCTCCCACTCAGGGCAGTATGGGGTAGAACACATAGTAGCATACTACAAGAACCTAGGCGTCCACAAAGACGATTTCAAACTGGAAATGGTAACTACAGATGAGGTACTCAATAAACTGAGCGCCCTCCAACCGAACAAGGCCACTGGCCATGACAACATCCCCTCCAAATTCCTCAGAGACTCAGCAGCCGCCATCACCCCAGTCATCACACACATAATAAACCTCTCCATAAAACAGGGACACGTCCCCAAGGACTTCAAAATAGCGAGAGTAACACCCCTGCACAAAAAGGGCAGCAAATTAAACCCAGGCAACTACCGCCCTGTTTCTATCCTTACATCCATCTCGAAAGTCATGGAAAAAATAGTATACGAACAGGTCGAAAAGTACCTTACGGATAAAAATCTAATCTACGAATTCCAATCTGGCTTCAGAACATCCCACTCCACTGACACATGCCTTCTCTATTTGAACGACCACATCAAGCAAGAGGTGGACGCGGGCAAATACTGCGGCATGGTCATGCTAGACCTACAAAAGGCCTTCGACACTGTCAATCACACCATTCTGATTGACAAGCTAAAAGCAATTGGTTTTGATAGTTTATCAGTGAGCTGGATACAATCCTACCTGGAGAGGAGAGAACAGGTGGTGGAGGTAAACGGTACCCTATACCCCCCCCCCCCCCCCTCACAGTAAACTGTGGTGTTCCACAAGGAAGCATACTAGGACCGCTACTGTTCCTAATTTATGCAAATGACATGTCGTCAGCTTGTGACTGCAACTTGTTCCTGTTTGCGGACGACTCAGCCCTGCTGGTCTCTGACAAGAACAAGTTACAGGTTGAAAAAACCCTCAGCTCGGAACTAGGCAAAATCTGCATATGGCTCGCCGACAACAAACCATCATTACACATGGGCAAAACAGAGTGCATTCTCTTCGGTTCAAATAACAAACTCAGCAAGACCGACGGCTTCTCAGTTACAGTGGGTGACAATATTGTCACAAGGAAAGATGAAATTACCTACCTGGGTTCCATCCTAGAGGCTAATCTTTCCTGTGACAAAATGGCATCCAATGTAATAAAAAAGATCAACCAACGAACTCGATTCTTGTACCGGATCTCCTCTCTGGTAAACAAGAATACCCTGAAGACTCTGGCAGGAGCACTCATTCAAGGGTACTACGACTATGCTTGCACCTCATGATACCAAAGCACCTCAAAGGCACTAAAAACCAAATTACAAACATCTCAAAACAAACTGGTCAGACTACTGCTTGACCTGACTCCTAGAACCCACCTCACCCCTGCCCACTTTGCCAACCTAGGATGGCTTAGAGTAGACGACAGAGTACAGCAATTTGCAATGGGCCTGGTCTACAAGATACACTACACTACACGACCAAGGTACCCATGTACATGTCAAAATACTTCCCAAAGGTCAGTGAATACCACGATCACAACACCAGAGGGAGCTCCACAAATCATTTAAAACCCAGATTCGGCTCAAACAAGGGACTAAACACATTTCGCAATTATGCCACATCAATGTGGAACGCCCTACCCAAAGCTCTAAAGGAATGTGAATCACTACCCACTTTCAAAAACACTCAAAAAAACACCTACGGGAGACTGCAATTCGAAACTGGCCCCTACAAATGTCCTAACCCAGTTGTACAGTAAAGACCAAGTATGGCCTTGTCAGTATTCCAATGTACAGTGCCCTCCACCCTACCCCCCCCCCCCCCCCCCCACCTCCAATGTACAGCCCCACCCAACCCCACCCCACCTACCCAACCTCCTCCAATGTACAGTTTCTATGTCAAATGTATGTCAGTATTCCAATGTACAGTGTACAGTGTGTGTCCCCCCCCCCCCCCCCCCCACCTCCAATGTACAGCCCCACCCAACTCCACCCCACCTACCCAACCTCCTCCAATGTACAGTTTCTATGACTAATGTATATACACTCTTTTTCTGGATTTTTTTAGTATCACAAACAGTACTGTATTTGCAAATCTGGTATGTCATAAATGTATAGATGTAGCAGTACTGTCTATCTGTATGTCGTGTGGTGTGTGTCATATGATAAATTGAAAATGGGGCACCCTGATGTAAACAAGACGAAAGTCTTTCTCTGGTCTGCATCCCCTTAACAATTGTATGTATTGAGCTGTACTGTACGTCTGTACCCATTCTGCAATCTGTTAATAAACGTTTCAATCAATCTATCAATCAAGGTTCCCAGGGTTGTTTGAATGCATCCGTGGTGGTTTTAATGCTTTACCGTAAACCTGGAACTAATCGCGCACTCGAAAAATAGGAGCGGCTGGTTTGACCACGCAAAAAGTGAAAGACGGCTCACTTGACCGCAGTGAATTATCCCTTTGTATATTTTTCTCAAGTGACCCTGTCACACATGTTTTTTATATGGCCATAACATAAGGTATATACCTGGTAGCGCGCTACATACCTGTTCGTTGCGCAGCGCTGTCGGGACCGTTTGACTTTATTCTTTGAACTTCGAAAAGTCTTCAAACAGCGCTCCTTGTCCGAGCGCTATTCAACTTCAAACAGCGCTCCTTGTCCGAGCGCTATTCAATAAACTGCTTGCGCGCAGGACAGCTCCCTGGTCCGTCCGCTCGTCCAAACGGTGCTGGGCAGCTGGTGGTCCGTCCGCTCGTCCTGGCGGTGCTGGGCAGCTCCTCCTGGTCCGTCCGCTCGTCCAAACGGTGCTGGGCAGCTCCTCCTGGTCCGTCCGCTCGTCCACACGGTGCTGGGCAGTGGGCAGCTCCTCCTGGTCCGTCCGCTCGTCCTGACGGTGCTGGGCAGCTCCTCCAGTCCTGGTCCGTCCGCTCGTCCTGACTGTGCTGGGCAGCTCCTCCTGGTCCGTCCGCTCGTCCTGACGGTGCTGGGCAGCTCCTGATCCGTCCGCTCGTCCTGACGGTGCTGGCGTGTCTTGGTCCACTCCAGATTGTCCACGTTCCGCGCAATTCCAAGCGAAACGGTGAACCAAACAGTTGTCACTAATGTCTTGCAGCGGCCTCAGAAATCAAAACGCTGTCTCGCTGATCAGCTGTTGGATCTTGAGCGCCGAGCGCGATTATCCTCGTCTTCCAATAAATAACAAAGGCAATTGTCCATTTCAAACGAAGAGCCTCAACAGTTGTTGACTAATGTAGAGCCTTTACCTATAAGTAATAAGCCTACTGCTAGGGGCAAGTGGGCTGGTTTGAGTTAGACGCATGCTTGAAGAATTCAATGTCCAGAGTGCTCGTATCATTTTCGATATGCCAATCCTTTTATTTACCTTTTTTCCACCAAGTAATATAATACATAAAACTCTTTAACTAATTACACTGAACGAACACGACAAGACACGGTCAAAAACAAGACACGGTTTGGCTATTCCCCTTGCACACCTGGGGCTCGTCACCCACTGATCCGTATAATGGGTAACCACCCCCTGTGGTGGTTGCCATGGTGACTGATAACGCCACACCTCTGCACCGTGAGTTAAAATAAAACGAAGTAAACAGAAGGGCATTTTGGCTCCAACATGTATTGTGTGTCTAGTTTTATGTTAAAAAAGGGAAAATAAAAAACATTTGTTCAAAAAAAAATCCCTCCTTCTTGGTTTTTAAGTTATGAGTGAACGTTCATGACATTTACATTAATATCTCCATCGTGTGGATTGGAGTATGTAACGCAACACATCCTACCCTAGGGGGGGGGGGGGGGGGGGGGGTCGCCAGATGATGAAAAAAAAAAAAAAAAATCTGAATGTTGAATGTTCCATCAGAGGGGGGAGCTTGTGGTGGTAGTGGAGCGGCTATAGACCACTGCACTTAATATAAACATTAGTCTACCTGGAGACTCAATGAGGTAATTGTAGATGTCGCCATAAGACGCGTCTGGCCATTGGGTGGGATAATTTTTCCATTATCCTGTTCGGCTGAAATGACACTGGCCACCAAGCAGGCACAAGCTCTGCTCCACCCAACCTGGTACCCCTCTCCCCTCCCCTCCCATTTAATAGAGTGTCCGCCATTTTGTGTACATTTAGAACGGTTAATTAATAATTTTGTATTTGTCAATCTCATTATTTAAATACAGTCAGGGTTGTGTAGCCCCTTAGCTACAAGTAGTCTGACCAGTTTGTTTTGTGATGTTTGTAATCTTGTTTTTTAGCGCCTTTGAGGTGCTTTGGTACCATGAGGTGCAAGCATAGTTGTAGTACCCTTGAATGAGTGCTCCTGCCAGAGTCTTCAGGGTATTATTTTTTACCAGAGAGGAGATCCAGTACAAGAATCTAGTTCGTTGGTTGACTTTTTTGATTACATTGGATGCCATTTTGTCACAGGAAAGATTTGCCTCTAGGATGGAACCCAAGTATGTAATTTCATCTTTCCTTGTGACAATATTGTCACCCACTGTAACTGAGAAGCCGTTGGTCTTGCTGAGTTTGTTATTTGATCCGAAGAGAATGGACTTTTTTTTTTTTACCCAGGTGTAACGATAGTTTGTTATCAGCAAGCCAGGTGCAGATTCTGCCGAGTTCCGAGCTAAGGGTTTTTTCAACCTGTAACTTGTTCTTGTCAGAGACCAGCAGGGCTGAGTCATCCGCGAACAGGAACAAGTTGCAGTTACAAGCTGGATGACATGTCATTTGCATACATTAGGAACAGTAACGGTCCTAGTATGCTTCCTTGTGGAACACCACAGCTCATTGGGAGGGGGGGGGGGGGTAGAGTACCGTTTACCTCTGTTCTCTCCCCTCCAGGTAGGATTGCATCCAGCTCACTGATAGACTATCAAAACCAATTGCTTTTAGCTTGTCCATCAGGATGGAGTGATTGACAGTGTCGAAGGCCTTTTGTAGGTCCAGCATGACCATGCCTCAGTATTTGCCCGCGTCCACCTCTTGTGCCAAATGTCTCATCCAACATTATGAAACAATCAGTGGCTGATAAGATAACATGTATTGTGGGGTAAATAGACATTAAGATTATGAACTTAATTAAAATTGTTATGGTTTGAAACCGACCCCAACAGCACGGCACAGACAGGTAGTTCAGAGTTAGCCAAAGACTAGGGCGTATTTATTTCTGAAACAGGAATGAGCGAAATAACAATAAGAACAACAAAGGGGATCTGTTCTTGGCAGAGTTGTCTGCGGCTCTGCAGATCGTCCCGGTATTGAGATGGAGAAGCGGCGAAGCGCCACTGCCTCTGCGGCTCTGCAGCTACTCCAGGATCCAACTCGGGGAGGAACGGAGAGAGAGAGAGAGAGTGGCCAATAAACAAGCCAACGGAATACAGAGGCAGTCCAGTCCTCCTTAGCTGAGTCCAGAATAAACACACGGGACTTAATCTTCAGTGTTACCAACACACAAGTTTAGCTGAGCCCAGTACAATCCCACGTGACTTAATCTTCAGTGTTACCAACACACAAGTTTAGCTGAGTCCAGTACAAAACAAAAACGGCAAATCTTCAGTGTTATCCAAACACACAGAAAACAGAGAATCCAAAAGGTTCGTTCCAAAAACTCACCAAAGCGCAAATGCGCAAAGCGGGCAATGAGGCACAGCTCCAACGGATGATATAGATACACAACAGCGGCGACTGCCATAGACGTCCTGAAGAAAAACAGACGAGGCACAACAACGGGGGGAACAGGCGGTAGCAGTGGTAATCCAAAACGACCCGACAACGATTGACAGAAAGACCCAAGTATATGAAGGGCTCTGGGCGCTGATTACAAACAACCGACAGGTGCGTGACGGAAATTGGTACTTGACCTAGAAGCATGTGGTGGTGGTGGCAATGAGCCAATCCTCCTCACAGTACCTTGAAGCGTGTGGCGGGAATGGGCCAATCCTCACAAAAATTGTAAAACAATGAGTATTAAACAAGGATTTACACTGAAAACAGTAGGCTACTGCTGATTTAATGTAGCTGACAGATATCAACATGCTTTTAGTATCTCAAATATAATGAATGTGCTGGCTAGAATGAATTATTATAGTCATTAAGTCAACAAATAATACAAGGCCCTTAGTTGGGCTTGTTCTGCGGTTTAAGCAAGCTATCATAAACTAAAAGATGATTGTTTGTAGTGCCTTTTAGACTGATTGATTGATTGATTGAAAACTTTATTAACAGATTGCAGAATGGGTACAGTACAGTACAGCTCAATACATACAATTGTTAAGGGGATGCAGACCAGAGAAAGACTTTCGTCTTGTTTACATCAGGGTCCCCCATTTTCAATTCATCGTAACATATATGACATACATGACATACAGATAGACAGTACTGCTACATCTATACATTTATGACATACCAGATTTGCAATTACAGTACTGTTTGTAATACAAAAAGAGTCCAGAAAAAAAAAGAGTATATACATTTGACGTAGAAACTGTACATTGGATTGGGTAGGTGGGGGTGGGGGGGGACTGTACATTGGAGGTGGTTGGGTGGGTGGGGGGGGGGTTGGGTAGGAGGGGTGGGTGGGGGACACTGTACAACTGTACAAACAAAACTGTACATTGGATTATTGACAAGACCATACTTGGTAATTTACTGTACATTGGAGGGGGTTGTGTTCGGACATTTACAGGGGCCAGTTTCGAGTTGCAGTCTCCCTTAGGTGTTTTTTGTTTTTGAAAGTGGGTAGTGATTCACATTCCTTTACAGCTTTGGGTAGGGCGTTCCACATTGATGTGGCATAATTGCGAAACGTGTTTAGTCCCTTGTTTGAGCCGAATCTGGGTTTAACATGATTTGTGGAGCTCCCTCTGGTGTTGTGATCGTGGTATTCACTGACCTTTGGGAAGTATTTTGTCATGTACATGGGTACCTTGGTCGTGTAGTGTATCTTGTAGACCAGGCCCATTGCAAGTTGCTGTACTCTGTCGTCTACTCTAAGCCATCCTAGGTTGTCAAAGTGGGCAGGGGTGAGGTGGGTTCTAGGAGTAAGGTCAAGCAGTAGTCTGACCAGTTTGTTTTGAGATGTTTGTAATTTTGTTTTTAGCGCCTTTGAGGTGCTTTGGTACCATGAGGTGCAAGCATAGTCGTAGTACCCTTGAATGAGTGCTCCTGCTAGAGTCTTCAGGGTATTCTTGTTTACCAGTGAGGAGATCCGGTACAAGAATCGAGTTCGTTGGTTGACTTTTTTTTATTACATTGGATGCCATTTTGTCACAGGAAAGATTTGCCTCTAGGATGGAACCCAGGTAGGTAATATCTTCTTTCCTTGTGACAATATTGTCACCCACTGTAACTGAGAAGCCGTCGGTCTTGCTGAGTTTGTTATTTGAACCGAAGAGAATGGACTCTGTTTTGCCCATGTGTAATGATAGTTTGTTATCAGCGAGCCATATGCAGATTTTGCCTAGTTCTGAGCTGAGGGTTTTTTCAACCTGTAACTTGTTCTTGTCAGAGACCAGCAGGGCTGAGTCGTCCGCAAACAGGAACAAGTTGCAGTCACAAGCTGACGACATGTCATTTGCATAAATTAGGAACAGTAGCGGACCTAGTATGCTTCCTTGTGGAACACCACAGCTTACTGTGAGGGGGGGGGGGATAGGGTACATTTCAATCTTCTTTTTTACACTCTTTTTTGTTCACCGCAAAGTACCTCCTCCACCACCCACCCCCCCCCACCCACCTCCTCCAATGTACAGTTTCTTCGTCAAATGTATCTTTTTTGTTTTTTTTAACTCTTTTTGTATCACAAACAGTACTGTATTTGTAAATCTGGTATGTCATAAATGTATAGATGTAGCAGTACTGTCTATCTGTATGTCATGTATGTCATATATGTTATGATGAATTGAAAATGGGGGACCCTGATGTAAACAAGTTGAAAGTCTTTCTCTGGTCTGCATCCCCTTAACAATTGTGTGTATTGAGCCATACTGTATTGTACCCATTCTGCAATCTGTTAATACAAATTTCAATCAATCAATCAAACCTTTTCTGACCATTCACTGTGTTTGTTTGCAATGGTTTGCGGCGAACACAAAGCTAACGTTTGAAATCCTTTCCAAACGTTTGCCTTGTTTGCTGAATTTTGACACACTTAACGTTAAACTAATAAAACGTGATTCACATTCAGTACTGCGGTCCTTGGTTTTCCAATTCAGCAAGGGGCACTGTTGCGAAAAACAAGGGCCCTGAGACTGTAGGTCTCCGGGGCGGCAGCTAGCTACCTGCCACTCCGTCGATCCGATACCAAGTAAATACAGCGTGGCCATTATTGATACAGTGTAGCGCTGAGATAAAGGAGTCGGAGGCGGTGTATCGAAATTGAACCTAATTCCTTTATTCATCAGCAAAATAACAACAATGTCAACGTAGTCAAATCGATAGATAGAATGAATGCTTGTAGCAGGAAGTGCCACACACAATATCGTCCGGGGGGAACTACTATTCCCAACAACAGTTCTGTGTGAATTATGTACAGTCACTACAATAGATACTTTTTACTTAGAAAAGCAGCTTACCTACTTTCATGTAGGGGAGAGCAATGCGTCACAATTTATTAAGTGAATGCTCATCAATATGCACATTTTAATGAAATTAGTGTGTTTTCAGATGTTTGTATAAGTTAGTAACCCTAACCCTAACCCTGAATTATGTACAGTCACTACACAAGCCCCCCCAGAATTCACCCATAGTCAAAATCCCCCCGGCGTGGGGGAACAATTGCCCGGCCTCGGCGCGTGCGGAAAACCGGGGGCGGGGAGGGCGGAGCGGCGTAAGTGCTTGCGCCCTCCACGACACCCGGGGGCACGAAGCGGCCTCGGCGAGCGCGGAAAACCGGGGGCGGAGAGGGGGAAGCGTCGCAAGCGCCCGTACCCTCTCCGACACCCGGGGGCACTGGCATCGGTGAGGCTGCCGGAGGCTCCGTGGGAGGCGGCTCCCGGGGCAACGGCGGACGACCCCTGCGGGGGGGAAGGGCCAACTCCAAAGGTTGGGAAACGTCCATGTGAGCAGGCTTGATCCTGTCTATTGACACGGTCTCCGTCCTACCGCCCATGTCGACCATGAGGTCCTTAACACCGTGTCGCAGGACCCTAAACGGGCCATCGTAAGGGGGGCGTAGGGGCCCACGGTGCGCGTCGTGGCGAACAAAAACGTACTCCGCCGTGTGCAGGCTGCGCGGCACCCGGGAAACGGGGGTACCATGCTGCGACGTGGGAATCGGGGCGAAGGTCTGAGCCGCTTCCCGCAGGGTGGAACGTTGGCTGGCCGCGGACCAAGGGGTTGTCGCGTCCGGAATAAAATCCCCCGAGACGCGCAATGTCTGGCCGTATAACAGCTCCGCGGACGAGGACTGCAGGTCCTCTTTGGGGGCACTCCTAAGTCCGAGCATGACCCACGGCAGTTTATCCACCCAGTTGCCGTCCGTCAGGCCTGCGCGCAGCGCTGCCTTCATGGACCGGTGGAAACGTTCGCATAGCCCGTTGGCCTGCGGGTGGTACGCGGTGGTACGGTGCAGCTTAACCCCCGCTGGCGACCGCGTTCCAGAGCTCCGAGGTGAACTGCGAGCCCCGGTCGGAGGAGAGGTCGGACGGGGTGCCGAAACGTGCGACCCACGTGCTGATAAAGGTGCGGGCCACGTCGGAAGAAGATGTCGAGGCGAGGGGAACGGCTTCCGGCCAACAGGTAGGTAAACCCGTGAGAGGAAGGAAGCGGGCCCACGAGGTCAACGTTGACGTGGTCGAATCTCCTCTCGGGAACTACGAATGTCACAAGCGGGGCCTTGGTATGTCGGTGCAATTTAGCCCGTTGGCAGGATACACACGCGTCGACCCAGGTCATCGCGTCTTTCTTGAGCCCTCGCCACACAAATTTCTGTGACACCAACCTGCTCGAAGGCTTCCTACCGGGGTGAGACAGGTCGTGCACCGCCTCGAAAGCCCGCCTGCGCCAGTCTATAGGGACCAGCGGCCGGTGGTTTCCGGTGGAGAGGTCACAGAGCAGGGACGCGCCCGAGCCGCCAATCGCGACGTCCCTGAGGCGCAAACTGGTATCCGCTGTCCTGAGGGCCTGGATGTCGTGGTCGGAGGCCTGTTCCGAGCCCATGGCGACGTAGTCGAGGCCCAGTTGCACAGCTCCGATGACGACCCTGGATAGGCAGTCTGCGACCACGTTGGCTTTCCCGGCGATATGCCGTATGTCTGTAGTGTATTCGGAAATATACGAGAGTTGGCGCTGTTGTCGCGCGGACCACGGTTCAGCCACCTTGGACATGGAGAACGTGAGGGGTTTGTGGTCGACGAAGGCCGTAAACTCCCGGCCATACAGCATGAAACGGAAATGGCGCACCGCCAACAAGAGGCCTAGGAGCTCTCTGTCAAATGCGCTGTACTTGCGCTCCCTGGGGGTCAGTTGACGGCTGAAAAACGGCAGCGGTTGCCAGGCGCCGTCAACATACTGTTCATGAACCGCGCCCACCGCGTAGTCTGACGCGTCGGTGGTAATGGCGACCGGGGCCCCCGGCGACGGGTGCGCCAACATGGCGGCATCCGCCAGGGCCGTCTTGGTGGCCGCGAAGGCTGTCGTCCTCTCCGCCGTCCAGTCAACAGGCTGGTTGGGGGACTTGTCCTTCAGAGCCTCGTAAAGCGGCCGCATGGTGTGGGCTGCCCGGGGGATGAACCGGTGATAAAACCGTCGGGGGTCGTGGGAAAGCGGAAACAGCTTCCACCTTCGACGGATGTCCGAGGAACTGTATGGAGGTCAACCCGAACTGGCACTTAGCCGGGTTGATGATTAGGCCGTGTTGGCCAAGCCTCGTAAAGAGGCACCGGAGGTGCGCCAGGTGCTCTTCGGGCGAGGAGCTGGCAACGAGGATGTCGTCCAGATAGACAAAAATAAACGGCGTGTCTCTGAGCGTTGAGTCCATTAGCCTCTGGAAAGACTGTGCCGCGTTCTTAAGTCCGAACGGCATCCGTAGGAACTCGAATAGACCGAAGGGTGTTACCACCGCCGTCTTCGGGACGTCCAAGGGGTGTACCGGCACTTGGTGGTAACCGCGTACCAGGTCTACTTTTGAAAAGAACAGCTTACCCGCCAGGTGCCCTGAGAAGTCCTGGATGTGGGGGATCGGGTAGCGGTCTGGCGTGGTAGCGTCGTTGAGGCGTCTGTAGTCACCGCACGGTCTCCATCCCCCGTCAGCTTTGGGCACGATGTGCAGCGGCGAGGCCCAGGGACTGTCCGAGCGTCGGATAATCCCCAACCTCTCCATGTTGGCGAACTCTGACCTAGCAACTGCTAGTCTGTCAGGGTTGAGCCAGCGGGCCCTAGCATACACGGGAGCTCCTTGAGTCTCGATGTGATGCTCGACCCCGTGTTTGGTGGTCACGGCCGAGAATGTAGGCTGTGTCAAGCTGGGAAACTCCCGCAGTAGGCGTTGGTACACATCACCTTCTGCGAGCGAGCTGGCTAGCCCGCTATATACTACTTCATTGCGCATACATGTCAAGGAAGCATATGTCTCGGCGTCTACCAGGCGGCCGTGCCTCACGTCCACGAGGAGCCCATGTGCACAGAGGAAATCCGCCCCGAGTAGTGGGAACGAGATGTCGGCCGTGACAAACTCCCATGTGAACCGCTGTCCCCCAAAGCACAACTCCACGGTCCTCGTGCCGTAGGTGCGGATCGGGTTACCGTTGGCGGTCGTCAGTCGCGGACCCCCATCCCCGCCGGCGGTGTCCTCCACCGTCGCCGGTAGGACGCTCCTCTGTGCTCCGGTGTCGACCGGAGAGTGTGTCCTTAATGAACAGTAGCCTGTTCGACGTACCTGCGCTCACGGCCGCTACTGGGCGCAGGTGTTGGCGTTTCCCGCCCTGACAAAAGTACAAGGTGGGCGGCACTTTGTTGCTCTCGCGCCGAAGCGCGCATGGAAATAACACGGGCCTGTGTCATTATTGCCGTCGGCCGCGGCGCCTCTCTCCATCTTCGCCCCTCCCCCTCTGGGCATGTGCGCCCGTGCCGGGGCTAGCACCTCTGGGGCTAAGTGCTGCGTGGCCAGGTAGAAACGGTCCGCCTCTTCTGCTAGAGCACGGGGATCCACAATCGTTGTATTGGCGAGTGCCGTCTGTACCTGTGGCGGCATGTGTCTGAGGAACAGCTCTTTAAATAAAAGATTAGGCTGTTCGGCACCCAGTAGGTTCAGCATCATCTCCATGTGCTCTGACGGCTTGCTGTCTCCCAAGCCCTGTATAGCCAGCAAGCGTCGGGCCCGCTCAGACTGTAATAACTCAAATATCCTGAGTAGGTGCGTCTTAAACGCCTCATATTTATTCTGGGCCGGTGGAGCCGTAATGAAGCCTACCGTCCTCGCCGCCGTAGTGTTGTTCAGGCTCGAGACGACGTGGAAGTATTTTGCGGCGTCATCCACAATTCCCCGTAGGGCGAATTGCGCCTCAGTTTGGGCGAACCATGCAGCTGCCGACTGCTCCCAAAACTCCGGCAGTCTGAGAAAAACGGCGTTGTTTGCCATGTTCGTCGTATTAACTGTCTTGGAAACTTCTTCGAGACTAATGTTGGGGTCACCAGTGTAGCGCTGAGATAAAGGAGTCGGAGGCGGTGTATCGAAGTTGAACCTAATTCCTTTATTCATCAGCAACATAACAACAATGTCAACGTAGTCGAATCGATAGATAGAATGAATGCTTGTAGCAGGAAGTGCCACACACAATATCGTCCGGGGGGAACTACTATTCCCAACAACAGTTCTGTGTGAATTATGTACAGTCACTACAATAGATACTTTTTACTTAGAAAAGCAGCTTACCTACTTTCATGTAGGGGAGAGCAATGCGTCACAATTTATTAAGTGAATGCTCATCAATATGCACATTTTAATGAAATTAGTGTGTTTTCAGATGTTTGTATAAGTTAGTGGTGTTGCCACAGTACCTAATTTGTTTTCTGCAAACATCGCAACTTGCAATATTGTGGTCTATAGCTGTAAAACAACACCAACCGGCGTTCCTCTTCTTCTACACTTTTTAACACATTTTGTACTTCATGATTGATTGATTGATTGAAAAGTTTATTAACAGATTGCAGAATGGGTACAGTACAGTACAGTTCAATACATACAATTGTTAAGGGGATGCAGACCAGAGAAAGACTTTCGTCTTGTTTACATCAGGGTCCCCCATTTTCAAATCATCATAACATATATGACATACATGACATACAGATAGACAGTACTGCTACATCTATACATTTATGACATATCAGATTTGCAAATACAGTACTGTTTGTGATACAAAAGTGTCCAGAAAAGGAGTGTATATACATTTGGCGTAGAAACTGTACATTGGAGGAGGTTGGTTGGGTGGGGTGGGGTTGGGTGGGTTGGGTGAGGGCTGTACATTGGAGGTGGGGGGGGGTTGGGTAGGGGACACACACACATTTTACACTGTACATTGGAATATTGACAAAGCCTTACTTGGTCATTTACTGTACAACTAGGTTAGGACGTTTGTAGGGGCCAGTTTCGAATTGCAGTCTCACGTAGGTGTTTTTTGAGAGTGTTTTTGAAAGTGGGTAGTGATTCACATTCCTTTACAGCTTTAGGTAGGGCGTTCCACATTGATGTGGCATAATTGCGAAACGTGTTTAGTCCCTTGTTTGAGCCGAATCTGGGTTTTACATGATTTGTGGAGCTCCCTCTGGTGTTGTGATCGTGGTATTCACTGACCTTTGGGAAGTATTTTGACATGTACATGGGTACCTTGGTCGCGTAGTGTATCTTGTAGACCAGGCCCATTGCAAGTTGCTGTACTCTGTCGTCTACTCTAAGCCATCCTAGGTTGTCAAAGTGGGCAGGGGTGAGGTGGGTTCTAGGAGTCAGGTCAAGTAGTAGTCTGACTAGCTTGTTTTGAGATGTTTGTAATTTGTTTTTTAGTGCCTTTGAGGTGCTTTGGTACCATGAGGTGCAAGCATAGTCGTAGTACCCTTGAATGAGTGCTCCTGCTAGAGTCTTCAGGGTATTCTTGTTTACCAGAGAGGAGATCCGGTACAAGAATCGCGTTCGTTTGCATTTGTACTTAATTTGTACTTTAGTTTGTTTATTATTTTGTAGTGTTTGGCCTTTATTATTTTTACTGTATGAATCACAGTCTCAGGGGGCTCATACAGAACCAAGCATTTCACTGTAATGTACACCTTATATATGACAAATAAAAGAAAACTTGAAAACGTATATCATCATCAGGGGTGTAAAGTAGGCTACTTGAGTAATTGTACTTCGTTACAATACTTAAGTACTGTTTTTGGGGATTTGTACTTTATGATGAATTGAAAATGGGGGACCCTGATGTAAACAAGATGAAAGTCTTTAACTGGTCTGCATCCCCTTAACAATTGTATGTATTGAGCTGTACTGTACCCATTCTGCAATCTGTTAATAAAGTTTTCAATCAATCAATCAATCAATCAATCAACTCAAGTATTATTAGGTTTGTATACTTGTACTTTTACTGAATTACATTTCAGAGGGAAAAAAACATACTTTTTACTCCTTGCATATGCAGACATACAAAGTACAAATCTCGCAGGTCCAACTATTTTAATTAGTATATATTTGTTTCTCTGGCCGAATCACTATGAATTGAAAATGGGGGACCCTGATGTAAACAAGACAAACGTCTTTCTCTGGTCTGCATCCCCATGTATTGAGCCGTACTGTATTGTACACATTCTGCAATCTGTTAAATAAAGTTTTCATTCATTCATGCATTTATTCATTCATTCATTCATTCATTCATTCATCTGAATGAACCGAATGAACTCAATAACGTTATCGTAATTAATCCTGCAGCTGCACTTTATTTAAAAACAGCCAATCAAATCACCATCAATGGAAAATTAACCCGCCCATACCCGTGCTGATTGGTTCTTGTGCAAGACTAGAAAGCGGGGATCTGTGATGCGTAAATACCAAACCAAGCCGCATTTCTCGGAGACGCTCTCTGATTGGCCGACGCCTGTTTCTACACGAGGTTGTCTTACTTAGAGCATGGCGATAGAACGCCAGGTAGTTTGCAGGCTGTTTGGCGTGGAAATGGGCAAAGACACAGCTCGTCACGGATTGGGCAAACGCGTCAGTGGCCAATCAGAGAGCGTCAGTCAGTGCCAATCAGAGAGCGTCTCCGAGAAATGCGGCTTGGTTTGGTATACACGCATCTGTTATTAAACACCTGAAAGCTACAGAAGATGGCCGCACACGATAGTACGAGTGATGAAGATGACTAAACGAACGTTTTTACTTTAACTTTTTAGTACTTAGTCTTAAATACATTTAAAAGTAGAAATCTTTTGACTTTCACGCGTGTGTATTTTTAGCCAGATACTCTGGCTTTTACTTGAGTAAGATTTTGAGACGGTACCCATACTTTCACGTATAATTTCTGGGTACAGGGTGTACCCTGGTCATCATCATCACTGAGGGGGAGGGTCAGTGAACCAATGAACGGGAGCGAGAGGAGCAGCTATTTCAACAACTTCTGCCCGGGTACGACTAAGTGTTTGACAAATAAGTGGCCCGGATTTAGTTTAGGTAATAATAATTTAGTAATAAAATGCTTGTCAGTTAGTACAATTAAATTACGCGACATAGCGTCGCCCGGGAGAATCGAAAGTTAAATCTGTCCATGTACATTTGCCAAGGTGCTAACGTAACGGTTAACTTTAGCCACTGTTTAACTGGGCTCAAACTATCTGGCTTAGCCACACGTGAGCAAGCAGTTATATAAAATGGCGTGTAACGTTACTTAGTAAGGCCTGTGACAAAATAAATCATATAATCTCGTCACGTCAGTCGTTCACATAAGAGGCTAACTAATGTAATACACTTTCAATGGAAGTTTCGAGTAGCATTGTTACCTCTCTTCCTCACTAACTTTAGTCACCTGATATGCAGTGAGGACAATTTATAATACAAACAAATAATAACTTAGGAAAATAATTAGGCTAGCCAATGTTAACATCACCATCCTCAACCTAGGGTTTAAACAAAACGTTGATGAGCCATGTGCGTTTACAACTGCCCCTCGCCATTTTGTGATTAACAGAACTTTTCACGTGCTTGGTTTGATTGATTGATTACTTTATTAACAGATTGCAGAATGGGTACAGTAGTACAGTACAGCTCAATGCAATTGTTAAGGGGATGCAGACCAGAGAAAGACTTTCGTCTTCTTTACATCAGGGTCCCCATTTTCAATTAATCATAACATAATATGACATACACGACATACAGATAGACAGTACTGCTACATATATACATTTATGACATACCAGATTTGCAAATACAGTACTGTTTGTGATACAAAAAGAGTCTAGAAAAGAGAGTATACATTTATTTGACATAAACTACATTGGAGGAGGTTGGGTGGGTGGGGGGGGGGAACTGTACATTGAGGTGGGGGGGGGGGTTGGGTAGGAGGGGTGGGTGGGGGACACTGTACAAGCAAAACTGTACATTGGAATATTGACAACCATACTTGGTCATTTACTGTACTTTGGAGGGGGTTGGGTTAGGACATTTACAGGGGCCAGTTTCTAATTGCAGTCTCCCGTAGGTGTTCTTTGAGAGTGGTTTTGAAAGTGGGTAGTGATTCACATTCCTTTACAGCTTTGGGTAGGGCGTTCCACATTGATGTGGCATAATTGCGAAACGTGTTTAGTCCCTTGGTGCTGCTGTGTTTGTCGCGAGTCTCGTGACGGCGAATCTCGTGGACACATGGAGATCTTTTTGACTAAATATACGTTTTCTGCCATAACTTTCAAAGGAATTCTATACTATATGACACAAGCTGAGCGCCACACAGAGCGGGACAAATTAGAATGCAGCGGTGGTGAATCCCCCCCAGCAAATTACATGGGAGTGTTATAGCATGGGATACATGCAATGTATGGAATGTCAGCCATTTGTCCTCAACCCAAGGTACTAGTTTGTAATTGCATGTCATTACTACAACATTAATGCATTTAATTTGCTTTCTTGCAGTTCTCCAGTCTGGCTTTGAATTGCATCAACATTCCCCTGACGACAGTCCACCCACAATGCTACAAATATCGATTTTGAAGGTAAGAAAACATGCTATCTGATAAAAAAAAATCCAGATTTAACTCTGCCATTGGAAATAGGAGATTTGGGCAGATCCATATAGTGTAATGTTTGTGGTGCACAATAATGAGATAGTGGTTTTATATCAGCTTTTACTGATCGTTGTTGAAGGTCACATTACACAACATAACTGTCTTACGTTAACGTAGGCTACTGCCTGTGACGTCACTGCATAGTACAGTAGTTTGGATCACTACACATAGATGTATGTATTGGCCATAATAAGGTCATTTAAAGGCCATGTATTCTATATTCATATTGCATGTGTCCAGATGGCAGAATTCTGTACTGTATCTACAAAAAACCCTGTAAATCATCTGCCCTTTGTTCATTTGCTCAGCCATATTTCTGCTTTTTGTCAATGTTAGCATGGTATTATTCACTGTCAAAGATGGGGGAAAAAACTGAATAATTTATATTATCCTTTGGTTCATTACAATTTACTCCAGCATAGTAACATACACAATATTCCTGACACTGGGAATACAGTCCCTGATGTCCATAGATGTCCCTAGATACCAAGCAGGGTTAGAAATTAACATTTTTTTTCAAGGGCTTTTTTTGCCCCCCTTAATTGATTTTCGGGTTTTTTTTTTGTATTTCGGGGGCACTGAATTTTTATGATAAACGGTAGGGGTGGGACGGTTCACAAAATGGACGGTTTGGTTCGTATCACGATTTTGGGGTCACTGTTTTCAGTTCGATATACGTTAATTTTTATTAAAAAAAATGTAACACTCAAATCTAAACATGCTTCTCATTTATTAAAAATAAAATAAAAGGTTTACAGTGTTTACAGCCTTAAATAATGTTTGGCACACAAAGACCGAACTGACTGAAAAATATAGGCTACATTTGTCAAAGTATTAACTTAGTACAAACAAACAATATGCTCAGCCAGCACTAGACTTTCCTTTCTTTAATTAATATAAACACACAAAAACAATAATAATAATAATAATAATAATAATAATAATGACTTGGATTTATATAGCGCTCTTCATGAGACCCAGAGCGCTTCACAGAGTCCATTATTCATTCATACACAGTCATACCGGTGGTGGTAAGCTACAATTGCAGCCAGAGCTGCCCTGAGGCAGACTCACGGAAGCGTGGCTAATAATCATCGCCTACGGCCCCTCCGACCACCACCAACATTCATTCACATGCATACACATTCATACGAGGCAAGTAGGTTAAGTGTCTTGCCCAAGGACACAACGGCAGTGGGATGGACATGGGCTTGAGCGGGATTCGAACCACCAACCCTTCGATCATTGGACAACCCGCTCAACCCCTGAGCCACGCCGCCCAATTCCCTGATTGTCAGTTCTTAATGGAAAGATTCATTTTCTGCTTGAAATTATTATGTTTCTGTCTACATTTATTTAGACTAACATTATTTAAATATTGAGTGCAACTGTGGTGGATTACGTAATTCGGTGAGTTGGAACTATCTATGGGTTGGCGCCGGGTCCCCACGGACATTTTAGCGTGTGGCACCTTCAGTTCCGGTCACGTTCATAACATCAACAAGCAGCGCGAAAGCGGCAATAGTCCCGGTTGGAGTTAGTAAAACACAAGTTGTATGTTAGCCTTCTTGGATGTTGAATAAACGCCTATCATTGTCTTTAAACACCCCGCCTCTCAGACTCCCATTTCCTCCTCTGCTACAGTAGCTAGTAGCTACGGTGACATTTCATTGACTGTACAGTATTAGCTTGCGGGCTGCGTCGGGCTACCATAGTTAAAACGTGCGTTGTGTTTACAAACTGCTAACGCTATGACAAGATGTGTGTAGGCCTATGTAATGTTAATGGCTATGTTTTTAAAGTCGTAATGAAGATTGATTTATATTGTGCGTGCCATTTTTACACAAACTGACTGCTGCTGCTGCTGCTGCTGCTGCCTGCAGCCAGTGCAGAACACAGGCTCCGCCAAATGATTTTTTTTATTTGCGCGTCATCTGAACCGTACGATACACAGACGCTCCATTACCGGATAAATATATATAATTAGTAAACTGTCGGGGGCATTAAGTGCCCCCCTTAACTGGTTTTCGAGGGCATTTTGTCCATTTTCAAGGGCATTATGCCCCAAGCCCCCGTTAATTTCGAACCCTGATACCAAGAACATGCAAATTGACCTTGTAGAAGTGGAGCAATCTTCCATTTACTTGCGTGTACTTTAAGCGAATCTTCAGAAATTATGGCTAGCGCTTAACAGTTAATGAAACGCGTAAATATAAACTTGTACCAGCACTGTTGCGCTCTTGTGGTCAATGGATAATATACGCTCCCTGAGCTCACCCCCCCTCTCCGTAAATGTCAACACAAGTGAAAAGGTGAATGAAATCCCATAATGCATACTACTATTGTACAACTACAGTAACAATACAACACCATACAAATTCTCAAACTTGCATATGGCTCCTACTCTTGTGATTGGAGCAACAGTTGTGATTGCAGGATCAAGAAAAGAGGGCATGGTTTGAGAGGTCGCTTTGGATAAAAGCGTCCGCTAAATGACATAACTTTAATGATCTCTTTCAACATCTTTATCTTTGCAGCTTAAGGACCCCTCTTGCCTCTGGGGTCGGGTTGTCAAAGGTCCTGGAGTTGAAGTCGAGAGCTTCAATGACTATGACGACTTACAAGTCAAGATGAACCTCTTTTATCATGACGTCAACCTGGATGTGCAGAAGCAAACACCCTCCTCTATCAGCGAAGGGCAGGTAATGAATTCAAACCTGGGCAAATGGACTTGAAATCATTTAACTTGATAATTCCATGACAAAAAAATTGGCATCTGTGCTTTTCCCTCCAATGGAAGCATAAACATGGTGAGGAATAGGCGGGGCAGTCGATACCAAATAATATCTTATTTACTGGGATAAAGGCACACTGGTCCTCACCAAAAATGTCGTACCAACAAATGTATTATTATTTAAATACAGCACAAGTACAATACACTATCCAACCAGAGTGCAAATGTAACAGTAAAGTGCACTAGTAACATACAATGCACAGGTGATGAAACCCAGACATCTCATTTAGTAATGTCAATACTGAATGACTGCATACTTGTCAAGAGCCAATCTCGCAGTCGTTCAGTATTGACATTACTAAATGAGATGTCATGCAAATATGTCATGTTCTACAGTAGGACTTACTATAATACCTAATAAAACAAGTAATTAGAATAATAGTTGTGTGTATTGAGCTGTACTGCGCGGTGATTGATTGATTGAAAATGTTATTAACAGATTGCAGAATGGGTACAATACAGTACGGCTCAATACACACAATTGATGCAGACCAGGGCCCTGTTTCATGTACGTGGTTCAACTAAGTCGATCAACATGTCCATTATCCAGCTTCAGTTAACCCGATGTTCAAAGCCGGGATTTTCCTGTTTCACAAAGGAGGATTCAGTCTCGTTAACTCAAGCCAGACTTGAGAGTCAGGCTCAAGTCAGGCTAGATGCGCGCTCCCGTTTTAGGTGGAAAGCCAGCACGTATCGATGGCAGAGACCCTGATTCTCAACGGCATTGATTGATTAATTGATTTAAGACTTTATTGACAGATTGCAATAGGCTCAATCGCCTCGCCGACAAGTTAAATGCGTTATCTATAGGCTAATTCTAAGTCCCTCATTACCTCAATCAATCAGATTATATTTCTTTAAACTTGCCTGCTGGATTGAATAATCAAATGAGATCTTGCTAGCGAAAATAACTAGTTAACTGTTATACAGAATTACGAGACGGCTTTCTTGCCCATTGATTGATGTATAGTCAATATTTAACTTATCTCCAATGTGGTCCAACGGGTTGTTCTTTTGACTTCCACACGGACGACCCGGGTTCAAGACCGGGGTCCTTCTTTTTGCAATATAGGAATAATTCAATTTGGTGCACGTTGAGAGCTATATAAAGAATGACATCCTCAATGCATGTAGATTTATAATATTTTAACTTAAAACCAGGCTACTTTGGCGTATATTCAAAAAAATCATATTGGAAACACGGGGATTTGAACCCCGGTCGGTGGATTGGGAGGCTTGAGCACTACCGCTGGGCCACTGGGCCAGATGGGATAAATTCATTGTTTATACATTAATGAACGAGAGACCCGTGTTTAGAATATCCTTTGTTTTGAATGAAGTTTATCTCTTTATCCTCATTCATTAATGTGACGTCAACGGCTCATTCAATTTCTCAAATCCGTCAAACAGCGCATCTCATCAGACATCTTAATCCCAGTTACAATTAAAATAACCACATCATGTGTACATCGCACGAGCGAGCGCCACCGTCGCCACGGTATATATAACGTGCATTATTTAGGACAAAGTGAATTTAATATCAGCATTTTGGGTCTATTTTACATTTCAAAAGCCCCCTCTGGAAGAATGGAGCACAAAAACGTAATTCAGAATGGTATAATGCAGATCGTAGACTGTGGGAATAGTTTCAGGAAACGGGCTGTCACTTCTTTGCGGGGGCGTGGCTCTGCGTGATCCGGCTAAGTTGAACTTGAACTCTGCTTTCGAGCAGGCTCAAACTTTTGGATATGTTGTCATGGTGATTTGGGAAATCCACGTACATGAAATCGGAAAGTCAGGCTAACCCAGTTATCCAGCTAAAGTTATCCGGCTAACTCGGTTATCCCGGTACATGAAACGGGGCCCAGAGAGAGACTTTCGTCTTGTTTACATCAGGGTCTCCCATCTTCAATTCATAATGAATTGTAAGTAAGGGTGCAATTAGCACCGTGCAATCCATTCTTTGTGGATCCCGCCCTATGTGTGTGTGCGCTGAGGCTGCCGTTTCTCCACGCATTTATTTAGTTCTAGCAATAGGAATACATCAAATCAACAATAAATATCACAGAGAAGATGGTATATGGCATATTAATACAGCATATTCCACTATACAGTAGCTATATGCGCAGCGATCTGTTTAGTTCTTATTTATTTAGTTTGCAGTGTGCAATGCCTCATTGAGTCAGGACTATAAATGCAAAACGTAATTGTTAATGATACAAATATTGTTGTATTTATTATCATAATTATTTAATTCCACGGATGTCTAGTATCTGCAATCCCCAATGACTCGTCCCAGAGAAAGCTGTTGAATACTGGAGCGCACCGGTCTGTCCGACTTATGACTGCCTTTTCGAGTTCGTAAATCCCACAACGAATTTACAATACGAAGCCGTTCGAGAATGCTGAATACGGTAAGTACGTAAATTGAGTTACGAAGGAATTCCTTGGTAACTTTGACCTATGTCCCAGGCTTGACATTAACCTCTTCCACCCGATGGGACCGGTACCGGTCCCAAAATGACATCGGGTCATAAATCGGTCTCTCTAGACCAGTGGTTCTCAAACTTTTTACACAAAGTACCATCTGAGAACGTAGCTGGCTCTCCCAAGTACCACCATATGACCGACGTTAAAATACAGTCTATTCAGCTATGCACAGTTCACACAGGAGGCAAATGTATTCTTTTTTTTAAAACTTTATTTTTTAGCGTTTATCGCTTTCCTGGTCAAGCATGACCGACAGTTGCAGGGTGAAACGGGAGAGAGAGCAGGGGGAGACATTCGGCAAATGACGGCGAGTCCGGGAATCGAACTCGGAGTCAACCAGATCCGTGACGCAGCACGGAGTCCCGCGCGAGCGCGGTAACATGGTGTGCTACTGGAGCACCCCTGGCAAATGTATTCTTACCATAATTTATTAACTTTTGTCAGACGGTGGCCAGGTGGTGCAGTGGGCAAGGCACTCACCACCAATGCTGGAGACGCTGGGTTCGCATGTTCGATCCCAGCTCTACATTGTTTTCAGTTTGGCTGGTCGTCCGTACTAATACAATTGGGAGTATTAGAGGGTGGGAAAGCTGATGGGTGGGTCCTGGGCGTTGTAAACAGAAAAATACTCCTACAGTTCGGTCGGGGCGCCTGCTCAGCGAAGGAAGGATCTGGAGGGAGGTAGTGTGACCTTCCACACGTTACACTCTCCCAGTGAGAATGAGCTGCCAGGCTGGCTGCCGGCTGGCTGCGCATGTGTCGGAGGATAGCATGCGATAGTCTCTGGCCTCCCGGACCAACAGTAGGGGGGGTGCGCAACAACCAGGAAGGGAGTTGGGAATTGGCATAACGACTAACAGTGGGATGGGAGAAAATCGGAAAAAGAGGAGGGAAAAAAAAGATAGTAAAAAAAAAAAAAAAACTTTTTCAGACACAGCCACAATGTACAAAGGGGTAGCACTAGAACTAGCAAACTATTCCACACAACGCATACAATGCAAGGGGCATTGAGAACATAATAACTAACATTCTCACATAGCAAGTGAGAAAATGAAGAACAACTGTATTTTTCTCTCTCTCTCTCTCTATATGGGTAACGCTTGTATTCCCGGTAACCTGCCCCATTTCTAAGCCATATAACCCAGGACGTTATACGAACAACATTAAAATCTTTTCTCATGTCAGGAATGATTGTTATAGATGCCAAATAATTCACCTTTAAAAAAAAAAAAACATCATGTAATGAGGGATGGCGGACCTCTAAAGTTGACCTAAATTACCGGGAATACCAATTCACTTATCTCCTCCAATTTAACCCTTTATCTGCCAGGGATTATTCTGATCTTAATCCCCTCTCTGCCACCACTATAAGTCTATGGAGATGTTCCCCTTCTTTGCAGGGCTATAACTTTTTAAATTGTATTGCTAAATTGACATTACTATGGCCCATTCAACGTCAAGTATCTATCGTTTAGGATGTAGCAACGTTCTACTTTTTCATTCACATATTCATACTAAAATACGGTCTAAAGTATAAATATGTTTATCGTTTTCTGCAGCATTCTGCAGAACGCGAGTTATAGCTATAAATACATATATCATCAAATGTAGTTTGATACCGATTGACGTCATGTTAAAACTTTCAATTGTACAAGGTCCTAAACGTCCTGCCTCATCCTCTGCTGGTGACCGGAGGGGGGGGGGGGGGGGTTTATAAGTCCGTGGCCGACGTTAAATCATTTATTTAGTATGGGCGATACATAGATCACAGCAGTTTATATGGATCATATTATTCAAACACGCTGAAACTTACCGCATCTTCCTCTGACCGTTGGGTGATGAGCATGGAGCAGAAAGTTCTCGATTATGGGATGTTGATATATGCGATCCATTTCCAGGTTGTATAATAGTATATACGTCCAAATCATGTTGTTTATCGAGTTATTGGCAACTGATTGCTGTCCAGTGTGTCTAGCTAGAGTCCCTCTAACGATAGCGAGTGTCCGGACCGAATATGGATGAGCACCACTTCCGGCGCGTCACTTCCTGTTTGGGCGATCCGCCGATCGGCCACCAGATGGCGCTCTTGAACCGTTGGAGAGTTGAGAGGAGATCAACAGGAGATCCCAAGTCTCCGTGGGTAAAATATGATTGCCATCACAGATTTTTGAAATATTGATCTCAAAGACGCCATACGGCGTCATTGGCAGATTACGCATGGCGGAGAATGACGTGGGAACACGTCATTGGCGAATAAAGGGTTAAGAGAGAATTAAAATGTTTTGGTTGTTTTGTAGGGATATCATCATCATGTAACATATAGCCATAGTTCTCCCTGAGTTATCTCAAGAGAATAAAAATTTAGCTGAATCTGAAGGAAAAATCCGGGTAGAGGGATATGAGTCAACATAGTTCATGGCCTTAAATTGATGACAAACAAAAAAGGCTTAATTTTCATGGCAGAAGCATGATATGTTTTGGGCATGATCTTGGCACCCCAATGAACAACCAAAATGAGTTTCGTCTTTTGTGGCCAATTATTTTAGGAGATAATTACGTTTCACATATTGATCCCAGGTTACCGCGAATACCTATCCTCACAATTCCAGATAAACACTTACGGTAAATCTCCTATTTTACTAAAGATTGGTGAGATTTTATTTTTGGAAATCATAACAGCAAGGGTTGTACAGTGCGATATATATGTCGCACATGCGACACTGACGTCAGTCTGTGTGATGAAAGGATTGACTTCAATAGCACTGGTGCGATGGCCCGCGATGGCCCGCTATCCACTTGGTACTTGTAGTCTTGTGCGATTAAATACAATGTCCCTTCTGCGTAAGACTCCATATATCAAACACTAAATCCCATAATCCCTAGCGAACAATATCCCCGCGAGTTGCGAGCTCAATGTACAGTGACTCATATCCGCTCGGCTCAGCTCACAACACGGCAGGACTCGTCTCAGCAGCAGTAGCGTTTGGAACGCGGACATTGAAACGGAGCTAGTGGATAGTCTTGTCGCGACCCAAAACAAATCCCTGCTGTTTTATTCGGCAACGGGTCAAATGCATATAACATGCTTTGCAATCCTCGCGTCATAAAGTCCGAAATGAACGTTACGTTAGCATGAGCTAACAACAAGCTGTTCATAGCCATATTTATATAGAGAGAACAGCAGACGAGCAGAGTGAGGAGGAGGGGGCAGACATTCTCCCTTCTCTGTGTGTGTGTGTGTGTGCGTTTGGAAAGATCACATGAAGTCAGACGAGTATATTATATTGATAGTAAATGTACTGAGGGTGGACAGATAATGTTGATATTTAAACATAAAAAATACAATACAAAATAAATGTATTCATGATCATGCAACATAAAACGGTTGCGAGTTCCAAAACATTTAACTTAAAGTTTAAAGCTCAATATATCAAAACGTGGCACTTTACAGTGAACAGGAGGTCTATGTGTATTAAAAACAATAGATTGTTTTTCCTTTAAAAGTCTGGAAGAGGTCAAAAATAAAAATGTCAAATGATATTTCCGTTGCCTTTTTTGAGTTGATCTAAATGTTACTGATTGTGTTAAATGGGCTTATGTTATGATATCGTCTCATATCGATTGCAGGCACCTGCATCGTATCATATCGTGGCATATATCAGCAAATATCGTATTGTTGTCCAAAGAATCTATATCGTATCGTATCGTGATGAAACTGGTGATTCCCACCCCTAGTAGAGTCCATACACCCAACACCAAATCCCATAATTCCTTACACGTAACGTGTCTGGCTGTGTGACGTCAACTTGTCAGCATGAAAATGACAGCCAAACATGGCACTGCAACTAAATAACACAAATACAATAGGCACATTTGTGACTGTTACAAATATAACACATTTTATACTTGTGCTACAAGATTTTGGCCTGTGCTACAAAACGATCAACCTCTGTAGCACCAGTGCTATGTGCAAAAAAAGTTAACGTACAGGGGTTAGATGTAAACCAGAATTACTAGAATGTGTTGTGTTTTGTCTGTTAAAATGAGCAAAAACAAGGAAAGTGTATTCCCAGTAACTTAACAAACAAGTGCAAAAAATGCAGTTCTAGAACAAGTATTTTTTTTTATCCACTTTTTCTCCCATTTTCTATATTTTCCTCCCATCCCAATTTCGTATCGTCCAATTCAACCCTCCCCTGTCACGAACGCTGTTTCTTGCCTCCCACAAGCCGGCTGCAATGTGGACTAAGTCATACATAGCACAAGTCCCCTCCGGTACTTGAGGTAACAGCAGTCTCATCTTTTCACCTGCGCAGCTCAATCTCTCAGTGGCGAGGAGTAACGCGTGGGAGGCTCACGCTGCCCCCGACACTGATTCTACTGCACAGGCGCACCAACCGACCTGTAGGAGTCGCTGTCCACAACGCCCGATCCCCACCCATCAGTTTCCCACCCCCTAATACGGCCAATGTGTATTAGTACGGACGACCAGCTAAACTGAAAGCAATGTGGAGCTAGAGCTGCCGCGGTATTGATTATTTCCTTACCGCACAAATTTGCAAAATATTTCCTACCGCCGCGGTTATTACCGCATGCACACAAAAAATAAAAAAATAAAAGTTTTTTTTTTAGTAGTAGTCTACTCTTTATAGCATATAGCCTGCCTCTAGTCTAAATGTCTATTTTTAGAGGATGACTTTGCAGCATGAATATTGTTTGGGATTCGGCAAGCACGCATTAGTTATTGAAAGTGAAACACGGATTCGAAGTTTAACCTCTGGTCGTGCGCCGTTCACTCGGTGTCGCGGCCTCGCGGGCAGGGGTGGTTACCCCTAACCCCCCCGACCCTTTCTTATTATTATTACTATAAAGTTACTACTTTATAATAAAGGCATTCGTTTTGTGGCATTAACATTATATAGTTATACGTTCAATAACATCAGCGTATTTACCGGACAATAGCAAGGCAAGCAATACTCTATTCATATCTCAGTTCCTTTCTTTGCTCAGAGCGTGCTGAGTTGTCCCATTCTGCGGTCTGTTAATAAAGTTTTCAATCAGACAAGTGTATAGAACGAAGGGTTTTATTATAACATTCGTTGCAGACAGTAAAATCATGTCTCGTTTAGTACTCCTTAGGAGCGATCATAGTCCACTCCGGCGGAGAGTTAAAGCTAACGTTATTAGCCGTGTTGTGATGATCTGACATTCAGGAAGTAAAAACCTAATACGCGCTTGCCGATTGGTGGTAACACACTGCATGACGCTACAACGTGTGACGCGTCTCTCTTCTGACCAATCAGTGGTCTGCAATGTTTCACGTGACTTTTCTGGTACCCAATAGGGTCGCTTGGAACCTCGATAGATGAGTAAGGTATATCTGCAGAGCCGCAAGCCCAACGAGAGGAGGGTAATTTATTATTATTATTATAAAAAACAGCGGTGACGCGGTATTCAGCCTACTCTGCGGTGGCCGTGATGTAACAGCGATACCGCGGTAATGCGGTAATCGCGGCAGCTCTATGTGGAGCGCTGGGATCGAACAGGCGATCCCAGCGTCTCCGTATTCGTGGCGAGCACCTTGCCCACTACGCCACGTAGCCGCCCTAGTTCTAGAACAAGTATTTAAATTTTTTCCATCTTCAAGAAAGTGGAAAGGAACCTGTAGGAGCCATTTCATTTGATTTAATAGTTTTGACTAAATAGCGCCGCCACTGGTCGCCTCGTAAAATGGCACCATGGTGCTCCTATTAATTATGGCCCAGCTGTGTGTAAACGCACGCCAGACGAGAAACAGTTTTTCAACCGCTCGCTTGCTACACACACACACAGCGCAGATTGAATGAATGAAAGACTGAAAGGAAAGACTTTGTTTAGAATCATTTTGAGTTTATTTGAAACCCTTTTGCTGCGCCTGTTTGTTTTGAAACCCTTTTAGTACAAGTCTGGAGCCTGTTTTGTTTCATTGTTTTCTCCGTTATTATTTGGAACTTTACGCAACACCTTCCATAAAACTCAACCGGTTCGAACCCCATCAGATGCAACTATCAACAAACATCAAACAGTGAGTAACAAACAGCCCAAGTCAATGTGGTGTGAGCGCGTTGAAGACGTATCCTGGCTTAGATAGGCAAATTGAGCCTACAGAACCCAACATTTTCAATTGTCTGCACACAATCGTTGTTTAGTTATTCCAAGATGTCATTTGAAAACTTAAACTCTGAGGTTTTATCAGGGAATAATGAAATGTTCTGCAGACCAGACAGAAATGGCAGGCTTCACCCACTGACCCCTTGGAGAAAGCTGTGGTCCTAATCGTGGACCCTCGGATCCCTCGGGCCCTGTGGCCCATTGGACTTGTGATCAGGGTTCATCAGACCAGTTGATATGACTTTAAGGGTCATGTGTACACCTGTACATTCGTTGATCCTGCCAGGCAGCGTGAATATTAAAGGCAACCAACTTGTGTTCAGCTTTTCGTTCAGCGTTTCTCTGATTGGCCACACGGCCAATCAATCAATCCACTAGCACACGCCCTTCGCGGCAAGAGAGACTCGAGAGACGCGGCGAGACGCGGCAGACGCGCATGCGCATGAGGCTCCCCCAGGTACTCTTGAGAGGAGCGCCCTTGTTGGTTAATGCCACTGGTGTTCTGTTGTGTGACTGTACTAAACTCTTCCACCATGCCCACATGACCGACATTTGACATACAGTACACCTCCTATCTATGTTGGGATTATGTTTGGTCATGACAAAACAATAAAAATCGCTACTGTTAGTGCCACCACCCACTTCAATGACAGAGCTCTCATATTTGCGAATGCATAAACTATATCTTAAATTATGGCGATGTGTCTAATATGGCTGTCGCGAAGTCATTGATAAGCGACAGCCATATTAGACACATAGCCATAATTTAAGATATAGTTTATGCATTCGCAAAATATGAGCATAACTGTATGGGCTTTGTTTATACACTAGTGAATCTGGTAGTACAACGGTGCTGCTGCTGCTGCTGCTGGAGCTGAAGTGATGTACAGTGACGCGAAACATAATAATGTTACGCTTTCTAGTTCAGCGCATTTCATAACTGTATGGGCTTTGTTTATACACTAGTGAATCTGGTAGTACAACGGTGCTGCTGCTGCTGGAGCTGAAGTGATGTACAGTGACGCGAAACATAATAATGTTACGCTTTCTAGTTCAGCGCATTTCATAACTGTATGGGCTTTGTTTATACACTAGTGAATCTGGTAGTACAACGGTGCTGCTGCTGCTGCTGCTGGAGCTGAAGTGATGTACAGTGACGCGAAACATAATAATGTTACGCTTTCTAGTTCAGCGCATTTCATAACTGTATGGGCTTTGTTTATACACTAGTGAATCTGGTAGTACAACGGTGCTGCTGCTGCTGGAGCTGAAGTGATGTACAGTGACGCGAAACATAATAATGTTACGCTTTCTAGTTCAGCGCATTTCATAACTGTATGGGCTTTGTTTATACACGAGTGAATCTGGTGTACAGTGACACGAAACATAATAACGTTACGCTTTCTAGTTCAGCGCATTTCATAGCGCTCCACTGCTACCGCAGCTGAACACAAGTTGGTTGACACAAGTTGGTTGCCCGCGCTGCCGCTCGCTTGCGCTCCTTGGATTTCATTTGGGACGTGGGACGACTGCGCTTGCCTGCGCGTGGGGGCGGGGGGGCGCGGCCAATCAGAGAAAAGCCGAACACAAGTTGGTTGCCTTTAATATTCACGCGGCCGGGACACCGGCACCCTCTTGCACTCGCTGAGTAAACAGGCGACCAGAGCGGATGATGCTGATCTCCGCGAGGTAAAGCTTAAGATGAATGTGGCATATTGTATCGCCACTCGCTGAGTAAACAGGCGACCAGAGCGGATGATGCTGATCTCCGCGAGGTAAAGCTTAAGATGAATGTTGCATATTGTATCTCCAAGGAATAAATGCTGTTCACTAATTTTAAGCCACTAATTTTACTCTGTAAAAAGAACGGAGCCGATATAACTCCATGGCTACTTAAATTCCCCTCCGGGATCAATAAAGTATTAATTATCTATCTATCTATCTATCTATCTATCTATCTATCTTATCTATCTTATCTATCTAATAACGAGACAATATGCAAATAAGGTAATAATAATAATAATAATTCATTTTATTTATAAAGCACTTTTCATTCATGCAGAGTTCCTTGTACTTCTGATTAATGCAATAGTGTGTGTGTGGATTTGAAAAAGTGGCCAGCAGACATGATGCTGCAACTGTGACACGTGTGCAGTACACACACACACACACACACACACACACGAATAATTATAATAATAATAATTATTATTAATTTATTTATTTGGTTCCACAAATATGTACAGGTGTGTTTATGCATTATATCTAGGCCTGCCGCGATAAGCAATAAATCGATTAATTGCCGCGATAATTAAAATGAATGCAATGATTTTGACGGGCGCGATTAATTGCTATTTGCGCGTTTGTTTTAATGAGGCGGAACCAGTGCCCCTTGCAGTCTCTCTCCGTGTGGGTTGGCCGCTGGCGTTACTACAGAGCACAGCACGGGAGCTCCGTGGGGCAGTAGCAACGCCACATATAGCTTAATACATTTCTCAATAGTGTTGCTCCTTTTAACCAAGTAGCGTTATTTGTAGTGTAACGTTAGAATAACACAGAATAACGTTAATACAATTATATGCATCATTGTTTACAATGAACGGGTGGGGCTAGTCAAAGGACTGGAGACGGGGACAAGTTAAACATGAATAAATTTATTATAACGGGTCGTTTTCGAGTCGTGCTGCAGTGCCTACGCACCACAGCTATTCTATTATATACTGCTTTGACGCTTCCTCCTCATCGTTGATTGCCTGTAGTAGCTGCATCTAACGTTAGTAGCTAACGTTAAAACTAAAAAACACAACCGGACGAGACAAGTTGTCGGCTAGGATAATCACAACAATACTAACGGTCCGGTCGGTGGGCTTCAAAATAAAAGTCTTAAACCGGAAAAGACGGAGCGGTGGGCTTCAAAATAAAAGTTTTGGGAAATAAATTTCTCAAAAAAATTCTCTAACCGGTCGCAATAATATCGCTTATCGCGATATTTTCGGGGGCAATTAATCGCCCAGCAAAATGTGTTATCGTGGCAGGCCTAATTATATCTATTTGTTATGTTGGTTTCTAGGTGTTTCTAGGTTGGTTTCTAGCTTTCCCTGTAATCTGAGTCCACACCAGCGCTGACTGGTCTCGGACTGCTTCATATCGGTTATATGGTTATGTCCTTGTTCTTTTTGTTTTACATTATGGGCAAATAAAGAGAGAATTTGTCTGAAAGCATTTCTTGTTAAAGTTTGGATTTTGTGTGCCCTGTATGCAAGATTCATGTCCCTTGCCAGTCACATACCTATTTAAGTAATGAACTGCACTACTTGTGGTTGTTTTTAGAGATTTTAGAGACGTTTTATACTCGTGCTACAAGATTTTGGCCTGTGCTACAAAACTATCAACCTCTGTAGCACCAGTGCTATGTGCAAAAAAAGTTAACGTACAGCCCTGGTGTGGAGAGTTCAGTGTTCTGTGGCACTCAGTGTTCAGTGTTCAAGGCTCTGATGGCCTGGGGGAAGAAGCTGAGCCGAAGCCTCTCTGTCCTAGTAGCTGGGGTTCGCAGGCGTCTGCCTGACCTCAGCAGCTGGAACAGGCTGTTATTGGGGTGGTGAGGGTCTTTCATTATTCTGCAGGCTCTGGATTTGCACCTCTTGTTGTATAGGACCTGCAGGGTTGGTAGTGCAATACCCGTGATACGCTCGGCTGAGCGCACCACTCTCTGTAGGGCCTTCTTGTCCTGTGCCGTGCTGTTTCCATACCAGGCAGTGATGTTTCCAGTCAAGATGCTCTCTACAGCTCCGGAGTAGAAGGACTGGAGTATCTTCCCAGATACTCTGAACTTCCTTAACTGTCTCAGGTGGTAGAGGCGCTGCTTCGCCTTTTTTACGACTGTGTCTATGTGTGTTGACTAGGGATGGGTATCGTTAGGATTTTATCGATACTACTACTCTTATCGATACTGCTTAACGGTTCGGTACTTTATCGATACTCTTTTGATTATTTTTTTTATGATTTTTATATTTGCAGTTGAAAGCATTGGTCATCTCCCTACAGTAAAGATTAGAAATGATTGAATTATTGTAAATTTGTGTGGAGTGGTGGGAATAGCTGCTTCAATAATAACTTATAACAACAACTAGGGCTGTCTTAAATACTTCGAAGCTTCGAAGCTTCGTTCGATGGCACAAGCTTCGAACATAAAAAAAAAATCGAAGTTAAAAAAAAAAAAAAAAAAAAAAAAAAATTTTTTTTTTTTTTTTTTACTTCGGTGTGTGTGTGTGCATGGGGCCATTGGGTGGGGCCGGGGGACAAATACACTGGAGGAAAGTAACCCAGCTCAGCACTGCCCAAATTATATCATCACTATTGCTTGTTTGAAGGATATCATCCTCAAACACATATACACCACCTACACGCCTATTCTCAGTCCTTGCCCCACTATGGTGGAATGTACTACCCACCCCAGTTAGGACAGCCGAATCCCGTCCAATCTTTCGCCGTCGACTAAAGACGCACTTCTTCAACCATTATCTGAAATAAAATAAAATAAATCTAACCCTAACTAACCTTACTGTCATGCACTTGTCCTAATAATCTAACCTACACTGTAACACGCAACACTTTGATGAATATTGTTACACAGCTGATAGAGTTGTATCCTTCCTGATGACCTGTCGTACAGAACTTGTAAGTCGCTTTGGATAAAAGCGTCAGCTAAATGACTAAATGTAAATGTGAATGTAAATGCCTTGTAGAATTCCACACATAAGAAAGAAAGATACTGGGATGAATAAACAAAATAGGAAATAAAATGTAGAAATGCATGCAATACATAAATAAATATGAATCTCCATATATGAAATAGAACATTTAGATAAGGTGCTACTGAGATGTTTTGGTGAGTTCTTTGTTTTTTTGTGGACGTAGCCCTTCTTAAAAATGCATGAACATTCACTGATAATTGGTCTGTAGTGGAGTCTACAAGGTCTACATTGCTGGACCATGTAGAATCCGGACCTTGTAGACTGACATAATTCTGTCCATAGTTTAGTCTACACAGGCCATATTTCAAATAATCAAAATCTTACTTCATTCATCTTAAACATTATTGATTTGGGGGATTGGTAGTTCCCATGAAATCTGAAGTTCAAACGACAACAGCGATCCACCTTGAATTAAATCACACAGCCGTGTTGGCTGCGTCACAGTCACGAAAGGGGCTACTTAATTCATTAATCAAATCCACTTTATTTATAGAGCACATTTAAAAACAACAAAGTTTACCAAAGTGCTGTACAAGTCCCACAACATAAGATATAAAAAAAAAAAAAAAAATAAATAATTTCTTTTCTTTTTATTCGAAGCTTCGAATTAAAATCGAAGCTCGGCCCCGAAGCTTCGATTGCGAAAAAATAATTCGAAGGTCAGCCCTAACAACAACAGACAAGTTAGACAACTATGTATACAAAAAAAACGATATACACTGAATGATTAGTTGTTACCTAAAGTCCTTGGACTCCACTGTAGAGAACGGGTGCAGGCCTTTGACAACAAACTTTGTCACAGCCCTGTGACACTTGTTCACCCTATCCTATAGAAAGGACTTTGGGTGGTAGAGGGAGGATGTGTGGTGGGCTCACTGGCCAGCGACACATTGGTGGCTGACGCCTCAGCTTGACGATCTATAAAAAGTTTTTAGATTGTAGTATTTGTAGCTAAACAATTATTTTGTTTATTAGCCTATTTGTAATAATTCGTTATTAGCCTAGGAAACTCTGTATCTTGGCTTACCGGCTGCAGTGGACGTGGATGCAGATGGACCACTGCACGCAAGGCAGTCGAATACGGCGGATTTCTGCACACTAATATCTAGGGATGGGAATTGATAGGATTTTATCGATACGATTCCATTATCGAATCTGCTTATCGATTCGATTCTTTATCGATACCCTTATTGATACCTGATCAATTTATAATTTACATAAATAAATTGGAAATGCAACAGAACTACATTTACATTTAGTCATTTAGCTGACGCTTTTATCCAAAGCGACTTACAAGTTCTGTACGACAAGCCATCAGGAAGGGCACAACTCTATCAGCTGAGCAACAATGTTCATCAAAGTGTTGAGTGCTACAGTGTAGGTTAGTTTATTAGGACAAGTGCATGACAGTACGGTTAGTTAGGGTTAGATATATTTTTTTTATTCAGATAATGGTTGAAGAAGTGCGTCTTTAGTCGACGGCGAAAGATTGGACGTGATTCGGCTGTCCTAACTGGGGTGGGTAGTTCATTCCACCATTGTGGGGCAAGGACTGAGAATAGGCGACTTCTCTTTGATGACCCTCCCGGAGCTTGGATAGGAGTAGGTCTGAGGCGGCCAGAAGATGCAGAGCGTAGGGGTCTAAGCTGGTTAGAATAACAACATGCAACTTGACATTTCTGATTGTCATTTATTGTTGAGCCCCCATGTCAGAAAAATACAAAAACTGTAAAAAATAAAACATTAACTATAGCCTACACTTAAATAAAATAATGTATTTGAGATTCTCTTAAAATGTATTTATTTTTTTATTCTTAAACTAATTTAATCTATTGAATAACAGGTTGTTATTCCTCCGACTTCTGTCTCACACACACACACACACACACACACACACACACACACACACACACAGAGACGGAGCTCCCTCCCCGGGCCCCTGTCCTTTAAGGTATTGGCTTGTGTTGCTACACGGACACATTTGTATGTTGCACCACCATGGTACTTCCTGGCTTACAGTGTAGACTTGTAAATAAACACTGCAGCTCTTATTATATGTGAACTAAAGAGTACAAGGTTTACACAACAGCCCCCACCTGCTGTTTTATTGTATTTGTACCTGTACTATCCGCTGTCAGCTGTTTATCTCTCTTTGTGAGCTTGATTAAATAGCGTTAGCTCACGCTAGATAGCGGTAGCTCCGCGGCTAATTTTAGCTCACCCTGACCTAAATCAATGACTAGGTTCTAAAGCATTCAAGTAGTTTTCACTGCACATAGAAGTAGCCAAACAGCGGGAGCATTTCGGGAGCATATTACCAAAATCCAGGCAATTTCGAGCCCTTAAGGAATCAAATAAGTCTGCCATGGCTACATGCTAACGCTAACGTGGTTTTGAAAACCTGGCAGCGATAAGGGAATCGAAAGTCACGGGAGGCACACGGTTCCAGGCATCGGCCAATTAGGAACCGGTTCCGGTTTTCGATTCCCATCCCTACTAATATCGTGTTTTGACAACAAATGTTTTGATAGATTGCTCGTATTGCCACCCTTACTGGCAAATGTTTTGTTGCACTTGTGGCAACGTGCGTTGTCGGCATTGACCCTTGTAAAGTATATCCATACTTTAGAACGCTTCGCTCTATCCGCCATCACGACTCAGTGCATGCAGACTCAGAGCTGTCTGTGTCTGTGTGCAGCGCGCTTCAGCACGGAGACAGCGCTTTCATTAAGGAGTACCCGTATGTATAAGAACGAAGTACCCGTATGTGTAGCGCGACTCGCGAGGAGTGTGTGTAATAATGACTCGCTGTGGCTCGCTTCTCGTGCAGAGAGAGAGGAGAGATCGTTCGCAACTTTTAAATAATAATAATAATAATAATTTCTTTAGAGTATCGATAGTAGTAGTAGTAGTAGTTTATTTTTTTCAGTCATCAAAAAAAAGTACAATATACATCATTTATCAATATTTGATTATTTACAGTGACTGAAAAAGGTACAGACTGAAGCATAGTGCTTATATGTGCCTGTCCTATATTCTTACCAATTTTTTTTTTTTTTTTTACTCAAACAGTATTATAAAGAAAAGAAAAAAAGCAAGCAAGCAAAACAGTGTTTTTCACCCTTGTAGTTTTTCAAAATTTAGCATTAAAATAAAAAATATAAAAATGTAGATTCCAAAACAGTATTCTAAAAGAAAAAAAAGCAAACAAAACAGTGTTATTCACCCTTGTATTTTTCAAAAATTGCTTTACAAACCTTTTTCTTAAAGGGGAACTATTTTACTATTTCTTTCACTATTTGGGCACTTTTACACAATTCCTGTGAGTCTATGGAACACCTCTGTAATATATATATTTTTTTTATTCATTGTTTTGTATTTCTAATCAAGTCCTCAAAAACAGCATTTTTCTACCTCAAGATCTCGAGCTGTTTTGAGGCTGGGCTCCTAAACCACTGTGCACCGTCGTGTTCACCTGAACATTAACATGCAGCAGTGACTATATGACATCACATATAGGGCACATTTTCAAACGACTCAGTTCAGTGAGGGTGAATATTCTGAGAGGAGAATTGGAAGAATGCGCCAATATGAGAATTTTGAGACATAGATCATATTAATATAAGTTCACATAGCTAGGAAACAATGCTAAACACTCAAAAAGGCCATTTATAAGATAGTTCCCCTTTAAAAACCAAAATGGAATTACTCATTCTTAACTGTATATCCGCATTGTTCCACAAGTTAACCCCAATAATAGAAATACACCTCCTTTTAATCCCTTTCTTAGCTTTCTGAACAGTAAATTTACAAATATCTCTCAAATCATATTTTCTTTCATGTGTTGAAAAAAACCCTTGCACCCCACCTGGGAGTAACTTTGCTTTAGCTCTGTACATTATTTTTATAGTAAACCAAATCATTAAATTTCATAATATGAGACTTTATAAACAATGGATTTGTGTGTTCATAGTAACCAGCCTTGAAAAGGTTCCGAATGGCCCGCTTTTGCAGTACGACTATTGGATTTACTGTATTTTTAAATGTCGACCCCCATACTTCCACACAGTAAGAAATGTAAGGAAGTATAAGTGAGCAGTAAATTATGTGCAAGGCTTTGTAGTTTAATATATCCTTACATTTATACAATATTGCTACTGACTTAGATATTTTTCCTTGAATATAGTTAACATGTTGTTTCCATGTTAATTTCTGGTCAATAACTACCCCTAGAAATTTTATCTCAAAAACTCTTTCTATTTTTACATCACATATTTTTAACTCTATCTCCCCCTCTATTTCTTTTCGATTTCCAAAAACCATAAATTTAGTTTTCTTAATATTGAGAGACAATTTATTAACATCAAACCAAGTTTTGAGAGTTTCAAGCTCTCTTTCAATATCAGGCAAAAGTTCCTTTAAATTACTTCCTGAGCAATATAAATTTGTATCATCTGCAAAAATAACAAACTTTAACAGTTCAGCAACATTGCACATATCATTAATATAAAGTATAAATAGTTTTGGACCTATCACAGATCCCAGAGGTACTCCACAGGTGACCTTCCTAAATCCTGACACAGTGTCATTGATTTGCACACATTGCTGTCTGTTTTCCAAGTAGCTCTTTAGCCAAGAGTTAGCTATACCTCGTATCCCATACTTCTCCAGTTTTCTCACTAATATGCTGTGATCTATTGTATCAAAAGCCTTCTGTAGGTCAATATAAATACCAATAGAACACTTGTCATTTTCAACTGCTTTAGTTATTTCTTCTACCATCTCCATCACTGCACATGTAGTATTTCTATTTTTCCTAAACCCATACTGGTGTTCACTCAGTATTTTGTATTTGCCAATGAAAAGATCCAGTGGTTTCAAAAATAGTTTCTCTAATATTTTTGAAAATTGAGGAAGTAGGGACACTGGTCTATAATTGTCCATTTGATGTTTATCTCCATTTGTATATATTGGTATTACCTTTGCTGGTTTCATATTATTAGGAAAAACACCTCTTTGAAAAGACAGATTGCATATATAGGTCAAAGGTTTTACAATAGACTCAATTACTTCTTTAAAGGGGAACTATTTTACTATTCCTAGCACTATTTGGGCAACTTTAAACAATTCCTGTCAGTCTATTGAAGACATCTGTACGTTTAAAAAAAAAAATGCATTGGTTTATATTTCTAATCAAGTACTCAAACCCATCATTTTTCAGCCACAAGAAATCAGGCTGTTATGGCCTGGCTCCGCCCATAAGCACTTTGAGTGACAGTCAGTCGAGAGAGAGAGGGGGTGTAGACAGACGACAGACAGACACCCTATGTCTATACGTTGTGTTAGTTTGCTGCTGCTATGAGAGAGAGAGAGAGAGAGAGAGAGAGAGAGAGAGCTCTGCAAATATTGTATGAATTGCAAAGCGTTATTTCCGAGGCGAATGAGAACGCACGAACGTCGCATGGAGCGATGACGTCACGCTATGCGCGCCGTGAAGTTATTATTTTATATTAAACTATCCATAAGCGAACATAAAGTGTAATGAGGCCAAGGGTGCGTGAAATCCACGTGTAGTATATGTTTTATTTGTATATGTATGTGCGCGCTGCTATTGGAAAATGTTGAGTTGCGGTGGCGAGATGCGGGTTGCTGACGACACGTAACGGATCCAACGTCAACACAACAGCTGTCCCCGGTGAGTATGAAAATTATAAATATAGATGCATTGATTGATTGAAAACTTTATTAACAGATTGCAGAATGGGTACAATACAGCACAGCTCAATACACAATTGTTAAGGGGATGCAGACCAGAGAGAGACTTTAGTCTTGTTTACATCAGGGTTCCCCATTTTCAATTTATCAGGACATATTATGACATACATGACATACAGATAGTCAGTACTGCTACATCTGTACATTTATGACATACCAGATTTGCAAATTCAGTACTGGTTGTGATAAAAAAGGAGTCAAGAAAAGGGAGTCATTTGACGTAGAAACTGTACATACACAACTATCATCTCAGTTACAGTAAATTACAACTATCTCAGATCACTTGAGTGTTTATGTGCTTTAATTTACACATTATAAGTCACATAAAGCTAATTACAATGTCTGTTTCAGAATTATAATACATCTGTGGGCGTACCGGTCATACTGACCATGGGAGCTAAACAAACACTTCCGGTTCCCAGTATATGGCAGTACAGGAATTGTAGTCCACATAAACAGCGTTAGATTAGACTTTATAAGCTTTCAATGTTGAAAAACTTGGGCACAAACAACATGGATCATGTTTAAAAGTAAGATGTTTAGGTTATATTCACTTGAGTTAATGTGTTTATCTAAAGAACCAATGAAAGATAACTAGCCCTTTCCATTGTAAGACATTTTAAACATGATTCAAAATGTGTGGGTCCACATTCATATGATGCTTGTGTACATATGCGATATGATTGATAAATGATAACACTATCATTACATCCTAGGACGGGATGGATGAGAAATAGCTGATGTTTTGTTAAGCTCACAGACAATCACTGCGTGTCCTCCCGGGAGAACACGCAGAGTGTTTACAGTTCTCTCTCTCTCGGTTCGGGAGCATGAGCTGTCTGTAGCGCAGCACGGTGGTGGACTTCCTCGAGAGGGAGACGCAGAGCGTTTACAGTTCTCTGCTTCTCTCGCTCGGCGGGCAGCTAGAGGGGGCGGGTGTTATTATGCAAATGCACCATATGACGTCCCATATAGGCAAATTTTCAGATGACTCACTTGAGGGAGGGACATTATTGTGAGGGGAGAATTGGAAGAATGCGCCAAATCGAGAATTAGAGACATAGATTCTATTACTATAAGTCCACATAGCTAGAAAATAACCCTAAACACAGGAAAAGGTCATTTATAAGATAGTTCCCCTTTAATAATTACCATATCAATGGAGTTTATATCAGTTGATGTTTTGTTTTTGAATTTACTTACAATATCAATTATATCAAGTTCATTTACCCCACAAAGGAACATAGAACTGATAATATCATTAATAAGATTATTAAACATATCTTTTTTATCATCAGGCACAACAATTTTGCTGGCCAAAGTAGTTCCAACACCCACAAAGTAGTCATTGAAAACTTCAACAATGCTTTTTACATTGTCCACTTTAGCATCTGAGCTATTTAGAAAATAGCTTGGAAATTCAGATTTATAGCCTCTATTTCGAATAATATGATTGATTATTTTCCAGGTCTTTTGCACTATCTTCTAACATTTTATTGTAGTATTCCTTCTTCTGTACTCTCATAATGGAAGTCAGTTTGTTTTTATACAGCTTATATTTTTCTTCGCTTTTACTTGTTCTCAGTTGTAAATATTTCTTGTAAAGTAAGTTTTTCTTTTTGCACGCCCTTTGCGTAGCTTTGGTCATCCATGGCTTTCCTTTATATTTATCCTTCACCCAGCTCTTTCTAATAGGACAGTGTTTGTTGTATAGCTCTGTGAACGTCAACAAAAAAGCATCATATGCCTGATTTGGATCGTCAACATACACCTCATCCCAGTTGTTGTTTGTAAGGTCCATCCTTAAGGCCTCCATTCTTTCTGGTGTCCTAATTCTTACAATTTTACAAGAAGGTTCACTTACATCAACTGAACATTTTTCCTTTAAAGGGGAACTATCTTATAAATGGCCTTTTTGAGTGTTTAGCATTGTTTCCTAGCTATGTGAACTTATATTAATATGATCTATGTCTCAAAATTCTCATATTGGCGCATTCTTCCAATTCTCCTCTCACAATATTCACCCTCACTGAACTGAGTCGTTTGAAAATGTGCCTATATGTGATGTCATATAGTCACTGCTGCATGTTAATGTTCAGGTGAAGACGACGCTCCACAGTGGTTTAGGAGCCGCCCTGCAGCCCAGGCTCAAAACAGCTCGAGATCTTGAGGTTGAAAAATGCTGTTTTTGAGGACTTGATTAGAAATACAAAACAATGAATAAAAAAAAATATATATATTACAGAGGTGTTCCATAGACTCACAGGAATTGTGTAAAAGTGCCCAAATAGTGAAAGAAATAGTAAAATAGTTCCCCTTTAAATTATGTAGAATCACAAAAATAGGAAAATGATCACTGATTTTACTTAAGAACAAACCACTTGTTGCTTGGCCATGAACATTCGTAAATATGTTATCAATAAGTGTGGCACTATCTTTAGTTATCCTACTGGGTTTGCTAATAAGGGGCCAGAGACCAAAACTAAACATTGCATTACAGAAGTCTGTTGTTAGTTTATGTTCATTACATTTTAAGAGATCAATATTAAAATCACCACAAACAAAAAAAGATTTTTTATCACATACCTTCTCAAAAATATCACCTATGGTATTCATAAATTGATCAATGCAAGAACCAGGCGTTCTATATATGCAACTCAAAAATATACTCTTAACTTTAGCAGAGTGAATTTCAATTGTCAAACTCTCCATGATATCATTAACTAGGGATGCCCCGATCGATCGGCCACCGATCGTTATCGGCCGATAATCAGTATAAATATGCGATCGGGGAATTCCGATAATTAGTCATATTCGCCGATCGCGGAAACTGATCAAGTGGATATCTCACTCGCTTGTCTCAGACGCACAGGACCTGCAAACTGCTCCTCCTCCCTAGCCCCGCCCGTACCCGTGTAGAGTTTGTAAACACAGAGGAGGCGGACCTCCTCTGCTGAGTCTAGATAGTGCATTCGACCTGAGCTAACGTTAGCTACCTAGCTATCGTTACTGTTTAAACAAAATTACCCAGTCAACTATTCACTTTTAGTAGGCATTGTCTAACGGTATTTAGCCGGCTAGCTACTGATAGCTCCGGATATCAACAAATGCCCCAGGAAGTCTAGTAGCCCATGTTGATATCTCGGTTAGCTTGCGTTAGCTGACGTTAGTTCACGGTTCAAAACAATGTCCGATTGAACTAAATAGTTGTCTTAACGTCATCTAGCCGGCTAGCAGTAGCTACAGATAGCTCCTGATATCAATGTCTTATAACATTGATTGAATGCGTATTCGAGCTGAGGGCTTGCTGAATGTGAAATGACCAAAGCATAACGTTACCAAGGCAATAGGGTCCCGCTGCAGCGCCGGAGAATCCTTTTTGGAGCTAGGGCTACTAGAGTACACACAGACAGTGGAGCTGTTTGCGTATAGCGAGCATTTTGACTTGTTGCGTGGTGGCGATGTCTCGCAGATAATACAAGTACAAGTCTAATTATATAATATATATATTTTATAAAAAAAAAAAAAAAAACTTTTTATATAAAATAATTTTTAATTTCTTTTTAATCAAAAACGATCGGTATCGGTATCGGCCGATATGGCTCACGACGATCGGTGATCGGTATCGGTGGCAAAAAACGTGATCGGGGCATCCCTAATTATAAAGATTTGCCTCAGGGTCAATGTCATTGAATATATTATTGTCATCATCAGACTCATCCGATTCCATCAATATATATGGCAATCATATACGCATAGGTTACATCATTATGATACATAATAGCAATACCAGCAGTACCAACAATGCTAATAATAACAGGAATGATAATACTAATGTTAGACAATACATAGGCATATATAATAGGTGATAGATATTTGTCATGAGTTCATGATATAATGCCTCATGCAGCATATGGCATAACAACCAATTATATATATCAATGGCACTGTAGAGTATATGGGATAATAGAGTCTTGTGATTCCTCATGTTGAGATAGAGTGGTACCTTGTTTGTTGTTTTGTCGTTATATTGTTCTGTATTTGTCCTCATTGGTACTGGTCCATCTCAGAGAGGTCTCTGATGAGAAATATCTTTGCCTCCTCCGGGGAATCTCCATTGAGCTTGATGTACACCTTGCAGTTTGCCGTCCAGGTAGACTTTATCTTCTCTTGCTTTCTCAGTATTCTTGCTTGTCTGGCAATGTCTGCATTTCTTTTCGTCAGGTGCTCGTTCATGTAGACATTTGTATCCTGCAGTTTTTTACCTTGTTTCAGCGTTGCAATCTTGTGTTTCCTGTTGACAAAGCGTAGTATTATGTCTGGGCGATCTTTTTTATTTCTTCGTGGTAGAGGGTGGCATGCCTCTATATCTCCACTGTTGATCTGTATTTCTTTACCAGCCATGAAGGTGATCACTTGTTGCTCAATCGTTTCAATATCTTGATCCGTGGGTTCACCACCAACCCCTGCCACAGCTCTGGCATAGGTCCTTGGCTTAGTCACCAGACCGTTTATGATGATGTTGTTTAATCTGGAATATTGCTCCAATTCATCCACCTTGGTTTCCAGCGTTGCTATCTTTTGTTCCTTCTCCAGATTAAGCTTTTTTTAGCTCCTTTATCTCTCCCATCAGCTCCAGCATGGTCATCTCCCTACAGTAAAGATTAGAAATGATTGAATTATTGTAAATTTGTGTGGATAACTTATAACAATAACAGACAAGTTAGACAACTATGTATACAAAAAAAACGATATACACTGAATGATTAGTTGTTACCTAAAGTCCTTGGACTCCACTGTAGAGAACGGGTGCAGGCCTTTGACATAGAGCTGCCGCGGTATTCATATTTTCCTTACCGCACAAATTTGCGAAATATTTCCTACCGCCGCGGTTATTACCGCACAGTGCGCACAAAAAAAAAAAAGTTTGAATGCATTTTTTTTTTTTTTTTAGTAGTCTACTATTATAGCCTGCCTCTAGTCTAATGGCGCTTTTCCACTGCATAGTACCTACTCGACTCGACCCGCTTTAGGCACCTGGTACTTCGTTCCTTTTCCACTGCAGCCAGGTACTACTCCGTTTGTCTCCGTGTGGGGATGCAGGCGGTGCCGCTCGCTTGTGTACACTGAAAGCTCCGTGGGCATAGCCAATTAGCCATGTCCGAGGGCTTGCAGCAAGCCAGAGTTTAACAGTTTAAATAAATCAATCAATCAATAACAACATTAACCATACTCTATTGTCTATTCTGCCAAAGCTAACGTTACCTCTCATTGTGTATTCTACCAAGCAACCCGGGTTTAACGTTACCTCTCGTGTATATCGGCTAATAACAACAACAAACTTTTTGATATTTAAAGTTTTTTATTTTTCTCAAACAAGAAAATACATACACGACAAAACAAGACAAGAAATGATAATAATAACAACAAGGGGTGAGGGGGGGGGGTTGCAGAGCGTTACAAAGGTTCAGTAGACAAACTTATTCCAGATAGTGATCTAATAAAGTTCAGGGGACCTTGAAGGCCATCGGGCCTATCACTCTCTTGAAGAGACAGAGCAGCCTGTTCCATCGATAGCAAGTCCATGAAGTCCTTGCGCCAGTTCTCCATACTGAAGCAGTTCGGTTTGCGTTCTTTCCAGTTCATTAAAATAATCCGTTTGCATGCTAGAAAAGCCAGTGCTACAGTATTATTTACAATCTTTGCTTGAGCAGTGTCCATTTTTACACCCAATATACACATTATAGGGCAAGGATTAATGTCAATTTGGAGAGTAACTGACAGGTCCTCAGCAATGTCCAACCAAAATGTCCTAACAAGCGGGCAGTGCCACAGCAAGTGCATGAGCGTACCCTCTACTCCACACCCATGCCAGCACAATTTGGGTAGGGTGTGATTCATTTTATTCAATGTACAGGGTGTTATATAGGCCCTGTGTAGTATCTTTAATTGTATAATTTTATATCTAACACATTTTGATATTTTTGTACTATTCCTAAGTGCTGCTTCCCATTGTGTTTCAGATATGGATATACCCATGTCTCGCTCCCATTGGACTTTAGTTTGGGTATTGGTATCAGGGGTGGTTGAACATGATAGTTTATACATTGCAGAAACAATGCCTTTCCTGCCTGTAATTCCCCTTAATGTCTCTTCCATAACTCCGTTTGTTCCTATAGCTATGCCTTTAGACAACAATGATTTAATAACTGATTGTATTTGTAAATAAGATAAAAATTCTGTGTCTTTCAGCCCAAACTGTGTTTTAAGTTCATTAAAAGGTATCATATTTCCCCTTTCGATCACTTGGCCCACCTGTGTTATATTATGTTGTTGCCATACATTATTTTTAAGGATTTTACCTCCTGCAGAGAGCAAAGGGTTTTTCCATAATGGACATGATGGTAAGGAATATCCACTAAAGGTCAGGCGTTTATGTAAGATTTTCACTATTTCACATGAAAATTCTAAAAGCGGATTGTCCAGTCTGGGAGTGATTTTTGGGTTATACCACAACATTGAAAGAGATAGATCTTTGTTATGTTCTTCTATAATTTGTTCTTCAAGCCATTCCCAGCTGCCAATCTGTCTCACACTATTGTAAGCCCACTGCAAGGGGTATCTTGAGTTATATGCTATGTAATATTGGTGGATATCTGGTAGTCCTATTCCTCCACTATTTCTTGGTTTTATAAGTTTTTTATGGCTGATTCTAGGTTTTCTGTTGTTCCATAGGAAGCCAGAAAATAATTTGTTTATTTCTTTGAACCAACTAGGAGGGAACTTTAAAGGTATAGAGGACATCAAAAAAGCTAGCCTTGGTAACAAATTCATTTTTATAATATCGGATCTGCCCCAAAGGGATAAAGGCAAGACTGTCCATCTTTTGATGTCCTCCTTTATATTCTTTAAAAGGTCAGATGTATTTAAACCAACAATTTTTTCAATGGGAGATCGGATTTTAATTCCCAGGTATTTAATTCCTTTTGGCTTCCAATTGAAAGGAGCAGAACCCAGATGTGATTGAAAAGTTAGGTTAAGTGGAATAGCTTCACTTTTACTATAATTCACTTTATAGCCCGAACATTTACCAAATGTATCTATAAGCTTTAGCACTTGAGAGATGGAATGGCTAGGATTTGTTAGTGTTAATAATATGTCATCAGCAAACAGGCTGGCCTTATACTCACAACTACCAATACGAATACCACTGATTTCTTTATGAGCACGTATAGCACAGGCAAGTGGTTCGAGGGAAAGAATAAAAATGTGCGGTGAAACCGGACATCCTTGGCGGGTAGATCGATAGAGATGGAATGGATCAGACCTTATACCATTTGTTCTGACTGACGTAACCGGTTCATGGTAAAGTGCCTTTATCCAGTTCATGAGAACCGGACCAAATCCGTATTTAGGTAGTACATAAAACAGATATTTCCACTCCACTCGATCAAAGGCTTTCTCAGCATCCAGCGATATTGCCATCGCTGGATGATGGGAGGCCCCCGCCCTTGACATGACATGCATTAGCCTCCTCATGTTATTTGAAGCAAGACGACCCTGTACAAAGCCAGCCTGATCAATATGAATCAATGAGGCTATAACATTTTCCAATCGCCCTGCAAGGACCTTCGCAAACAACTTATAATCATTATTTAAAATACTCAAAGGTCTGAAATTACACATTTGCAAGTGATCCTTGCCAGGTTTTGGAATCAATGAAATAGTAGCTTGCCGCATGGTTAGCGGCATGGATTGATTGGCCACTATATCATTAAACAGCAATATTAGAAGTGGTGTAAGAGTGACTTGGAAACACTTAAGAAATTCACTTGTATAACCATCATCACCCGGTGTTTTACCGGTTGAGAAAAAACACAACAAACTTAACACATCAGCGATCTTGTTGTGACACTAAACTCTCCGCTCGGTGGTAAATTGGGTTGATGTCGGTTTTGTTTCATCAATAAATAAGGCAGAATACACAGTGAATCCATTCTTTTTTGTTTATTGCACTTGGTTCTGTCGCAAACAAATCCTGAATGAAATGCATCCTTAGCGAGGCAGTAAAGATGGCGGCGTTCTGTTTTTGTTCAGAGCCTCCAAACTGTGACGCGTCTCTCTTCTGACCAGTCAGTGGTCTGCAATGTTTCACATGACTTTTCTGGTACCACTTCTACCCAATAGGGTCACTTGGAACCGAGTAGGGTATATCTGCAAAGCCGCAAGCCAACTTTATTATTATGATAAAAAACAGCGGTGACGCGGTATTCAGCCTAACTCTGCGGTGAGCGTGATGCAACAGCGATACCGCGGTAATGCGGTTATCGCGGCAGCTCTACTTTGACAACAAACTTTGTCACAGCCCTGTGACACTCGTTCACCCTATCCTATAGAAAGGACTTTGGGTGGTGGAGGTAGAGGGAGGATGTGTGGTGGGCTCACTGGCCTGGGACACATTGGTGGCTGACGCCTCAGCTTGACGATCTATAAAAAGTTTTTAGATTGTAGTATTTGTAGCTAAACAATTATTTTGTTTATTAGCCTATTTGTAATAATTCGTTATTAGCCTAGGAAACTCTGTATCTTGGCTTACCGGCTGCAGTGGACGTGGATGCAGATGGACCACTGCGCGCAAGGCAGTCGAATACGGCGGATTTCTGCACACTAATATCGTGTTTTGACAACAAATGTTTTGATAGATTGCTCGTATTGCCACCCTTACTGGCAAATGTTTTGTTGCACTTGTGGCAACGTGCGTTGTCGGCATTGACCCTTGTAAAGTATATCCATACTTTAGAACGCTTCGCTCTATCCGCCATCACGACTCAGTGCATGCAGACTCAGAGCTGTCTGTGTCTGTGTGCAGCACGCTTCAGCACGGAGACAGCGCTTTCATTAAGGAGTACCCGTATGTATAAGAACGAAGTACCCGTATGTGTAGCGCGACTCGCGAGGAGTGTGTGTAATAATGACTCGCTGTGGCTCGCTTCTCGTGCAGAGATAGAGAGAGGAGAGATCGTTCGCAACTTTTAAATAATAATAATAATAATAATAATTTCTCTAGAGTATCGATAGCAGTACCGAGGACGTCGGAGCTTATAAATACTCAGGTATTTTCTAATATAGTATCGGTTCCCGTTTAAAACCGGGGTCCGGGGGGCATCCCTAGTGTTGACCATGTCAGATCCTCTGAGATGTGGACCCCCAGGTACTTAAAGCTGCTCACCCTGTCCACGGTAGCCCTGTTTATCCTCAGTGGTGTGTGTGTCTCCTGCTGTCCTCTCCTATAATCCACGATCAGCTCCTTGGTTTTACCAATGTTCAGGAACAGGCTGTTGTCCTGGCACCAGCGTTCCAGTACCTCAACCTCCTCCCGGTAGGCCTTCTCGTCGTTGTCCGAGATCAGCCCCACCACCACGTGTCGTCTGCAAACTTCACTATGGAGTTGGAGCTGAACTTGGCCACACAATCGTGTGTGTAGAGTGAGTACAGCAGGGGGCTCAGAACACAGCCCTGGGGGGACCCAATGCTCAGGGTGATGGTGTTGGAGGTCTGACCCCCCCACCCTGACCACCTGGGGTCTTTCACTCAGAAAGTCCAGTACCCTGGCGCTCAGAGCGGAGCTCAGACCCAGCTTGTCCACCAGTCTGGTGGGGACTATGGTGTTGAACGCTGAGCTGTAGTCAATGAACAATATACGGTAATAATTTATAATTTTTTTTTATAATGTAGGACCTGTTGCAGAGGTCTTTATTCGGCATGCAACGACACTCGATGTTTAGCCGTACACACAGTGGTTAGTTTTTAGCACACACACCGGAACACACACGCATGCATTGTCTCTTTAGAATCGCCGATGCGATTCGTCTCTGCGATTAACCCATCCCGTCGTCCTTCCCCCCAAAGGGCAGCCGGGAGCAGACAGGCGTCAACGTGAGCCGCGCCAGGGGACCAATCCAAGTGCTCCTGTCCGTCTTCGTCAAGGACGCCACAGCGTTAGCGATCTGTTGTTGTGCATGTTTTTCCATTGGGTTTATCTTATCGGGGGGGGGAAACCCTTGCGAGCACGGGGAGAACATGCAAACTCCACACAGAAAGGCCTGGGAGATACCCCACCTGGGTACCTGGCATCATGGAAACCTGGTCCCCAAGCGGGAATCGAACCCTGGACCTTCTTGCTGTGAGGCGACAGTGTTAACCACTACACCACCTAGGGCTCGGCGATATGGCCTAAATATGATATCACGATATTTTCTGACCTTTCGGCGATACACGATACACATCACAATGTTTTTCTTTTTCACCCCAAACAATTCATTATGAGGCTTACCAAGACAGTATTTGAGTTTGCAAGCTAACATTAAAGACAAAATAAAATACCCATGCATTTAGCATTTTTATATTAGATTTAGATTATTAGATTATATATTGCATATGAGATATTATATGATTTAGATATGAAATATGATGAATTGAAAATGGGGGACCCTGATGTAAACAAGACTAAAGTCTTTCTCTGGTCTGCATCCCCTTAACAATTGTATGTATTGAGCTGTACTGTACCCATTCTGCAATATGTTAAAGTTTTAAATCAATCAATCAATAAATAAATAGCATTTTAGCATTTTTATGAAACTACTGTATATATGTATGTCTCTAAATGTTTTGATGAATTGAAAATGGAGGACCCTTATGTAAAAAAGCCGAAAGTCTTTTTCTGGTCTTCATCCTCCTGTACTGTATTGTACCCATTCTGCAACCTTTTAATACAGTTTTCATTCATTCATTCTGACGGAAACATAATCATTTTGATTGACAGTCGAGTCTGCCAATGACGTCACACCGCTTGCACCCGCCCTGCTGTTCTTAGCACCAATCGGCAAGTGTTATTAGTTTTTGACTTCCTGAATGTCCCGTGTGCTGAACATCAACAAAGCTACTAACGTTAGCTCCCCGCGGCCGTCGAGTAGGAGACCAGTGCTTCACAGGATGACTAAATGAGGCATAATGATTTTACTACAACGAATGTTATAATAAAGCCTTTCCATACATCTGTCTGATTGAAAACTTTATTAACAGACCGATATGAACGAGTAACGTGTGGACAGATTGACGCGACACAATCCTCTTGGGCAAAACATCACGATATCCACGATACGTTGAAAAAGTGTATCGTTAATGAACTGTACCCGATATTTATATAATATCATCATATCGCCCAGCCCTAACACCACCGTGCCGCCTAACAACAGTCTCACATAGCCCCCCTTCTGGCGGTCAAGGTGAGAGAGGGTGCTGTGCAGTACCTGGGAGACCGCGTCGTCAGTGGACCTGTTTGTCCTGTATGCAAATTGCATAGGGTCCATATCACTGGGGAGGGAGGCACAAATGTGATCCTTGACCAGCCTCTCGAAACATTTCATGACCACAGAGGTGTGTGCCACCGGTCTGTAGTCATTGAGACATGTTGGGGAGGGTTTCTTCGGTACAGGGATGATGGTAGACATCTTGAAGCAGGCAGGGACCACTGACTCCGCCAGGGATTGATTAAATATGGCGGTGAACACAGGGGCTAGCTGGTTGGCACAGGACTTAAGTATGCGTCCTGTTATACCATCTGGGCCAGCCGCTTTCCTGGTGTTCACCTGCATAAATGCTCTTCTCACACTGTGTTCCGACAAAGAGAGAGCGTCCCCGCCCCCCCGCGGTTGCCCCCCCCCCCCCCCCCCCCCCTCTCCACAACAGCCGGCGCGCCAGTGACGTCACTAGCCGTTGAGCCAGCGGCGCCATCGTCTACACCAAACCGAGTGTAGAAAGAGTTGAGTTTGTCTGCGAGAGAGGCATCGTCGCTCCCCATTGAGGGGGCGCTGACTTTGTAGTCAGTTATTGTCCTCAGTCCCCGCCATAAGCCTCTTGTGTCGTTTTGTGCCATTTGTGTCTCCAGTTTATCAGCATATGACCGTTTTGCAAGTTTTACAGCCTTGCGCAGAGTATAGACTGAAGCCTTGTACTCCTCCATGTTTCCTGACTCTCTGCCCAGGTTGTAAGCAGTGGTGCGAGAGTTTAGAGCTGCTCTGATAGTACTGTCCACCCACGGTTTCTGGTTTGGGAAAACCCGCACCTTTTTCATGGGGACAATACTGTCAGCGATTGTTGTTATGAAGCTCACAACGGTGTCTGCGAACTCTCTGACGTCACTGCCGCTTCCTTGAAACATATTCCAATCCGTGTCTGCGAGCGCTTCCTGAAGCGTGGCCTCTGATTGGTCGGTCCATTTTTTTGTCTCACGTGACGCCGTCAGATTGTAGATCACGGCGTCACGTGATCTTTGTTTGTAAGCAGGAAATAACAAGATGGAGTCGTGATCGCTTGAACTTGTAGCACCCGTCAATGGTGGAGCCGCTACAGCCTTGTAGCCGGCTCTGAACGGGGTGTAACAGTGGTCGAGTGTGTTTCCTCCTCTTGTGGAGCAGGCGATGTGTTGAAAAAAGGACTGCATCACTTTTTTCAAATTCGCCTGGTTGAAATCACCAGCTACGATCATCGCCGCGTCTGGATGTTTGATTTGATGTTTATTGAGGTGGTCGTGTAGCTCCACCAGCGCTTTGCCAGTGTTCGCTTGTGGAGGGATATATACGGCGGTCATGATGACCGCGGTGAACTCACGGGGGAGGTGGAACGGACGGCACAGAATTGAAAGATGTTCCATGTCTGGGGAGCATGAGCTTGAGAGAACATGCACCTCTTTGGGGTTAACCCAGACATTGTTCGTGAGGAGGCAGATTCAATGTTCCACCATGAATGCATGAAGGGGGGGGGGGGGGGGGGGGGCGTTGTTTCTAGGGATGGGTACCTTTCACATTTGAACCGGTACCGGTACCTGTGAATCGATACCGGTACCAAACGGTACCTTTTTTCGGTACTTTAGTCTCAAGAAATTTTATTTTATTTCAGTCGTAAAAAAAGAATATCAAAACTTCAAATAACTACAATTTCGACAGTTCTCGGCTTGTCATTGCTCCGACTGCTTTGTTGTTGAATCAAGTCAAATCCTAGGTAAGCATATATTGTGCGTGTGAACGTTGACATGAAAAGAAAAAAGTAAAAAAAAAAAAAGCGTTTTTTTTTTTTTGTTTTTTTCAGTATCTCACTTGATTTGATACTCGGTAGTACCGACGTGTTTTTCGGTTCGGTACCTCAAAAGTACCGAATTCGGTACCCATCCCTAGTTGTTTCTGATTGATTACCAATAACGGCGTTAGCCTCAGTAGCCACATTCGCTGATCGCCTGGTTGGCTATGATAACAAGGCCTGATCAGCGTGTAATTTACGTGAAAAAGATCTTATCTGTGGCCGGTTGGACTGCAAAAAGAAATATCATTAAACCTGCCTTTTATTTACAAATTCCCTCCACTGGTGTCATGATCAAATTCAGAGTAGAATTTAACTATCTAGTAACGATTGAAAGATTGGACCAGGTGTGACCAGAGCTTTCTCTTGCCCCACAGGTCTGAGTGGTATATTGTTTAGACCAGGGCCCTCATTTATCAATGGTGCGTACACACAGATATGTGCGTAACCCATGCGTACGTTCTTTTCTAAGCAAAGGGATTTATCAATTTGAACGTGTGCTTGACTTTGTGTGTAATACGCACAGCTCTGACCATGCGTAACTGGCGCCCAGCGGTAGAATATGAAGACTGCAGACGGACGGCATTATGCTTTCATTAGTTTCATGCATTCGTTTCAACAATGACGTGTTCTGTATGACCCGTAATTCACTATAGTTCACAGGGCTCTACAGTGCGACCATATTGCTTGCATATGCCCCTAAAAATATGTGCGTGCGAACATGCAAAATCAAGTACTCGCACGGCGTGCGAGTGGGGCCAGCGAGTGCAGAGTACAGCCTCTCATTCGTCCTTTTTTTTCTCCGCTGCGAGAATCGTTAAAAAAACTACAAGTCCCACAGTTCACAGCCGCATAAACGTTCCAATCACAGTAGTTTCCTGTGGTCACGCGACTGGAAACCGAAAGTAATGATCAGCGGCTGCGTCACTGTCTGAGTCAAACAATAATACAGCCATGTCGAAGCCCATTCATTTGTATTTTGCGCGAAAGATACCGGAGAATGAGAAGTCAGGCGAGGCAGCTCATGTTACAGAGGTGATGGTTAACGTTAACGTTAACCAAGATACTGACGCTAGCCAGCATGCTAGCGAAGTTGGCCAAGCTAGCGAGGCTACACCCACTGTAGCACCCAATGTAGCCACTGTAGCTAGCGAAGCTACACCCACTGGAGCCGGAGGGAAGACATACAAATTTAACGTGAATTGGCTAAACATTTCCCCATGGCTAGAGTTCGAAAACAATGTCATGTTTTGTAAATATTGCAAAGTAGGATCGATGCATTGCGATGCATTGTTACACCCCTACAACTGGCCCACTGTGTATGTGTGTACAGCTAACTTGGCTAGCGTTATCAACCGCAGAGGTGGGCAATGGGTCCAGCTGTAGCGCCGGACGGCCAGAGTGCAAGCGGTGTGGCAATAGGGTAGGGCTGGGCGATATGACGATATTATATAAATATCGGGTACAGTTCATTAACGATACACTTTTTTAACGTATTGTGGATATCGTGATGTTTTGCCCAAGAGGATTGTGTCGCGTCAATCTGGTCCACACCCGTTCAAACTTTTGAACAACGCCGCCCCCACACACACTACTGCATCAAAGTTACTAATTATTATTAACAAAGGCATTCGTTTTGTGGCATTAACGTTATATAGTTACACGTTCAATAACATTAGCGTATTTACCCAAACATAGCAATGTCCAATGACGACATAGATAGCAAGCGTTACTGTTCATATCTCAGCCCGTGCGGAGTTGTGCATGCCCATTCTGCGGTCTGTTAATAAAGTTTTCAATCAGACAGATGTATGGAAAGGCTTTTATTATAACATTCGTTGCAATAAAATCATTATGGCTTGTTTAGTCATGCTGCGGTGCGCTGGTAATCACTCGTCTGCCGCAGGGAGCTGTTGTTGTCGTTGAGCTGAGCTCAGCTCTCGTCAAAATCAATTGCGGAAGTAAAAAACGCATAGAGCTTGCCGATTGGTGCTAAGAACAGCAGGGCGGGTTCAATCGGTGTGACGTAATTGGCAGACTCTGCCGGCTGAATGATCGAATGAATGGAAACGTTATTAACGATTGCAGAATGGGTACAATACAGTACAGCTCAATACAACAACAGTGGACTGGGGGATGAAGACCAGAAAAAGACTTTCGGCTTTTTTACATAAGGGTCCTCCATTTTCAATTCATCAAAACATTTAGAGACATACAAATATACAGTAGTTTCATAAAAATGCTAAAATGCTATTTATTGATTGATTGATTTAAAACTTTATTAACATATTGCAGAATGGGTACAGTACAGCTCAATACATACAATTGTTAAGGGGATGCAGACCAGAGAGAGTCTTTCGTCTTGTTTACATCAGGGTCCCCCATTTTCAATTAATCATATTTCATATCTAAATCATATAATATCTCATTGCTAAATATATGCAATATATAATCTAATAATCCAATAATCTAAATCTAATATATAATATAAAAATGCTAAATGCATGGGTATTTTATTTAGTCTTTAATCCAGAGCCTGCAGGATAATGAAAGACCCTCACCACCCCAATAACAGCCTGTTTCAGCTGCTGAGGTCAGGCAGACGCCTGCAAATCTCAGCTACTAGGACAGAGCGGTTTAGGCTCAGCTTCTTCCCCCAGGCCATCAGAGCCATGAACAATGTACATTGAGTGCTCAGAACATTGAACTGTCCACACACAAGCACACATGAACACACACACGACACGCACACTGTGCACGCTCACACACGAGCAGCCACTAACACTTTAGCATGAGCGGGCACACACTCAGGCCGCACGCACCCTCACTTATTGCCAAAAGGAAAGGCCACTTTAAATTAGTATTAGCAACAGTAACAGTGTATTGCACTACTATTACTACTACTGTTAACTGCCAACTGTTACCCGTCATTGCACAAATTTATTGTTACCTGCTACCTGTTATTGCACAATTTTATTGCACAAATTTTTTGTATTGGATTCTATTATATGTTATATGTTGTACCAATTGCACATCGTTGTGGGCAAGACCACCCGCATTTCATTGTATATCCGTATGCCGTGACAAATAAAACTCTTGACTTGACTTGACTTGAAATGTTAGCTTGCAAACTCAAATTGTCTTGGTAAGCCTCATAATGAATTGTTTGGGGAAAAAAAGAAAAACATCGTGATGTGTATCGTGTATCGCCGAAAGGTCAGAAAATATCGTGATATCATATTTAGGCCATATCGCCCAGCCCTACAATAGGGTCCAGCTGCAGCGCCGGACGGCCAGAGTGCAACGGTGTGACGTCGTAATTGGCAGAATCGACTGTCAATCAATGGTCTACCTGACACGCAAACTACTGTACTGGAGGTGTACAGTATTTCAATAGGCAACCCTAAAAGGATTATTTTTCTAAAAGAGCAACACTAGCTCCCCCCTCTACTGATGGCCCTGGTTGTAAAGCCAGTGTCTCCTTTTTGTTCAATATCACTGCCTTTCTTATTAGGCCTAGTTGTTGGCTACAACTTTGCCATAGTAGGCATTAATCACTTAATTAATAGTTCAAATGTCTGTCCCATTCCCGTTTGCACACGCAGATGATACACACACACGCACACAGTGGGCCAGTGACTTTGGTGGTATGTGCTATTGCACAGATGTGTCCCGTTTGCACATGCACGCACAGTACAAATATACATTTATTTTTGAAAAAAAAAAAAACTCTGTTACTTGACATATTTTCACTGTGCTCCTAAATATTTTTGGGTGCTCCTAAATTTCTTTGTGTGCTCCTACATTTTTTCATTTAGGAGCACCTGTGCCCCTAGTGAAAAAGGTTAGCGTAGAGCCCTGGTTCATTGTAGTGTTGTCAGAAATATCGAAATATCGATACATATCGATACTGAATATTTAAAACTGTTTCGATACTCATTTCCCGAAATACCGATACTTTCTGCAGTATCGATACCAGCTGGCTTGCTCGCAGTGTTCTACCGCAAGTTGTTGACAGACAGACTTGGTGCTGCAGAGCACGCTTGGCCCTCCGCTGCAGCCCTCCCCCTTGCAGAACTGTCTTCAGTTTGTAAACAAAAGATTTTAGCTCTGAATATGGCCAGTGCAGAGCCTCCGCAACTTGTGCTTGTGGATAAAGAAAACAGCAGAAGTGCTGTTTGGAAGTACTTCGGGTTTGAAGTAAACGACGAAGGAAAAGCTAAAGCGTTGTTACAGAGCAGTGCCAACGATACAGCTATTAGCTAACGTTAGCTTATGCTAGCTAGCTGGCCACCTTTATAATTACTTCATGGAAACGGAGTAACGTTAAGTCGAGTTCATACTAACTACACTAGTACACGTATGAACTTGACATAACGTTACCCCGTTTCCATGAAGTGTTTAAGTAGCAGCAATCTTGTTGAAAATGTAACGTTAATAAATGCTCCGAGTATGCATATCTCTCTCTCTCTCTCTCTCTCTCTCTCTCTCGCCGTCATGAAAATTGTTGTAGGTGTTGTTTTAACCAAATAAAAAGCAGCAGCACTATTGCATAACTGAGTCATGTTTGCTATGCATTTCTTTCTTTAGGGGAGTTTGTTTCAGTTTTAGCATGATGTTTTATAGATGGCTAGGTTAAACAGGTTTTTGTTTTTAAGAGGGGTTTGATTTAGATTAGATAATTTAGTTATTTTTAAATGTCTGATCTAAAGATAAACAAATGGTTTTAAAAGTGTTATATTTATCTTATCTTATAGTACCAGAGAGAAGCTGAGGAGAATCAACCGGCAACAAAAGCTAAATTTGTAAAAAAAAAAAAAAAAAAAAAATAATAATAATATATATATATATATAATTTTTTTTTGTATCGATACTTTCGATACTTTTCAAGGTATCGAAGTCGAAATTCCAGTATCGTGACAACACTAGTTCATTGTAAAATAGCGACATTAGTGTAATTATTGTCAAACCCTAAATATCATTTGGAATAGGTATTTCCGAATGAATTCAGCCTGGTTCATAGCGTTATTATAGGAATACTTCTCGCGGTGTGCGCTCGGATGTTTTCAGAGATATATGGCAGTCTATTTGCAGAGAGAGAACATAATATTAAGTATAGTCCGCTACCCGAGACACATTCTCCTTGATTTGTACCACAATTTGAGACCCAAATTGCAGCGTGGAGCATGCAGTGTTGGATGTCGATGTCGTAATTTCCCCAACCCCCCCAACTACATACAATATCCATATATCAATATATATATATATATCAATAACAAGAGAGGATTTTACGCCAGGTTACCCAACATCATCGGAGCAATAGACTGTACCCATGTAACCAGGGGGCGAAACTAGAGAGCGCCACCCGCCATTTGCGCTCAGTTTATACGTTTGGCGCCTCCCACTATGACGTCTGCCCGCCGTGTGGCGGCCAATCAAATGGTCATGTGAAAACCGAAAATCATGATCCAATTCTGAGCGGAGTTCTCACACGCTGTCTGAGCACAGCGAGCCCACTGCTGCTGCTGCTGCTGCTCCTATACTCCCCACCTGTTTCTGTATGCTGCATGTAAACACACAGTCACCGTGACTGACGTTAGTCTAGTCAGAGAGACCTCCGTGAGCTGATGTTAGCTACTGTTACAAAATGACCCAGTCAACTATTCACTTTTAGTTTAATACATGAGGCATTGTGTAACGTTATCCAGCTGGCTAGCTACTCATAGCTCCCGACATCAACAACTGCAGCAAGTGTCCAGTTACATCGCATCAGCATGCGGGCTGCTGACTAGGGTCTAGGTGCAGCGCAGGAGAATCCTTTCATGCTGAATGTAAGAGTTTAGGTCCAGCTGTAGCGCCAGAGAATCCTTGCTGGAGCTGGAGGCCACTCGAGTATACACACAGACAGTGGAGCTGTTTGCAGACAGCGAGGTGGCGATGTCTCGCAGATAATACAACTACAAGTATGATTATATAATATATATATTTTATTAAAAAAAATTATATAAAATAATAAAAAAAAAAAATTATCAAAAAAAAGTTGGCAGGTAAGAAATCGGCTTGGCGGGTAGATTCTTCCCATCTACCCGCCACTGTACCTTTAAATGCCAGCATTCATCTGGCCACACCCCCATCCGCTTACCTATATAAGCAGGGATGGTGCCACACACTCATCTCCTTCCCAACAAATTTCACCACAATGAGAAATCAAGGGCCGCAGCGGCGTCTAGACGCTGAGCGTTCACTAAGTGTTACAAAGGATCAGATTAAACCGAATATATATATTTATTGATTGATATATATTGCATAGTATTTGTATATCGTTTGATATCCCTTGTGTATTCCTTGTACATATACACGGAATATCCCTTTAGCCCAGACCATAATATTTCATTCTCCTATTGGACAGCGGTCCACAGGCGCCAGAGCCGTGCCTCCAGAGTCAGGTTCAAAGTCACCGTCAAGACATGTCTGTGCATGCCCGGCTTTGCCCAGGGATACGAGACAGAAATGTCGTTGGCACTAGTTTGTTCACTGTGCATATAAATATGGCGCAGGTGAATACAGAAGCGCTTAGTCTAAGAGTTACCCAATAAGTTGAAGCCTCACCCACGATACTCCGTGCGGTGAAGTATGGCCTGTTTGGCCCCAGAATAGAGCATTGAGACCGCGTGCGAATTATTAACTGAATTGTCAGAGTTTGGCGCTATACCGTCGAGTGCGACATATTTCTATTAAGTCAGTAATAGTCTATTTGTGTATAGTGTATCGTGCGGCTAAAGTTCTACAGTGACCAGCATCACCAACGCTTCCTCGTACCAGCTAGAGTTCTTATCCAGGCTGGGCTGCTTTCATGGTGCTTTCACCCGAGGAGACCTAGACGAGAACCGTGTGGACATGTACACTGGATTAATCTACCCGACGACTACATAGCCCTTTGCGGCTGGATTATATTTGTTTTGGTCCTGTGATTTATGGAGCGGAGAATCGCCGACGCCTGCACGTGTTGGATTTACCCTGTGAGGAGCCAAGTCGAGTCCGCGCCTCAGAGAGCCTGAGGCCGGCTAGCTTTCTTCACTGTGGAGCTACAGTCGACGGAGAACAGCTGTATTCGTCTGTGGATCAAGAGGCTATTGCACCGTCTCCTGTACTTGGAGTCTCCTTAGTCATCGTTGACCAGACTCTCTACTACCGACAGATCCTCTACCCCTGCTGGCTTACAACCAGGGGGACCCTTCCAGTATCTCCCGCAATATATTACTAGTGTACCATAGATATAATTCCCTAAGATTCAGGTTGTATAATTACCTCCTGCGTAACCAGAGAATGGACATTCATTGTTGATTTGCCTACGCACATTCCTTTGCCTTACAAGTGCATTCAAAGTATAATAGAGAAGTATTATGTACCTTTTGCTGCAATAAATACTTAAAGACAACTTTGTGTAGAACCGGTTCATTGTGGGAAGTGTTCATTATATTTATATATCATGTACTGTATGGCCAGTAATTAAAGTACATAAAGCGGTAGTGGTTTAATGATACCATACTTATCAAAACAGTCAGGGAATTGTACCCCTCAGTTACACTAAGTGTTAACAGAACTTGGTTATAGTCATAACCTAACGTTCTGTATCACACTAGCTCACGCTCAGCGTTTCATGCATAATAGGAGCTGAGCGGGAGCTAGAAGCTCGACAAATGTACCCTGCTGAGGCCCCCCACAACCATCAGATCAGGGAGGACCGAGCCCCCCCTAATGGAGGGCACCCCCCCTATTGGGGGCTTCACGGGAGGGCGACGGACCCGACCGTGCGAAGAGGCACTCAAGCAACTCAACGCACAGGGTGAGCAGACCGTGGCTTGACCCCACGACTACACACACGCACAACCCGCATGCCACCCGGGAACGAACGGAGGGAAAAACCTCGTTACTGCCCCCAGAATCACGGGGTCAAGGGCAAACCCAACCCCGTGGCAAGGCCGTAGCAGCGGAGTGCGAAGGAAGACCCAGACCCACCAAAGGGACTGGACCCCCTGGAACGGGGGCCCGGAGAAGTCCATGATGCCAGCATCAAGACCCCACCAGGTGGGCACTTAGTGACCCCGCCCCCCACATCGCCAGCGTATTCGGACAAAGGCCCCTCAGCCGAGCGGGCCCTGTCCCCCCAATAGTACATTGCCTGGCACACTGACCCTGCAGAACAGGCAGTCAGCATGGCCGTAAGCACACAAAAAAGGTTAACCAACGGAAGCAGGCAGCGCACCGGGGAAAAACCAGGCAACAGGCTATTAACCCTAGCCTGGAGACTGCGGACGAGACAGGCGCCAGAGGGGACAGCTGAACACAGCCGCCCCGGCGGAAGGAGCGTAAGCTGGCGGTGTTGCCAAGCCTCCATTTAAAAACCCCCACCCAGAGGGGTTGAGGCAGAGAAGGCTGACACGATCGGCAGACGTCATGAACGTGCAGGGGCCAGGGTTTCCGTTAGAAAAAATTGTTGCCGGTCTCCGTGACCTGCAAGATTTCAATCTACCGGACAAATGAGATTAATTCCGGTCATAGTTTATTGAGTTTTAAAACAATTGATAGGCAGGCTATATAAAGAATGTCATCCTCAAGGCATGTAGATTTATAATATTATTACTTAAAACTAGGCTACTTTTGCGTATAGTCATTAATTAATATATTCCAAATAAAATAAGTCCCTCGATACTCCGTGCTGCTGCTGACTTGAAATAAAATAGACAGCGTATCTGTGGGCAGTCGGTCCGACACTAAACAGCAGTCTGTTATAATCACATTTTTATGAGCTAACGAATTCCGTTATATTGGACATTTGTATTAATTATATCAAGCGAAGAACTGAGAAAGCAGAGAGACGGCAACATTATCGTGGTTTGCGTGACGACTCTCTCCACCTCGCAACGACTTATTTGCAAAGAGTATGGCGCTGCAGAGAAGCTGATTTAGCTGTTATTGGCTCTTTTATGGGAACCGCACAGCAGCGCCCCCCACCCAACATTGGCTGAAAATGGCTGAATTGGAGTACTGCTGGAATACTGCATTGTGCTGTTGCCTCTCTGGCTCTGCAGCTTCACATGCACTCGCACATCCAGCACTAAGCTCTCGCTGACGACATCGTTGTCATTATTAGAAGCAACGAGGAAACAAATGTAATGATCGTTTCGTTCATCGCATAGGCTATTTAATTTTAGCCTATTTTAATACAATTCAAATAATCAAATTGTGCTTAGACTCAGGGAATTATTTTCACCGGACATTAAGACCGGAGATATTAAATATGTCGGACTTAAACAGATTTTGCCGGTCAAATACCGGTAATTACCGGCTAACGGAAACGCTGGCAGGGGCACCCTCAAACGGTGAACCCGGGAGTTGACACTGCTCCAACACACCAGGGAATCAACCACCTTGGTGTTACCCAATGCGGTGGTTGTTCCTATAACCCCTCAAGAAAAAACTCAAACACACCTGCGGGTATACACCGGCTATACCGCAGTACAAGTGTTTCAGTTTTCAAAAAAGGGTTAACCCAGGCCTACGGGTCGACGAAACATTACTTCGGACCGGGCCTGGCTATACGGGAAGCACAGGGTCACCAGAGGAGGTCAAGACCATCCCAACAGGCCCCTCTTCGCCATGCGTGAGAGAGGAGCGAAAAAGAATGGAGAACCCGCCCCTAAGCACACCGTACTTGGTATTCCCAGGCGGTCTCCCAACCAAGTACTAACCAGGACCAACCTGTGTAGCGGCCGAGATCTGACGAGATCGAGCGTGTACAGGTTGGCATGGCCGTAAGCCATTACGATAGTGCCGAGTAAAAAACGTACCCAACCAGGGTCTCCATAGTGCTTAACCCTGTGACACCCGGACCAACCTGGCATTTTTTCCCCCTGAAAAAAGCCCAAGTCCCTCAGGGTACCAGAACAGCAGATCTGCATCCCCGGCGGACAACGGGTTCAACTGATCCGGACCAGCGTGACCAGAACCAGTCCCGTGCCCTAACCACGCCGACATGCCTACTCCAGGAGAAAGGGCAGATATGCGTGTCGATCTTAACATGAAAAGAAGGCGCCACCCAGACGTTCGGGCGAACCGCGCCTGGTGGCCCACCCCTAGGGCGTGAGACCCCTCTACATATGTTCAGATCCATTCCGTCATCATCCCCCAGACATGAACGAGAATCCGTCGATAACCAACCCAGGTCGTGGGATGTGGTCGTCGGAAGAGGAAAAACCTCCATCCCAGTTGCTTTATAAAAACGCCGTTTTAACCTCAAGCAACCAAGGCGTGCCAGTCAGTCGCCTGTTTACAGCGAGCTAGCACTATGCGTGCGTCGGGACACACCCACATCAATGAACAGGCTATTTAGACCTGTCATTGAATCCCCAAGGCGCCCAGGGGAACGACAAGAGGGGTGTGACACTTCCTAACTCCAACTCTTTTTTAATATAAAAGAAGGAAGCACCAACAGTATGTATCCCAGTCTACACAGCCGGGGGTACATTTTTTTCACATTTTTACATCCCACCACCCTCCCATAGGAAGGAGACGGGAATCCCCAGAGAGACTTCCCACGCGAGCTGTACAGATTGAAAAGAATATATTGCACCTTGAGCCATGTAAAAAATTGGTTTTTAGGGCTCTCCGGGGAAGAGGCACTGAACCCATACACACTCAATAATCGAATTGAATCGAATACATACACAATGGAGTAGAACTCCTTCTAGTCCTAGTCATAGCACAACCTCAGCAATCAAGCTAAGGGTTACATCGCATCCCTACCACACAAAGACTCAATGTAGTGCAACAACATGTCTGATAGGAGGATGAAAAAGTCCCCAGGGAACCGGGGGAAAACACAATCCTCCTACTTTACCCTTAATACGGCCAGTTAAAACAGGAAACCTGTTAATATGTGAACACACTGTTCATTGTCATCACAGGCTGAGAAAAGAATATTCTTTCACTCATTTGTCACTAAGCATAGCTTCATAGGTTAGTTACCTTAGTTGTGAGTACACGGTACATAAAAACACACATGATGTTTCTCACACAACAACCAGATCATTTTCACATCTGTAACAACAACCCGATTTGCCCGGAGAAGCTAATTACCAGTGACAAGACAGTTCACACAAAACTCGCGTCGTATCCCAAATGTATTGCAGCAACACACGTTTTTTGGAAAACAGCGTTATTTACAAAACATGTAGAAGGTAAAGCCAGAAGACGCGTATAAGGTCTGGCCAAACCTTTGTCCTACCCGGAGCGTAGATCAGCGAAGTGCAGTCTCAAGACACCGTAGAAAACAGCCACCCGTCGCTACGGTCCCCTTGTTGACGCAATCCTTGCCGTCCTGGCTCAGGGCAGGGTCGACGAACATCCCCTGTCAAAGATGACGTCGTAGAGTGTAAAACATGTTATAATCAAAGCACGTTCAACAGAGTAGCATTAAGCTAACGGCCCCTCCAACCGTCGGTCGCTACTGCCCCTGCTCGCGAGACGCCGAGCGAACGGCGCACGCAACCAGAGGGGAGCTCGCGGCGGCGCGCGAGTAGCCGGAACTACCCCGCGCTGGCCTTGGCCGATAGCAGCAAGCTAACGTTTCCTAGTGATCACAACAGGCTAGCGCCGCAGCTAACAGCTGACTGGCTAACAGTAGGCCCAACCTCTGTAGGCCACGCAGTGATCCCAGCAGGCTAACGCCGCAGCTAACAGCTGACTGGCTAACCGTAAGCTAAGCAGCTATCACCTGAACTTGTACACAATGATATAACACTCACCCAGACAGGCCGCCCTTCTGAAACCCTCCTCACTTTTTAAGAGAAAAGAGAAACAAGATGTCAACACAGCTTTACAACGGTGATTTTACCAACACCCGACGGAACCAGCACAATACCAAACTGGCCTGTGTAGCTGACTTGAACATAGATCTTCCGCTATCGAACATCTATGCACATATCTCCTCGTGAAGGAATACTCTCATTTGGATATGAAAGAAGGGGCTACACGGTGACAGAGATACCCACTCGTCCAGAAAACACAGGGATCACCAGTGTTAATGGTCGCGGCCCACTAGTTAAAACTATAATGGTCTTCAGACCAAGGTCTTCTGTCGCCTAGGAGGCTGAACAAAGGACCCTAGCCTGGGGCCGGTTTTCATAAACATTGTCAATTAGCCCCCATAGCACTAACAGACAAGTGAAGCCTGCCAGCAACAGTACTCACCCAACCTGAAACCCACCGCTTCTCACAACAGCGGCGCGTCCTACAGTTTAGCTGTGGCCTGAAAGGTTTCACCCCAACCAACACAGCAAGGAACTGCAGTTGAGAAGCATGCAGCGGCGTGCTCCCAATACGAAAACCGGTGGAGGGTTTTAGAATGATCACCATCTTCCAGACACTCCAGTGACGAAGACATCGCCGTATTTTCTCAAATAGTGAGAGAGAAAATAAAGATATGATGTCAACGTATCTCCTTGTTCTTCCTTTCCTTGTAAACATTGCTTTTCCAGTCAATATTTTTCTCCACGTCAAGTGGGCATATGAGCAACACGTTGCTTGTGATGAAATTTGAGAAGGAGATGAGTGTGTGGCACCATCCCTGCTTATATAGGTAAGCGGATGGGGGTGTGGCCAGATGAATGCTGGCATTTAAAGGTACATTTGTGAAATTATTCAGTGTATATATGCTGAAGCGAGATATATGCATGAAACGCTGAGCGTGAGCTAGTGTGATACAGAACTAGGGTTATAGGATAACCTTCGTTTTCCTTAAGATTCGTTTTTTCTTTTGCGCCAGAGAAACATTTAGATGTAATTACCGCAGCGTGCAGGGAGAACTCAGGGGACAAGTTCAACTCGATTGGTTGTGTTGGAATATAGCCAGTTGGCGAACGTTTTAATTTGTTCTTGGGATGTATGTAGCCGGTTGGCGAAGTTTTGTTAACGTTGTTCAACGCGTTGCTGACGTCGTGGTGAGTGATGTTTATTATTTGCTGGGTCACTACCTGTTTTGTTGTGCTTTTCTTTATGTTGCTCTGCTCGAAATCTGATTTCTGTTTTCTGTTTGTTTGTATAGTCGTGTGTGTGTGTGTGTGTCAAAGAAGATTCTGACTATAGCCTTCAATACGTTTTACGAGGCTGATGTGTGAGTCAGTCTATAAGCGAGCACTGGGAGAGACGGCATTCTAATAAGAGCGAAACAGGCTATGTAAATGCTTCTTAGTTTTCAGCATATGTGTTATTTAGTTAGACCTATTGGACATTTTCATTTTTGTTTATTTATTACGTTCATATAAAACCGTGTTTCGAATATTTAAAACAAATACAAAAAAAAATTATATTTTAATAATAATAATTTTTTTCTGGTTTTCACGCGGGCTAGGGCTTAAAATATTATTCACAGTCGGGCTTATTTTCGGGCAGGGCCTGAAGTTCACGGGCTCGGGCAGGGCTCTGGCTTTATTTCAAGGCCCTTGCAGACCACTAGTACAGGGCTGTACGCTAAGCTTTTTCACTAGGGGCACACTTGCCCCTAAATGAGACATTTAGAATATTTTTTAGGGGCACATTTTTAAATAACAATTTTACCATTATTAACACTTTCAGTGCCAGCAGGGGGCGCACGATTTAGTGCTTGAATGCCCAGCATCCACTTCAATGTTAGCGTTAATAACGCCGAATCTATGTTTTAAATTATGTGTCTAATCTGCCCGTCGCTTATCAATGACTCATTTTCCAGTCAACATTGTCGAAGCGGATTGTTTTTTTATCGGTTCATTTCCGTTTTATAGCATTTTGAAAAGCCCTCGTTTTCAAGGAAAATAAAACGCCCTGTACTGGAATATTCTAGAACGTAGGGCTGGGCGATAAAACTAACGATAACTATCGCGATAAATTATTTCCTCGAAATAAACATGAAACGTGGTCGCAAAGTTTCGATATATCGATTTTCCAAGCTTGGATATGAGCACGCACTAACAACCAATCGGTGAAGGAGATGGCCGAGAGCGAAGGAGACCCGGAAGGAGACCCAGGGGTAGGACTCACTCAACAACAAGGCTTGCTAGGCTAATTAGCTTGCATGGCGATGTTTTATATATTTACGTGCAGAGTATGTGTGTGGCGTAAATTCTGAGGCCACGTTTATAGTAGTGTGGGCTATACAGTGGACGTTGTTTCAATATATTGTGGCGGAAGAGAGTGTGTCATATTTATTACATTGTCATGAGATATTCCGCTTGTCGGCTAACGTCCGCGGACTGATGACGACATCAACTCGACTCGAGACATTAGCAGCAGCATAAGAAGTTAATTAAACTTGACAGACATTATATCGACGATAATTGTCGATATCGAATTATATGAAAATAATTTTATAATTTTATCGCAATAAAGTTTTTTGTCATATCGCCCAGCCCTACTAGAACGTTGTAATTTTTTGGCCTATTTATGAATAGTTTTCAAATAAAAGCTAGATTATCGATAGTATATGTGTACGTATGCACGCTGGGGCCGCGAGCTGAAAATAGATTCTCTTAGTTCCTGATCGCTCGCACAGCCACACAGCCACACACACACATAGGGGAAAAGCTTATATCTCCGTGAAAACAGGTCTGATTATCCTAAGACTGGTAAAATAGATTCCTTACCTGAGATCAGATGTTATCCAAAAAGATCATTCCAATTCCTGATCGCCATTCCAAAAATCGATCGCTTTTATTGATCCAACGCTACATACTGTAAACACATATTCCACGCTGTTCTGATGGTCTACAATGAATCCGATCGGCTCGGGGTACATGCCTGAGAAGTAAAATGTGGATTCCGGATTTTTCTTTTCTCATCCATTTTCAATGAGTCCATTCCAAAAGGGTGCATTACCATCTGGGAGACGATAGGGGGCGGTTTTTTCACATCTGAGCTCCTGATGGGGCTGGTTTACCAACGGGAGACTCGGTTGATAAAATATGAATTCAGATCACTAATAAAAAAAATCACACGCTAATTGTCGTGGTGGGCATTCAGGGGGCGGGCTGATAACACGTGTTCACGTGGTGGGCTCTCAAAGTGTTAAAAAAATATGTTCCTCCTGCCTCATTACTGTGGTCCTTTTATTTAACATTTAAGTGCGTTTGTTTTCAGGTTTGTATCTTTTATAATGAACCAACTGAGTGTGTAAATCACTAATAGAACAAAAACAACAAACTGTATGTGCGCGCGCTTACAAGAAACTGCATACCTTTTTGTTTCACAATGAAAAGTGCTTTAGAAATCAAATGAATTATTATTATTGTAAATAACCCCATATTTGTGATGTTACTGGTTTCAGGGTGTGCCTAAAGTGATCAATGTGTTGGGCCGTTTTTAGAGATCTATGCCAATTAATGTTTATGTATATCCGGGACTTTTTTTTATAAGAATTGAGAGGTATTTGTATATGTGACCTTTATTTTGAAAACCGTGTTGCGACGCAACCTTGTTTACGTTGCGCTTTTGACAGTGAAATGTTCAGTTCAACTTAGCTCGAAAGAAAGACTAATCAAAAAGGTTTAATTGACCCGTATGAGGCTCTTACGGTAGGACTTTGATTGTTTATAGAAGTGGAATGTAAATACTATGCAAAACGAGAAATAAACAGTGATTTTACCAGCAGTAAGTTGCAAGCCACTTTCATTTCATATACGGGGAACCGTGACAATTATTAGTATTATCTTATTTGCATATTGTCTCATTAGATGGATAGATACAGGTTGATACTTTATTGATCCCCGGAGGGAAATTTAAGTAGACAGTATTTAAGTATTGAAAAACGTCCTAATAGTGGGCTACTCACCTAATGCATGGCTGAATGTTAGAAGTGTCTGTGTCCCCGTCATTGTAATCATTACTGCCGGATCAGACTTAATTTAATCGGCTATGGTCTCTTATCATCTTTCCACATCGGACGTGGTTGTCATAAGATGGACTGATATCCGCTCCGTTCTTCTTGCAGAGCAAAATTTGCGGCTTAAACTTATTGAAATGAAGTTCTTCTTTGGCGATGCAATAGCCCATATTATTATTGAAAGGAAGATGCCACATTCAGTTTCGTTTCGACTGTTCGCTAGGAATTATGGGATTTGGTATTGGATGTATGGACTCTACGCAGACAGGGACATGGTATTTAATCGCACGATAGACAACAACTACCAAGTATATAGCGTGACCCAGATTCACTTAGGGCTGGGCGATATGACCAAAAACGTTATCGCGATAAAATTATAAAATTATTTTCATATAATTCGATATCGATAATTATCGTCGATATAATGTCTGTCAAGTTTAATTAACTTCTAATATGCTGCTGCGAATGTCTCAAGTCGAGTTGATGTCGTCATCAGTCCTCGCACGTTAGCAGTTAGCCGACAAGCGGAGTATCTCATGACAATAAATATGACACTAAAATACTCTCTTCCGCCACAATATATTGAAACGACGTCCACTCCCACACTACTATAAACGTGGCCTCAGAATTCAAAACACACACATACTCGGCACGTAAATATATAAAACAGTGCCGTGCAAGCTAGTTAACCTAGCCAGCCTGTTGCTTCTACGTGGTGTATTCCATGACAATGTGCTAAATATCACACTAAAATACTCTCTTCCGCCACAATATATTGAAACGACTTCCACTGTATACCCCCACTACTATAAACGTGGCCTCAGAATTCACCACACACACATACTCGGCACGTAAATATATAAAACAACGCCGTGCAAGCTAATTAGCCTAGCAAGCCTTGTTGTTGAGTGAGTCCTACCGCTCTGGGTCTCCTTCCGGGTCTCCGTCGATCTCGGCCATCTCCTTCACTGATTGGTTGTTAGCTGTTGTGCGTAGCACGTCATCACGCAAGGTTGGTTGTTGTTAGTGAGTGTGCTGAGCCGAGGCTGAACGGAGCCAAGCTTGGAAAATCGATATATCGAAACTTTGCGACCACGTTTCATGTTTATTTCGAGGAAATAATTTATCGCGATAGTTATCGTTATCGTTTTATCGCCCAGCCCTAGATTCACTCCACACGCAAATATTTTTTTCACTCAGGCTATCGCAGTAAGTTCATTCATTGCAGACAGATTCTTTCATAGCACCACAACATTATGTCGCACTGTACAGCCCTGGTTGTAGGCTAATGTTTTAAAAAAACATTTATACAATTTGTATGGAATAATTTAGGAGTGAAAATGCGAATGAAGGGTTGAAATCACTACTCGCAAGGTTGCCCCCAAATATTATTTTCCACTCGCACGGGCCAAATTAAGGGGCAATTTGTGATAATCTCGTCGCAGTGTACAGCCCTGGGGTATCTATAATTAAAACATCACTTAAATGCAGATCAGGGTTATCCACTGAAGCCATAATGACTGACCAAAACCACAGGCTCACGAGCGCACAATAGGCATTGTAGAGCGCAGAGTCGGCGTGCTGAAATTGATTTAATTTCAGTCATTAGCTTTACACTTTCCGTGCCGGCCAGCGTTTCCGTTAGCCGGTAATTACCGGTATTTGACCGGCAAAATCTGTTGAAGTCCGACATATTTAATCGTCTTAATGTCCGGTGAAAATAATTCCCTGAGTCTAAGCACAATTTGATTATTTGAATTGTATTAAAATAGGCTAAAATTAAATAGCCTATGCGATGAACGAAACAATCATTACATTTGTTTCATCGTTGCTTCTAATAATGACAACGACGTTGTCAGCGAGTGCTGGGTGTGCGAACTTTTGTGAAGCTGCAGAGCCGGAGCAGCAGCAGCACAATGCAGTACTCCAGCAGTACTCCAATTCAGCCATTATCAATTCAATGTTGGGTGGGGGGCGCTGCTGTGCGGTCCCCAGAAAAGAGCCAATAACAGCTGAATCTGCTGCTCTGCATCGACATACTCTCGCAAATAAGTCATTGGGAGGTGGAGAGAGAGAGAGTCGTCACGCAAACCCACGATAATGTTGCCGTCTCTCTCTGCCAAATTTCTCAGTTCTTCGCTTGATATAATTAATACAAATGTCCAATATAACGGAATTCGTTAGCTCATAAAAATGTGATTATAACAGACTGTTGTTTATTAATGTCGGGCGACTGCCCACAGACAACCTATTTGATTTAAAGTCGGCAGCAGCACGAGTCTCGGGACTTATTTTATTTGGAATATAATGACTTTATACGCAAAAGTAGCCTTGTTTTAAGTAAAAATATTATAAATCTACATGCCTTGATGATGTCATTCTTTTGTTTTGTTGTCATTCTTTTGCCTATCAATTGTTTTTAAGCTCAATAAACTCTGACCGGAATTTCTCTCATTTGACCGGTAGATTGAAATCTACCGGACACTGAGGCCGGCAACAATTTTTTTCTAACGGAAACCCTGGTGCCGGCCGTATTTTCCTATTTACCCCATTGAATGCCGCCACCCACTTCAATGATGGAGCTCTCATATTTGCGAACGCATAAACTACATCTTAAATTATGGCTATGTGTATAATGTGGCCGTCGCTTATCAATGATTTGTTTGCAGTCAACATTGTCCAAACGGATTGTTTTTTAATCTGTTCATTTCCGTTTTATACCATTTTGAAAAACGCTTGTTTCTTGAAACTTTCAGACGATTCTGTGATAAACGCCCTTTACTGTAATACACAAAACACGTTGTAATTTTTCGGCCTATTTATGAATAGTTTTCAAATAAACGCTAGATTATCGATAGTATATGTGTATTTATGCACGCTATAGAAGCGGGCTGAAAAATCGATTCTCATTTCCTGATCGCGCACACACACACATAGCCACACACACATGGGACACGTTGATATATAGGTGAAAACGGCTCTCACGCTGTTCTGCGGGACCACAAAGACTGCAATCGGCTCCGGTTACTTGCCAGAGAAGTAAAATGTGGATTCCGGACTGTTTTTTTCCCATGCGGTTCATTCAATCCATTCCAAAGGGGTGCAGTACCATCCGGGAGACGATAGGGGGCGGTATTTTCCCAATGGAGCTCAGAGTTTGCAGCACTAACGCGAGGCTAGATTGATGAAATATGAATGGAAATCGCTAATAAAAGAAATAACTATAAAAAAAACGGCATATCTCGTTCCTGGCATTCAACGGTTTGATTGAAATAACGAGATATCTTGTCCGTGGCACTCAAAAGTGTTAATGTCGGGTCAGCTTGTCATTTATTTCTGTCAATGTGCTGGTTCTGTAGCAGGACTGGGTCAGTCAACATCCTTGGCTCCCGGTGCACCGAAGATAGTCTACACGCTCCCTCCTCCTCAGCGGAGTTGTCTGTGAACTTGACACCTTCATTGGATTTATTTATTCTCTAAAAATATCTATAATCATACGATTAAATATTGTTTCAAATAAAACGCTAAAGGGTGGTCAGGTGGCGTAGCGGAGATTGCGTTCGTCACCAACGCCGGAGATGCTGGATTCACGTGTTCGAATCCAGCTCCCGGCGTTGTCACCAGGTTGGCTGGCCGTTCACACTAATACAATTGGCAGTATTAGAGGGTGGGAAAGCTGGCGGGTGTGAATCTGGCGTTGTGGACAGCGACGCCTACAGGTCAGGTCTCGGCGCTTGCTAAGCGGGGCAGGACTTGGTGGAGATAGCGTGCCCTCCCACTAGGGGTGGACGGTATAAACGGTATACGGTATAAACGGTATTAATTTGCTCTACGGTATGGATTTTGACTATACCGTGTAACCGGTAGCGCAGCTCTAAAATAGCAATGACGTCATGTAACCACAGCGCGACTATTTCAATCGCATTTGCCCCTAAAAATAGATAGAATTAGTCATAGATAATAGATATGTGCAAACTGGAAAAAGTTATTTAGGAGGCTTCGCGCAGTGGGCGTGTCAACACGCAATTGTCATTTCATAATAAACACATCACCGCGGCGCACAGCAAGTTTCAATTTCAGTTCCTGGCATTTTTAACCAGTGGAGAAAGGTAAGAGATGTCCCTATCGTTTTTCTTATATGAATTATTCTACGTTAATAAAACATACCTGGTGATCAACTACAGTTTGCTGTAAACATTATGATATGCGTGTAGTGTTATGATAACGACGGCTGCAGCGGGAGCCGGGAGGACGGCTGCATCAGTGGATTTGTGAATAGCATGCAGCTGCAGAGCCGCAGAGCCAGCGGCGCTTTCAGGTCAGGTCCGCTCAACAGCGCCCCCCCACCCAACGGCTGAAAGCTGTGACCAGACCTGAAAGCGCCGCTGGCTCTGCGGCTCTGCAGCTACATATGCTTCTAGCAAAATCCAGCATCCAGCCCGGCTGTTTGCAATGGGAGCAGCACGGACTCTGGACTTATTTTATTTGGAATATAATGACTTTATACGCAAAAGTAGCCTAGTTTTAAGTTAAAATATTATAAATCTACATGCCTTGAGGATGTCATTCTTTATATAGCCTGCCTATCGGGCAAAAATTATTCTAACGGAAACACTGATACCGTGATATATACCGTTACCGTCTATGCTTCAAATTATACCGTGATATACATTTTAGACCATACCGTCCACCCCTACCTCCCACGCGTTACACTTCACCAATGAAAGCCCTTGCTGCCAAGTGAAAAGACGTCACTGGCTGTCGGCGCACGCCTTGGAGGAAGCGTGCGATCAACCCGGGACGCCCTTGTACCGACTCGTAGGAGAACATGCATACAGCGCCAGGTAGGGGAGGGGTGGGGATTGGCACAATGACTAATTGGGACGGGGAGAAAATCAGAGAGAAAAAAATAAATAATAATAATAATATTCTTGTCATGTTTCTAAATAAGATTGGTCACAACGAAATGCTTTCTAGCTTCAATGTGTTGGTTAGAATAGATGACCTCAGTTGAAACTTCACTGACAGCGAGATTGATCACGGAGGACTCGCTCTCAGTGAAGTTTCAAGTCCGCTTAGTCCATTATTCTACAGTCCATGGGGGTGTTTCATGACCATATATGGATAATCATGCACGAGCATTGACGGTAAGAACAAATGGTATTTATCAACACAGAGTGTGCGTACGACCTGTGCACGCACGGTTGATAAATCCAGATTTTTCTGTGCGTAGAGACATTCTAAATTCTGTGCTTCAGAACGAAAATAGAACACTTTCTAAGCATTGTTGATAAATGAGGGCCCAGGTGTAGGGCTGGGCGATATGGAAAAAAATCATATCACGATAACGATATGATAATATCATATTTCTCTATCGATAATTATCGAATTGTTATAAGTATTACTTTTTTTTTTTTTTTTTTTTTTAACAACATATGTATGTTTATTTTGCAGCAATTCTTTGTCATTGCCGCCATCTTTAGTGTTACTGTACATCCCCTCACACTCCAGTTCTCAGGCTGCAGCTGGTTTAAAAGCGAAAGTAAACCGGCTTCTCTGCTGGCTGTGGCTCCAGGGGAGTTGAACAGTTCTGGCTCTGCTAGTTTATTTTCGATCTTTTGGCGCTTTTTTGGTGGACAAACCACCGCACATGTGCACCGTGACTCGTGACTGGAGTCTAGAGTTCTGCTAGCACACATAGCCTACTGTGTACAGACGGTTTCAAACTGTATTTTAAATTAGAAAGCAAACAAAATAAATGGACAAGAGAAAAATAAATCTCAATTTGGTCAGTATTGTCATTTGGACAAGCAAAGCCATTACTTTAAGTTGCAGGCAAGAAAGACAAGTCTGTCCACTGTCTCTGGTTTTAAAACTGCCCTGTTGTAGGTCACAAAAAAAAAAAAAAAAATTTATTAAATTTCGATATTCGATATCGATTATTAAAATATATCGCGATATTTATCGTTATATCGCCCAGCCCTACCCAGGTGTGACCATTTCTTTGTCTTGCCCCCACAGGTCTGTGTGGTGTACTGGTCTACCCTGAAAAACTGGTGCAGGGCCACTGTGGAGTCTGTCTTCCAACAAACGGATGGCAGTCAGGCCAAGTGCTTCCTGGTGGACCATGGAGAGCACATTATTGTTAGCTCTGAGAAGTAAGTAAGTCTAGGTTTCACCACTAGTATCGTTGGACTTGGCTAACATTGTGAGTGCATTGCCCTGCATTTTCAGTGCAGACTCCCGTTGCCTTAAGATCTGCAGTGCATTGCACCTTGGCTGCCGTCGCTTATGGGGCTACTCCTCTACAAGAAAAAAAAAAACATGGTGTCACAGGCGCTCATGGAGTGATTGATTGAAAACTTTATTAACAGATTGCAGAATGGGTACAATACAGTACAGCTCAATACACACAATTGTTAAGGGGATGCAGACCAGAGAAAGACTTTCGTCTTGTTTACATCAGGGTCCCCCATTTTCAATTCATCAGGACATATATGACATACATGACATACAGATAGACAGTATTGCTACATCTATACATTTATGACTAGGGATGCCCCGATCTATCGGCCACCGATCGTTATCGGCCGATAATCAGTATAAATATGCGATCGGTGATAATGCTTTATTTTCGCCGATCGTCAAAACCGATCACACCGGGAGCTGCACACAGTGCTGCGCGTCTGCTCGAGTCCAGCCCCTCCCGCACGCATGTAAACACGGGTCTAGTCTAGTCTATTGGGACGGGACCTCCATGAGCTAATGTTAGCTACCGTTACAAAATGACCCAGTCAACTATTCACTTTTAATTTAATACATAATGAGGCATTGTCTAACCGAACGATATCTAGCCGGCTAGCTACTGATAGCTCATGATATCAACAAATGCTCCAGCATTAGTCTAGTAGAGACGTGTATGATAGCTCTGTTAGCTCACGTTAGCGCAAGTTAGTTCACTGTTCAAAACGAAATGTCCCATTGAACTAAAATATACTAAATATTAACGTTATATATCCGGCTAGCAGTAGCTACAGATAGCTCCTGATATCAATGTCTTATAACACTGATTCGACGCGTATTCGAGCTGAGGGCATGTTGAATGTGATATGACCACAGTAACGTTATACCAATAGGGTCCAGCTGCAACGCAGGAGAATCCTGGCCGTAGCTCGAGGCTACTCGAGTATAGGGTCCAGCTGCAGCTCCGGAGAATCCTGGCCGTAGCTGGAGGCTACTCGAGTACACACAGACAGTGGAGCTTGTTGCGTGGTGGCGATGTCTCGCAGATAATACAAGTACAAGTCTAATTATATAATATATATATTTTATATAAAAGAAAATAAAAATTATATAAAATAATTTTAAATTTTTTTTTAAATCAAAAACGATCTGTATCGGATCGGTATCGGCCGATATGGCTCACGGCGATCGGTGATCGGTATCGGTGGCAAAAAACGTGATCGGGGCATCCCTATTTATGACATACCAGATTTGCAAATACAGTACTGTTTGTGATGCAAAAAGAGTCAAGAAAAGGGAGTATATACATTTGACGTAGAAACTGTACATTGGAGGAGGTTGGGTGGGGGGGGTTGGGTACATTGGGATATTGACAACCATACTGGGTCATTTACATTAGAGGTGGTTGGGGGGGGGGGGGGGAAGAAACACTGTATAAACAAGCAAAACTGTACATGGGGGGGGGGGGACACACACACAGTGCTACAGCGATTCCCTGCCCTGTATAATCAGAGGTTCTCCACCACTGACCCAGTTTGCTGCAAGCCCTTCTATTTGTATGCAAGTGGTCTACGGAGCGTGTTTGGTGTAGCAGGTAAAAGATGCCCATGGTCAGCGGAGCTCTGACATTGTCAGCTGGTTATTTTCATGCCTTCAATAAGTTATCAATTACCAATCCAATGTTTTTGGCCTGCCAAGTGGTGTTCCCATCGCATCAGAAAACGTACAAATGTATAGGGCTGTCTTAAATACTTCGAAGCTTCGTTCGATGGGCATGGGATTCGAATGGGAAATAAAATTCGAATATATTAAATTTAATTTTTTTTGCAAAATCAACTCTGCCTCTGTTAACTACAACAAGCAATGCTGTTTGTTATTTAAGATGAGGTCGGACTCTGCACTGACAGATTTGTGTTCATTGTGCTGCTTTTATAAAGCCTCAAATGATGGCTTACAATATTTCATGAAAGCAAAGTGTTTCGTTTGTCTAAGATTTAAAAAGGTTTACATTTTACAGCACTGACAAAGTGCTGTACAAGTCCCACAACATAAAAAAAATTATTTACTGTCAGATATGGGAGGACGGACCAGACGTTAGGTTGTTGTGAAGCGAGCATATTAGCAGGTAGCTGTGTTGTGCATTACATTTACAAGGGAAAGTATTAACCTGTAAAAGTAAAACCCATATTGAGCTGGAATTAAACCACCATATACGAATACAACCTCTCCTCATTCTTCCTGACAGTACTGCACGACGGATCGCTTCAATATGTTCACTACCACAGATTGGACAAGTAATGTTATGCACCTGCTGAGAGTTTTTTCACGGAAGACGCAAACTGTTCTGTTCTCAACCATTTTCTTTGGACAATAAACCTTACAAACTACATCAGTTGCAGCCTGGACATTCAACTCTGTCAACATCCACAACTTATTTTGTTACCCGAGTATAAAAACAACACAAGTTGTGGCGCATTGTCCATCTATTAGTTAATGACAAGCGGCCATTATTTATTTCTCCGGTCTATCCTACATTACGCGCAACTCTCTTATATATATACATATATTATCTTTCAAATGCCCAAGTTCAATTTGGATTTAGTATCACCAAGGCGTGCATAAGAACATAATGAAATCTACTGTACTTTTTAATTTTCACCACAGTGCAACCGTTTTGAAACTAATTTCAGATCTAATTGTTGCTGCATGCTAACAATATAGTCAGGTTCACTATATACTTTCGTCGGATTTTCTTGGGGATTTGCAATACTATACATTTTTGGAAAGGGAATTGTATAAGGAATCAGAAAATCCATGTTTACATTTGCCCAGATGTCTATAAGGCGGCCATATTGGAATTTCCAAAATGGCCACCATAAAATGTAGGTTTTGTAATATCTCGGCTTCTAAATGAGCTAGAACATTGATTTGAACTTCTAAACCTACATTTTAAGGGTCAAGGAATCCAATGGTGGTAGTTACAAAGCTTCTACATTTTACATTAACCCTTCGATGCATGAGTGGGTCGAAAATTACTGGGAGAAATGCTAAATGCATGATTTCTTTTTAAGTATACAAAAACAAATAGATTTTATTATCTTTCATCAAATAGTCTATAATAAATCATTATCATATATACATGTAAAATATCTATAAATTCAGCAAAAGGCCAATACAAAAGGCCAATACAATTATAATCTGATGCGAGCCCCACCCTCAAAGGTGCAAGGCCACACCCTATAGCAATGGCCTTGTTCTTCAGATATTCTCCTAATATTTGTTGTGGACCACACATAGCCTACTATATGTGAAGTGTCATCCCTCAACATTATTCTACCCAGCATTTGATACATGTACCTTTGACATGGCCCTCTATGAGAAGGTGGTGCAGCTCCTAGATGCCAGACCTGACCTGAAACAGATGGTTGTTCCCAGACTGGGTGAGCTGCATGTCGTCATGGCTGCCCTCAGAGCTCTTGGTGCCTCCATGGAGAATTCGGGTATAGATGATGCCTGGATGGAAGCAGATGTGTATGGTCCTGCCACAACAAGGCAAATCCTGAAATGCACACACTACAAGCGAGCTCTCCATGCCCACATCTACTCATATGTAGCACTCTATGAAATGGCTCTAGAGGAATTCTTCAAGGACAACCCACAACTGAAACGTGTGTGCCTGAAGACAACAGAGGGAGTAGAAGCTGCCTGCTCGGTAGGTATAGACATCAAGGCTGAATCTGTGAAGCAAGTCAACAGCACCCTCATGGAAGCCTTGACCACTGCTGAATTCATCACAGCATTCCAAGAATGGGAGGAACAAAAATCCAGGCATGCAATGTTCAAGGCCATGATGAGCTACCTACATCGGGTGGAAACAATCCTGTTCTTCGTAGCAGCAACTCGGAATGCTGACCTTGAACTCCATCTGCAGGCTGGAGAAGCACTGAGCAAGCTGTTCTTTGCAATGGATCGCATCAAGTACAAAAGACTCTGGCCAAGATACATTGCAGACATGCATGACTTGAGGCTCAATCACCCTCAGACCTGGGAGGAACTGCGGGCAGGTAATATATCAGTCACCAAGAGTGTCATTCCCTTTGTGTCTGTTGGGGCAGACCACGCATGCGAACATCTGAACAAGCTGATGAAGATTCGCTCTGGGATTATTGGCATCTCTAACAATGCCAATGCCAGGCAGAGATTTTTCTTGGTCACACCAGAACTTTCACATCTGTCGAAAGAGTTCAAGAGTCAATTTGACATGGAAGCTGACAGAACCACGCAGCACCATGCACTTGGGCCAAGTGCAGTCAAGAGGGCACATGGTACAATCGATAAGATCAAGGCAGCCATACTCAGTCATGGAAACCCCTTTACTACTGAAGGTGACAGGCTGCACAATGTAATCACGCACGCCTACATCCCAGATGAGTATGTACCACATATCTTGAATGCTGATGTCACTGGCCAGAAGTTGTATGAAGACTATGTGTCAGAGCGGATCAATGGAGATGTCAGCCTCTGGGCCCCTGTAAAAAAATAGAACAATAAGATGTTCCTGTCTGGGAACAAGAAGATTACAGTGAAACTCAGAGACAATACTGTGGATTTGAAGGAGACCAAGGACCTGTTTGCAAGGCTGATGTTACTTGCCAGGTCAAACCGAGACATCAACCAGAAAGAGGCCATAGGAAACTATGAATTCACTCTGACACCAAGGGCATTGTTTGCTCCTGATGGAACAATCCTGCCATGCTATGACAAGTCCAAGTTAATCCATCTCCTTGAGAAATTGACAAGAGAAGATATGCCCCATGAAGATCCTCAGCTTCCTCAAGCTCGAAGTACTACCCACCAGGATGCAATGGATACAGGATTCACAGACCCCACATCTACTGATCAGCCAATTCGAAAGATAGCACTGGTGGATGGCATGGTGCTTGTGCAGAGGCTGAGCACAAAACTAGCCACTGTAGTGACAGTCAAGGATCTGAGTGGCTGCTTCAATGACAGACTGATGTCACTAACACAAGATTATGATGAAATAATCCTTGTATTCGACACATACAGGACAGATTCTCTGAAGAGCGCAACCAGAGATAAACGAAGACAAGGAAAAGCTATCCAATACCAAGTCAGAGATGACACCAACATCAAACACATCCCACTGAGCAGGTTCCTCTCTCATGACCAAACAAAGGCCGATCTGACTGACTATCTTGCAGCCAAAATGCTAGAATACAACAGGGGATCCTCCAAGCTGATCATCACGTCAGCTTCTGGGCACACTAGGAGCAACAAAGACCTACTCTTTGAAGGAAATAACCATGAAGAAGCAGACACACTGCTGATCCACCAAGCTGTGCTGGCAACACACCGGAACCTAGCTGATGCACAGTTGATGTTCTTCTCACCAGATACAGACGTTCTAGTGCTAGTCACAGCAAACTATGATCTCTTGCTGAAGAACACATTGATTTCGATGGCCTCTGGTGTTGTGCAGATTGAACCACTGTGGCGCGCTCTAGGAAAAGAAAGAGCAAAGGCTTTGCCAGCTTTCCATGCATTCACTGGGGCCGACAACACAGGGAGGTTCTCCCGTATAGGCAAGGCAACCTGGCTGCAGATCTATCTCAAAGCAGATGAAGACATTATCAATGGTTTTCAGATGCTTTTGGATGAAGCAGAAGTGCTGTCCACACTGGCTTCCTTTGTATGTGCAGCCTACTCACCCAAGGGTATCAACATCAAGACAATCCCTGAATGCGATGGCATCTCTTCTGTAAACACAGGGCAGAGAGTGACAAGCGCCCTCCAACACATGGAGCTCTGAAGCAGCATATCTTGAGGGTCCATGTACAAACCAGGGTATGGGCACAGGCAGCCATTGCTCTGCAAGATCCGCAGCTGGACCCCCTGCACAATGGGTACTTCAAAGATTCAGATCATGAAGCCAACAACCACAGAGGTCCTCCCAGCCCCGAAGGCCATCATTGAGATGGTCCAATGCAGATGTAAAACGAACTGTTCTTCTGGAAGATGTTCCTGCAGAGCTAAAGACTTAGCCTGTACTGACATGTGTCAGTGCAGTAGCCAGTGCCAGAATGACTATGATTCCTATGCCGTGATGGATGAAAGTGATGATGATGGTGATGATGGTGTATAGATGTGTATACATTCACATAATCTATCACGTAATAGTCTAATGAAGAAGGTTACTTCTTTTATGTGGTCATGATACTGAAGTTGATGTCAGTTGCCAATCAGTTAATGTCAATTATCTGTTAAGTCCTCAATAAAATGTTAACATGCACTTTGGTGAGTTCTACCTCGTTTTTGTTGGCACCATTGGATTCATTGACCCTGAAAATGTGGGTTTAGCAGTTCAAATCAATGTTCTAGCTCATTTAGAAGCCGAAATATTACAAAACCTACATTTTTGGCGGCCATTTTGAAAATGCACCCGGGCAAATGGAAACATGGATTTTCTGAATCCTTATACAATATCCTTTCCAAAAATGTATAGTATTGCAAATCCCCAAGAAAATCCGACAAAAGTATATAGTGAAGCTGACTACATAATTTTCGACCCACTCATGCATCGAAGGGTTAATGTAAAATGTAGAAGCTTTGTAACTACCACCATTGGATTCCTTGATCCTGAAAATGTAGGTTTAGAAGTTCAAATCAATGTTCTAGCTCATTTAGAAGCCGAGATATTACAAAACCTACATTTTACGGTGGCCATTTTGGAAATTCCAATATGGCCGCCTTATAGACATCTGGGCAAATGTAAACATGGATTTTCTGATTCATTATACAATTCCCTTTCCAAAAATGTATAGTTTTGCTAATCCCCAAAAAAGTCCAACGAAAGTTTAAATCACTTTATAATGAACCTGACTAATAGGGAAGAGAAACTAACTGTTTCAATATTTGTCAAACGTTACCTTTTGTGGTAGAATTATCCCGAATAATAAGAGTTATTGAAATAATTCATACAGAACTATGAACCTTGAACCCCATAGAAGTAGTTTTGAAAAATTCCAACGCAGATCCAGAGCTCTGGATGTCCGCTACAAAATGGTCACAAAAAAACTACAATTCCCATGATTCAAGGTTTTACAAAATGGTCGCCTCACGGAATATACCGACATTTCGAAGAGGAAAATCGATCTAATAACACTTTAACCTATTCCTAAACTAACGTATTGATGATAATATACATTCTAAATGCTGTTGTGACATGGTTATGATGTTTATACTTTAATACGTTTGAAATAAGAATCTCTAGTTTTATAGCACAGTCTGGAAATATTGATTTATGACCAGATGTCATTTGCAGTCCGCCGACGGACCGCACGGGCAGAAGAGGTTAACTGATCGAAAATGTATCTAATCGAATCGTGGTCAAATGAAGTGATTTCATGATGCATTGAATCGTTGCCTGAATAATCGAAATTAATCGTTGTGAGGTTGCATCGTTACACCCTTGTGACGGAGACAGACTTTTCAGAACCTTCATTTGGGAGAAATAAATAATACGTTTAATAATAAGTAAGACAACGGATACGTTTAACGAATTCCATATAAATCGATAGTTTATTATCCGTGGCCTGCCGTGTGCTTTTGAATTAATCTGGACCTTCAGAACAGTTTTCCTCGGAACATTGGCTATAGGCTTCTAAAACAATTGAATAGGCTAAACTTTGTTTTAACTTCTTGAATTCACATTTCTTTAGTTTGCAATAATGCAACTGCAAGCCAATGTTCCGAGACATTATACCTTTTATTTGTTAGGCTATTTGAATACACAGTTTAGCCCTAAATGGTGGATTCAAATAGCCGAACGATTACAAATAAAAGGCAATATGTCTTGGAACATTGGCTTGCAGTTGCATTATTGCAGACTAAAGAAATGTGAATTAAAAGGGCGGCTAGGTGGTGTAGTGGGCAAGGCACTCGCCACCAATGTGGAGTCGCTGGGTTCGCATGTTCGAATCCAGCTCTCCACATTGTTTTCAGTTTGGCTGGTCGTCCGTACTAATACAATTGGCAGTATTAGAGGGTGGGAAACTGATGGGTGGGGATCGGGCGTTGTGGACAGCGACTCCTACAGGTCGGTTGGTGCGCCTGCGCAGTAGAATCAGGAAGTGTCGGGGGCAGCGTGAGCCTCCCACGCGTTACTCCTCGCCACTGAGAGATCGAGCTGCGCAGGTGAAAAGATGCTGCTGTTACCTCAAGTACCGGAGGGGACTTGTGCTATGTATGACTTAGTCCACATTGCAGCCGGCTTGTGGGAGGCAAGAAACAGCGTTCGTGACAGGGGAGGGTTGAATTGGATGATACGAAATTGGGATGGGAGAAAATATAGAAAATGGGAGAAAAAGTGGATAAAAAAAAAGAAATGTGAATTAAAGAAGTTAAAACGAATAAAGGCTGCGAACACCTGAGCTACAGTCGGATCCTGTTCTCTTACGGTTCTCACCGGACGTTGGTGAGGGCACGCAGACGTCGTGTCTAGTGCACACGGGGGCGTTGGGACGTGAACGTCTCGCGTGCCCCCCCCTTGGATCACGAAAATGCCAGTTAAAACGCTGTTGACATTTCACTTGGACATGCAAACGAATCATTCGAAAATACAACGTTGCTGTTGTCCCCTTGTGTAACCTTGGCCTCAGAAGTTGCCTTTTGAGCGTGTTGAGGACAGTCCTACATTGTTACTTATCAGTGAGTAACTGAGGCCTTTATTGGCATGCATTGCAGGGTACCCACTACCCACAGATCCTTAAGTCTCAAAACAAAGCGCAAAGTAATAATTACATTTTGACAATGTAAACAATGTAAACCGTAAGGGCCATTCTATTTTAACAGGATAAGAGTTCCACTGGATACATTCCTCCAGTTGCCGTTCTGGATGAGGAGGTTTCAGCTGGGCAGAATTCACCCCATGACTCTGCACGTATCCATCTTTGAAGACAAAGTAGAGCTCATGTAAGGCTTAGCTATTTGTACACTAAGTTGATGTTCAGACATTTAATTCAAATGCACTTGGCATTGCTATTCTTACCAAGCATGTTTTTGTCTCTCTCCAGACCATCGAACCAATGGGATAGCTCTGCGACGCGCTATCTTCATAACCTCCTACATGGTGAGACATTCCTCCCCTACTGCACTGATGATAATAAAAACATTGATATTTTGTGCCTGATGGTCTGAATACTGGAAGTGGAAATTTAATCGGGAGAATGCAAAATAACTGATGATATTGTCATGTAAGAGCTCCATTTGTTGCCTACCTCAAGCTTCTACCCAGATGGAGGCAGTGTTGTGCGAAAGACAGGCAGATTCCACTGCCATTGAGCTCTACTTGACCATCAAGAATGTGACGGTAAAGTGTTAACTCCATGTGATGCCACAAGGCAACTACTGTATGTCCCAAATATAAGAAGTGTATTTTTATCTCTATAAAGTTTTTATCTCAAATTGCACCCTGAAAATGGGGTGCTCATTTTATATTCGCTGTCTAGAGGTGTCGCGGTAAAGAAACCAACTTTGTAGTGGTATTTAGCCCCTTTCTCGGACCGGTAATATTTCACTGACCCTGCGCTAACTTAATAACTGAGCCGGCTAACCACTAGGTTTCAGAGGGTTGAAAGTATGGCCAACTCAACTAAGGTCAGGACTGAATAGGAATTATTAGTTGGGTCAAGAACCAACATTCTGTGACCATTCTCTGGCTAAGATGTTTTGATGATTGATTTGACTTCTATGGACCTTTTATAAAATATTTAGCCCCTGTGTCCCTCCGAAAAATCCCGGCATTTTTTGTCAGATGGCCAAATCCAAAATACCTGCTGACGCCATCTTGAAAAATTTACTTTTGATCCAGAGAACCTAGAATCATGTATGAATACACTTTTTTGTGTAAGTCAACCATGACGATTCCAATTCTGACATCAGTTTGACTCTATGACATCAATTTGACCCAGAAATCCAAGATGGCCACCATATAGTAGAGCGAAAATGTAACTTTTAATGTCAAAACCAATTTTACCATGGTACTGCTGTACTTTAAACAAACTACCTTCATAAGGATCTCAGCAAAATAATTTATGAATGTACAGTATGATAAGATAACTAATTATACTTCAAAATACGCTCTCTTAAATAGCTGTAACTTGAACAGATTAACAATGAAACCACTTTTTTTTTTCTTTTTTTTTACTTAATTTTCTTTTAACTTTATAGCATTTTCAGCTTTTTCTGGCCACGCAGGACCGATAGAGGGAGAGAGGGAGAACGGGAGGAGAGGTAGGGAAGACATGCAGCAAATGGTCGCCGGGACTGGGAAACGAACCCGGGACGACCGCTTCGCGACTCAGCACGCTATGTGGTGTGCTACTGGAGCGCCCCAACAATGAAACCACTTTAAACATGTCATGATCAGTCCGAATCAGAGCATTCTGCCTCACTAGATTCTGAATCATCAGATTCCAATGAATCACCCCTCCTCCTCCATACATCATCATCTCCCTTCTCATCATCATCCTCCTCACTCTCCTCTTCCTCACTTTCTTCAGCTGGCCCTGGTGCAGGTAGATGTGTTGGGAGAGCAGGTCGTGTGTGGCGGACAGGGGGCGACAGCGACCACCCACCAGCTCCCAGCCATGTCCGAGTGGCGAAGGGTGTCGCTTCAGGGAGGGGTGGTGCACTAGATATGCCAAGTAGTTGGCACGGAGGCAGTGTTGGCGTAGGCTATCTGCATCTGGAGGGAGATGGATGAATGATTTGTTCTTCATTCTCTTCCACTTTGTGGCACGGGCCTCAGCCATGGTGCTACTCTTCTTGTCGCCATAAATAACATGTCGTGTGAACTCGAACAGCTCCTCTAGCACCTCCTCCTCAAGGTCAAGGCTATCTCCACACCGCGAGAGCAGCCGTCGTGCCATAGGGCTCTTTGCCACCTTGTCATACACCGACAACTTACCCTTGTCATAGAAGCCTGAATTGGCATCACAGCCTGTAATGCAGTGTAGCTGCACAATACAATCTGCCATCTCCTCAGTAACCAGGCCATGGCAGAAGACCGTGTTCTGCTTTCTCTTGATGCAGAGCATACCGGGCAGCTGTTGAGAGATGACCGCTGCCATGACATAGGCATCGGTGTCGGCTGCATCAATGACCACAGGGCCACTGTAGCCTGACTCACGTAGAACTGTGTAAGCAGAGAAGAGGATGGTGTCAGCCTCAGACTGGTCAAAGCTGTAGTTCTGCATTGGTTGCTGGGTTGACAAGTTGGTGCAGTGGGAGCCAACAGAGTAGACGATCTCTGTATCTACACCCTGTGCAACAAGGTCAGTCAGTTAGCTGCATATTACTTTTTGTAGCCGCTCCTTGTTGCTGACGCTACACAGCAGTGTTTTGAACTCTCTGGCAGAGGGGAAGGGGTCGCCCAGCTTCATGTAGGTGTTGGGGACATGTACCTTACCTTGTACTTGCAGATCTCGCTCATCATGTTTAGTTGAGTATGCTGCGTCGTACGGGTCATTTACACAGAAAATACGGTCAGCATCACCATGGCGGGCAAGGATGATGGATGATACCTTGTGGACATAGTCCAACCACTTGTATGGGGTGCCATCTTGTGTCTGCCGATCTTCTGCTGATGGGGTTGCCATCCTCCAGATCATGCCCATGTCGACAAGAGCGGTGTAGGGTTCTTGCAGATCTACAGATTGGAGAGAGAGCTTCTGAATGAGCTTGCTCTTCTGTGTCTTCATATATGTGCCATTGGAGTTGAATAAGGCCACACATTCCTCGACAACACGATGTTCCAGCAACTCTGAGAGATTCACAAGTTGACTGACCTCAACCAGGTCGATCACTGCCTTGAGAGCACTCCGCTCCATCTCAGCAGCTCTTGCTTTGAGTTCCTCCCCGGGCTTCTCCATGCAGGGCTGCTTGGCAAATGTCAAGCGTTTGCTCAGAGGGACAGGTGCATGGAGGGAGGTTTTCTTACTGAACACTCTGTCTTTCAAGAAGCTGGTCAACTTCTCCTCTCCCACAGCATAGGCTGAGTTGAAGTCTGTGATGAGTTCATCAGAGGCAGGCATGGCTAGGGATGCCCCCCGGACCCCGGTTTTAAACGGGAACCGGTACTATATTAGAAAATACCGGAGTATTTATAAGCTCTGACGTCCTCGGTACTGCTATCGATACTCTAGAGAAATTATTATTATTATTATTATTATTTAAAAGTTGCGAACGATCCTCTCTCTGTCTCTGCACGAGAAGCGAGCCGCAGCCAGCGAGTCAATTATTACACACACTCCTCGCGAGTCGCTCGCTAGTGCTACACATAGACATACGGGTCCTACATACGGGTACTCCTTAATGAAAGTGTCCCCGACGCCCCGTGCTATAGCGCTCTGCACACAGACAGCAGCTCTGCATGCACTGAGTCGTGATCATGGCGGATAGAGCGAAGCGTTCTAAAGTATGGATATACTTTACAAGGGTCAATGCCGACAATGCACGTTGCCACAAGTGCAACAAAACATTTGCCAGTAAGGGTGGCAATACGAGCAAATCAATTTATCAAAACATCTGTTGGCAAAACATGATATTAGTGTGCAGAAATGCGCGTATTCGACTGCCTTGCGCGCAGTGTTCCATCTGCATCCACTGCAGCGGTAACCGTAAGCCAAGATACGGAGTTGCCTAGGCTAATAACGAATTATTACAAATAGGCTAATAAACAAAACAATTGTTTAGCTACAAATACTACAATCTAAACTTTTTATAGATCGTCAAGCTGAGGCGTCAGCCACTATGTCCCAGGCCAGTGAGCCCAGGGCCACCACACATCCTCCCTCCACCACCCAAAGTCCTTTCTCCCTAGCAGCTAGAGGAAGGATGACAGAGGATAGGGTGAACGAGTGTCACAGTTCTGTTAGCCTTTTGCATTTGTTGTTTATTATAAAAAGTCTATAATTCAGAGTCAGACACATTTAAAACATTGTTGCTGCTGTTGCTGAAGAAATTATATTAATTTATTATATTTATTTATAAAGTTATATAAAAGAACATTGCTGTTGCTGAAGAAATTATATTTATTTATAATACTTATTTATAAAGTTGTATTTATAAATAATAAAGCAATGTTGATTCTGTTCTTAATTAATTGTCTTTTTTTCTTGCAAAAAAAGAACCAAAAAGAACCGATAAGAGTATCGATAAAGTACCGAACCGTTAAGCAGTATCGATAAGAGTAGTAGTATCGATAAAATCCTAACGATACCCATCCCTAGGCATGGCTGACTGTAGGGTGCGGAGGGTGGGTGAGGCTGGATCAAATGGGAAGGAATCAAACTCATGCATGCATGCGACCAGGTCCTGCACGCGCTGCTCATCTTCTCTCATCCTTTTCGGACCACATTCTATGTGCTTCCTCTTGGCTTTTTTGTGTGTGGCCAGGGCATTGTGAGCCACCCGGATCTTGGCCAAATTGTTCACATTTCTGGAGTGCACCAGCAGCTGCTTCTCATTCTGGAGGATGGAGAGCCAGCCAGACTTCATTTTGCTGCCCTTGTTCATTGTACACTCGATCCACATGTCCCAGGCCATGTTGGAGTAGGGGTTGCCTGTGATGGACTGAGTGAAGTCAGTACGAAGGAAGGCGACCCGATCAGCAGGGAGAGCTGTCAGCATTGCCCAGAAGTCAGGCAGCCACCTTCCATACCTATTGTTGTCGTACACTACCATCCATGGCAGCATGGCACGCAGAGAGCTGACATACTCATCCAAGTTGCAGATATGTACTGCATGCACATTCTGCATGAGTGCATCCGTCATAGACAGGAAGTCCCTCCAGTAGTCCGCCATGTCACTGGCCTCCACCTGGGTGAATAAATTGGTGATGAGGCTCTCGAGTATCATCCTCCAGTGCCGCATGTGCAGCTGCACGGGGTTCTTGGGAGAGACTCATATCTCTCAGAATCTCAAGGTTCTCCCTTGTCTCATCAGCCAGGTTGGGCATGAGCCTCCCCTTTACCAGCTGACTCATGAGTGCCTCATAGATGAGCCTCAAGCAACGCAGCCCCCTCTTGTAATGTTTGCCTTTCAGTGCACGGTCGACGGAGCCCTCTGCAATAACTTTTCCTGCCACAAGTACATCTCCTAGCTCACTCCCCTTGTAGCGCTTGTAGATAGCGCTCATCATCACACACGGTGTATGGAAGGGACCAAGAAAGGGTACAATGTCATGGTACTTGTTTGGGTTCTCGGCCTTGAGCAGAGTGATGAGGACGTACACAGGAGGATCTCCCACTAAGAAGGCGAAGGGCATGTGCTTAGTTGCAATGATGGTAGACAGCTTCTCCATGATGTCATTCACAACTGACTTGTTGGGCGGTTTATTGTAAGATGTATGAAAATAAGCCTTGCTCTTCCTCTGCTCCATATTCAAGCCAGCGTGAAACCCATTGTATGAAGGGATAGTGCATGCATGCACGCACGTACGCACACACACATGTGCACACGCACGTATGCGCACACACACACACACACACACACACTCGCAGTCTATTGCAAAAGAAGGCCTGGATGAGCGAGGTCAACAGGAGTTCTTCATGTCAAGGAATGTCGAGATGGCGTGGTCCAAGATACCCTTTGAAACAGAAGGCTGAGCACAAGCTCAGAACATCATCAAAATAACTCCTGAAAGAAACAGCTTTCGAACACAACACAAGGGTTAACAAACCCCAAACACAGGGCTACAATGACTATATTAGCTAACTAATTGTTGTTGCTAGCTAGCTAGCTATTGGGAAAGTTGTTAGTCTGAAGCCCTGCCCAAACACCAAATCTTACTTTCCCATTCAAAAGTTACATTTTCGCTCTGCTGTCTCTTTCTACATTTTTGCTCTACTGGATGGTGGCCATCTTGGATTTCTGGGTTAAATTGATGTCATAGAGTCAAACTAAGGTCAGAATTGGAATCGTCATGGTTGACTTACACAAAAAAGTGTATTCATACATGATTCTATGTGCTCTGGATCAAAAGTAAATTTTTCAAGATGGCGTCAGCAGATATTTTCGATTTGGCCATCTGACAAAAAATGCCGGGATTTTTCGGAGGGACACGGGGGCTAAATATTTTATAAAAGGTCCATAGAAGTCAAATCAATCATCAAAACATCTTAGCCAGAGAATGGTCACAGAATGTTGGTTCTTGACCCAACTATATTATTCACATTTTAAGATCATGGTGATCAACAAGGCAGTTGAATTTTAAATATAACCCATGGTTCTATCATACTATGTGATATGATTTTAGAATCGGCCTACCAAATCAGTGCGGCTGGGTGGCGCAGCGGACATTGCGCTCGTCACCAATGCAAGAGACACCAGGTTCGAATCCGGCTGTCGGCGTTGCCTCCGGCTTGGGCCGGCCGTCATACTAACTCAATTGGCAGAGTTAGGGGGTGGAAGTCGATGGGTGGTAATCTGAACGTTGTGGACAGCGACTGCTACAGGTCGGTTGGAGGACGCCTGCACAGCAGAGACAGGAAATGGCGGGAGGAAATGGCGGGGGTAGTGTGAGCCTCCCACACGTTACACCTCGCCAATGAGAGTCCGTGCTGGCAGGTGAAAAGATGTGACAGGCTGCCTCCTCGTGTATCGGAGGGGACACATGATGCAAGGCTTCTATCCTTTCTACAACCAGCCAGTGGGGGGCATATGCGAGCAACGTTCAAGATAGGGGAGGGGAGAATTGGCACAGCGAAATTGGGATGGGAGAAAAAATTGAAAAAGTGAATAAAAAAAAAAGAATCTGCCTACCAATAGGCTACAGTTTAATAACATTTTTATAACTAATGAATAAATTCTTTGTGCCTTTATCTTAACCCATTCCGTGCCAATCAAGATGATAGTTGGGTTAACTTGCCATCGCTTGCGTGCCAATCATGAGTATAGTCAGGTTTTAATCATTATTTCTTTTATTAGTGATATCCATTCATTTTCATCCATCCAACCTGATGTTATCGTTGGGAATGGGTCTGAGCTCGCAAAAGGGCAAATACAGCCGCCTATCGTCTCACGGATGGTATTGCACATCATTGGATTGGATTGGCTGGGGATGTGCATCAGAAAAAAAACTCCGGTCCGGGTTTCCTTTCTCGGGCATGCAGTATCGTGTTACCACATTGACTGGGGAGGCTGAGAGCAGCGTGGATTATGTGTTTTGGACTTTAACGTTGGATCAATGGATGCGATCGATATTTGGAATGGCGATCAGGAATTGGATTCATCTTTTTGCAGAACATCTGATGAGAGGTAAGGACTCTGTTACCAGTCTTGGGTTAATCAGATGTTCCTTTCACCGCCATCGGGAGCGCGTGTGTGCGTGCCGTTGGCGTGGAGCAAGACACGGATACGCGATTTTTCAGCCCGCTTCTCTAGCGTGCGTAAGGACACATATACTATCGATAATCTAGCGTTTATTTGAAAACGTTATTGTTGACTGCAAGCAAGTCATTCATAAGCGACGGGTGTATTAGATCCATAGCCATAATTTAAGATATAGTTTAAGCGTTCGCAAATATCCCTGTCCTCCCATTGATTAAAGCGCTGGCCTACAAGCCCTAATTTGGTCATATCCGGCCGGCTCTGAATGTGTTAAAGGTCCGTGTCTTATAAATGGCGTTTTCCAGTGTTTAGCATTGTTTTATAGCAATGGGTGTTTGTATCAATGGGTCTGTGTCTCTACTTCTCATTTTGACGAATTGCTCTAATTCAGTTGAGACAATATCCTCCCCCAGTGAACTACGCTATTCTGATTTGACTGCTGACGTGAATAAGGCACTGATCTGCATAACTAACGCCCCCTCTATGGTTGTAGCGCAACCATTCGCTCAACAGAGCGACTGGAAATACCACACTTCCTCAAGCGGGTGGGTGCCGACAGAGAGGCAGAGAATGAGGGAGAGAGAGAGGGACAGGAGCTTCTCTCTCTCTGGGAAGCACACGCGTTACACACAACCTCGACCGGCGCACGGGGATGGGCGGCTCTGGGAAGCACACGCATTTACACACAACCTCGACCGGTGCTTGGAAAAGTACTTGAAAGTAGGGCTGGGCGATATGGCCTCTAAATGATATCGTGATATTTTTTGGCCATATCACGATACATGATATATATCGCGATATTTTGACATTTCCTCTAAAGCACTTAAAAATGCTTAATTTAACCCTTTGATGCATACAGTCACGCCAATATGATGATTATAATAAGTCCCTGCAACATATGTTTTCATTATTAAACCATGAAGATGCTTTTAAAAAATAATTTAATGAAAATGCACTAAGAGTGGTCTACTGACACACTAATAAAAAAAATTATTTACATCTAAGACCATTTATATAAAAACTCTTGGGTGCCTTTTTTTTGCACAATACTGTGTTTTCTATCCACTTTAGCCAAACACACATATATGTATATATATATATATATATACACACACACTACTGTGAGCAAATAATAATCACATACAAAGGTATAATGGCTTATAGCAGACTTAATGTTTTTAGAATATTTCAGATAATGAAATTAAATGTTTATATCATCAACTATTCAGTTAGTATTTATACTGTCTGTAACGTTTGGCTACCGGTACTTTAAATCATTGAATGTAGAGAGAGAGCGAGAGAGAGAGAGAGAGAGGGGGCGAGAATGAAAAAGAGAGCCAGCCCCCCCCCCCCCCCCCCTCGGGTTTTGTTCTAGGTTCGCGTTTTGATCGTCTAAGCCAGGGGTTCCCAAACTTTTCAAGCCGGGACCCAGAAAATAAGGCGTCAGAGAGCCGCGGCCCAATGCACATCGTCAGGCTTTTTTTTTTTTTTTTTGCCAGGCGACCGATTTTTTAAGCCAAATATCACTTCAATCCTATTAAGTTAGTTCAAGTTAGTTATTCATTTATATGTGCTATTTATGAGAGGGCTAACTTGTTGCAAAATAATGATAATAATAATAGCCTCATTAAAATACTATTGTTGCTTCGGTTGTTTTCAGCGTTTTATGTGCATAATCTGTTATTTAGTTTGAAATGTTCGTTATTTATTAAGTTAATATAAAACCATATAGTCACATTTTAGAATACAATAGAATATAATTTTAGAATACAACTAGAAACACTGTCCTGGCCTGCTTCTAAGTTCAGTGGCCTGATTTTTTATAATTTTTTTTTAATCATTTCGCGGCCCTCCCGTGGCTGCTCACGGCCCACCTTTGGGTCGCGACCCTGACTTTGGGAACCACTGGTCTAAGCTGCCGTAGGTGATCACGTCGCACTCGAATGTAAACAGGAAGAGATGGAGATGGAGACACACGGAGATGGAAATTGGATGATATACAGAAACGAATAACCAATAAATATGAAGTTATGTTTAAACTTCTGTTGTCAAGCGTTGTCAATATAACCCACCCCCTTTCCTCACGAATGGAACTAGTCTTGTGGAGTCCGCTTTGACCGTTTTCCAGGGTTAGCAGCTATCGCTAGTTAGCTTAGCATAATCCTAATGGATACCTTGGTTAGCAGCTACCGTTAGCTCATTGCTCGTGTCAATTAAATTGCATGTTATTAAAGGTCCGCGCTGGTCTGTCTAATGAAATTACAACCGCAACATTATATCTCACTGTACAGCCCTGACTACACTAACGTTAGCCTATAGCTCCGCCACGCCTGCTGCGTGAATATTAAAGGCAACCAACTTGTGTTCAGCCTTTCGTTCAGCGTTTCTCTGATTGGCCACGTGACCGCGCTATCGCGCGGCAGAGAGTTGCGCCGCCTGCGGCAGCGGCCGTCTTCCGTTGGCCATCGCAATGACTTGTTTTGTTTAACGCTGTTGTATTCGCAAATATGAGAGCCAGCAATACGCAGCTCCAGTTAACCTAATTTATACCGTAATGAATCATTAAAAAAATATACCGTTAACTGGAATATGTTGTTTCTTTACACATATGTTGGATTATGTAATTGGTTTGTCATGACAAAACAATAAAAATCGCTACTTTACATCAGGGTGAACGCTGTTACGCTGCCACCACCCACTTCAATGACAGAGCTCTCATATTTGCGAATGCATAAACTATATCTTAAATTATGGCTAATATATGTGTCTAATATGGCTGTCGCGAAGTCATTGATAAGCGACAGCCATATTAGACACATAGCCATAATTTAAGATATAGTTTATGCATTCGCAAAATATGAGAGCTCTGTCATTGAAAGGGCTTCTACAACGGACGACGGCCGCTGCTGCTGGAGCTGGACCGAGTCAAGCCGGCGGCGGCGCACGGAAGCCGGGGAAAAACCACCGCATCGCCCCGCTGGCGCTTCAGCAGCCTCCACTGATGTACAGTGACGAGTGAATCTGGTAGTTGGTTTATGACGTTAAAAACGCGAAATAACATATAACGTTACAGCGTACAGTTTCTAGTTAATCAGTCAGGCGTCAGCCTCCACTGATGTACAGTGACACGTGACGCGAAATAACATTATATAACGTTACAATGTACAGTTTCTAGTTACAGTAGTGACGCGTGAATCGAGATAGTCCTAACGGTGTTTATTAGTAAGAGTCAGATAGTCCTAACAGTGTTTATTATTAAGAGTCAGATAGTCCTAACAGTGTTTATTATTAAGAGTCCTAACGGTGTTTATTATTAATTAACGTCATAAACGAACTACCAGATTTATTTTGCACCAGGGAACTTGAAGGTTCCTGCCGCGCTCGCGGCAAAAGGGGGCGGGCTAGCGGCGTGGGGCCGTGGCCAATCAGAGAAAAGCTGAACACAAGTTGGTTGCCTTTAATATTCACACGTCCCGGCTACACTCGGGACCAGTACACTAACGTTAGCCTATAGCTCCGCCGTCCCTTTTTTTTTTTTTATTGGTCTTTTTCCCCCTCCATTTTCCTCCGATTTTCTCCCATCCCAATGTTAGTCGTATGCCAATTCCCAGTCCCTTCCTGGTCGCTGCGCTTTACCCCCAACAGTCAGATCATTTTGGGAGAGTGGAGGCTACCACGTGCTTCCTCCGACACACGTCCAGCCAATCACCGCTTCTTTTCACCTGGCAGCGCGGATTCGCATTGAGAGGGCGTAGCGTGTGGGAGGACCACACTATCCCCCTCACGTCCAATCCGCGCTTAGCAGGCGCCCCGACCGAACTGTAGGAGTCGCTGTTTACAACGACCCGGACCCACCCCGCCAGCTTCTCCCACCCTCTGATACAGCCAATTGTATCAGTGCAGACGGCCAGCCAAGCTGGTGACAACCCCGTCCGCCGTCCCTTCTTGAGGAAAGCACTGCGAGTGTCTCTCGGCCACGGGCGGCGCCATATAAACTAATACTCGATGTTCGCGATATAGTACAGTACTACATCTTGGGTAGAACAATCCGCGATACATTGAGTATAATCGATATATCGCCCACCCCTACTTGAAAGTCCTTTCATTTCATTTTGCAATGTCTGGGAACCCTGTGCAAAGCATGACACATTGGACCCGTTGCTCACAGTTTTCATTGCACATAGAAACAGCGGAGGAGTTGTCGCAGAGCTGCCGAAAGCAGGGCTGAATAGATGTCGTTAGCTTCTAAAATGTAAGCGCTGCCCCCGGATTATTATGAAATGACAATTGTGCGTTGATACACCCACTACGCAAATCTCCGGTCACACATCCACTCGACTCATAGAATACGCATCAGGCTATTACTCGCACACTGTGCTCCTAAATAATTTTTCCGGTCCGCATACATCTATTTTTAGGGGCAAATGTGAGTGAAATGGTCGCACTGTTAGAGCCCTGAGGGTTGTCTTATATTCGGGCCAATCCAGTATATTATAATCAGGGTTGTCTTATATTCCTGCCAATACAGTATATTGTGTGTATCTTGATTGTTCTACTAGGATTTATAGGCTCAGAGTATTAGAATACAATTTACCTATCTCAAACCACCCGTTTCTTGATCCTCCAATCACAACTGTTGCTTCCCTCGGACAAACTTTCAGATTCATCCACTCTGGAAATCTTACAGCTGCTCCCTATTTCTTTCCAGATCTGTGTGAATGACGATCTCGTCACCAAGAGGTTTGCATGTTTCTCAAGTGTTCTGACCCGCGCCGGTGAACAGGATGAGGTTGTGGACAAGTGCCCTGCTGTTTTGAGCTGTGACATCTTTGCTGATACCGACGTGTTCTTGGCCACCAGAGGTTGCACTATTCGAACTCTGTCACCTAGAAGGGACCCCCCCAATGGCCCTCTTGGTAAATGGAATACATGCATTCACAGTTCAACATACCGGTAGACACGCAGTGAATCACTCCAATCAGTGGATTACTTTGTATGGTAAAAAAAAAAAAGAGAAACATTTTCATAGTTTTTCAGGTGTTTCGCGCATTGGTCTTTGCTGTATCTTCATCTGGGATGCAGTTTCTGGTGGGGTGTGTTGGGGGGGGGGGGGGGGGGCACGGGTAGTTTGAGTGTACTTGTCTTGGATTGTTTGCTGGGTAGTGGGTACAGTGATTGAGCCACCATTGTGGCACCGTGCCTGTCATTGTGCGTGGTGGTGGGGGTGTCATTTCTGTGGGCTGCTTTGTTGCCTCTAGTCCTGGCCTGGTTCAACTAAGTCGATCAAAAGTCCCATTATCCAGATTCAATTAACCCGATGTTTGAATCCAGGCTTTCCCTGTTCCTCGAACGCTGATTCAGTCTCGTTAATTCTAACCAGACTTGATACTCAGGATAATTGCGCACGGCCGCCTCACCTGAAAAGACAGCAGGTGTCGATCACAGAAATCTTGATTTTCTAACAGCATTGATTGATTGAAAAGTTTATTAACAGATTGCAGAATGGGTACAGTACGGCTCAATAGCCTCGTCGACAAGTTAAATGCATAATCTATAGGCTAATTTTAAGTCCCTCATTACCCCAATCAATCAGATTATATTTCTTTAAATGTGCCTGCTGGCAGTAGGCTTAATGGAATGTATAATCGAATGAGATCTTGCTAGCGAAAATAATTAGTTCAACTCTTTCAGAATAAGTAGATAAAAACAAGCCCAAAAATACAATACGAAAAATATGATACGAAATAATAGATACTAGGGATGCACCGAATGGTTAAAAAGGGCGCTTTCGGCCGAAAGGGTTTTAGCACCGAAAATATATCACCGAATGTCTAACGTGTTGTTGTGATGACGTAATCAAAATGCAACTACAGACATACAGGTAGCATGCGCAACGTGTAACGTGAGCAGCTTGGCAGCGCTTCCTGCATTCTACAGCCTGTGACGACTTGGGACTCACACTGTTTCTATGTAAACTCTGCGAGCAACGCATCCAATAAATGCGTCTTTAACATGCTTTATATCCTCGCCATTACTATATGCCCGTCGCGGTTAAAAACTTTTTTAACTAACGTTAGCGTTGAGCTAGCTAACAGCGCTTACATTCCTTTCACCCGTCTCTCTTAAGCAAGTCATCCCCCACTAAGAGTCACGGGACATGTAGTAAATACAACAGTCCTTCCATGTAGGCTAGAACGCCATGAATTATGACTCAGTAACCACTACAGTAACATCATTAAGTCTGCTATAAGCTATTCTCCCTCTCGTGTGTGTGTCTTTATGCAGATCTTTATGCAGTTTTAAAGCACCTTGGCTTTGTTCTGAATGCACTTTGTTGTAGTTATCCTACAGAGAAAAGAAAATGCACTTGACTTTAATGCACATTTTGTTGTATGCAAAGTGAAAATGTTTAAATTGTACAATCTTTCAGCAGTCAGTCTGGAATTAATGTATGCATTCAAAAGTGCAGAATAAATGTTTTATGGGCCCATAATAGTGATTATTAATATTATTTAAGTAAAGTTTTGCCATAATCATGTCTTTTGCCATAATCGGGTAGCTGAAAAAAAAAACATTATATATACCGTATATTATTAATCATTTTCGGCCTTCGGTTTTCGGCCAACTGTTTCCTATTTTCGGTATCGGTTTCGGCCAAGCATTTCCCATTCGGTGCATCCCTAATAGATACCTATGAGGATATCTGTACTGTATGTGCTTAGGTATCATGTACTATATAAATACATGGTTCCCAAAGTTTTCAAGGCGCGACCCCCGAAATAACATGTCAGGGAGGCTTGCAGTTTCACTATTAATCAGGTTTTAATCTGTTTCGGAAACATCATCCATACATGCATTGAATTGATTAACCTTTGGTTTATACCAGTGACACCAGTCATGTTAATCACCTTCTTGTTCATCAGATAACAGTGCTTGAACAGATAAATGCATTCATCAAAACGTCAAAGGCTTGCAATTGCTCATTCATTTTCTCAAATCACGTCCATGTCATCAAATCCGTCAAACAGTGCATCTCCTCAAACATTTTAATCCCAGTTACAATATCACAATAACGTGTGAGTGACAGTGATACAATTCAACAATCCACATATTCAGATTTGTTCTAATTCATATCCACAATCCATGCATAAAGACGCTTCAATTTATGCTTGAATGAAACACAATCCGGGCGCTCTGTTAAGCAAATGCATCCACAGCGGAGAATATGAAACTAATCGGAGTCAAACGCTCGATAGGTTTCATTCATTAAAAACATCCCCGCGGGATTCACATTTGCAATGCGCCATTATTAAAATAACCACATAGTGTGTATCGTGACTCCGAGCGCCGTATATATGACGTGCATTATTTAAGACAAAGTAAATCCATAGGCTGAATATGATTTATCAGCATTTTAGGTATATTATTTTACATTTCAAAAGCCCCCTCTAGAAAAACAAAGCACAAAAACATAATTCAGAATGGTATAATGAGATCTAGACTGAGGATTATTTCAGGAAGGAAGCTGGCATTTCTTTGTGAGGGTGTGGCCAGTTTATCGAGCTAACTGAACTAAACCCTGCGCTGGACCAGGTTCAAACTTTCTGATCTGTTGCCATAGTGATTTAGACGAACGCACTTCGCGGAATGGAAAGGTCTAGCTTAAGTCAAGTTATCCTGAAAATGATCCGGCTAATTCAGTTAGCCAGGTACGAGGAACAGGGCCCTGGTAGCCTTGCCATTGCGGGGGGGGGGTTCTATGTTTTTACTTGCAGTTTCTGCAGGGGGGGGGGGGGGGTGGGTGGCGTGTCGTGTGGTCCTGTGGCCGTGCCAGTGAACTGTATGCTAATTTTATGCTATTTGCTGTGGGGCAATTTGGTCTGCGGTCCATGTTTGAAAGGTGCTATATAGATAGTCATAATTATTTATTATTGTTATATTGTTAAAAATGTCTAAGTCTCGACGACATTTAAAATGAGGGTGACTTCAATAATTTTTTTCGAGAATAAATAATGGTTTGGATTGAATTGAATAGCTGTCACAGAAGCCTATTGAAACTTTTTTTATTCCCCAGAGAGTGAGCGAGGAAGCCGAGATTGTGATGAAGTTACGGAGGTGAGTGTTATTACCCATGTTCGCTTTGACCCAAATTTGATCCACAAAAGCAAGTTAAATCATCACAACATAAAGTATCTAATGAAAGTGAGGGGTTGTCTGAGAAATGTTCTGTAATATGTCGGAATGAAATTGGATGGATTTATTACAATTTTCTTTTCTTGTTCTGTCAATTACAACAAATGACGAAGGAAACCGAAAGGTTATCCTATAACCTAGTTATATGAATACTGGCTGAGCGTCTCGCTCTTTACCATTATGAGAACTCTTATCTCCTAGCACTTAATGTGCTCACGAAACAAACAAATGCATGTGACCAGGCCACGCCCCTGCGTCCCACTATATGACGCCGGACATGGTCACACTCCACCTTCCTCAGAAAGATTTCCATACACGGAAAAACCATCCAAGGGACCTCAGGGCGCTAAGAGCGAGACGCTCAGCCAGTATTCATATAGCTAGCTTATAGGATAACCTTTCGTTATATTATCATACTGGCAATCGCGTCTCGCTTTTCGCCATTATGATATATGGGGCAGAGCAGACGCGTGGCCCGACAAGTGTACCCCCTGAGCGCCCGTAAGCCCCAGCCAGGGAGGAGGGGAGTCCCGTCCACCCGCCCGTTCTAATGAAGGGGGGAGGCAGTCAACTCCACCAAAGTGCGAAAAAAGGGAACCAGATGCCCCCCCCGAAAACGCACAGCACAGGCGGGACCACGTGTGACACAGCACCCCGTGGCACACACCCACACACCCCTGCTAGCCCACCAAATGGTGGGACGCAGGAGAGGTCCCAGACCTCAACCACCTGGGAGACAGAACCCCCAATCATGTCCACGAGGTAAAACTTAACGAAGGGACCCGGGGAGGACCATGAAGCCGCAGCACAGATGTCCTCCACCGAGGGGGGGGGGGGGGGGGGGGGACCTGTCCAGCCAACGTGTAGCAAAGGGCAATGCCCTCGCACAACCAATGTGACAGGTGCTGCTTGGACAGCGCCTTACCCGCGCGAGGGCCACCGTAACAACAAACGGTTGAACGGAAGCCCTGAGATCCCGAGTCCGACGTAAACCCCCAGTGCACGGACAGGACACGACAGGTGAAGGCCCGCCTCCAACTCACTAGCACCAGGCCCTCCCCAGAGGACGAGCCCCCCAGTACTGACATGGGAACCTTCAGCCGCTTCCACATGTCTCTCACCGGGTCCATTTCCATACTGGAAAAAAAACACCTATGTATCCTCCTCATGAAGAGGAGGCCAAGAGGGACCACAGCAGCAGGCGCATCACGGACAGCGCCGTAACCGTCCTAGGACGGAACGTCCCGAGCGCGCCGAGAACCACCCACTCGCCGCCGCTCTGAGAGGGATGCCCATATAGACCTTGAGCTTAGAATAAGTACACTACCCGTTGACTGGGAAGAGGAGCACTCCACTTCCAGTCTACAGCAAAACCCAGGTGAGGAATTCCACCACCTGCCTGGTATGAGACCTGGCGACCTTCCCTGACCGGCCGAGGACCAGAACGTCGTCCAGGGTAGAATAAAATTCGTAACCCCCGACGACGCAGATGCCCCAGCGCGGTCTCCACGCACTTGGTGAAGATGCGGGGAGCCAGAGAGTAGCCGAACGGCAGCCTCTGGTACCCGTACGCTAAGCCCTGCAAAGGAAGCGTAGGTATGCCCTAGGATGGAAGATCGGGATGCGAATATGCATCCTACAGGTCTATGGAGGTGAACCAATCCCCCACCTGACAGCATCTAACAGGTGGGAGACGGTCAACATTCTGAACCTTCCATGGGACAGGTCCAGTATGGGTCTGACCCCCCCCGGATTTCTCGGGCACCACAGAATACCGGTAGGAAACGCCGCTCACCGCGTCCTCTCATGGGACCACGACGACGGCCTGCTTCGCCAACAGATTGGATCTCGTCGGCCAGAGCTGTCACTGCTGCGGACCCTGACAAAAAAGGGTCTGTACCAAACCCAAAAACGGAGGGTGGGGTTGTGCAAACTGCAACACAAGCCCCCGCCTCAACGTTCTCCCCATCCACCTCGACATATGGCACTGCTGTAGCCATACGTGATGATAATCCCAAAGCGCACCCGCCGCCAACAGGCGCTGGTCCGCCAGGAACTGTAGATGGGAGGCCCGGCCCCACCCGCTGTGCGTTGCCAACCCTGGACTCGCCAACCGCGCGAGCAGGGATATCGCACCCTGACACTACCAACGAGGCAATCGCACCCAAGGGGGGACCCCGACAGAAAGGGCCGGTCTGATACGGGGAGAGCGGCCATCACACTTGGTGACATAAGCTCCCCCACTGAACATCTTCCCGGCATGGACTGCTGAGTAGCCTGAATAGCCTGCTCTGCAGCTGGACATGCAAGGCCTGTGGTCCCCACACTGCCCGATAGGGTGGGTTCCTACACACCGTAGCCCTGCAGTGATATTACTACCACCCAAACCACGCGTGCCTGACTGACCACCGCCGGTCTTCCGGTCGGGGCAGGCACTAACGTGATACCTGGCCTGGCGAGGGCGGGGCTGGGGGAACTCACGTTGCGACCTCCTGGGCCTCGAGTTCCCCCGCTGACAACCTTTTCCGTCGACAGACAAAACACCAGGCTCACCAAACACAGACGCAGAACATGTGGCGTGGGAGCCGCTTGACAGCACAGCATTCTCACAGGCAGGCCTAGCTAGCAACTGGGTGTCAGCCCCTGTCCCCATGAGAAGCGAAACGTGGGGCCGCTTGCACTTCACTGAAGGCACACGGCCCATAGCCAAAGGGAACATAACAGAGCCCTTATCCCGCTGGTGTTGAGGGGGGGAGTGACCGGAGAGCGTGCTAGACACAGCTAGACGGCGACGGTTTTTTAGGGCATGCTCATCTAATGTAGCCGATCCCTCGGCCGCCAAGGCTGTCGGCCTTGTGATCACCTGTTGTCTTTGTGCCCATGGTACCTCAGGCGGGGAAAACATGGCCGCTGGTCGGGGGCCTCGCCGCGCCCTCACCTCTGGTTAGGCGGTGTGGGGCCTAGGTCAAATACCGCCCGCGCTCCTGCGGAAAGACCAAACAGTCCCTCTGCGGAGAGGGGAGCCCTGAGGAGGGGAAGCCTTCTCTCCTCAAGGGGAGACTGCTCCAACCAAAGATGTCTGTGAACAAACGTTGACAGCATCCTAGCCCTCCCTGCGGTTATAGCTAGCGGCTAGGTCAAAAGCTGAATAACCTCAAAACCTTGCGCAATGTTTTGACATCGGCTGGCCCTAAGGCCCCACCACCAGTGGCGTCGCGTGGGTAAAATAACAGGGGAAGCCAAAAAAAAATTATTAAAAAAAAAATTATTAAATATTTTTATTATTATTTTATTTATTTTTTTAAGTCAAGCAGTCACCATGTACACTACAGTATGGCTCGGCGGCCAGTCAAACTTTCTTTTTATTTATTTAACAGATTGCAGAATGGGTACAATACAGTACGGCTCAATACACACAATTGTATAAGGGGATGCAGACCAGAGAAAGACGTTTGTCTTGTTTACATCAGGGTCATTAATACTGCTGGAGCATTGGTTCATTTTTGGTCAGATTTTTCCTTGCACGATTTTGCGCGCCGCGTGGGAGCAAATTCTAGACACATATTCGGTTGCAAAAAGGTGTCCCACGGTCTCCTCTATGGCCGTGAATATTTTCACGCGGATCGGAATCACGGCGCGCCCGTGGGACACTTTTCCGTTTCGGCGAGTTTATTCCACGCTTTGTTTTCCTTTTCTAAGCATTTTCGGGGCTACATGTGAATAAGTAAAAGTTGCGGGACGCCCAGATGTTTCCACGATAGAAAGCTCGCGTGGATCCCATAATAGGCTCACTTAATACAGCGTTTTTAAAATCACGCAACATTTTCAGGGTCGCGAGCCGACCTTTTCCCCTCGTTTTCGATGATGGAAGTGATTTAGGAAAAGCTTCGGCACGCCGAGAGGTCCCCGTGGATTTAATCTCGCGAGGATCGGGGCAATATTCGGCCCGTGGGAACAGTTACGGGTTAATACAATGTTCAGAGTGCAGAGGGGAAAATATGCTGAGTGTTTTCCTCACAGCCCCGTTTTAAACTTTTAGGGTGTGGCAGTCAGCTCGAATCTGATTGGCTAGGATCGGATTTGGACTCTATAATGCTGGAAGCCTGGAGAAAGAGACCTACCCCCTGCCTCTCTCCTATACTAGCATCAGTGAGCACAGTGAGTCTGACAGTGTGTTAGAGGGAGTGAGAAGGAGAAGAGGGAGACATTAAAAAAAAAAAAAAAAATATATATATAACGGATGAAAAAGAATGTAAACTATATTAAAAAAAAATTATATATATATTTTTGATATTAATTCATATTTTAATATTAGGGAGGCATGGCTTCCGTTGGCTTCCATAAGGATTCGCCACTGCCCACCACCCGACACAATTTTTGAGAGAAAAAACAGCAAATTGAACAATGTTGCCAGTCGCTGCTAATTCTATACCGCAGCGGTATAGGCTTACCAGCCACCTGCCGACTCGCCTCATGGCGTCGGCCGGGCAGGACACCGTTCCACCATGTCAGAGGCAAAGGACTGATGCCACCTGCTTCACTAAGCACGGAACACCAGTGGTGGCCGCAGACCAAAGTCTACTACTAGTGAAGCACTGCCTCACTAGTAGGCATGCAGCAACCTCCACTGTGGTGTGCACCAGGGCTCCAGACTAACTTTTTTCACCACCGTCCCAGAACCGTCCCGAAATACAATTTTAACCGTCCCAAAGTGAATGTAACCGTCCCAAAAATACCAGTGCATACATTTTTTTTTAAATTAAATTATATAAATTATACCTTTTTTTTTATACAGCTACTGTTTTATATATACTGTTTTTTAGTAATAACTAGAAAGTAATGGTATTTATTCAACAACAGGTGATTGATTATGATACTAATACAAATCTATACACTGAGTATGGGGCTGCAGCACTGCAGATATACCCTACTCCAACGATCCACACGGACATTACACGGTGTTGCACTCGTTACCAAGTGGCTCTGCAGATATACCCCAGATAGCAAAAAATGAGTGAATCAACGTTGAAATAGGGTTCAGCAGAAATATTGAATCTATGTTGAAGCCTGACATCTAAATTATATAGATCGTTGTCTATGACTTACACGTTGAATCAACGTTAGGTGTCAACCATAGCTGATACTATATCAATGTTGATTCAACCATCATCTAAATGGTAATCTACATGCACATTTTAGTTGATTTTATATTGAATCAATGTTAGACATCAATGTTTATTCAACCATAATCTAAATGGTAATCTACATGCACATTTTAGTTGATTTTATATTGAATCAATGTTAGACATCAATGTTTATTCAACCATAATCTAAATGGTACTCTACTTGTACATTTGTAACTTGTACATCTACTTGTAACTTGTAAAGTTAAGGAATCAATACTGATTAATGTACATTTTACATTAAAATATTGCTGCTGATATGTATACATCATAACATTACATGTTTTTTTCCTGCTGTTAAACACACTATTGTTAAATAAATAATAATTCTTATATGACCATATTTCCAAAAATGTGTGAACAAAAATGACTACATAGCTGATACTATATCAATGTTGATTCAACCATCATCTAAATGGTAATCTACATGCACATTTTAGTTGATTTTATATTGAATCAATGTTAGACATCAATGTTTATTCAACCATAATCTAAATGGTAATCTACATGCACATTTTAGTTGATTTTATATTGAATCAATGTTAGACATCAATGTTTATTCAACCATAATCTAAATGGTACTCTACTTGTACATTTGTAACTTGTACATCTACTTGTAACTTGTAAAGTTAAGGAATCAATACTGATTAATGTACATTTTACATTAAAATATTGCTGCTGATATGTATACATCATAACATTACATGTTTTTTTCCTGCTGTTAAACACACTATTGTTAAATAAATAATAATAAAATTCTTATATGACCATATTTCCAAAAATGTGTGAACAAAAATGACAACATGGCTTTAATATGAAAATTTATTTTTTTCTAGGGTATCAGAACTTCCAGTGACTAAAACTTTTTACAAAAAACAAATAACAGACCTTATAACAGGCTTTCATTAACAATATAGCCACTGCCAGAATAGTGACACACATATTGTGTGTGGTGAGCACACGCATTCATGCACAACGAAGACAAGATTGCAATCATTTTAACTATAAATTTATGAGCTCAAAGTATGAGCTCACTACTGACTGAAATGTCCAACAAAAAGCATCAATTGTCAAATAATATTGATCACATTAACTAGACTAGATGTTTGAGGAAATTAGAAAGGGAACAACAACTTAACCCTTGTGTCTGATCAGATTCGTATTTGTTTGATAACTTTGCAGTGATGAGCCAACATAATATGTGGCATAATCTTTTAATTATCTTGTATTTATTTTTTTACTCTTCATAAATTGTTTATTCCACTTCAGCCCGATCATAACCACCACATATTCTTTTTTTTGTCATATTTAACAACTCTTTTCAGAAAAGTGGGAGTATTTCATTACAAAAATAATATAAAAAATTGTTATGATCAGGGCTGAAGTTGAATAAAATATTTATGGAAAAGAAAGTGGGAAATTATTTCAACATAATCTTTTTATGGAGTTTTTCAATTTAGTCCCCTAATAAGAGTATAATTTAGTTTTCAGACACAAGGGTTAAATAACAATGGCATAGGATTTGAATTTAAACACAGTGGAGCTTAGATGATCTACAGTTGTCCACGACTTATCCTCCAAGGCATCTGCTATATAATAATCTTCAGATTTACTTAAGTGTTATTAGTAGGTTACAGCAGTAAGCATTAGTTTGCTCAGTCAATTATGGCCAATTCGTTTTATATTGTTTAATACAGTTAAATAAATAGATAAATGAAAAGCAATTTTTTTTTATTCCCCCCCCCCCCCCCCCCCCCCCCCCCCACTGTACCGAAAATAATACCGAACCGTGTCTTCAAAACCGAGGTACGTACCGAACCGTGGATTTTGTGTACCGTTACACCCCTAATGTTTCTATAACTCTCTCCCATATAACTCTCTCCCATACCCTTAACACCAACCGCTGAAGTGCCCTTGAGCAAGGCACTAAACCCCCAACTGCTCCAGTGGAGTTGCTCAGTGGCCAACTGTCAGACTGTGGTTGTACTGGGGCCTAACAAAATTAATAGTTGGTTTCAGGTTGGTTGTCAGTTTGGCCATGGGTAGGTAGGGAATTTATTTTATTTAATTTCTTTATTTTATTCTTTCCCACGGCGACTATGGATAGGGAATTTCTTTATTTAATTAAAATGTTCACAACAACATGGATGCATGTACTCTGCCAGCATGTTTAATATCCATAATACTAAATGTTTGACTAAGATTTCTATGAAACTTTATTAAAAAAAAAGAAAAAAGAAAAAAAAAATCTAAAAACTCATAAAATATATTGGGTCGCACCTAAATCGGCAGGGTCGGTCGGCAACCTGAAACCAACTATTAATTTTGTTAGGCCTGGGCAGCTCCCAGGTGTGAATGGAACTCTGTGAATGTGAAGCAGGGCGTAGCTGAAAAAGAGCATCTGTGCTCAGCGAACCTACCCTGGGTAAATAAAGGTTAAAATTAAAAATTAAAAAAATAAACACTGCAAGAACAGGCTGAAGCAGCATGTCATTCAAGTAGATGCCGTCCATGGAAGAACAGTGTCCAGGGTAATTCCTTGTAAACCCCTCACTTCACACGAGTGCGATTTTTTTTAATCACTCAATTACTCACTCTGTAGGTCTACAGTAACAAGCTACAGTCAGCATCCAGTTAGACTGGACAGGAAAGAGAATTAAGCAATCGCCTAGCCTGACACCATCTAGGCAATACAATGTGTATCCATGCACCTCTAAAGCTCAATTACGTTGTCCATTTCTTATAGGTTGCACTTTCATCACTTTATTCCAACATAACACTTTTTTTTAAAGTTTTTGCAACAGCATAATTATATTCTGAATCACCAGCATCACCAGCATCACCACCTCACTACCTAAACTTAACCTATGAAGTAGTTTGCAGGGGAGGAAGCTCACCAAACATGCAGGCTTGTAGTGTGGTGTGCTTGAATGGCTTCTTGCTTTCTGAACAACGCTTGTCTTTCTTTCCAGCCCAGTTGAACCCACTGGCCAGGGCGTTGGTCATAGCAGTTTTCAACATCAGTCTGATCAGGTTCTCTGAATTGGTGCCTCCTACCAAAGCCAGGCGAGAAATCTAAATCAGAGAGAAGAAAATGAAGGCCCTGCGTTAGAAACAGCATAACGTTTATTTGATATTGATGCTTTGATTGTCACCAACGGCACACGTTGTGGAGTAACGTTACACACATATATTGTGATTGAAGTGAAACCATGGTTGGATCACAGCAGGATTGATACCATACAGGCCTTACCTTCACTAGGATGTACCCCAAAAAGAATATTCTAATTATCTGATTGCGAGTCCCAGTATTGGTGTCGATCGTGTCGCCAACATAATCCGCCACACATCATGTACCTGGAGCATTTCACGCTTCTCAATCCGACCGTTATAACCCCCCCCCCCAACCAATAGAAATCCGACCGGAGACTTTTGATGGATGCACAGGCCAAGATATGTTTGAGATGTGAGAGTAAAGAATCCATAATCCTCGTCGCCAATATTGTGTATAATAAGTAACACAACGGTAGACGTTCAAACACTTGCGCCAACTGCCGGCAACAACTCTTGGCAGCATGACGCAGAACCCACCGTGTCAGTTTTTATTTTTTTAAATTTGAATTTCTCTGTTCATGTTTAAATCTGGTGTTTTTATGTAAATTAGAAATACAATTCGATATTCAAATATAATGTGACTGCCCTACTAATACTTGGACTATACTAAGACTTGAGTGCTGCCTTTTCGATAATTTTCATGTCCTGTATGGTTTTAGGCTGAGCAGCCAGCTGAGAACTCTTGAGAAGTGCACTTACCCTTCTGTTTGTTTGATGGAAGTAGATCTAGAAGTAATTTGTCACACAAATAAAACATGCAATCTTCATGACACACACTTGTCTGACAAGTCAATGGAAACATATATTACAAGTTCTTATATCGCTCTCATTGAGTAAGATGTACAGTAATTGTTCACAAATAATCAGTTGCATCATCTTTGCTGTTTTTTCAGAAGAGGCTGGGGAATGACAAGAAGCCCAATATAGGAGGCAAGTCAAAGGCCAAGGGTACAAAAACGTATCCAGGAAACAAATCGGAGAAAGACAGAGCTACTGCTGCTGCTCACAATAAGAGGTGTGTTTATAGCTCTTCATGCAAATGGATGCAGTTAAGTACTTGGGGTGCAAATAATTATATGAATGTGGGAAATATTTTGTAAATGTGGATAACATGATTCTGGAAATGACACCTGATTGATCTGCTGAATTGAAAACATAGTATATGTTTGTTCATTAAATTAGTCAGTATTTCAGCTGTATCAACTAAATAGGCTTGTGTTGATATTTTAAACATACTGACAAGCTAACAGAAGTACAACATTAGTAAGAGGCTGACGAATCTAAAGTACAGTGTTTCTGCTGGGCATCATCAGTATAGTTTAAGAGCGCACCTGATCAGCTTTTCTCGAATGCTCCTTCTGTATGTTTAGGTGTTAAGGTAACTTTGCTGTATAGCTGGCTAATGCTCATAAATCCTTTTAACAACGTAATGTGCTTTATATTACACCTCTTACAGGGTCCAGCCTGAAGAAGACACAGACTCCTCCATTGTGGCAGAACTATGCAAAAACCTGAATTTATTCAGGTAAAAACTCATCTTAATGTGGTTGTACTTGAGTTATGCACCTCATTCTATTGAAGTACCCAACAGCACATTTACTTTCTTTCAACAGATTCCTAAGGTTTTTGAATCCTGCATCAAGTGCTCAGAACATGATGCCCTATGTAAGTTTTATTTTAGATTTTTTTTGTACTTTCAACTTATTTCTACATGGATTGAGGGTACATGGTCATTCCAAAGAATACAATGTCTTGCACGTGTCCCCTCTAAAGATTTGTCTGTTCTTTAGCTGCGACCAACAACAGCTCTGTCCATCGTTTCGTTGTTTGGTCCACAAAAATGTCCCCACCCTCTAGCAGCAACAGGTTTTTCTCTAAGAGGCTGAAATTGGGCAAGGAGGTCACGTGTGTGTAACTATTATACTAGAGCCAGAACCCAAGCACAGACGAGATGAGGAATTAGAAAAAACCCAAGCGGGTATATTTATTCTACAGAGGTCAATGGACCAGGTGAACAATCGGAATAGGGGAAAACAAAAAGCAACGCAGAGTCAAAAACAAAACAAAGTATCAAAGTAAACCGCAGGAACAAAGTCCAATTGGCTGGGAACGGAAAATAAACGAAACTCTCTGGTCAAAACAAAGAGTAAATCCAGGAATAACAAAGTAGCTGGCAGGAGAATCACCAGGCGGGGTAGTCAGGCGGAGACTGTGATATGTTGTGGAATATTTAAAATGAGCCATGACGGTAAGCTGTAGGAATTTCAGATAGTCAGTTTGTATAAAAATATAGAACATAGTTTATTTCTACGGCCATAGCCATAGAAGAAGTGATCAGTTTATCATCAGAGACAACTAGGGCTGAGCCTGAACGTTCGGATCTTAGTATTTTAATTTTTTTAGATATATATTTTTTGTGTCTATTCATTGTTTAAACCAATGGGGGTTTTCTTCACAGTTGCAGATAAAGATTAGGCTACACTAATATTATACTATTATAGTATATGACTCGTCATAAAAATGTAAATAAAACATTTATCATAAATGATGTACCGGTAGCCTATCTGCATCCGCTCGGCGCTCCATCAAGACGTTACCATCACTTTCGTACCAACCGTGCCCTTATTGGATTATTTATGTTGACTAAATTGAGTTAAATTCATTTCAAAAATACTAATTTAGCCTCCCACACGTTACTCCTCGCCACAGAGTTCGAGCTGCTGCAGTGAAAAGATGCGACAGGCTGCCTCCTCGTGTACCGGAGGGGACACGTGATACAAGGCTTCTATCCTCACTACAGCCGACCAGTGGGAGGCATAGTCTAGCAACGTTCAAGACAGGGGAGGGAAGAATTGGAAATACGAAATTGGGATGGGAGAAAAATAGAAAATGGAGGGAAAAAGTGGATAAAAAATAAACGAAGGTTCGAAAGTCCGTTCTAAAAACCCTGACGAAGTTCGAAGCCCAAAAACAGTCTTTGGGGACAGCTCTAGAGACGACATGTTGTACACACAAAGCTTCTGACCATAAAGTGACGAAGAGCTTTTGGTCGGACACACATTAAATACATAATTGAAATGACGTGGGCGGCTGGGTGGCGCAGCGGACATTGCGCTCGTCACCAACGCAAGAGTAACCGGGTTCGACTCTGGCTGTCGGCGTTGCCTCCGGCTTGGGCCGGCCGTCATACTAACTCAATTGGCAGAATCAGCGGGTGGAAGTTGATGGGTGGTAATCTGGACGTTGTGGACAGCGACGCCTACAGGTCGGTTGGGGGACCCCTGCACACGTTACACCTCGCCAATGAGAGTCCGCGCTGGCAGGTGAAAAGATGTGACAGGCTGCCTCCACATGTATCGGAGGGGACATGTGATGCAAGGCTTCTATCCTCCCTACAACCGGCCAGTGGGGGGCATATGCGAGCAACGTTCAAGACGGGGGAGGGGAGAATTGGCACAGCGAAATTGGGATAGGAGAAAAAATAGAAAGAGAAGAAAAAGTGGATAAAATTTTTTTATTGAAATGACGTACATTAGACACCAGATATGATAGAAAGGTAAACAAGAATTATGCCCCAGTTAGGGAATCATAACAAAAGAATGGTCTAGGCTTATGTTAGTCTTTCACACTAGAACAAGAGTAAAGGCCATGGTCATATCTCCTCAACCTTGGTCGTTGTTAAAGGTCCCATGTTTTGCTATTCTTTTCACTATTTGGGCACTGACAAAGTTGAACAAAGTGCTGTACAAGTCCCACAACATAAAATATATAATAATTTATAATAAAAATAATATTTCTTTTTAATCTCGAAGCTTCGAATTAAAATTGAATCTCTGCCCCGTAGCTTCGAATTTCAAAAAAAAAATCGAAGGTCAGCCCTAATTTCCACTCGGTCCACAGTTATGCAGATGAGAATTCTTGGACGTCACAGGTACGCAAAATTCAGAATGGCTTAGTTCAGTGGGGGAGGATCTTGTGACATATGAAATGGACTGATAAGCCAAAATGAGAATTAGAGACACAGACCCCATTGATACAACCCAGGCATTAAAGCGTTCCGTCTTGAGACTGATATCCGTCAATTTGATTCGGAGTTCAGTCATTTGATTCGGAGTCGTGACGGATTTTAACCTGGTATAATATATTTGTAGATGCATACAGATTGAAACTAAATTGAGCCAATCAGAGGCGTCAAATATCATGAAAAAGGGAATTTTTTTCCTGCCGCGCCAAGCATAGTCATTGGCGAGCAATCGGCAGGACGCAGCGACTTGAGAGACCGGATTGCGCTAATAGTTCGTTGTCGGAAATGTATAATAATCGCAAGATACATTCAGACAGTGTTGGATGAGATCTAACTAAATGGATTTATGGACACATTTATGCCCGGACCACAAAGCTTATTGAAGGGTTAGCGGCGGCGCGATGGCTCTACCGGTGAGTCTCAGCCTGTTGTTATGATATGAAAATGTAATTGTAGTGCTGTCAGACCCTGATACGGGTTGTCTTTTCCTTTTAGCTAACGCTATTAAATAAAGATATACAGTGGAGGTTAAAATAAGAATGACTTTGCCTGAAAAAAAAGTAGTCAGGAGTTGTTTTGACGGAGATGACGCATCCCCGCGGGAATAGACTTTACCATAAATCATAGGCTGATATACGCTACATTCTCTTTAAACATATAAATGTTACAGGACAAAAGTAATAGATTTAATCACTTTTATTCTTTTAAACTTGGTCTGACCGACCTTCAGCATACATAGACCTTGAACAGGCAGTAGATCCAGTAGTAGAAACGCATGTCAGAAAACACGAGTGCTTGATTGATTGATTGAACATTTTATTAACAGATTACAGAATGGGTACAATACAGTACAGCTCAATACACACAATTGTTAAGGGGATGCAGACCAGAGAGACTTTCGTCTTGTTTACATCAGGGTCCCCCATTTCTCCCCCATGCTCCTATTGTCCTAAATGTTACAGGACAGTTTTAAAATGCTATTGTTTTACTGTATTTGCCCTATATACAATACATAATTTCAACTATACACAATACATAATTTCAACTATACACAATACATAATTTGAACTATAGATGATACATAATTTGAACTATACAATAATACTGAATTTGAACTATACATCATTTCAACTACCGTAATTCCTCTAATAGTAACCGGGTCTCAAATACAAGCCGGGTCTCTATTAATGGCCGGGTGCGCTCTTGAGCTAAGCAATTATAAGCCGGCCTCCTAATACAAGCTGGGTTACTAATATACTGAGCTGCATACTGAGCTAGTTACTTGATTTCACTTTGAAAACGTTGAAATGACCAGTGACCACCTGTAATTGCACCGTTTACTATTTCATACAGTACTTGGTTTCAATAAATGAACCCAGTACATTTTACTGGGTTCAAACTGACACAAAATGTTGATTTATTCATTATGATCCGTTTGAAAATTTGAAATATAGGCCTCCCTCTTATACAGGCCTCCTCCTAATACAAGCCTGGTACCCGCTACAGTTGAAACAAATACAAGCCGGGGTTACTATTAGAGGAATTACGGTATACATAATTTCAACTATACATAATTTCAACTATATACAATACTGAATTTGCACTATACTGAAAACGCATGTCAGAAAACACATATCCTGCATTATGCCTCCTCCACTCTGGAGTCAGAGCCACTACACCTGCTACAGCCTCAAAATCCTCCACTCCTGGAGTCGGAGTCAGAGCCACTACACCTGCTACAGCCTCAAAATCCTTATTCTCCACTCCTGGAGTCAGAGCCACTACACCTGCTACATTTGAACTATACACAATACATACTTTGCATTCAACACCTTAGCCAAGTCCTTGCCAAATGCAGTGAAATCTGAGGAGCTTGGTCAACTGAATGAAGAGGTGCGAACTTACCAGATTTAGGAGCACAGGCCAAACACTTTGAGGAGAATACTGAACGAATCGATGTTGACTGGTGGAGTAAGATCTTGGCCATGAAGACGCCAGAAGGAGGGATGATATTCCCCATTTTAGCGAAGTTGGTAAAGGCCCTTCTGTCATTGTTCACTGGCCCTCTTGTCGAAGGATCATTTAACATCATGGATGACATCATTGAAAAAGACAGGGCCAGGCTGAACATTGAGACATAATTATGAAGGCTTAGCCATTATCAAGTCCCACATGAAGGCAACAGAGAAAAACGCCTCCAAAATGGAAATCAGCCCTGCACTGAGGAGCATGTGCCAGTCTTCTTATGAGAGATACCAAAGTCATCTGAAGAAGGGAATCGACTTTACCATAAATCATAGGCTGATATATGCTACATTCTCTTTAAACATATAAAATGTTACAGGACAGTTTTAAAATGCTATCGTTTTACTGTATTTTCCCAATACTGAATTTGAACTATACACAATACTGAATTTGAGCTATAGACTATACATAATTTGAACTATACACTATACTGAAAAGTATGTAGATTTGTTTATTTGTATGACAAAGTCAGTCAACCCTTGCAATCATTTAACACTTTGAGTGCCAGCCACGAGAAACTCGTTATTTCATGCCATGCGTTGAGTGCCAACCGACGAGAAATCTCGTTTTTAATCGTTATTATTATTATTTTTATCGATTTCCATTCATTTTTCATCAATCTAGCCTCAAGTTACCACTGGGACTCTGTCTGAGTTTGAAAAGGGAAAATACCGCCCCCTATCATCTGCCGGATGGTAATGCACCCTTTGGATTGGTGTTTTGTGTATTCGATTAAGTCTTGCAGAATATATATATATATTTTTTTTGGAAGTTTAAAAAAAACTAGCGTTTTTCAAAATGGTATAAAACGGAAATGAACCGATTTAAAAAAAAAAAAATCCGTTTTGACAATGTTGACTGCAAATAATAATAATTATATAATTAACAATAATTATATATTAAAATAATATATATATATATATATATCTAATAAAAGATATAGTTTATGCGTTCGCAAATGTGATCGCCCTCCCATTGACTACAGCGCTGGCACTCAAGCGCTATTTTTGGCTCCCCCTGCTGGCACGGAAAGTGTTAATGAATTGAAAACAGCATTGATATTACGTAAAAGCAAACTGGCAATAGAAAAGATGTTCAAAATGATCTAGTTCCCTTAAAACGCTAACGCTATTAAATAAATATATATAGTGGAGGTTAACACTTTGGGTGCCGGCCAGAAATCCGGAAAATGACTGTGGGTTGCCAGGATTCCTGGGCGATTCTAGCATATCTCATGATCTTAGCGGAGCTATTTCTATATTTTATATTATAACTATGGGGAAATGGTTTGGCTCATTTGAAGACGACAAGTTGATGTACACAATGAAAAAAACCGTTTGTTTCTGCATGTCTTCGTTCGTTCACAATTACAAGTTAAAAAACGTCAACAAAGGATACAAATACAGGTAAATTCTTTAGAACAGGAGTTACAGGCACTTTTATGAACGGTGTGCCGGCGGGGTGATAATAGGTACTGAACGTGTTATAAAGCAATTTAGACTGGGATGGATGGATGGATGGTTTGATTGATTGATTGTTTGACAGATTGTTTTATTGGTTTGATTGATAGAATGTTTTATTGTTTTGTTGATTGTTTGATTCATAGATTGATTTGTTTGATTGATTGATTGTTTTGTTGGTCGTTTGATTGATAGAATGTTTGATTGTTTTGTTGGTCGTTTGATTCATAGATTGATTTGTTTGATTGATTGATTGTTTTGTTGGTCGTTTGATTGATAGAATGTTTGATTGTTTTATTGATTGTTTGATTCATAGATTGTTTGATTGATTGATTGATTGGTTTGATTGATTGATTGTTTTGTTGGTCGTTTGATTGATCGAATGTTTGATTGTTTTGTTGGTCGTTTGATTCATAGATTGATTTGTTTGATTGATTGATTGTTTTGTTGGTCGTTTGATTGATAGAATGTTTGATTGTTTTGTTGGTCGTTTGATTCATAGATTGATTTGTTTGATTGATTGATTGTTTTGTTGGTCGTTTGATTGATTGATTGTTTTATTGATTGTTTGATTCATAGATTGATTGATTGATTGATTGGTTTGATTGATTGATTGTTTTGTTGGTCGTTTGATTGATTGATTGATTGACAGTCCGACTGACTGACAGTCTGACTGACTGACAAACTTGAAATGCAGTAATACTATTATATCGATCAGGTGGGAATATATTGTATTGATCAGGTTAGTAGATATTGTACCGATCAGGTATTATAGATCATGTGCATGCAATAAACTAAACAAAAAACATTTCGACTGTTTCTCATTCATGTACTGTGCATAATCTGCTCCTGTGTTGTAGACACTGTTGCTCTGTACCTACCTGTTTTCCAATTTATTCATCCATACATGATACACACATTCATAAAGTAATAATATCTTGTATTGATAATATATCAATTAGTTTCACCTGGAAATACTACTACCTCATAAACCACCATGCCTGGCGCTAATGAACAAGTAAGTTATAACTACTGGTGTAGGTCCAGAAAACATTATTATAAAATACAGAATACTTTACAATGCAGAAAACTTGAAACTTTGATGCCATGAAAATTTTTATTGTAAAATATGTTCAATAAACTGGGTGACAAGTCATCAGTACCAACCATTGTTGCTGTGCATTAGACACATATGCTGGTAACATTCACAGTATAAAATTATGGTAATTTACCAAGATAATACCTTATAAAAAGTGAACACTGGCTGATGATAACCAACCATTGTTTCAGTGCATTTAGGAGTTTGCTGGTAACATTCACAGTATAGGATTATGGTAATTTACCAAGACAATACCTTATAAAAAGTGAACACTGGAGGATAATCAACCATTGTTTCAGTGCATTTAGAAGTTTGCTGGTAACATTCACAGTATAGGATTATGGTAATTTACCAAGACAATACCTTATAAAAAGTGAACACTGGCTGATGATAACCAACCATTGTTTCAGTGCATTTAGAAGTTTGCTGGTAACATTCACAGTATAGGATTATGGTAATTTACCAAGACAATACCTTATAAAAAGTGAACACTGGCTGATAACCAACCATTGTGTCAGTGCATTTAGGAGTTTGCTGGTAACATTCACAGTATAGGATTATGGTAATTTACCAAGACAATACCTTATAAAAAGTGAACACTGGAGGATAACCAACCATTGTTTCAGTGCATTTAGAAGTTTGCTGGTAACATTCACAGTATAGGATTATGGTAATTTACCAAGACAATACCTTATAAAAAGTGAACACTGGCTGATGATAACCAACCATTGTGTCAGTGCATTTAGGAGTTTGTTGGTAACATTCACAGTATAGGATTATGGTACTGTAATTTACCAAGACAATACCTTATAAAAAGTGAACACTGGAGGATAACCAACCATTGTTTCAGTGCATTTAGAAGTTTGCTGGTAACATTCACAGTATATGATTATGGTAATTTACCAAGACAATACCTTATAAAAAGTGAACACTGGAGGATAACCAACCATTGTTTCAGTGCATTTAGAAGTTTGCTGGTAACATTCACAGTATAGGATTGTGGTAATTTACCAAGACAATACCTTATAAAAAGTGAACACTGGAGGATAACCAACCATTGTTTCAGTGCATTTAGAAGTTTGCTGGTAACATTCACAGTATAGGATTATGGTAATTTACCAAGACAATACCTTATAAAAAGTGAACACTGGAGGATAACCAACCATTGTTTCAGTGCATTTAGAAGTTTGCTGGTAACATTCACAGTATAGGATTATGGTAATTTACCAAGACAATACCTTATAAAAAGTGAACACTGGAGGATAACCAACCATTGTTTCAGTGCATTTAGAAGTTTGCTGGTAACATTCACGTCACATGAACTACAGGGCATATCTTACTTGGTCTCTCGCATCGATGACTGCATTGTCCATTGATAAATGGATGAAGCGCCAGATGATCTGTGGACCAAAAAATATCCAATACATGCTTCCAAAGTATATAAATAATAGGCCAATGGACTGCATTAGAAAAGTGTGGTATGTTACCTACAGTATATACTTTTATAAACTGGGTGACTGTCAGCAACCATTGGTTCTGTGCAAACGGTAAAAATGAGGGGGGAAAAAGATAAATAAAAAAAAAACTATATACACACACAATGCAAATTATGAATGGAGTCGATACAGCTAGATCGCTAACATAACGTCTCATCTGCAAGTGGTCCAAACATGCCTATGCAATATCGACAACCGTGGCCCAAATACATGTGTTCAACGCATTTGTCTTGTACAGAAAACAGTGCAACTACCCATACACTATACTATACTATACTACAATATACTATACTATACTATACTATACTACACTATACTATACTACTCTCAGCTAGCTATACTATGTACCGGTACACATGGTTCTGTCTATCACACAATGATGGATTATTTAGAAGTAATCTGTACTTCTGTGTGCCGGATTATTTAGAAGTAGTCTGTACTTCTGTATGACAACTAATAAAGAAACTATTTAGAGAAATCCCTCTTTGTGTGGTACAGAGTGAAGCATTTGTCACGATGCAGGGGGACTTTGCACGATGTGCAAAAATATCTGGTCTCACTCCTGATGCCACGCCTACTGCAGACACGACATTTCCTACACGGTAGCTTTTTCTTGGGGGTGGCTTTGTATGCAACCATTACATGCTTCACAAAGCCACCCACTAATCTGCTCTGCGGGTCCCCCAGTGGGGCCCTAGGGTCGACACGCCCCACCTGCTCAGCCCCTGCCTCCTCCTCATCCCCACCCCCTGCCTCCTCCCCTGCCTCCGCCTCCGCCTCCATCTCCGCTGTCACCCCAGGAATCTTCTTCTCCTTACCGTCTGTGTAGGTCCGCGCCACAGCCCTGGTGAACCGGAAGAGGTTGTAGTAATGCCCTTGTAGGTGCTTTTTTTTGTACAAGACAAAAGCGTTGAACATACATATTTGGATCAGATACATCACAAACTTTTTGGTCCACTTTCCAGTCTTACGTGTAACCGGATAGTACGATATATTTTGATCCAGCTGATCGACGCCGTTCATGAATTTATTGTACTCCATGATTGATGATGGCTTGAGCATCTCCACCCTCAGCGCTTTGCCCTTCTTCTGCTTCTTCCACACCATTGCCGTTTCCATGGTGTCCTCGTGGAAGCTGCTGATGGTCTTCACGATTATCTTATCGCGCCATGCCACGATCAGGACCTCCTTGTTGTTGACCGCAATGCGCTCCCCCACACCGATGTCACGTTTGGTCACGTTCTTGATGATGGCTGGCTCGCCCCGGTGCTTCCTGAGGGTAGCACAGACGTCGGTCCTCAACTGTCGGAGCCTGGCGGACATACGTACAGAGTTGTAGAAGTTGTCCATAAAGAGCGTATAGCCGGCCCCAGACAGACGTCCAAGCAGACTGACGACCGTGTCCCCCAGGAGCGAGCCTTCCCGACAATATGGCTTAAATGAAAAGCAATATCCTGTGCGAGATTCGCACAGGAAGTAAGACTTGATGCCATAGCGGGTGGGCTTGTTTGGGTTGTAGACCCGGAAGGTCAGGCGGCCTCGCCATGCCATCACCCCCTCGTCAATGGCGAGCTCGCGTTCAGGCTGGTACAACTCCTTGCACCTCGCGTTTACATGGTCAACAACACTGCGTACTTTGCACAATTTGTCTCTAACTTCCAGGGAAGTATTGTCCGCAAAGTGGAGGAATCGCCAGATCAATTGAAACCTGTTGCGTGGCATGGTCTCAGAGTAGTACGGTGTGTACATCATGTCGTCAGTGGTCCACATCTGGTCCACGCGAGGCTTCCGCAGGACACTGCTAAGGAAATTGAGTCCAAGGAACTTCTTCAGCTCCTTCAATGTGAGGGGCTTCCAAAGCAGTGCCCTGCTACTGGTTAGCGTGGGGTCCAGCCGGGCAATGGACTGCTCAGCGTAGAGGTTGGACTGGGCAACAATGGAGTTCAGAAAAGCATCTGTCAGGAACAGATCCATCCATTTCGCAGGCCGGTACGATTTGAGTGCCTTGGCGTCCTGGAGCAACCCCGGTTGGGCTGTGAAGGGGATCCTGTGAGGCACCCAGCCCTCACGAGACCAGGCATTCTCCTCTTCCTGGCGGATCGCAGCCCTGCTCTTCGCTCCTCCGCGTCGCACGCCACGACCTGTCAATTATACAAATATACTATAACACCCCTACTGTAGACATTCATATGCCACGTAGTTACAAACTGTGTGTGAGTGAATGAGTGAGTGTGTGTGGGGTTCAGATGTCAGAGCTGGACGTGGTGTGGGGGTCAGAGGTCAGAGCTGGAAGTGGTGTGCAGAGTGAGGCCAACTTACCGCTCTTAGATGTGCGTTTCCGCCCTGCAACGGGTTCCGGCATGTCCAGACTAGCATCCAGTTCTAGAATCACATGATGTAATACATTACACTAGGGCAACGTATTGTCATTGTATTTACATGATATATATATATATATAGCATTGTGTTATTTGTGTTATATTTTATGTACAATTACCTGCAGGAGTAGAATGTGATCCTATGTCGTTGCCAGTCTCAGCGTCACTATCTGCGGGGTCTGCGCCAGAATCTGAATTGGATTAAATTCATTCAGTAAGTAAGTCTCATAAAACACAATAGTAATACATTTACACATACATAAATGTAGTTGGTACATACCCAAGCATGTTGGTGTATGGGCCCCGGATTCGGTGTCTGATCCTGTATGAACACAAAATAAATCAGCGGCCATTGTACATCAAAGCATGTACATGTGTGTGTGTGTGTGCTGTAATCAATGGAATTTTACATATGCTACACAACCATGTATATATAGGCCTCACCATGTGCCCATGCCCTTTGATGTGTGTGTGTGTATGTGTGTGTGTGCTGTAATCAATGCTATCACGACTCTGCTATGTACACACATGCATGTTCAAATCGATAGTTTCATGCTATAGAGGCAGAGGCATCACCATGTGCTATATATTTGATTGTGTGTGTGCTGTAATCAATGGAATTTTACATATGCTACACACACACAAGATCAAAAGGCATGAATCCTCTCCAACACCTTTGAACTTCGCAGTACATGGTGAGGCCTCTATATGCAAATTCCATTGATTACAGCACACACATACACACACACACACAAGGGCATGGGCACATTGTGAGGCCTATATATGCATGGTTGTGTAGCATATGTAAAATTCCATTGATTACAGCACACACACAATCAAATATATAGCACATGGTGATGCCTCTGCCTCTATAGCATGAAACTATCGATTTGAACATGCATGTGTGTACATAGCAGAGTCGTGATAGCATTGATTACTAGAGCTGCCGCGGTATTGATATTTTCCTTACCGCACGAATTTGCGAAATATTTCCTACCGCCGCGGTTATTACCGCACAGTGCGCACAAAAAAAAAAAAAGTTTGAATGCATTTTTTTTTTTTTTTTAGTAGTCTACTCTTATAGCCTGCCTCTAGTCTAATGGCGCTTTTCCACTGCATAGTACCTACTCGACTCGACCCGCTTTAGGCACCTGGTACTTCGTTCCTTTTCCACTGCAGCCAGGTACTACTCCGTTTGTCTCCGTGTGGGGATGCAGGCGGTGCCGCTCGCTTGTGTACACTGAAAGCTCCGTGGGCATAGATGTCCGAGGGCTTGCAGCAAGCCAGAGTTTAACACAGTTTCAATCAATCAATCAATCAATAACAACATTAACCAGACTCTCGTTGCGTCTATTCTGCCAAAGCTAACGTTACCTCTCATTGTGTATTCTACCAAGCAAACCCGGGTTTAACGTTACCTCTCGTGTATATCGGCTGACGGTAGTAGGCTAATAACAACAACAAACTTAACACATCAGCGATCTTGTTGTGACACTAAACTCTCCGCTCGGTGGTAAATTGGGTTGATGTCGGTTTTGTTTCATCAATAAATAAGGCAGAATACACAGTGAATCCATTCTTTTTTGTTTATTGCACTTGGTTCTGTCGCAAACAAATCCTGAATGAAATGCATCCTTAGCGAGGCAGTAAAGATGGCGGTGCGGCGTTCTGTTTTTGTTCAGAGGCTACAAAGTGTGACGCGTCTCTCTTCTGACCAGTCAGTGGTCTGCAATGTTTCACATGACTTTTCTGGTACCACTTCTACCCAATAGGGTCGCTTGGAACCGAGTAGGGTATATCTGCAGAGCTGCAAGCCGCAAGCCAACTTTATTATTATGATAAAAAACAGCGGTGACGCGGTATTCAGCCTAACTCTGCGGTGAGCGTGATGCAACAGCGATACCGCGGTAATGCGGTTATCGCGGCAGCTCTATTGATTACAGCACACACACACATACACACACACACACACACACATCAAAGGGCATGGGCACATGGTGAGGCCTATATATACATGGTTGTGTAGCATATGTAAAATTCCATTGATTACAGCACACACACAATCAAATATATAGCACATGGTGATGCTCTGCCTCTATAGCATGAAACTATCGATTTGAACATGCATGTGTGTACATAGCAGAGTCGTGATAGCATTGATTACAGCACACACACACATACACACACACACACACACACACACATCAAAGACTTGTACCATCTCCAACACCTTTGAACTATGGCGAGGCCTGCATATGCACACACACACACACAAGGCCATTCAACCTAAAGCTACACAACTTCAAAGGGCGTGCATCTACACACACACACACAGCCATGCAACCTAAAGCTACACAACTTCAAAGGCCGTGCATCTACACACACACACACACACAGCCATGCAACCTAAAGCTAACGTGTAGCAGCACATGGTCATCAACTATATCGATTTGAACATAAAACAATATTCACATTGCAACATGACATACCACGTCGACCACCACCGCGTCCCACGTCTGACTCGTGTGATGAATCAGACCCATAACACCTCTGACCCAAGCCGAGATCATCGTCAGATGACTCCGGAGCTAGAATATAATAAATGCATATCAGCGTTGGTTTGGCGAACTAACGTTACATAGTCACAGTATACAATGATTCAAATAAGCGTTAGGTAAATCATCAAATACACGTTTCACACACACACACAATCACATGCATATCGGCGTTGGTTTGGCGAACTAACGTTACATAGTCACAGTATACAATGATTCAAATAAGCGTTAGGTAAATCATCAAATACACGTTTCACACACACACATATATATAAGACCGTGTAATTACCTGGTGGTTCCCAATCGGCGCTCCCATCAGATTCGTGGGCGGTCGAATCGCTGTCCCCTGACTCGGATGAAGAAGATATGACCACCGCAGCCTTCCTCTTCCTCGAACTGCGTCGGGGTGAGCCGGTCCCGGGGCGAGATGCGTTGCTGGGCCCAGCAACGGTCTCACGGCTCTCTCCGATCGGAGCTACCAAAGACGTTGGTGCTGCTGCTGCTTGAGCAACCGCGGGTCCAAACGCCAGCTTCGTCTGAACAAACCGACCCGCCGCCGGATTGTCCCCTCGCTTACCTACACTACGTCTCCTCATACTGATCTAATAATCTAAATGAAACTACTAACTGATCAAACTACTATTACTACTACTGAAATAGACTACCTAGACTACACACTAATCCCTCACAATAGTACTACTACTTAGCACGACTAAGTACTTTCTAAAGCACAGCTGAAACCTTACAATTAGTCTGATACTACCACTATACTGTATAACACTATAAATATAGACTATAGGCTGATCTCAATTCAAATATCTCTCTCAATCTCTCTCTCTCTATCGCTCTATCTATCTCTCTCTCTCTCTCCTCCAAAACCTCGTCGATTCTGGGATCGCGCAAACGTTTTATACCTGTGGTCACATTGGCCAGGTATGCTGGCCAATCAAATGCCAGATTCATTGTGGGGTACAATATTCACCCTCTTGTGATAGTGTTAGAAAATAGGGGGACACTGCCACCTAGTGAAATTTGAGAGGAAATGCAGTTTCCGGTTCAAATTTTCTGCCAAAAGCTTGGCGGTGAAGTCCAGACGGGGAAAATCGAAAAAAGATGTAAACAGATCAAAGACGCTGTAAAGCGTCTTCGGCACCTTGAGCATGGCCGGGAAAGACGTGAAAAGACGTTTCCCGGCACCCAAAGTGTTAAAATAAGAATATGACTTGGCCTGAAAAAAAGGATTTTTTTTTGCTCTAATCCCTGTACAACCCCACATTGCTAGAAAACAATGCTAAACACTGGAAAGGCCATTTATAAGATATGGGACCTTTAAAGAGACGCACACGGACTGGCCAGGTCCAGTCGGATGGTTCTCTCGGTCGTCCCACATGGTCTTCTTTCGCATTGTCCTTGGTTCGTTTCACAACTGAAACAGGCTAACTGTCTTTTCCTCTGATGAAGGAGGTTCGGTTAAAGGCCTGCTGGTGAATGGCAGCTTTGATTGCTGGAACTGTCTCTTAGATCTTTGGCCAGTGATACAGTTGCTTTCCCATAGCTGGGTGGTGGTGTTCTGTAGCTGCAGAGTGGAGCAGGCTGGTAGGCCTGCTGCCTCCTAGTTCTGGAGCAGTAGGGTCAACTGGGCTCAGCTTCCTCGCTCTGGAGCAGTGGTCAGTAGGCCCGGCTGCATCTCTCTGGAGCAGTAGTCTGCTGCGGTCAGCCGGGCTCAGCTTCCTCTGGTTCAGTGGGTCAGCTTCCTCTGGTTCTGGTTCAGTAGGGCCTGCGGGCATTGGTTTGGCATCGAGATGGAGGACTCCCCTGAGAAGCCACAAAAGAGGGGTACATAGGTGGGAGGACAAAAGAGGGGTACATAGGTGGGAGAGAAAGGAGAGAGATGTTGTAGTGAGTGCCAGCTGGAAGACAGAAATCACAAGGCTCTGTATTATCTCACTATCTATTATCTTTTTTCTTTTTCTTTTTCTTTCTCTCAGCTTCCATTTTCTACGCTTATTTTTTTGTGTTCCCATTACCACATTTCTCACATTCACTCACATTCATACAATGTTTACAGTGTAATAGAATTTTTCCGAATTTCTTTCAAAGTCGTCTTTACCTCTGCTCGGTATCCACAGTTTAAAACATAGTCTTCCCTCCTGCTTGATACCTCAATGCACAGTTTAAGGCATGGGTCCTACACAGTTTTAAAGCCTGACTAGGCCTGTCACGAAATGCATTTCCCAAAGGTTTTCAATTAACCTTTTTATTTTTACTAATATAATAATGGCATAATAATGCAAGGAAACCGTTTACCTTTATTTAACATTGGAAGACATTTTAAATATCCTAAATAAAAAAATGCTCAGTTTGATTGTTTATTATAAAACAAACTGAAATTGGAAATAAGCCCTCTGTCTTGCTTTTTGTGTCATCCTTTTAACATGTACATGTATTATTAATGTACCTTGCGGTACCATGTACAAAATGTTAATAAAGTATGAGGAAAAAACTGTGGAAACGTAACACCAAAATATATACTATCTCTATTGGAATGGAGACTTCAGCACAGGATAAACTAGGGATGGGCAAAAATAATCCAGATCGATTGATTACATGATGTACTCGAGTACTCGTGGAGGAAAACGCTGTACAAAATAAACGTCTTTTCCGGTGTTTTAGACGGAAAAGTGTTTAGTGTTTTAGACTTTTATTTTGAAACCGACCGGAGCGGAAGTATTGTTGTTATTATCCTAGCAGAACGTATGCGCCGACAATTTGTCTCGTCCGGTTTTGTGTTTTTGTGCTAATGATAAAACAAATGTTGAGATTGTTGGTGAACAACTAACTTTATGTTAGTTTTAACGTTGGCTACTAACGTTAGATGCAGCTACTACAGGCAATCAACGATGAGGAGGAAGCGTCAAAGCCGTATATAGAATAGAATAGCCCTGTGGTGCGTAGGCACTACAGCGCAACTCGAAACGACCTGTTATAATAAATTAATTCATGTTTAACTTGTCCCCGTGTCCAGTCCTTTGACTAGCCCCACCCGTTCATTGTAAACAATGATGCATGTAATTGTATTAACGTTATTGTGTGTTGTAGGCTATGCTATACATTGTATTTAGTTTGTTAGCTATTTAGCTAATGTTGATGGCATTGAATAGCATCAACGCTAGATCTTTATTTTTTATTTTTTTTTAAGACTCAATAATAAAAACAAGGACAAAATAAAATGTAAATTAAAATTAAAAAAGGGGGGGACATCACATAGGGTCAGACATAAGACTGAACATAAAACAATAATACAACGTATCAGACAGGCTAGCGGCTGTTCCTTGGGAGGATCCTTTACATTAGATCGTTATTACTTTTAGCAGAAGTCAGATCGTGTGTGTTTGACATATTCTGTCCATTTCGACCAGATCCGGTAAAACTTCTCCTGCTGAATTTGTATCGAAAATGACATCTTTTCCATTATGTAGATGTCATGAGTTACGTCTATCCAATCATCTACTGTATGTGCCTCTGGTTTTAACCATCTTCTTGTGATAGCTTTCTTGCTTGCTATTAGAAGTATCATTATCAATTTTTTGTCGTTGAAGTCCCATTTTTCATAGGGAATATTTCCTAGGTATAGGGTGTCAAATTTGAAGGGGATGTCAATCTCAAAAATTGCTTCTAGGTTCTTGTGTATCTCTTGCCAGTATGGTACCAGGGTTTGGCATTCCCAGAATATATGTGAATGATTGGCTTCGTTTAGCCCACAGGATCGCCAGCATTTTCCCCCGGTCCCCTGATGTTTTTTTTGCCATGGGGTGATAAAAAACCTTACTAGGTTCTTCCAGCCAAATTCCCTCCAGTTGTTTGAGCCTGTTGTTTCCCATTGTTGTGTACATAATCTGTCCCATACCTCTCCTGAGATTGACATATTGCGTTATTTTTCCCATTTCTCCTTTATTTACATTGTGTTAGTTGATTTCAATTTGGCCTGGCAGAGTCCTCCGTATATTCTGGAAACGATCCTATTACATTTTGATGATTTGGCTGCTGATGTAAACACTTCCATGATTTCTTCTTCTCCCGTTCCTATTTCTCCCACTAAATTTTGATTGAAGTAATGACGTACCTGCAGGTATCTAAAGAAATCTTTTTGCTCCAGTCCGTGTCTTCTCTGTAGTGATTCGAAGCTCTGAAACACCCCTTTGTGGACAAAAGTAAAATAATTTGTTAGGCCTTTATCTGTCCATACTTTGAATCTGCCATCTGATTTATTGGGGGGGAAATTGGAATCGAATGCACACCATCTCAACATTCTGAGAGGACCCTTCACTCCACACAGCTTGACAGTGTCCTGCCAGATTCTCAGTGCTACATTAATCCAGGGGTTGTTTTTTTCTTTCATGTTGTCTATTAATTTGTTATCTGCCACTATTGCTGCTAGTGGGACCCCGTCTGTCATTTTGCTTTCAATTTCCTTCCATCTTGCTGAGTACGATGGGGCGCACCAGCAAACTATTGGCCTCAGTTGGGCTGCATAGAAGTAGTCCCGTAAGCAGGGTAGGTTTATTCCCCCTTTTTCTTTTCTTGTCTGTAGCGTTTTGTATCTGATTCTGGGTTTTTTCCCCTGCCAGAGGAATCTTGATATTAGTCTATCCCATTCCATGAATTGCTTAGTGGGTATCTCCACTGGGAGGGTCTGGAACAGGTATAGTAGTAGTCTTGGTAAAATGTTCATCTTTATTGAGTCCACCCTGCAGGTTAAACTTAGGAAGGGGATGAGGCTCCATCTTAATGTCTGATTTTAGTTTTTCATTTAAAGTTGAGATAAAATATTTTTGAGATATCCCTTGGCAGGTTCACACCCAGGTATTTTAGTGAGTCTACATCCCATTTCAGATTATATTTCCCTCTAATATGGTTTGGAGGGTTGTAGTTGAACGTAAGAATTTGAGTCTTCAGGATATTTAATTTATAACCTGAAAGCGTCCCATATACTTCTAGTACGTTCATTAGTTTTGGTATTGTCTGTGTGGATTGCGTTAGGTACACCATGACATCTGCAAAAAGGCTTAGTTTATGTTCTCCGTCTGCCATGCTCACTCCTTTTATGTCAACATTTTGTCGTATCCATTGGCTCAGTGGTTCTATAAAAAGCGCGAACAGTCCTGGAGAAGCCGGACAACCCTGTCTAGTCCCGCGTTCTAGGGTGAAGGATTCAGATAGGTCCCCATTAATTTTGATCCTTGCAGTTGGTTTGTCGTATAGGGCTTGAAAGGTTGCTATTATGGACTCATGAAAGCCAAATTTCTCTAATACCTTATATAAGAAGGACCACCTTACCGAGTCGAATGCTTTCTCTGCATCTAAATTTATTAGGGCTGCCTCTATTCCCGTTTGGTTGATGTGTCTAATAATGTGTAATGATCTTCTGATGTTGTCTTGTGTCTAATGAATCCTGTCTGGTCCAGGTGTATAAGGTTGGGTAGGATCTTATCTATTCTTTGTGATATAATAGATGTAAACAGTTTATATTCCAAGTTTAATACACTTACGGGGCTGTAGCTGCCACATTCCAGTTTGTCCTTCCCTTCCTTCGGGATAACTGAGATTATTGCTTCTCTCCAGGAGGGGGGGATTTCTTTTTTTTCTAATACCCAATTGAATGCCTTCAATAGAGTTGGGGTCAGTTGGTCTCTGAATGTTTTGTACCATTCTGAGGTGAAGCCATCTGTGCCCGGGGATTTATTTGTTTTTAATCTAGAAATTGCAGTGTGTAAATCCTCTATTGTTATTTCGTTTATCAAATTTTTATTTTGCTCTACTGTGACTTTGGGTAGGTCTAGAGAGGAGAGGAATGTCGCGATCTGGAAGTTGTCTATTTTAGGTTGAGAGTACAGAGTTTTATAGAAGTTTTCGAAGTTCTGTTGGATTTTGTCTTGCCTACATTCAACTGTTCCTGTGGCAGGGTTCCTTATTTTATATATTGCATTATCTGCTTGTTGTTTCCTTAATCTGTATGATAGGAGTTTCAGTGATTTCCCACCCATCTCATAGTGTCGTTGTTTTGTGAATAGTAGTTTTTTTTGTATTTCTAGGTTGCCTATTTCATTTATCTTGTTATTTATGTCTTTCATCTCTTGTTTCACTTTTTTGTCTAGATTGTGACTATGTTGTCTTTGTCCTCTAAGTTTCTTTAAGTGTGATGTAATGGCGATGATTTTACCTCTTAGTACCGCTTTTAGCACATCCCAGAGTATGGTTGGTGCCACCTTGTCATTATCGTTTATTTCTAGATAAGTTTCAATTTCCGTCTTCAGAGATTCTTTAGTTCCTGGGTTATTCAGTATTTCTGAGTTCAGCCTCCATAGTGTAGACCTTGGCTTTCTGTTGAGGTGTACCGACATATATATACAGTAGGGCTGTGGTCGGAGAGGGCAATTGGGCCTATGTCGCATTTATTTATTCTGTGTAGGTCTTTATTGTAGGTGAAGAAATAATCTATCCTTGAGTATACTGCGTGTGGGGAAGAATAATGTGTGTAGTCCCTGCTGGTTGGGTAAAGTTCTCTCCATACATCTATAATTCCCAGTTCTTTCATTAATGCATTTATTTTCCTGATTATGGGTCTTGTCTCTGTGTTGCCACTTGAGGCATCCAGCCGCGGGTTTAAACGTACATTGAAATCCCCACCACAGATTAATATCCCTTGGGTTTGTGTGGCCATTAAGTCAAATATCTGTCTGTAGAATGTCCAGTCACTACTTGGGGGCGCATATACGTTCAGTAAGCTTACCAACGCTAGATCTTTAATCTTTATTTAGCAGTCCAGTTTCTCCGGGCAGTAGCAAGTAACTACTTGGGTCTAAAAATAGCTACACTACAAAGAACGCTACTTGGTTAAAAGGAGCAACACTATTGAGAAATGTAGTTAAGCTATGTGCTCACAGGAGCTCCTGTGCTGTGCTCTAGTAACGCCAGCGGCCCGCCTCCCCACACGGAGAGTGACTGACGAGGGGTACTGGTTCCGCCTCATTAAAACAAACGCGCAAATATCAATTAATCGCGCCCGTCAAAATCATTTCATTCATTTTAATTATCGCGCTGATTAATCTATTTATTGCTTATCGCGGCAGGCCTAAGGCTGGAGTTACACCTAGGCTGTTTTCGTTTTGTTTTTCAGGTGAGTTTCGCTTTCCAGAGCGCAACGCACGTGGCAGCCGAGTTAGACATTCGTTTTGCAACCTGAGCAGTTTCGTTTTGTCAGAACGAGGCTTGGTCAGACCGCAACGGATCACGAGGTAGTTACTCTCCCTCGTCCCCGCTGTCGTCCACACTCAGCTGTGAGAGCTGGACCTGTACTTTGTGATGTTATGTTATTTCGGGCATTCATAACATTATTTCGCGCGACTGTACATTGTAACGTTAACTCAGCCCAGCTGTCAACTGTACTTTGTAATGCTATGTTATTTCGGGCATTCATACCGTTATTTTGCGCGACTGTACATTGTAACGTTAACACAGCCCAGCTGTCAACTGTACTTTGTAACGTTATGTTATTTCGGGCATTCATAACGTTATTTCGCGTGACTGTACATTGTAACGTTAACACAGCCCAGCTGTCAACTGTACTTTGCAGGCATTAAAGCGTTCCGTCTTGGGACGGATATCCGTCCATTTGATTGGGAGATTCCGTCATTTGATTCGGAGTCGTGACGGATTATAACCTGAGCCAATCAGAGGCGTCAAATATCATTTTTTCCCCTACCGCGGCCGCACCAAACAGTCATTTGGCTCTGCGGCTCTGCAGATACCCCCTACTCCTTTCACCCGCCCTCCGCTGTGCTCAGCACCAATGGGAAGCGGCCATTTTTCGTTTTGAGATTCTGAAACTCCGCCATTGCTCTCTAGCTCTACTCGAGAGTAAACTTGACTCATCAACATGCGGCAACTTTTCCGAGACAGTAAGTTCATTTGACTTATTCTAGTCTAAAGAAACATATATATTACTATTGCTATTGATAAATCTAGGTAACGTGAATGCCACAAAACGAATGCCTTTTGTTAATCAGAACGTTATTTACGCGACAAGTTCAACCAGTGTGTTGTTGTTGTTGTTGGTGGTGGTGGTGTTGCGTGTGTGAGCTTGCGCCTCCGTGTATGATAAATGTGAATGTTGATAAATCTAGGTAACGTTAATGCCACAAAACGAATGCCTTTGTTAATCAGAACGTTATTTGCGTTATCAATTGTTTTTAAGCTCAATAAACGTCTTTCTACCATTTGTCCGGGAGATCTCTGGGTAACAGTACTGTATATTTGCATATCATATATGTCACAAATGTAACATTACTATCTATATACCTGTAGTATGTCATGTATGTCACTATGAATTGAAAATGGTGGACCCTGATGTAAACAAGACGAACGTCTTTCTCTGGTCTGCATTCCCTTAACAATTGTGTGTATTGAGCTGTACTGTATTGTACCCATTCTGCTATCTGTTAAATATTGATTGATTATTCACAATCCGTCAACAACTTGTAATACATCCAACCTAAGACGCTCGAAGCTTTTTGTTCTTTTTTCAAAGCGGAGCCTTGAAAAAAAGGCTTTGAGTGGACACATCACCACCACAACAAGTCACCTGCGGCATCACCACCGCTATGATGGCGTTAAAAGCCTACGACGCTAGAAGCTAGAAGCTGCTGTGAATCCAAAGCCAGCTATTGACGAGTCGTTTGCTAAATTAAAGAAGTTTGACAGAAATGACCCAAGGGCTCAAGCCGCTAGCTTTTAAGCAGTCCTTGGTGGTGCAAATTAACCTGGCTACTACGGAGCAATAAGTGACTGCGTTCAACCGAGGGTTGCATCACAGCCATGGAAGGGGCTAGCTTTGCTTAGCTCCTCACGTCGTCGTAGGCTTCTAAGTTAACACAATAACACACCGTCGTAGCGGTGGTGATGCCGCAGGTGACCCGTCAGGCTGGATGTATTACAAGTTGTTGCCCTTTTCCCTCCTTGTGGAACTTCTGCATTGCATTTATTACAAATAGCAAGCAAACTTTTTCCTCTGAAATTCCGAGTACCGACGCGGCCATCTTTGTTTTAACGGCCGCGCTGATTCAGAAACTTACGTGGCTACGTCACAGCCAAGAAAGGGAGCGCTGGATTTGTGTAAAACGCCCTGTTCCTAAACCACACGCTGTCAGTCGTACCACAGTACTGGCAAAACGGGATTAGCCTACAGTCAAAACAAACTCACTTCATTCCAATTCACCCACACAGCATTTTTTTTTACCAAAAAATATATTATATTATCGGAGCTATTAATAACGTTATCGGGTTTATCGGGATGACGTCATAATTGCTGATATCGGCCCGATAATTATCGGCCCGATAATTATCGTGCATCCCTAGACAGAATCAGAATTTCAACAGCTCACCGGATAATCAGGCTGGGTCCATGACCTTGCACATGTCCACAGGGAATAATATACCGGAGGTGACAATCGGACGTTTTTTGTAGTGGTTCTCCCATCTTTAAAAATGTTTGGATTTTGAGACTGGGAAAGATTTCTCCTCCCCTCATATCTCTTCAACCTTGGTCGTTGTTAAAGAGACACACACACTGTAGCCTAGTGTCTGGGCTGTAGTCAGACTAGTTGATCATATTAAACTAGTCAAGCTATCAGAGATAGAATATCTATTTCAACTAGGGCTGGGACTTTATCGCATTAATTTCAATTAATTAACTACAGAAAGAATTAAAAGTCAAAGAAAATGTATGCATTTAATCGCATGATTTCTTTATTGTGTAAGAACGTTACCTTTCAAAGGAGACCAGACGCATGCATGTGCTATAAGTATAAAGTATAATAAATCGCAAATTACTTTTTTTTCCTTATTCTGGTTTGTTCATAAAAAAATTTAAAATAAGAGAAATTGAGATCAATCAATTTTTTTTCCCCCCAATGGTCAACTGTTCTGGAATGTACTTGAAAGTTTTTTTTTTTTTTTTTTTTAATAACAGATGTATGTTTATTTTGCAGCAATTCTTTGTCATTGCCACCATCTTTAGTGTTACATCCCCTCACACTCCAGTTCTCAGGCTGCAGCTGGTTTAAAAGCGAAAGTAAACCGGCTTCTCTGCTGGCTGTGGCTCCAGGGGAGTTGAACAGTTCTGGCTCTGCTAGTTTATTTTCGATATTTTGGCGCTTTTTTGGTGGACAAACCACCGCACATGTGCACCGTGACTCGTGACTGGAGTCTAGTTCTGCTAGCACACATAGCCTACTGTGTACAGACGGTTTCAAACTGTATTTTAAATTAGAAAGCAAACAAAATAAATGGACAAGAGAAAAATAAATCTCAATTTGGTCAGTATTGTCATTTGGACAAGCAAAGCCATTACTTTAAGTTGCAGGCAAGAAAGACAAGTCTGTCCACTGTCTCTGGTTTTAAAACTGCCCTGTTGCAGGTCACAAAAAAAAAAAACGATTTTTCGATTTTTTTTTATATTCGATATCGATTATTAAAATATATCTCGATATTTATCGTTATCGTTATATCGCCCAGCCCTACTTGAAAGTACTGCGTTTTGCTTTTACCTGGAAAGTGCTTGAGTTTACAATAGGTCCATTGCGCTATATATAATGAGAGTGAATGAGAGATGGCGCCGCAACGACCGGCTGCCTGTCTGTGCGCTCCGTCGAGACTGTGCTTACTTTTGTTAATATTTATAGTTTTAAGAGTTTTGTTTGTACCAACTGTTGGTGCATTTAATGTGTATGACCGTCAGTCACTCATAGACATTGGATTACGGGAAACTTACCAACTGGATTACTCTCTGGATCAGCTCTCTGAACCACAACAATGGCCTGTTGAGATCTTGAGGACAATCGGACCAGACCTCGATCCAAGGAACAAAGGATCCAGGCGGCGATGGAAGAGAGCTGGAGTCCGTAACAGATTGAGAACCAGGCGACACCGAACGCCACTACCCAGTATATTGCTAGCCAATGTACAATCAATAGACAATAAACTAGATGACATCAGAGCAAGGATTCAATCCCAGAGAGACGTTAGAGACTGCAATGTTCTCTGCTTCACCGAGACGTGGTTGACGCCGGACGTCCCAGACCACGCCATCCAACCGGCCGAACACTTCTTCATTCACCGCAAGGATAGAACAGTAGAATCCGGCAAACAGCGTGGAGGTGGAATAGCCTTCATGTTGAACAACAATTGGAGCGATCCAGCCAACGTGAAGGAACTATCGAACCACTGCTCCCCCAACCTGGAATATATATCCATCAAGTGTCGACCTTTCTTCCTCCCGAGGGAGCTAACGTCGATCATCCTGATCGGAGTGTATATTCCACCGCAAGCAAACACTGGTGACGCGCTCTCCAGGCTCCACGACGAGGTAAACAAACTCCAGTCAGCGAACCTTGACGCTGCTATTGTGGTTGTGGGTGATTTCAATAGCGCCAATCTGAGAAGGGTATTGCCGGACTTCTATCAGCATGTGACTTGTAACACCAGAGGCGGTAACATTTTAGACCACTGTTACTCGCAATTCAAGGGTGGGTACAAGGCTCATTCTGCTAGTGGCTTCGGAAAATCTGATCATGCGGCCATCTTTCTTTCACCAAAATATAAACAAAGAATCAAGAGCACTCCGGTAGTCTCGCGAGAGGTGCAGAAATGGGATGTGGAGTCAGAGGAGACGCTCCAAGCTGCGCTTGAGTGCACAGACTGGAGTGTATTCCGTGACAACACAGATAACATAAATTACTACACGGAGACAGTGCTGGACTTTGTTCGTACTTTGGTGGAAGAAACAATCCCCACTACTAGGGGTGGACCGTATAAACGGTATACGGTATAAACGGTATTCATTTGCTCTACGGTATGGATTTTGACTATACCGTGTAACCGGTAGGGCAGCTCTAAAATAGCAATGACGTCATGTAACCACAGCGCGACTATTTCAATCGCATTTGCCCCTAAAAATAGATAGAATTAGTCATAGATAATAGATATGTGCAAACTGGAAAAAGTTATTTAGGAGGCTTCGCGCAGTGGGCGTGTCAACACGCAATTGTCATTTCATAATAATCACATATCACCGCGGCGCACAGCAAGTTTCAATTTCAGTTCCTGGCATTTTTAACCAGTGGAGAAAGGTAAGATATTTCCCTATCGTTTTTCTTATATGAATTATTCTACGTTAATAAAACATACCTTGTGATCAACTACAGTTTGCTGTAAACATTACGATATGTGTGTAGTGTTATGATAACGACGGCAGCAGCGGGAGCCGGGAGGACGGCTGCAGCAGTGGATTTGCGAATAGCATGCAGCTGCAGAGCCGCAGAGCCAGGGGCTCTTTCAGGTCTGGTCACAGGCCCGTCAAACAGCGCCCCCCCACCCTTGCGCCGTTCTGACCCCCATTGTCTCTAAGCATTTTGTGTGTCAATTTGTTGACACGTGTCAATTTGTTGACACAATTGTCAAATCTTAAAGCTGAGGATGAGTGGCACCTTTGTCTCAATTCTTATTCAATTCAATTCGCTCTGCGGCTCTGCAGCTACATATGCTTCTAGCAAAATCCAGCCCCGCTGTTTGCAATGGGAGCAGGAGTCTCGACTCGGGACTTATTTTATTTGGAATATAATGACTTTATACGCAAAAGTAGCCTAGTTTTAAGTTAAAATATTATAAATCTACATGCCTTGAGGATGTCATTCTTTATATAGCCTGCCTATCAGGCAAAAAAAATTATTCTAACAGAAACACTGATACCGTGATATATACCGTTACCGTCTATGCTTCAAATTATACCGCGATATACATTTTAGACCATACCGTCCACCCCTACCCACTACCATAATTAAAGTTTACCCAAATCAAAAGCCCTGGGTAGACAAATCTGTCCGTGAAGCTCTGAAAGCGCGCACCACAGCATACAACGCCGGCCTGGTGGCAGGCAACATGAATGACCACAAGGTGGCGCGATACAACGTAAGGAGGACAGTAATGGAGGCAAAACGGCGCTACAGGGATAAAATTGAACTTCAGTTTGAACAGGCTGACTCCAGAGCTATGTGGCAGGGCCTCAAACCGATGACTGACTACAAAGGCACCTCCCTCAAACTGAACAGTGACATCTCCTTAGCAAATGATCTCAATACCTTCTATGCGAGGTTTGAGGCTGGTAATAACAACACCAGCCTACAAGCCAATGGGGGGGGGGGGGGGGGGGGGGGTCTGCTGATGGAGACTCAGTGTTCAGGGTAACAGAGCATGAGGTGAGTATTATTATTATTAAAAAAGTGAATATCAGGAAGGCAACAGGACCGGACGGCATCCCCGGCTGCGTCCTAAAAGTCTGTGCCGACCAACTGGCCCCGGTATTCACTGACATATTTAACCTGTCCTTAGAACAGGCTGTCATCCCCACCTGCCTGAAGAAGTCTACTATCATCCCTGTACCTAAAAAATCCAAGCCTGCTTGCCTCAACGACTACCGCCTTGTAGCTCTCACCTCCATAGCCATGAAGTGCTTTGAGAAGCTAGTAAAGGGCTACATCTGCTCCTCCTTCCCCATCAACCTGGACCCCCTGCAATTTGCATACCGCCCCAACAGGTCCACGGAGGACGCCATAGCCCATGTGCTGCACACAGCAGCATCACACCTGGACAAGAGGAAGGGGAACTATGTGAGAATGGTATTCATCGACTACAGCTCGGCATTCAATACCATAGTCCCCTCCAAAGTCATAGCCAAGCTCAGGGACCTGGGCTTGAACTATGACCTCTGCCAGTGGGTCTTGGACTTCCTGACGGGCAGACCCCAGTTGGTGAGAGCAGGCAACTGCACCTCATCCATCACCCTCAACATAGGGGCCCCCCAGGGCTGTGTTCTGAGTCCCCTCCTCTACTCCCTGTACACACATGACTGTGGCTCAGCGGAGTAACAACACAATCATCAAATTTGACGACACAGTAGTGGTGGGCCTGATCTCTGCAAACGACGAGAGGGCCTACCTGGAAGAGGTCAAGGTCCTGGCGGGATGGTGCCGGGAGAACAGCCTCTCCCTGAACGTCAGCAAAACAAAGGAGATGATTGTGGACTTTAGGAGGTCGGGGGTCAGGGACTACAGCCCCCTCAGCATCGACGGGGCACCGGTTGAGAGAGTGAACAGTTTTAAGTACCTCGGAGCCCACATATCCGAGGACTTTACATGGACCACACACATTGACAGTGTTGTGAAGAAGGCACGACAACGCCTCTACTCCCTCAGGCGCCTAAGGAAGTTCCAAGTCAGTCAGAAGATCCTTAAGAAATTCTACTCATGTACAATAGAGAGCATCCTGACTGGCAACATCACCTCCTGGTTTGGGAATAGCACTGCACAAGACCGAAGCAGACTACAGAGAGTGACACGTTCAGCCGAACGCACAATTGGAGGGGGGCTTCCCACCATCCAGAACATTTACAACAAGCGGTGCAGGGGTAAGGCTAAGAGAATCATCAAGGACTCCAGCCACCCAAACAACTGCCTCTTTGAACTGCTGCGGTCAGGCAAGCGATACTGGAGTCTCAAGGCGAGCACAGAAAGACTCAGAAGAAGCTTCTATCCCCAGGCCATCAGGCTGCTCAACGAACAATAAACACTATGCAACAACCATCAAATGCACACGGCACACACATCCACACGCACACACTCACTTTAAACAAACACACTGCAGCACCCACTCTCCACACTTTAGATCACCTAAACACACTTTATATTTATTGGTAAAGGATTTGCACTACAACTCGTACACCTTACTGTAAATTGTACCTAAATTGTACCTCATCCCATTTCTGCTTTGCACTATATAGTATTGTATATTAGTACATTGCATAGTATATTGTATATTGTCTATACTGAACACTGTGACCTCTATTTTTACTTCTATTTTACATGCTATACTATTTTATTTCATACTTATGTTGTCTAGCACAGTCTCTGGAGCGTAACAGTAAGAAGCATTTTGTATAAAAGTATTCTGTACTTTTGTATGACAACTATTAAAGAAACTTGAAACTATATATTATTCCTAGAATTGCTGCACTTTGTTAAAAATGGCATTGATCTGTTGGTCTCTGTTAGGGATTCCCCGATCGATCGGCCACCGATTGTTATCGGCCGATAATCAGTATAAATATGCGATCGGTGATCGGTGATAATGCTTTATTTTCGCCGATCGTCAAAACCGATCCCACGTGCTGAGTTCTGTCTCAGACACCGGGTGGTGCGGCATCTGCTCCTCCCTCCAGCCCCTCCCGCACGCATGTAAACACGGGTCTAGTCTAGTCTAGTGGGACGGGAGGACGGCGTCTCCCTGAGCTAACGTTAGCTACCGTTACAAAATGACCCAGTCAACTATTCACTTTTAGTTTAATACATGATGAGGCATTGTCTAACCGAACGGTATCTAGCCGGCTAGCTACTGATAGCTCCTGATATCAACAAATGCTCCAGCAATAGTCTAGTAGAGACGTGTATGATACCTGTTGGCTCACGTTAGCGCAAGTTAGTTCACTGTTCAAAACGAAATGTCCCATTGAACTAAAATATACTAAATATTAACGTTATATATCCGGCTAGCAGTAGCTACAGATAGCTCCTGATATCAATGTCTTATAAGACTGATTCGACGCGTATTCGAGCTGAGGGCATGTTGAATGTGATATGACCAAAGCACAGTAACGTTATACCAATAGGGTCCAGCTGCAGCGCAGGAGAATCCTGGCCGTAGCTCGAGGCTACTCGAGTATAGGGTCCAGCTGCAGCTCCGGAGAATCCTGGCCGTAGCTGGAGGCTACTCAGCTTGTTGCGTGGTGGCGATGTCTCGCAGATAATACAAGTACAAGTCTAATTATATAATATATATATTTTATATAAAAAAAGAAATTATATAAAAAAAATTTTAATCAAAAACGATCTGTATCTGATCGGTATCGGCCGATATGGCTCACGGCGATCGGTGATCGGTATCGGTGGCAAAAAACGTGATCGGGGCATCCCTAGACTCTGTAGTAGCTAAAACAGGATCTTGCTGCTTAAACTTATGTGTAATGTATATGCATTGATTCACTCGTATACCAAAATTCATTTGAATTGAAAAATGTTGCTTTTCGCATCAAATATTGATATGTGGGGCGGCTTTGGCTCAGGGGTAGAGCGGGTCGTCCAATAATCGAAGAGTTGGTGGTTCGAATCCCGCTCAAGCCCGTGTCCATCCCATTGCCGTTGTGTCCTTGGGCAAGACACTTAACCTACTTGCCTCGTATGAATGTGTATGCATGTGAATGAATGTTGGTGGTGGTCGGAGGGGCCGTAGGCGATGATTATTTGCCACGCTTCTGTGAGTCTGCCTCAGGGCAGCTCTGGCTGCAATTGTAGCTTACCACCACCGGTATGACTGTGTATGAACGAATAATGGACTCTGTGAAGCGCTCTGGGTGTCATGAAGAGCGCTATATAAATCCAAGTCATTATTATTATTATTATTATTATTATTATTATTATTATTATTATTATTATTATTATTATTATTATTATTATTATTATTATATGCAATTAAAATGTGATTAATTTAGATTAATTAACTATAAAGTCTCGAATTAATTTGATAAACATTTTTAATCGAGTCCCACCACTAATTTCAACACAGATCTATAATGACATGATAATATTTCTATTACAGATACAAAAGGAGAACACAAAGTTAAAACGGGTCAAAACACAGAATATCAAAAATAGGCGTCCAAACAAGAGAAGACATAGGAACTTGACTAACGGTATGCAAGTCTACGATTTGGGAAAGTGGAAGAGTTGTGACCAGTCTTTTATGGCTAGGTTGACGATCATCTAACTCCCCACACCTGGATCCCCTCCTGCCTGAGAGAGAGCGAGGGAGGGAGAGAGATGGGGAGAGGGCCAAGGGATACAGGAAGCTTGGAGGTGCATGACAGTACCTGCCCTCAATGCTTGAATTTGTAAACATGGGATTAAAATAAGCGTGTAAAAAACTACTGATTTATGAAGGGGTAAGAATTAGGGCTGTCAGTTTATCGCGTTAATTAGATTAATTAATTACACAGCAAATTATCGCGTTATGAAAATTAACTCAAAAGTCATTACAAAAATATATTATATATATTTAATTTTTAATTTTAATTTTTTTTTTATCTCATTCATTCCATAAGAACGTAGACTACACATTTACAGACTTTTTTTTTATATGGTCCATTTGCTTGTTCTTCTGATTCTAGGGAAATCTATGGATCTCAGGGAATGTATTCCCAGTGTCAGAAATACTGTGTCTGTTACTAGGCTTGAGTAAATTGTAATGAACCAAATGAGAATAACACTATGCTCAAATTGACCAGACCTGAAAAATCGAAGCAAATTAATAGATGGAAGATGATTAGAGAAGGTTTTGTAGATACAGTACTGAATTCTGCCATCCGGACACATGCAATTTGAAATATGATTATCGAATATCGGGCATAAATTGTATGCGATTAAAATGTGATTAATTAGATTAATTAATTACAAATCATGTAATTAATTAGATAAAAAAAATGTAATCGCCTGACAGCACTAGTAAGAATATAAAACTAGTTTTTACCATTTCCTCCAGAAGTTATGCTCTTACCCCCAAACTGATATGGTAAAAGGAAAACATTAATGCAGATAATATGATTTATTATTATATGCATTTAAATGTGTGGATGGATGATGACCTTTCCAGAATGATATGAATGGAGAGCTGGATGAGAACATGCAGCATGGCCGTGAGGAGGTGAATGAGAAGGGAGTGACGGCCACTACTGCTCAACACACAGCTGGAGCAACAGCCTCCTGGTATGTACATGTCCATAGTACTTACAAGTGGTGGGGAAAATAAGGCTTTCCAAAAAGGCCCACGGTGGAAAAGCTGCTGCCTGAGGAAGAGCTAAGCTTGAAACGCTTTGCCTCGTTTGTGTGCATCCTGCTGCTTTTTGCTTTTGATGCATGCGTTAGTTTGTCCTGTACAAACGTTAGGTTATGACTATAACCAAGTTCTGTTAACACTAGTGGACGCTCAGCGTCTCATTGCATATATCTCGCTCCAGCGTATATACACTGAATACATTTCAAAATGTACCTTTAAATGCCAGCATGCATCTGGCCACACCCCCATCCGCTTACCTACATAAGCAGGGGTGGTGCCACACACTCATCTCCTTCCCAACAAATTTCACCACAATGAAAAATCAAGGGCCGCAGCGGCGTCTAGACGCTGAGCGTCCACTAGTGTTAACAGAACTTGGTTATAGTCATAACCTAACGTTCTGTATCACACTAGCTCCCGCTCAGCGTCTCATTGCATAATAGGAGCTGAGCGGGAGCTAGAAGCTCGACAAATGTACCCCGCTGAGGCCCCCCACAACCATCAGATCAGGGAGGACCGAGCCCCCCCGACCCCCCCCCCTAATGGAGGGCACCCCCCCTATTGGGGGCTTCACGGGAGGGCGACGGACCCGACCGTGCGAAGAGGCACTCAAGCAACTCAACGCACAGGGTGAGCAGACCGTGGCTTGACCCCACGACTACACACACACACAACCCGCATGCCACCCGGGAACGAACGGAGGGAACAACCTCGTTACTGCCCCCAGAATCACGGGGTCAAGGCAAACCCAACCCCGTGGCAAGGCCGTAGCAGCGGAGCGCGAAGGAAGACCCAGACCCACCAAAGGGACTGGACCCCCTGGAACGGGGGCCCGGAGAAGTCCATGATGCCAGCATCAAGACCCCACCAGGTGGGCACTTAGTGACCCCGCCCCCCACATCGCCAGCGTATTCGGACAAAGGCCCCTCAGCCGAGCGGGCCCTGTCCCCCCAATAGTACACCGCTTGGCACACCGACCCTGCAGAACAGCCAGTCAGCATGGCCGTAAGCACACAAAAAAGGTTAACCAACGGAAGCAGGCAGCGCACCGGGGAAAAACCAGGCAACAGGCTGTTAACCCTAGCCTGGAGACTGCGGACGAGACAGGCGCCAGAGGGGACAGCTGAACACAGCCGCCCGGGCGGAAGTGGCGGAAGCTGGCGTTGTTGCATGACCAAGCCTCCATTTAAAAAAAAAAAACCCACCCAGAGGGGTTGAGGCAGAGAAGGCTGACACGATTGGCAGACGTCATGAACGTGCAGGGGCACCCTCAACCGGTGAACCCGGGAGTTGACACTGCTCCAACACACCAGGGAATCAACCACCTTGGTGTTACCCAATGCGGTGGTTGTTCCTATAACCCCTCAAGAAAAAAAACTCAAACTCACATGCGGGTATACACCGGCTATACCGCAGTACAAGTGTTTCAGTTTTTCAAAAAAGGGTTAACCCAGGCCTACGGGTCGACGAAACATGACTTCGGACCGGGCCCGGCGATACGGGAAGCACAGGGTCACCAGAGGAGGTCAAAGACCACCCCAACAGGCCCCTCTTCGCCATGCGTGAGAGAGGAGCGAAAAAGAATGGAGAACCAGCCCCAAGCACACCGTACTTGGTATTCCCAGGCGGTCTCCCAACCAAGTACTAACCAGGACCAACCTGTGTAGCGGCCGAGATCCGACGAGATTGAGCGTGTACAGGTTGGCATGGCCGTAAGCCATTACGACAGTGCTGAGTAAAAAATTTACCCAACCAGGGTCTCCATAGCGCTTAACCCTGTGACACCCGGACCGACCTGGCATTTTTCCCCCTGAAAAAAGCCCAAGTCCCTCAGGGTACCAGAACAGCAGATCTGCATCCCCGGCGGACAACGGGTTCAACTGATCCGGACCAGCGTGACCAGTCCCGTGCCCTAACCACGCCGACATGCCTACTCCAGGAGAAGGGGCAGATATGCGTGTTGATCTTAACATGAAAAGAAGGCGCCACCCAGACGTTCGGGCGAACCGCGCCCGGTGGCCCACCCCCAGGGCGTGAGACCCCTCTACATATGTTCAGATCCATTCCGTCATCATCCCCCAGATATGAACGAGAATCCGTCGATAACCAAACCAGGTCATCGGATTTGGTCGTCGGAAGAGGAAAAACCTCCATCCCAGTTGCTTTATAAAAACGCCGTTTTAACCTCAAGCAACCAAGGCGTGCCAGTCAGTCGCCTGTTTACAGAACACCCCGAGCTAGCACTATACGTGCGTCGGGACACACCCACATCAATGAACAGGCTATTTAGACTGGTCATTGAATCCCCAAGGCGCCCAGGGGAACGACAAGAGGGGTGTGATGCTTCCTAACTCCAACTCTTTTTAATAGAAAAGAAGGAAGCACCAACAGTATGTATCCCAGTCTACACAGCCGGGGGTAAAATTTTTTCACATTTTTACATCCCACCACCCTCCCATAGGAAGGAGACGGGAATCCCCAGAGACTTCCCACGCGAGCTGTACAGATTGAAAAGAATATATTGCACCTTGAGCCATGTAAAAAATTGGTTTTAGGGCTCTCCGGGGAAGAGGCACTGAACCCATACACACTCAATAATCGAATTGAATCGAATACATACACAATAGAGTAGGACTCCTTCTAGAGGGTCCACTCACCTTGACAATCTGAGGAGGAGGCTCTGTACTCTGAAGGAGGCTCCCTCCTCACGGAAGGAGTCCCAACTCACAGAAGGCCCGAATAGGAGCTTGGTGAGGAGGAGCCCTGACCACCCCCCGAAACAGATCCATCACATGGACCTGAACAGCACACGGAAGTCCTACCAACAGAGACGCGCACAGTGACGTACTCTATGGCGGGGGAATTTCTGCGGTGCACACGCCCAATATTCCAGGCCGTGGGACCAGGAAACTCCCCACCCCCCCTCACCCTATAAGGTGCCGAACCGCAACGTGACAGGAACCTTGAAGGACGGGGGGTTTACCCCTGACCAACAGAAAAAAGGGGGAGGAAAGGTTACCAGTTCACCCCTTTACGACCCCACACCCATGATACAATGTAATGACAAAAAGAGAGTATGACACAGTCATAGTCAGCTCCATGAAGCGTCTGGCAGCTTCACACAGCGCATGAGCTAACCTGCTATCTGATTTTTACTAAGGAAAAAACACAGAATAGAGAGGGCTCTCCAAGAGCCCCGGTACCAAACTTACACATGTGCTTCTGTGGCCAGTCCAACCCAGTTGTAGGTCACATGACACACACAACCCATCATCACCTACAAAAAATGGCAAAAACACTACAGAGGAACGCCGTTTTTCATAATGAGAGAATACATAATTCTCGATTAGTATCGGCCACAGGCCTTGCTAAGCACACACGAAAGCGACCAAACAATCTTTTCTTTTAGGAAAATAAAGTTTCTCCAGCAGTTTTAGCACAACCTCAGCAATCAAGCTAAGGGTTACATCGTATCCCTACCACACAGTGACACAATGTAGTGCAACAACATGTCTGAGAGGAGGATGAAGAAGTCCCCAGGGAACCGGGGGGAAACACAATCCTCCTACTTTACCCTTAATACGGCCAGTTAAAACAGGAAAACCTGTTAATATGTGAACACACTGTTCATTGTCATTACAGGCTGAGAAAAGAATCATTCTTTACTCATTTGTCACTAAGCATAGCTTTATAGGTTAGTTAACCCCCTTAGTTGTGAGTACACGGTACATATAAACACACATGATGTTTCTCAACACAACAAACCAGATCATTTTCACATCTGTAACAACAACCCGATTTGCATGGAGAAGCTAAATACCATTGACAAGACAATTCACACATAACTCGCGTCGTATCCTAAATGTAGTGCAGCAACACTCGTTTTTGGAAAACATCGTTATTTACAAAACATTTAGAAGGGAAAGCCAGAAGAAGTGTACAAGGTCTGGCCAAACCTTGCTTACCCGGAGCGTAGATCAAGCGAAGTGCAGTCTCAAGGCACGTAGTAAACACCGCCGTTCTGTGTTGCCGATCTGGGCAGCGTCGCCGCTCCATCCCGTCGCTACGGTCCCCCTTGTTGACGCATTCCTTGCCGTCCTGGCCCAGGGCAGGTTCGACGAACATCCTCTGTCAAAAATGACGTCGTAGTCGAGAGTGTTTAAAACATGTTATAATCAAAGCACGTTCAACAGAGTAGCATTAAGCTAACGGCCGCTCTAACCGTCGGGCGCTACCACCCCTGCCCGCGAGACGCCGAGCGAACGGCGCACGCGACCAGAGGGGAGCTTCGAATCCCCCCCGCCTCTCCCCGTGAGGAAGAGGGGGGTTGGGAACCGCGGCGGCGCGCGAGGGGCCGGAGCCACCCCGCGCTGGGCCTCGGCCGATAGCAGCAAGCTAACGTTTCCTAGCCTAGCCAGGTAGGCCACCTAGTGATCACAGCAGGCTAGCGCCGCAGCTAACAGCTGACTGGCTAACAGTAGGCCACCACTAGCACGTAAGCTAAGCAGCTATCACCTGAACTTGTACACAATGATATAACACTCACTCAGACAGGCCGCCGTTCTGAAACCCTCCTCACTTTTTAAGAGAAAAGAGAAACAAGATGTTAACACAGTTTTACAACGGTGATTTTACCAACACCCGACGGAGCCAGCACAATACCAAACTGGCCTGTAGCTGACTTGAACACAGATCTTCCACTAACGAACATCTATGCCCATATTTCCTCGTGAGGGAATACTCATTTGGATATGAAAGATGGGGCCTACACGGTGACCGAGGAAACATCCACTCGTCCAGAAAACACAGGGATCACCAGTGTTAATGGTCGTGGCCCACTAGTTAAACTATAATGGGCTTCAGATCAAGGTCTTCCGCTGTTGCCTAAGAGGCTGAACAAAAGACCTTAATCTGGGGCCGGTGTTCGTAAACATTGTCAGTTAGCCCCCATAGCACTAACAGACAAGTGGAGCCTCAAGCAAACAGTACTCACCAACCTGAAACCCACCGCTTCTCACAACAGCGGCGCGTCCTACAGTTCAGCTGTGTCCTGAAAGGTTTCACCCCAACCAGCACAGCAAGGAACTGCAGTTGAGAGGCATGCAGCGGCGTGCTCCCAATACGAAAACCGGTGGAGGATTTTAGAATGATCACCATCTTCCAGACACTCCAGTGACGAAGACAATATCGCCGTATTTTCTCGAAAATAGTGAGAGAAAATAAAGATATGATGTCAACGTATCTCTTGTTCTTCCTTTCCTCGTAAACATTGTCAGCCAATATTTTTCTCCACGTCAAGTGGGCATATGAGCAACACGTTGCTTGTGATGAAATTTGAGAAGGAGATGAGTGTGTGGCACCACCCCTGCTTATGTAGGTAAGCGGATGGGGGTGTGGCCAGATGAATGCTGGCATTTAAAGGTACATTTTGAAACGTATTCAGTGTATATACGCTGGAGCGAGATATATGCAATGAGACGCTGAGCGGGAGCTAGTGTGATACAGAACTGAGCATTTATACATATTCCCCTGTGCACTGGGAACTCCACTTGGAAGAGTGGTTTCCAAGCTTTTCTTTTTTCTTGGTGTGTACATGGCACAGGTATAACTTTACTGTCATTAATCAGTGCTCAAATGTATTTAACTAAGAATAGCAGAGGGGATATATTATGCAATTGGTAAATTGATGCTCAAACGTATGTGTAATTTATAGTGATGGAGAAAGTGAAGCAGAGGATCCTTTGCTCTGCAGTCAAGTTAATTCTACGGTAGTTGAAGGACAGACCTCTGAAACAAGGTAGGCCACTGTTTCATTGTTTCACTGTTGACAGGAAATGGAAGGTATGCACATTGCACAATCTTATAACAAAGTTCTCCACTAAACCCAAAATAAATGTTTTGTTTTTAGTCTTCCTGGTGACTTAGTAGGAAACCTACCAGAGGCAGAAGCTTGTGCTATTTCCAACACTGAAGAGCTAGCCTGTGCAAGGTATGCTTACATCTCTTGACGGCTGTTTTAGATACTGGTTTGACAGGTGCAACTGTTTCACTGTTTCATTGTTTCACTGTTAACAGGAAATGGAAGGTATGCACAATCTTGTAACAAAGAGCTCCACTAAACCCGGTCTTGTTGACGGTCTTGACGGGAAACGTCTGAAATTGGTCCCTGATTTAATTGCCCCTGCTATCTGTCATATTATAAATCAATCCTTTAGTGAATGTTTGTATCCGCAACAGTGGAAAACTGCCAAAGTAATACCACTGCCAAAAAATTTGAAATTGCCATTCTCAGGATCTAATAGTCGTCCCATAAGTTTACTGGCAGTTTTAAGTAAACTGATGGAAAGAATAGTAAGTGAACAGATTAAATGCTACTTTTCTTTTAACACATTAACCACTGATTTTCAACATGCATATCGTGAAGGACATTTAACAGCGACTGCTTTAACCCAAATGACTGATGATTGGCTGAAAGAGATGGATAAAAAGAAAATGGTTGGCGCTGTCTTGCTTGATTTTACTGCAGCATTCGACATCATAGATCACAAATTCTTACTTAAAAAACTTGAATGATACGGTTTCTCCTCATCTGCACTATCTTAGATTCAAACTTATTTAGCAAACCGGAAACAAATCGTTTTTTTAATGGGAGTTACTCGGAAGTTAAAACGGTAAGGCGTGGAGTACCCCAAGGAAGTTGCCTTGGGCCTTTGCTCTACACCATATTTACAAATGACATGCCTCTTGTCCTAAATAAGTCCTATATTTCTATGTATGCGGATGATTCAATGATTTACACATCAGCCTCAACAGCCAATGAATTAAATACGGTCCTAAAGGCAGAGTTGCAATCAGTGATGGAATGGATAAAGAATAACAAACTAGTTCTAAACATATCAAAGACAAGTAGCATCATTTTCGGTTCAAACCATACTCTAAGAACGAACCCAGTCTTGAAACTTTTGATAAGTGATGTGGTAATTAATGAAGTCCAGGAGACTAAACTCCTAGGGGTAACATTAGACAGTAAATTGTCATGGTCACACCATATAAATAATATAGTAGTGAAAATGGGAAGAGGGATTTCTGTTGTTAAAAGATGTGCTCATTTGTTACCACTAAATTCTATCAAACAGGTAATTCAAGCTCTGGTTTTGTCGAATCTTGACTATTGTCCTGCAGTATGGTCGAATGTAACGACGAATAAACTGAAGAAAAATGCAAATGGTACAAAGCAGCACGTATAGCGCTTCGCTGCGAGTACAGAACTAATGTTGCAGCGATGCACAGTTGTTTAACTTGGTTACTTGTCAAACATAAATTACTCTGCTCACTCCTTGTATTCACTAGGAATATTCTTGTTACAAAGATCCCCTCAATTTTATATAACAATTTATCTATAAGTCTTGACAGACACAACCATTCCACCAGACATGCTTCTGCACGAGGTTTTACACTTCCAAAAGTGAGGTCTAATGCAATGAAGCGAACTGTCATGTTCCGTGGTATGCAGGAATGGAACTCTCTTCCCAGACATGTTAAGCAGGAGAATAGTAAATGTCGTTTCAAAATTGTGGTAAAACAACATTTTCAACCAAAGAAATTGACATTCCCTAATAGATAGTGTGTACGTAAATTAAAATGTATGTGTCTGATAAAGAGATAGGTATATATAGATGAAAAGGCATGTGTCTGATAGGGATATATTATTAAAAGATTGTATAATTGGCTGATATGAACATAGATAATGTATGTAAAAGCTAAATAGTATATTATGCTGTATTGTATTATGAATTAATTATGAGTAGGTATTATTGTATTGTATTATGAATTCATAAGGCGTATATATTGTTGTATTGTATTATGAATTTGATTAGGGTTTTTATTGTTTTAATTGTCTGTATGACATGCATGTGAATGCTGTGAGTGTATAAGTCTGTAACTGTATTTTACGTGTTATGGACCCCAGGAAGAATAGCCCCAGCACTGCTGTGGCTAATGGGGATCCAAATAAACTTAAACTTAAACTTAAACCCAAAATAAATGTTTTGTTGTTAGTCCTCCTGGTGACTTAGTAGGAAACCTACCAGAGGCAGAAGCTTGTGCTATTTCCAACACTGAAGAGCTAGCCTGTGCAAGGTATGCGTACATCTCCTGACTGCTGTTTTAGATACTGGTTTGACAGGTGCAACTGTTTCACTGTTTCATTGTTTCACTGTTAACAGGAAATGGAAGATATGCACAATCTTGTAACAAAGAGCTCCACTAAACCCAAAATAAATGTTTTGTTGTTAGTCCTCCTGGTGACTTTGTAGGAAACCTACCAGAGGCAGAAGCTTGTGCTATTTCCAACACTGAGAAGCTAGCCTGTGCAAGGTATGCTTACATCTCCTGACTGCTGTTTTAGATACTGGTTTGATAGGTGCTGAACGGAATCCAAATCCTGAGAAAGAAATGGTCTGGATACGGTATTCTGCCCATTTATCAACACCAATAATTTCCACTCTATTGTCATTTCCGACCCAGGCTGTTGCAGTGGTTGAATCCAGATCCTCTGAACCCAGACTTGGACTCGCCACCAGATGACTCAACAAATGTCACCGTAAGCATTGTGGCTTATAAACGAGGCTTGTTCAACATGTATCACCAATAAAGTTCCCACCTTAAATGTGGGGTAGGCAATTTCAGAAGAGCGAGAATTGAGATGGTGAATGGTAGCAACAGGAACTTTGACCCATTAATTAGAAGTTGTGTGTAAATTCTCCAACAAATATGACCCCACTTGGCCTAAAGGGGACGCTATAATTAACCTGTTAACGTTCGGCGGCCCATATATGGGCGCCCGTTGCGGCACTTTGCCCCGTCTTTCGGCCTAGCCCTGTATTTTTGCCGATCAACCTATGAAACCAATGAAATTCTGGAGCTAATGGTATCTTCCGCAAGAGCTGATCTCTACGGTAAAGGGACAGAAGAAGACCAAGAAGTTGTTAGTTTTGAGAATTCCTCACCCGTCCAAATGAATGAGCGGTCGGCCATTTTGGACGAATTATTACCGATACAAGGATTACAAAAACATCTGTAAAACACCAATTTTCCGTGGGATTTTTTTTTTTGATCCACTTTTTCTCCCATTTTCTATATTTTCTCCCATCCCAATTTCGTATCATCCAATTCAACCCTCCCCTGTCACGAACGCTGTTTCTTGCCTCCCACAAGCCGGCTGCAATGTGGACTAAGTCATACATAGCACAAGTCCCCTCCGGTACTTGAGGTAACAGCAGTCGCATCTTTTCACCTGCGCAGCTCGATCTCTCAGTGGCGAGGAGTAACGCGTGGGAGGCTCACGCTGCCCCCGACACTTCCTGATTCTACTGCGCAGGCGCACCAACCGACCTGGGAGTCGCTGTCCACAACGCCCGATCCCCACCCATCAGTTTCCCACCCCCTAATACGGCCAATGTGTATTAGTATGAACTAGGGATGCCCCGATCACGTTTTTTGCCACTGATACCGATCACCGATCGTCGTGAGCCATATCGGCCGATACCGATCCGATACGATCGTTTTTGATTAAAAAGAAATTATAAATAATTTTATATAACATTTTTTTTCTTTTTTTTTTTTATAAAATATATATATTATATAATTAGACTTGTACTTGTATTATCTGCGAGACATCGCCACCACGCAACAAGTCAAAATGCTCGCTATCTGCAAACAGCTCCACTGTCTGTGTGTACTCTAGTAGCCTCCAGCTCCAAAAAGGATTCTCCGGCGCTGCAGCGGGACCCTATTGGTAACGTTATGCTTTGGTAATTTCACATTCAGCAAGCCCTCAGCTCGAATACGCATTCAATCAATGTTATAAGACATTGATATCAGGAGCTATCTGTAGCTACTGCTAGCCGGCTAGATGACGTTAAGACAACTATTTAGTTCAATCGGACATTTCGTTTTGAACTGTGAACTAACGTCAGCTAACGCAAGCTAACGGAGATATCAACATGGACTACTAGACTTCCTGGGGCATTTGTTGATATCCGGAGCTATCAGTAGCTAGCCGGCTAAATACCGTTAGACAATGCCTACTAAAAGTGAATAGTTGATTGGGTAATTTTGTTTAAACAGTAACGATAGCTAGGTAGCTAACGTTAGCTCAGGTCGAATGCACTATCTAGACTCAGCAGAGGAGGTCCGCCTCCTCTGTGTTTACAAACTCTACACGGGTACGGGCGGGGCTAGGGAGGAGGAGCAGTTTGCAGGTCCTGTGCGTCTGAGACAAGCGAGTGAGATATCCACTTGATCAGTTTCCGCGATCGGCGAATATGACTAATTATCGGAATTCCCCGATCGCATATTTATACTGATTATCGGCCGATAACGATCGGTGGCCGATCGATCGGGGCATCCCTAGTATGAACGACCAGCTAAACTGAAAGCAATGTGGAGCGCTGGGCTCGATTTTTTTTTTTATTGTTATAAGCTTTGGACCTGTACTGTAAACTGATAAGAAGAAGAAGAAGTCTTTATTTGTCATGCCGATTTAACACACACACACACACGATGGGCGACCACAGGAAAAGACACACACATGCACTGAGTCGCTGAATGAAATGTTCTCTGCACTTCCCATATTTTTTTCTCCTTTTTCAGTTTTTCTCCCATCCCAATTAAGTCGTTATGCCAATTCCCCCCCCCCCCCCCCCCCCCCCTGTATTTCGCTGTAGACCGCAGCAGCTGGTGATAGAAATATAGCGTATATTTCTATCACCAGCTGCTGCGGTCTACAGCGAAATACAATTCATGCCACGAAACTGCCTAAAATATATTATATACAATATATTGTTTTCTATATAATTGTATCAACAGATGGTAGGTAGTGCACACATGCACTGCAAGGCACAAAATAGGGCGAATGTCACTAGCCGAGAGGGGCTGCTGATTTGGGGGGGATAGATTCGTTCAGGTGTGGCTGGTGATGTGAGACGCGCGGCCGCTTGTGTGCACCTCGAGGTGGGCAGCCCCCCCCCCCCCCCCCCCCCCCGCATCTCTCTCCCAGACCCGTCAATAGGACACCCTAACCCTGCTACATTTCTACCCAATGTAGAACAGTTGTATGCACTTCCGAGCTGCTTCCACATGGAGGCAACTTCTCTTTTTTTTTTGTGGGAACTACTTTTTCTGCCGGATGGTTTTTTCAATAAATCTTCAATTAATGTGTGTTTATTGTATAGCAATAAGGTTGGATGAATGTGCCAGTTGTATAAAAGCATTACACCTAGGGATGTCCCGATCGCCTTTTTTTGCTTCCGATCCGATCCCGATCATGTGATTTTAAATATCTATCGATCCGATCGTTTCCGATCCGATCTTTCACATTAGTAATCAATTTTGACGCATTTTTGTCAGAAACTGGCAGAGCGAGACAAGCCCATCTGTTGCCTATAGTCCGGGGCGCGAGCGCGGAGGCGTTTGTTATTACATTCACCCTGAGAAATGTGCTTCTGCTTCATATGAGAAATATTAAAAGTTTCAATATATGTTTGCACATTAGTATACATTCAGTGTTCGACTTACGTAATGGTCCATTCTGGTCTGAAACGCCGACGATAATCCTCAGTCACGTAACGTTATCCTCCAGGTGGAAAGTTAGTCTGAAAACTTCGCCTCCAGCCGGCTGTCCTCCTTGCAAACATTGCAACTGGCTTGACTTTCTATTTTAAAATGCTTAGTTCCAAACCTCTGACATTAAGTCTAGCTGCTCAAGTCAGTGGATATTAACCGTGTTTCGGGAGCGACGTGTTGTACTGTTGTTGTTGTGATGTGGTCGAGCCGCGTGTAGCGTGTAGCGTCTAAATTAAAGGGGTGTTTGTTGCAACGGTGAAAATTAAAGGGGAATGTGTTTGTTGTGGAAAATTATTCTGCTCTGTGTGACAATAAATACATTAATGATGATATATTATATGTAATTTAAAACCAAAACTAAGGCCTCCGTATGAGTTTAAGACGTGGACATGGTCATGTTTGTTGAATAAAATTTATCTTTTTTTGACTGCCGATTTTTATTATTATTTTTTCCCGATCCCCGATACTCTGAAAAGCACGTGATCGACGCCGATTCCGATCACGTGATCGGATCGGGACATCCCTAATTACCGGTACACCACTTGTAGTCGTGGGTTGTGACAATTAGACCATGCCTAGGGGGGTCTAACGACCACCCCTAGGCATGGTCTAATAGTCACAACCCACTCCTGCGCGTGATGTAATGCTTAATTACTTACTTATAAAAGGAAACATCAAGAAATATGTTTATGGTATTCCATCATGCCATTTGTGTTTTTTATATATTTTATAATGCTCATGAGTATTGCTGAAGTTTGAGTCATACAATACCCACTGGCTTTCATCTTCAACAGACTAACGACTAAAAAGACAAAAAAGTTTGAGTTTTAAGAGTTTAAGAGACGGCACTCACTGTATCTTTCTCAAACAAAGCTCCATGTTCTCCAGTAATATCGCCATAATTTGAGTTTGCAATGCATGTGTCGTGTCAGGTACAACAGAACAATTTTGATTGACAGTCGATTCTGCCAATTACGTAACACCGCTAGCACCCACCTCCTGCTGTTCTTACCACCAATTATTCGTTTTTTACTTCCGGGAAGTCCGCCATTGATTTTCAGGAGAATCAACAACAAAGCTAATAACGTTAGCTCCCCGCGGCCCACGAGGCATAATGATTTTACTGCAACAAATGTTATAATAAAAGCTTTTCTATACATTTGTCTGATTGAAAACTTTATTAACAGATTGCAGAATGGGTACAATTCAGTACGGGCTCTCTGAGCAAAGGAAGGAAGTGAGGGATATGAATGAGTAATGCTGGCTATGGTCGGGTAAATATGCTGATGTTATTGAACGTGTAACTATATAACGTTAATGCCACAAAACGAATGCCTTTGTTAATCATAAGTAACTTTGATGCAGTAGCATGTGTGTGTGGGGGCGGCCCTATTTATAAGCCTGCTATTCTATATTCTATAATATTTCGGATTGCATTTGTCCGAATGGGAGAATTCAGTACTGTATCTACAAAACCTTCTGTTTAATTATCTTCCCTTTATTCATTTCCTTAGATTTGGTGTTAGCATGGTGTTATTCACTGTCAAAGATGCAAAGAAAAATCATAATTCGTATTCTCCTTTGTTTCATCACAATTTAAGCAAGCCTAGTAATAGACACAATATTTCTGACACTGGGAATACATTCACTGAGGTCCATAGATGTCCCTAGATACCAATAATATGCAAATGGACCTTGTAGAAGTAGAGCAATATTCCATTTACTTAGGTATGTATTTTAGGCGGATTTTCAGAAAATAGGGCTCCGTCACATACATCACTCTGGTCATACACACCTTTTACACCTTTCTTCCAACCATCTCCAGATTAACCCCAGCGATCCTTGGAGGAGTGGGGTGTTTGTGCACTCCGACTTCACTGTGGAGCCTTGCACCAGTCTGGTCAACGCTCCCATCAGCGACATATCCCACAGGGTAAAGAATGCTCTAAATTTTGTATTTCATATCCCTTTTGTTCTGAGCTTTAGTCTTTTCTTTTTACATCTTAAATTGTTTGTGTAGTGATACTCAGTTTGTGTAGTGATACTCAGTATGTTGGTGTGCGCTCACGCACGCTCTGTGCCATGTCTCTCGTCTTCAGATCATGATGAGGAAGAAGTGTTCTTGCTTGTCGGTGGCTGAGAGTTACTGCTGGCCGGCAGTGGCCCGTGGCTCTGATACCCTGCTTATCTCTCACACAGCCGACAACCCTTCTACCTACATTCCCCCATTCCTCGCCCACATGCAGTACTCATCTGTCCACACTGCTGTGACCTCTTGCACAGGAGTGAGTACATGTGTCCCACCGTGATACTGGGATAATAATAATGTTGATTACATTGATAATCAGTTCCCGCAATGAGAGATTAACTAATAAGAGTAATAGACTTATTTAATTAAAAAGCTGCAAAAGTGTGTTTTCTACATTATTATCTTACTGCAAACAAATGCAACCATGCAAAAAAAAAAAAAAAAACCTAGTGCTGCTTAGACCAAAGCATATACTATATGTATAATAATTTTATGATATTAACTCATTAACCCTTTCAGTGCCACGGACGACATATCTCGTTTTATCAGCCCCCCCCAGGGCTCTACAGTGCAACCATATTGCTCGCATATGCCCCTAGAAATATGTGTGTGCGAAACGGAAAAATCAATTACTTGCACGGTGTGCGAGTGACGATTACAGCCTCAGTCGTGCTTTTTTTCTTTCTCCGCTGATAAATCGTTAAACTACAAGTCCCACATTGCACTCAAGCCAACGGTCCAATCACAGTAGAGTGACTTGACTGGTTTCAAGGGAAATATAGGACATTACCAATCGGAAGCTCTCATTAGCTTGTTTACTTCCTGAAAGTCCGCCATTGCGCTATGCGAGACTTTCCCGAGACATAGTAACATTAAGTTTTATGTAACTTATTCTAGTCTTACCAATAGCAATAGATTCTAGAACACCTAGATTTATCTATAGCAATAGTAATGTTAATGCAACAAAACGAATGCCTTGCTTTGTTAATCATGACGTTGATGCAGTAGCGTATGTCGTTGTGTTGGCTGTAACGGACATGACAATAACATAACGTGTACACATTAAAATTGCGATAATCGTGGGGGGCAGGTGGCGTAGCGGAGATTACGTTCGTCACCAACACCGGGAGACACTGGATTCGCCTGTTCGAATCCAGCTCCCGGCGTTGCTATCAGTTTGGCTGGCCTCTCACACTGATACAATTGGCTGTATCAGAGGGTGGGAAAGCTGAAGGGTGGGTCCTGGGCGTTGTGGACAGCGACCCCTACAGTTCGGTCGGGGCGCCTGCTCAGCAAGGGTAGGAACTAAGGAGAGATAGTGTGGCCTCCCACACGCTACACTCTTCCCGGTGAGAACCTGCGCGGCCAGGTTGGCCTGCCGGCAGGCTGCACATGCGTCGGAGGAAAGCATGTGACAGTCTCCGGTCTCCCGGACCAACAGTAGGGGTAGGTACGCAACAACCAGGAAGGGTGGGATGGGAGAAAAAAGAGGGGAAGAAAGATAAAAAAAAAAAGGGCGATAATCGATTCTAACATTTTCAAATCGATGCAGTTGAATTTTCCCCTTAGGGTCGATGCATTGTTACACCCCTACACCAAAGTCACTGGCCCACTGTGCGTGTGTGTATCTGTGTGTATAATAACTTGGCTAGCGTTATCAACAGCAGAGGTGGGCAATAGGGTCCAGCTGCAGCGCCGGAGTGCAAGCCGTGTGACGTAATTGGCAGAATCGACTGTCAATCAATGGTCTACCTGACACGCAAACTCATATAAACAATGTTTCTGTACTGGAGGTGTACAGTATTTCAATAGGCAACCCTTAAAGGATTATCTTTCTAGAAGAGCAACACTAGCCAAAACATAGGCATTGTATGCATAAAAGGGGCAAAAGCTAAAGTTAAGTGACTGTTACTTTTGTAGCAGTTGTTTGATTTGATAGTTTATTTGATAGGGACAGCACATGTTAACACTTTGAGCGCCACGCCGGGTTTTCCTTTTTACCGGCTGAATGCCACCATCGGCGCCAATGTTAACGTTAATATCGCCTAATCTATGTTTTAAATTATGGCTGTGTCTAATCTGCCCATCGCATTATCAAAGACTATTTTCCAGTCAGTGCTGTCAAGGCAGATTGTTTTTTTATCGCGTCGTTTCCGTTTCAGAGCATTTAGAAAAGCACCCGTTTTCAGATAAAAAACAGCCCATTGTGGAGCATTCTATGAAAATCGTCTTTTACTGGAATATTCCACAACGTTGATATTCGTCGGCCTTTTTATGAATCGTTTTCAAATAAACGCTAGATGATCAATATTATACGTGCACGCAAGCACATTCGAGCCGCGCACGGATAATCGCCCTGTTGATTTCCTCGCGGACTTTTACAGTGAAACCGAAAGAAGACATTTCACAAAACGGCTTATAACTTCATCAAACTTACTCTGATTATCCTAACACTGATAACATAGAGTCCTTACCTGACATCAGATGGTATCCAACTGGTATATTCCAATTCCTGATCACCATTTGAAAAAATCGATACGTGTATGGATCCAATGCGATACAGTAGAACTCCATGATCCGCGGGGATCTGAGGATCCAGAATGAACTCTGGTAACCCCGGCTGGATCAGTGGACTGGAAAATGTGGAGTACCGGATTTTTTTCCCCATTCATTTTCATTGAGTCCATTCCAAAATCACTTATGTAATCTGGGAGACGACAGGGGGCGCTTTTTTCCACAATGATCGCCGGCGCCGCTCGGCTATACTCGGGTAGGCTCGGGTGATGCAATAATATGATTTCAGATCGCTAAAAAATAAAAATAATAATAATTCCGAGAAATCTCGTGAGTGGCTACGTGGTGCAGTGGGCAAGGCGCTCACCACGAATACTGGAGATGCTGGGTTCGCCTGTTCGAGCCCAGCGCTCCACATTGCTTTCAGTTTAGCTGGTCGTCCGTACTAATACACATTGGCAGTATTATGGCACGGGCTCACTGCTGACGAATGAACACGGACGGACGGGCGGCTGCCTCTTCACTTCCGCTCCCATGTTAACGGACGATAGTAGGCACACTGGCCGCAAGCGGGAGCGCGCCTTGCGAGCGGCTCCCGAGCGGCAAGCTATCTTTTCGCTTCAATCCTATTTGAGGCGGCGCGGGAGGCGTGCGCCACGCGCATTGTCACAGAAATACAATTGAATATCTGCATTCTTACCACAGATATAGATGTTGTTCAACCAGCTGTGTCTGTATCTGCAAATAAACGCCTCGAATGTTTGTCTGTATGTTTGTTTATACCTATAACTATTACAATGTTGCATAATAATAATAATAATAATAATAAGCTCTTGCTGCTGCTGGGGCTACACGCTGCTCTTTCAGGAGTACAGTCACACTGATCATCATTCTAAAATGACTGACTTCGCATATAGACTAGGAATTTACAGCTGTCCCAATGTAAATGGATCTCACGAGGGAGCCGCGCGTGAAATTCATTCGTTAGCAGTGTGCCCGTGCCGTTAGGGGGTGGGAAACTGATGGGTGGGGATCGGGCGTTGTGGACAGCGACTCCTACAGGTCGGTTGGTGCGCCTGCGCAGTAGAATCAGGAAGCGATGGGGGCGGCGCCCCTCCAAAGCGCAGACCCCTGACGCTGAAAGACCGCGCCGCGCAGGTGAAATGATGCGACTGCTGTTACCTTGAGTATCGGAGGGGACTCGTGCTATGTATGACTTAGTCCACATTGCAGCCGGCTTGTGGGAGGCAAGAAACAGCGTTCGAGACAGGGGAGGGTTGAATTGGATGATACGAAATTGGGATGGGAGAAAAATAGAAAATGGGAGAAAAAGTGGATAAAAAAAAAACATAGATTAGGCGTTTTTAACGCTAACATTGAAGTGGGTGGCGGCGAAGTGGGTGGCGGCATTCAAGGAGGTTCCGGGGCACCGAGCTCCGGCACGGAAAGTGTTAAGCATAAAAAACCACGAAAGTCATAGTCTACATGGAAACAGGTCCACCTTCATAGGGTGGATTTTTTTTAGTTTTTTCTTAATCCTTGAAGTGTCTATTTTAAGATTCTGCCAGGTAACACCGGACCCCCCTAGAGGGGCAGAGGTTCACCCACCACCACAGTCTCACTAAATCCTGTGGGAAACACTGAGGATTCACATTTATTTTTACGGCTGTGGGTAGGGCGTTCCACATTGTTGTGGCATAATTGCGAAACGTGTTTAGTCCCTTGTTTGTATGATAACAAGCCTTTTGGTTCATGGTTCAAAGTAATGGGAAAAGGGTGCTAGCTCGCCATCAATCAGAAGCTAGCCAAAAGACTTGCATTCACGCTCTCCAGCACACAGCCTCCCTGCCTGGCACAACAACCACAACAGTAGGGTCTATAGTCAGTCAGGACAGTAGGCTCTACAAGTAGGGTCCCTTAAAATGCTAACGCTATTAAAAAATAAAATACAGTGGAGGTTAAAATAAGAATATGACTTGGCCTGAAAAAAAGTTCAGTCAGGAGATTTTTTTTGCTTTAATCCCTGTATTACAGTACATCTTCTCTGTTGGCACAACATTCAAGCCTAAACTACTAATCATCATGATCATCGCCAAAGAGATTGTCAAAGTATATCTTTCCATCTCTTCCTCCTCCTCATCACACTCGTATTCTCCATCCTCCTCATCCACGTTACGTTTTGCATAATCTGCCTCCTTATTAAGAGCTTCTTGCTCTTCTGACTCCGCTTTCTGGGCCAGCACCACAACAAGAGAAGGAGGGAGGATGGGTCCAACCGTCCAGACAGGCTCTAACACCCCCTCATCCATAATCTTCTCCCAGCCCATATCCTGATCATAGGGTTTGGGCCTCTCAAATATTGGCTGGTCTGCTCTTTTGTAGCAGGCAACTCTGAAGTTGACTCGCTGTACATGTGGGATGAGACAGACCTTAGGAGGAGGCAGGCGTTCAAGGTCTACTTTGGATCTGGATATGCCCATCAACCTCCAAGAACTCATGCATTACCCCCTATCGCCTCATGCACTTGGCTCTCCCGATGGCTTTTTTGCCAAGACAAACAATGATGATCCTCCTCTACCAGCATGACCAACCTCTCCATATACTGATGATCCTCCTCTACCATGTCAGCATGACCAACCTCTATATACTGATGATCCTCCTCTACCATGTCGGCATGACCAACCTCTATATACTGATTATCATCCTCTACCAGCATGACCAACCTCTCATACTGATGATCCTCCTCTACCATGTCAGCATGACCAACCTCTCATATACTGATGATCCTCCTCTACCATGTCAGCATGACCAACCTCTCATATACTGATGATCCTCCTCTACCAGCATGACCAACCTTTCATATACTGATGATCTTCCTCTACCATGTCACCATGACCAACCTCTATATATACTGGTGATCCTCCTCTACCAGCATGACCAATCTCTCCATATACTGATGATCCTCCTCTACCATGTCAGCATGACCAACCTCTATATACTGATGATCCTCATCTACCATGTCGGCATGACCAACCTCTCCAGATACCTTGATGATCCTCCTATCAGTATGACCAACCTCTATAATACTGATGATCCTCCTCTACCATGTCAGCATGACCAACCTCTATATACGGATGATCCTCATCTACCATGTCAGCATGACCAACCTCTCCAGATACCTGGACCACGGCACTGGCACCTTGACCATGGCACTGGCACTGCAAGCTAATACATGTGTCCGAACTGGCTGAGTCTCTGGGCTCAGAGTACTGCAGCACTCTGCTGAGATACTATGACTTTTCTGGGGATTACTGTGCCAGCGCTTTCAAAGCAAAGAGACAGGTGAATCCGTTGAATAAGCTGCAGAAGAACCCTAGATTCCAGAAGGCTTTTTTATTTTTATTTTTTTTTCTCTCCCCGTCCCAATTAGTCGTTGTGCCAGGGGAAGTAATAAATTCTACCCAAGTTTCAAGTTTCTTTAATATTTGTCATACAGAAGTACAGAATACTTTTATACAAAATGCTTCTTACTGTTACGCTCCAGACACTTTCGGCAGTAGTTCTTTAACAGGCTTTATCTCACGGAGATAAAACTGGGAACGAGGTTATCCAGTCCATGATATCCAGTGCATATGAAAACATATACCGGTAGTTTGAACCTTAACACTTTGGTTGCCACTTGTTAACATGGTAAAACGTGGTTGGATGCCACCACCCACTTCAAGGATAGCGTTGTGAACGCATAATCTCTGTCTTAAATTATGGTTGTGTCTAATCTGCCCGTCGTTTATCAATGACTTGTTTGCAGTCAACATTGTCGAAACGGATTGTTTTTTTAATTGGTTAATTTCCGTTTTATAGCATTTTGAAAAGCCCTAGTTTTTCAGGAAAATATATAGATTCAGTGATAAACGCCGTTTACTGGAATATTCTGGCATACACAAAAAACATTGTAATTTTTCGGCCTATTTATGAATAGTTTTCAAATAAACGCTAGATTATCGATAGTATATGTGTACTTATGCACGCTATATAAGCGATCTGAAAAATATATTCTCATTTCCTGATCACCGCGCACACACACACACACACACATGGGGCACACGCTGATATATAGGTCAAAACAGATCCGATTACCCCAAGACTGGTAAAATAAATTGCTTACCTCAGATCAGATGTTCTCCAAAAAGATTATTCCAATAACGGATCGCTATTTCAAATATCGATCGCGTTTATTGATTCAGCGTTGGGTACTGTAAATATGTATTCTACGCGTTTTCCGGCTCGGCGATCACTTGGGTCTCTTCAGATGCCTCGCCGGAGAAGTAACATGATGAGGCTGGACCCCCCCCCCCCCCCCCCCCCCCCTTATCAGTCTAAACCAATGGGGTGCAGTTACACAGGGAGAGACGATAGGGGGGGGTATTTTCCCAATGGAGCTCAGAGAGTCTGCAACACTAGCATGAGGCTCGATTGATGAAATATGAATTCAAATCGCTAATAAAAAATAAAATACGACAAACGCTATATAGCGTTGCTGGCATTCAACTGGCGGCAAGAACTAACGACAACGCGTCCGTGGCACTCAAAGTGTTAACAATAAATAAATCACTGATCAAAATCGCATTGAATCTCTATAGAATTGCTTATGCAAAACTATAATATTTGGTGGCTGGGTGGCACAGCGGTCTAAGAGCTCGTCGCCAACATGTGAGACACCGGTATTGAATCTGGCTGTCAGCGTTGCCTCTGGCTTGGGCCGGCCATCATACTGACTCAATTAGTCAGCGGGAGGGGAGTCTATGGGTGGTAATCTGGTCGTTGTAAACAGCGACTCCTACAGGTCGGTCAGGGCGCCTGCACAGCAAGGACGGGAGATGTCGAGGGTAGTGTGAGCCTCCCACACGTTACACCTCGCCAATGAGAGTCCGCGCTGGCATGTGAAAAGAAGTGGCTGGCTGACTCCGCATGTATCGGAGGGGACATGCGATAGATTCTTCAACCCTCCCTACGACCGACCAGTGGGGGGGGGGGGGCACATTCGAGCAACGATCAAGACGGGAGGGGGGAATTGGCACGACTAAATTGGGATGGGAGAAAAACAAAAAAAAGGAGAAAGTTGAAGAAAAAAAAAGCAAAACTTAATATTTACGGCATAACAGCATGGAGACTATCTTTATTACAATATTATTTCCAATATGAACCTAAATCGATCTCGTCCAATGCACTACATTTTAGTAATGTATATATATATATAATTTTTTTTTGTGCTTTTTCTGTCCTGAAATTTTATCAAGATGTGTTTGAATCTTAAAAATAACAATTGTACTGAATTCCTTGGGTCAAACTTGTTTGGAAAAATGTTATGCTGTTTTCTTTTTCTTATTTTTCAGGTTTTGGTTCAGGACAGGTGTAATAAAGGGTGAAAAAGAAACCCCATGGGACATTATTCCAACCTGTTACCTGGCAGAATCTTAAAATAGACACTTCAAGGATTAAGAAAAAACAGGTTGTGGTAAAAAAAATCCACCCTATGCAGGTGGACCTATGTTTCCTAAACATAGTCTTAGTTGTAACACTCAAGCTTGATACTATTGACGAACAATGCCACTGACCCTTAGCTGCCAGAGAAGTACCTCTCTTGCTGACTTGTTCACAATTTGTAAGTTGCTTTGGATAAAAGCGTCAGCTAAATGACTAATTCGAATTTGTAGATATCTTGAGGGTGGACACAGTCCATCCATTAATTTGTTTATGGATTATAAATGATTCTCTCCAGACTCACTACTACTTTGTTGTCCTTTTGATGTCCTCCAGCCCATTGCGGTGATCCTGTGTCCTGGCTGGGAGAAGATCCAGACCGTGTATGACCTGCTGGAAGAGAACAAGGCCAACCAGGCCCTACACCCCATGACTGTACTGGTGGGCGTGGCTAAAGATGAGGCCAAGGCCGTCAACATCCCCAACAACTGTAAGTGTTTCAATACTACAAAGTTGGATGCATTCCAAAGATTTAAAACAAGTGCTGCTTCCTGATCAATGCCATCTTTAACTCATTGACCGCCGGGGATTAGACGGGTCCTGTTGTAGCTATGCCGCGCTTTAAAGATAGGAGTGCGTCACCTTGTTTGTAGAGCTATACTGTATATTCTATATTATAGCTATGGGGACAATACTATGGTAATTTGACAGTAACTTTCTTCCGTCCAAGATGCAAAAAAGAGATAATTTCTCCATGCATACGTTCGCGCGTTATCCCATGGTGAATATAAGTATAATTTCAGAGTGGTCTGGGGTAATTCCCGAAAGGCTGAGTTCTAGCCTTAAGGCCCTCCCATAGTCGAGCAGACTGTACACTGAGCAGACTCCGCGGAGGTCCGTGCGGACTCTTTGAGCTTTGATCTCAGCGGACAGCAGACCCACAGCAGAGTCCAAGTGCGAAGCTCCTATTTTCTGACGTGCGGACGTCCGCGCCGCTGACTTGGTGTCACACAAAACGCTGCGTTTTTGGTTGACATCGAACTGCATTTAATGTGACGCCGATCTGCATTTTACTCTGACCACTCTCTCAAGAGAGATGTTTGAATGGCTTTTCTAAATGAAGTGTGTAAAATTGCCAGTTTTATTTCGAAATATTGGAAACGGAGATAACATAGAATGAATGTTATCTCCGTGTCCAATATTTTGAAATAAAACTGGTGCTTTTATTTCATGCAATGATGCGTGTTTGTCATTTCAGCACCACGCGCTGTCCACCTCAAGCCTATACGGTACATTGCATCTCGCTGCCTATATACCTGTTATTCAAGTGCGTAAAACTGCCCGTTTTATTATCTAAATATTGGAAACGGAGATAACATACTCTTTATTTTGACATCGGATGATGACGACATGACAGAAGTTGAACAGCGTGGGGACAATTGTGTAAACTGGCACGTGACATGTAGGAAATTGGTCCGCGGAGGTACGCTCGACTATGAAAGCTCAAAGTCCAGTGGACCTCCGCTGAGTCCAGTCCGCGTACAGTCCGCTCGACTATGGGAGGGCCTTTATACGTGAATTCTACTATAAACGTTGGCGTTTCTTGCCTGGACACGCTACTATTCCCAAATCAAATGTATATAATGGGTATTATGTTTCATCATGAATGCATGAAAGGGGGGGGGGGGGGTAGTTTCTGATTATCTAATTGCCAGTAACTGCATTCATATTGAACACAAAAACGCTGATCAGCTGGATCGGTACATTGCACTATCAAGCTAGAATTGACGCCAGATAGTCCTTACCTGTGATCGGGAGTATTCCAAAAAGAATATTGTAATTGTTTGATCGCCATCTGGTCCATCTGATGTCCATCTGGTCCACGACATAACCCACCACAACATATGGACCTGGAGCATTTGACGCACTTCAATGCAATCGGGAGAACCGCTCGACTAGCCCGACCCAGAAAACTGCGCCCGGAGGCGTGTAGTCTTTTACCAACAAACTTGCATTTTTCCGCCATCTGATTGGCCACTGACGTTTCTGGTCATGTGACATCTGCGCCAATCGTGTGACGCCTGTTTCTATCACTGGTTAAGCTTAGGCACTCTTTCGAAGTTTGTTAAGGTTAGAGTTTGTCTTAGAGCAGGGCGATAGAACACCAGCCCTGATTCCAAACTAACCTTAACCAACTTCGAAAGAGTCGCCTAAGCTTAACCAGTGATAGAACTAGGCGTTAGGTAGTTTGCAGGCTGTTGGAGGCAGAAATAGGCGCAGAAACAGGCGTCATGCGATTGGCGCAGATGTCACATGACCAGAAACGTCAGTGGCCAATCAGATTGCGGAAAAATGCAAGTTTGTTGGTAAAAAACTAGACGCCGCCCGGAGACATTTGAGTATAACGCAGGGTCTGGAACAGGGTTTACTGCACTCTCGTTACTGCCACCTGGGAGGATCTGGCCGGTACTGCACCCTCTGGGTCGCAGTATGCCTTCTAACGGCAACATAGGGGTCCCTGACTGTTGTGAAGGGCCAGATTAAACCGAATATATATATTTATTTATATATATATATTTAATTGTATTTGTATATTCTCTAATATTCCCTGATATCCCTTGTATATTCCTTGTACAATATGCATTGAATATCCATTCTAGCCTACTGAACATCCCATAATAGTCTCCATTCTACTATTGGTCGAGACCTTGGTGCCAAGCTGCCATACCCCTCAGACCCAGTTCAACCGTACCGCTCCACATGTACGAACAAGTCCTAGTTCCGCTTCGGAATCTGACTACCGCACCACTAATGGGACTATTTGTTCATAGTGCGTATATATACTGCGCTACTAAAGTAGGACTTCCTTTTCAGTCCAGTTTCTTACCCTCCAATAGAGTCACAGACGTAAAGCCTCCCCGCGACGCCACGTGTGGGAGTAAGGCCAAGTTCGCCTACCATCGGTATTGAGACATCGTGTATATTAATATTTGAATAGTCATATTTGGCACTATATCGTCGAGTTGGACGTAGTCTATTAAGCTAATAATAGTCTGTTAATATATAGTGCTTCGTGCGGTGAGAATACTACCGTAGTCAGTACCCCATCGTTTCGGGCAGAGAACTGGCTGCTTATCCAGGGTGGTTGACCCCACGTGAAGCTGCACCCGAGGAGCCCCAGAGCCGACGAGCGAGTGGACCTGTATACCGGATTATTCTACCGACGACAGCCCGCCTTCCCAGGCACGGATTATGCTTTGTATACTTTGATTATTCCATGGATAAAGACCCCCGACACTGCCGTGTGTTGGAACCCCCCCCCCTGGAGAGGACGCAAGGTGAGGAGACGCTCTGCAAGACGAGGTCGCTTCACGTCTCTCCTCCGTGGACCGGAGGAAGCCGGCCCACAAAGAGTCCACCTGCTTTCATCTGTGGTCCAAGGATCGCCGGCGCATTGAACGGCACTACAGTGGGTTCACCTGGGATACCCTTGGCCGGATGAGGCAGCCGGATTCTACCCCCCCCCCCCTTCCTACTCCTGTCGGCTTACAAGCGACCGGATTAACCCCCTCTAGTGTATCCAGTATATAATCATTAAAGTATCATTGCTGTTATTCCTTAAACTATTCCAGGTCGTATATGTACCACCTGCGCCTTCAGAGATTGGACATTCTCTATTGATATACCGACGAATACTCTTGCCATAAAAGTGCATACTAATTCCATTCATAAATGTGATTGATTTGATTAAGTGCTTGCTCTACACACCATCGCTGTGTAGAAATAAAGACCTATTTCTAATTCGTACATTTGTGTTGGATCCGTTTCATCTACGTGACAGTGTTCATCATAATATATTTATGCCGTGTACTGGGTGGCCGAATATTAAGTACAAAGGTAGTGGTAGTAAGTATCATATCTAGTAATACAGTCAGGGAATTGTACCCCTCAGTTACAATTGGTCCTTCGAGCCGGATGGTAATTAGTGTAATATTAATATAGTGTTATTAATATTGAAATGGCCTATGATGAACACTCCACGAAACGATCCTCCTAACCAACGCCCGCAGCGCGAACGACGGCTCCCTCAGTACTTAGAGGCTTACGCTGTCAGTCAACAACCTAGTCTTCTACTAACAGTAAACGCGGTAAAACTAGAAAGTAAAAGTATGTCTAACCCCAACGCCCAGACTACCCCGACCATAGAGGCCCCTACGGGCTCTAATGTAACTGACCAAGTTCACGGTGGGGACCAGTGGGAACCAGACATGACTTCACACCCCGCCAGTACTGAAGAAGTAGTCCCCGATGAGTACCGGGAGGAATACAACGCTACCGAGAGAGAACTCGGCACGGAAGAAGACGGGGAGAGCACCGTGGAGATAGAGCTCCAAGGCTCCGCAAGGAGTACCCCGAGGGAAGGCTCCCCTATACAACCGCCTTCTCCCAGCGAGGCAGAGAGGACCCTACAGCAGGCCTTCCTCATCAGCCTGAACGCCGCTGCTGAACGCGACCGACTGCAGATCCAGCAGCGGAGCGAAGAAGAGCATATACGTCTAGAACTAAGACGCATTCAGAGAGAAGAGAATGTGGCCCGAGACCGAGCAGACAGCCAGCGAGCAGCTGCTGGTGCTCTACGGGACGCAGAGCGCGACAGACAGCAAGCGCAACTAATAGAACAGCTGATCAGACGGACAACACCCTCTCCCTCCGCCAGAGGCTCCAGGAACTCGTCTAGACACACCTCCAGGGCGGCATCCCCTAGCCGAGTAAACAACCCTGAACTTGACCAACAGACAAGGTCTATACCCCCCACAGACCACCTCCCCCCACCGGTCCAAGCGAGACCTAGCAACCGGGAAGGAGCAGCATATCCTGTGGAGAGGCTAAACCAGAGACTACAAGCACTGGATGACCTAACTGAAGACGAAGAGGAAGAGGAGGAGAACCACGCCCGACGACAGCACAGTACTCTACCGGACCAGGAGGTCCGGTACAGCCCAGGCTATACTCCCGCGGAGCTGCGCTACAGACCCCCGACTCTATACACGGGTGAGCACGACGCACGACCCGCACCGAGGAACAGCACCTGGACAAGCGGGCCATGGTACACCGCCAGTACCAGCCCATACCAAGGAGCGGGAGGAGACTCGCCTAGGAGGCCTCTCCCCCAACGCTCGCCGATGTATCCACAGTCAGCGTCATACATTGGCACGCCTATGGTACCCGACTTCACCCAAGAGAACCGGGCCCAGTATACAGAACTCCGCATGTGTCTGGAGACCATGTTGGTGGATGTATTGGATGAACGCCATAAATACGCCATCCTACTGAAGCACTTAAAGGTACCCCGCGCACATAATATAGCGCTCGCCTACGCGACTTCCACCACCCCATACACAGCAGCGCTGGTAGCATTGGACCAGAGGTATGGGCGCATATGGGATTACGTGATCCAGGAGATCCGACACATCGACCGCTTACCCCCAGCAATAGACAATCGAGCACTGGACGACCTGTCCATCAGAGTGCAGTCCCTGGTAGGGATGTTGGGAGCGCAGAGAGAGAAGGGGAGGCATGAACTTTACGCCAACTCAAATGTGGAAAGGATCTTGGAGAAGCTGCCGCCCGCTCGACAGGAGCGTTTTAGGCGACAGAGGGACCACCGAGACCCGAATGGCCCCGAACCGAACCTCCTCGATCTAGCAGACTTCCTGGCGAGAGAAGTCAGCAGCCTACGGCTAGATACATTCGGACGGAGCACCCCTGGCTCCAGAGAAGGAACCAGACGACTAAATGATGGAAGAAGATCGGTGACTGTGATGCACCAATCGGAGTCAGTACCGAGCAGCAGGAGCCACAGTACCCCCTCCAGAACGGAGAAGTGGAAGATAGTGTGCCCCTACTGTGAGAAAGAACACTGGCTAGCGCAATGTGACTCCTTCCCCAAGCTGAACGCGGAGGAAGCAAGTCAATGGATAAAGTCCAACAAGCGCTGTTTTCGCTGTGCGCGCTCACACATGGCAGCCGAATGCCGCTTAAAGAAAAGGTGCACCAAGTGCGATGGAGCCCATCTGGACATACTTCACGACAGTAACAGACGGCGCCCTTCACCCGCACCATCCAGCCGCAAAGCGAGCGTCATGTACATCGATCCCGCCAGCAGCAGTGGAGCCCGAGTACTCCTAAAAGTAGTGCGTGTGACACTAAGCTACCAGAATAAAGTCCTGGACACTTACGCCGTCCTCGATGACGGGTCAGAAAAGACCCTTCTGCTCGCCTCCGCTGCGGCCCAGCTAGGGCTGCGGGGAAGCGAAACCCAAATGACAATTCGGACAATAAGACGAGATTTGAAGACGATAAAGGGCGAGAATGTCTCATTCTCTATCGCAGCAAGCGGCCAGCCTGAGCGACGGTACCAGATTACAGACGCTTTCACCAGCCAAGAAATAGGACTGTCGCGGTACACATACCCCGTCGCCAAGCTGATGGAGAAATATGCACATCTGCGCAAGTTACCGATCCCGCTCATAGACAATGCTATGCCGACCCTGTTGATAGGCTCCGACCATGCAGACCTCATTGTCCCGATAGACCGGGTTCATACCGGACCCCGAGGCTGTCCTGCAGCAGTCGAGACCCGTTTGGGATGGACTCTCCAAGGCCCGCTCGCCAAATCTCTCAACCGAAGTACAGCCACTAGATGTCTCCACTCCCGAGTCACAGAGGGAGAAACCGCACTCCTGCAACACGTAGAGCGGCTATGGACCTTGGAACAAATGCCCTTTAAGAACGGAAAGAAAGACATTCGCTCTAAAGATGACATTTACGCCATTCACCTCCTCGAGACAGGGACCAAGAGAGTCCCGGTCAACGGCGTGTTGAGATACGCCACGCCACTCCTGCGGCGAGAAGGAATGCCTACTTTCCACGCCAAGACAGACGCCACAGAACGGTACCTGCTGAACACGGAGCGGCGCTTAGCCAAGAACCCCGCCCAAGAGGGTGTATACCGCGCTGAGATTGAGAAGCTCATCACAGCGGGACACGTCACAAAGATGGACATTAAAGAGGCTGACCAGACCACTGAATCGTGGTACGTGCCTCACCACAAGGTCCATCACAACGGTAAAGACCGCATAGTATTTAACTGCAGCTACCAGATCGGATCCCAAAATCTGAATAAAGAGTTACTGCCCGGTCCCACACTCAGCCCCTCCCTACTCGGCGTTCTACTCCGCTTCCGCCAGGAAAAGGTGGCCATCAGCGGGGACATTAAAGGAATGTTCCTGCAGGTGAGATTAGTAGAGGCGGACAAGCCCCTGTTACGGTTCCTATGGAGAGAGAAGCCAGGAGATGAGCACCCAGCCATCTACCAATGGGAAGTCCTCCCCTTCGGAACGACGTGCAGCCCCTGCTGTGCTACATTTGCACTACAGAAACATGTAGCAGAGGACCCAGCAGCGGACGAAGAGGTCCGACACAGCGTAAAGAACAGCTTCTACGTAGACAACTGTCTACAAAGCCTTTCAACCCAAGAAGAAGCCGAGGCTCTCCTGATTAAACTCCGCGCCTCATTGATCAAAGGCGGCTTTGATCTCAGGCAGTGGGCCAGCAGCGATCCGCAAGTACTGCGCAGCCTCTCCTCCGAGGACAAGGCAGCCAGCAGCGAGACCTGGATGGCTACAATCCCGGGAGAAGCCCAGGAGATGACCCTGGGATTGGTGTGGCGATTCAAAACGGATTCGCTTCACTACAGACACAAGCCCCTGACTACGGAGCAGGGAAGGCCGGCGGCGGCGCCGACCACCAGACGGAGTGTGTACACAACACTCGCCCGACAATATGACCCGCTAGGATGTATTCTACCGTACACCACCAGGGCAAAAATGATTGTACGAGCATTGTGGGACAAGGACCAGGGCTGGGACGACCCCATTCCCGCACACCTTGCATCCACCTGGAGAGAGTGGGAGATGGAGCTCCACTCACTCCCAGGCGTTAATATGCGCCGAAGCTACTTCCCACCCACGGAAATGATTGTACGAGCATTGAATCGAATATAAAAATTGAAAAAAAGGAAAAACTATCAAATAACGTGTATATATATACGTTGTTGGCGTTCAAAGGATGGCGCCCAATAACGTATATAAACATTGGTGGGGAATGAGTTATGGCCGCTCCAAAGCCATAGGAAACACAGAGGAAGCCTGGGGTTTCCTTGCTTGGCTCCTACAGCGGAGGATATGTAGGTGTGTCCCATGCATTAAAGCGTTCCATCGCCTAATCTATGTTTTAAATTATGGCATTGTGTCTAATCTGCCCATCGCATTATCAAAGACTATTTTCCAGTCAGTGCTGTCAAGGCAGATTGTTTTTTTATCGCGTCGTTTCCGTTTCAGAGCAGTTAGAAAAGCCCCCGTTTTGATATAAAAAACAGCTCATTCGGGGGCTCCAGTAGCTCACCGCGTATCTCGGCGCTATTTCTGCGTCGGGAGGAGCCGTGCTGCGTCACGGTTCTGGTTGACTCCGAGTTCGATTCCCGGACCCGCCGTCATTTGCAGAATGTCTTCCCCTGTTCTCCCTCCCGTTTCACTCTACAACTGTCGGTCATGCTTGACCAGAAAAGCGATAAACGCTAAAAAATAAAGTAAAAAAAAAAAAAAAAAAAATCATTCTGGAGCATTCTATGAAAATCGTCTTTTAGTGGAATATTCTACAACGTTGATATTCGTCTGCCTTTTTATGAATCGTTTTCAAATAAACGCTAGATGATCAATATTATACATGCACGCAAGCACATTACGGCCGCGCACGGATAATCGCTCAGTTGATTTCCTCACAGACTTTTACAGTGAAACCGAAAGAAGACATTTCACAAAACAGCTTATAACTTCATCAAACTTACTCTGATTATCCTAACACTGATAACATAGAGTCCTTACAACTAGTATATTCCAATTCCTGATCACCATTCGAAAAAATCGATACGTGTATGGATCCAACGCGATACTGTAGATCTCCATGATCAGCGGGGATCTGAGGTTCCAGAATGAACTGTGGTAACCCCGGCTGGATCAGTGAACTGGAAAATGTGGAGTACCGGATTTTTTCCCCCATTATTGAGTCCATTCCAAAATCACTTATGTCATCTGGGAGACGACAGGGGGCGCTTTTTTCCACAGTGATCGCCGGCGCCGCTCGGGTAGGCTCGGGTGATGCAATAATTTTTCAGATCGCTAAAAAAAATTAAAAAATCCGAGAAATCTCGTGAGTGGCTAGCAACCACCTATAAAAAAAACAAGAAATCTCGTGAGTGGCACTCAAAGTGTTAAAATATATCGCGATATTTATCGTTATCGTTATATCGCCCAGCCCTAACCTGTAGTATGTCATGTATGTCCCTATGCCATAAATGTTGTGTATGTCATAAATGTCACTATGAATTGAAAATGGGGGACCCTGATGTAAACAAGACAAACGTCTTTCTCTGGTCTGCATCCCCTTAACAATTGTGTGTATTGAGCCGTACTGTATTGTACCCATTCTGCAATCTGTTAAATATTGATTGATTGTTATAACAGATTGCAGAATGGGTACAATACAGTACAGCTCAATACACACAATTGTTGAGGGGTTGCAGACCAGAGAAAGACTTTCCTCTTGTTTACATCAGGGTCCCCCATTTTCAATTCATCATAACATATGACATACATGACATACAGATAGATAATACTGCTACATCTATACATTTATGACATACCAGATTTACAAATACAGTATTGTTTGTGATACAATAAGAGTCTAAAAAAGAGAGTATATACATTTGATGAAGAAACTGTACATTGGAGGAGGTTGGGTAGGTTGGGTGGAGGGGGGGGGGGACTGCACATTGGAGGTGGTTGGGGGGGGGGGAGGGTTGGGTAGGCGGGGTGGGGGGGTAACTGTACATAGGAGATAGCAAGCGTGCTATCCCCCCACAAGCTGCCGCGCCGCACACCGAGAGGGAGAGAAAAAAAGAAAGGAAGAGAGAGGGAGGGAGGGAGAGAGGGGGCCTTATCAATAACGGCCTGCTCTCTCTCTCTCTCTCTCTCTCTCTCTCTCTCTCTCTCTCTCTCTCTCTCTCTCTCTCTCTCTCTCTCTCTCTCTCTCTCTCTCTCTCTCTCTAACTCTCTCTCTCTAACTCTCTCTCTCTCTAACTCTCTCTCACTCTCTCTAACTCTCTCTAACTCTCACTCTCTCTAACTCTCTCTCTCTGTCTACCAGTCGCAGACTGTGTGGACTGACTGTCACTCAAAGTGCTTATGGGCGGAGCCAGGCCATAACAGCCTGAAATCTTGAGGCTGAAAAATTATGGTTTTGAGTACTTGATTAGAAATATAAAACAATGCATTTAAAAAAAACTTACAGATGTCTTCAATAGACTCACAGGAATTGTGTAAAGTTGCCCAAATAGTGCTAGGAATAGCAACGCATGTCCCCTTTAAATCTTGTAAAGCAGTCTGTTTTCTAGAACACTCAAGGAGAAAAATTGCCTCTCAGATGTTCACACTTCAGGCAGTTTGGGCTGGGCGTGGAGAACGACAGGTTATGTACCGTAATTCCTCTAATAGTAACCGGGTCTCAAATACAAGCCGGGTCTCTATTAATGGCCGGGTGCGCTCTTGAGCTAAGCAATTATAAGCCGGCCTCCTAATACAAGCCGGGTTACTAATATACTGAGCTGCATACTGAGCTAGTTACTTGATTTCACTTTGAAAACGTTGAAATGACCAGTGACCACCTGTAATTGCACTGTTTACTATTTCATACAGTACTTGGTTTCAATAAATGAACCCAGCACATTTTACTGGGTTCAAACTGACACAAAATGTTGATTTATTCATTATGATCCGTTTGAAAATTTGAAATATAGGCCTCCCTCTTATACAGGCCTCCTCCTAATACAAGCCTGGTACCCGCTACAGTTGAAACAAATACAAGCCGGGGTTACTATTAGAGGAATTACGGTATATAACCTAGTTATATGAGTACTGGCTAAGCATCCCGCTCTTAAGCCATACCGAGATATACTTCGAGATGTACCTACTGTACACCATCAACGAAAAACAAATACACCCACCACCTGCCGGGCCCCGCCCCTATAGAGGCGTACTCTATAAAATACTAGGCATGGTCACCAAACACTCTTCCTCGCAAAAAACCCGTTTCCAGGAAAAGATTCCCCAAGGGAACTCGGGGCCGCTTAAGAGCGGGACGCTTAGCCAGTACTCATATAACTATATATATCGTTATATAGCGTACTTGGCCATCGTGTCCCGTTCTTAAGCCATACCGAGATATGGGGAAGAGCGGACGCGAGGCCCGACGGATGCACCCCCTGAGGACCCGTAAGCCCACATCAAGGGGTTGGGGAGTCCCGTCACCCCATCCTTTCTAATGAAGGGGGGGCACAGTCAACTCCACCCGAGGGCGATCAAGAGGGAACTAGAACCCCTTGAACACACAGCACAGGCGGAACCACGTGTGACCCAACACACTGTGACCCTACCAAAGGACGGGAAGCAGGAGAGTCCACAGACCCCAGAACCGCCTGGGAGACAGAACCCCCGGTCATGTCCATGAGGTAAAACCTTACAAAGGGGCCCGGGGAGGACCATGAAGCTGCAGCATAGATGTCCTCCACCGAGGCCCCACCCAGCAGAGCGGCAGAGGCTGCCACCCCACGAGTGGAGTGCGCCCTGACGCCCCCAGGGGGATCCAGCCCGGCCAACGTGTAGCAGAGGGCAATGCCCTCGCACAACCAATGGGACAGGCGCTGTTTCGATAGTGCCTTACCGGCACGAGAACCACCGTGACAGACCAAAAGCTGATCGGTAGCCCTGAGGCCCTGAGTACGGCTGAGGTAAATCCCCAAGCACGGACCGGACATGACAGGTGAAGGCCAGCCTCCAACTCACTAGCGTGAGGAGGTGGATGAAACGCCTGAACCACAATATCCCTGGAGCGGAAGGAACTCCAGATATTTTTAGGCACGAAGGCAGGATTAGGCCTCAGAGTGGCACCGCAATCGGAACGAAAGACAGGCACTCTGGTCGTACCGAGAGAGCACAAAGCACACCCACGCGTTCAGCGGAGGTGACGGCCAGCAAGAACGCAGTCTTGAACGACAGCTGTTCCAACGGCGCTTGCTCAAGAGGCTCAAACGGGGCCAAGGACAACCGACCGAGGACCAATTGAAGATCCCAACTCGGAGCCAAAGAGCGTTTTACCGGCTTAACGCGTCGGGCGCCAAGCAGGAAACGCTTCACAAGAGGGTGGCTGAACAAAACATCACCCTCAAATCCCTCATGATAAGAGGATATAGCTGCTGCATATACCCTCACCGTCGAAGCCGACAGTCTATCAAGGAGAGACTGGAGGTAACAAGGACAGTATCCAGGGGGCAGGACACCGGTCCCTGCCCCCCGCCTTACACCACTCTTGGAACATACGCCATCTGCCCGCGTAAGCGCGACAGTGGCGTACCCGTCCCAACAACTGACCTAACAGATGTATGGGGAAAGAATCCCAGGCGGCACGGCATCTGTCCCAGACCTGCCTGGCTATGTCCGGACGTAATCCCCACCCGTCAGGATGAGGACCGCCCCGCGACAGTACACCTGTACCCACATTCACCCTGCCGGGGATGTGGGGAGCCCTCAGGCCGCGCAGATGGAGGACGCCCATAGCCAGCCGCCCGGTGCAGACGGGGGCAGCGTACTCCTCCCTGTCTGTCGATATACGACACTGACGTCGTATTGTCCGTCCTGATCAACACCGTTTGAGGACCAGAAGGACCGCTTTCAATACCAACACATTGAACGTAGCGCAGACCGGGCAGCATGGTTTGCCAGCTGCCCCCTACTGCGTTGGCCCGACGCGTCTCCAGCGAGGGAGGCGTCGGTGAAAAACGTGACATGAGACAGCGCCGTAACCGTCCTAGGACGGAACCTCCCGAGCGTGTCGACAACACGCTCTGAGAGGGATGCCCATAGCACTCCAACCGTTGACTGGGAAGAATCTACTTCCAGTCTACAGCAAACCCCAGGCTGGTAGGGCCCTGCCTGGTACGAGACCCGACGATCCACCTTGACCGCGAAGGACCAGAACGTCGTCAGGGCAGAATACACTTCGTAACCCCTGACGACGCAGAGGCCCCAGTGCGGCCTCCACGCACTTGGTGAAGATGCGGGGAGCCAGAGAAAACCGAACGGCAGCCTCTGGTACTCATACGCTAACCCTGCAAAGGAAGCGTAGGTAAGCCCTAGGATGGAAGATCGGAGATGCGAATACGCATCCTACAGGTCTATGGAGGAGAACCAGACCCCCACCTGACAGTGTTCAACAGGTAGGAGGCGATCCAAAAAATGCTGAACCTTCCCATGGGACAGGTCCAGCATGGGTCTGACACTAGGGCTGCAACGATTAGTCGACATAATCGACGATGTCGATTATAAAAAATCGTCGGCGAGAAATTGTTGCATCGATTAGTCATTAAAAAATAAAAAATAAAAAATTATTTAATTTTTTTTTTTTTTTTTTTGTGCACTACCTATCTTTGTGAGAGTGGCTTCTCAGGGTTCCAGACAACATCATAACATGATGATCCCAGCAAATTTTGGACATTGAAAACATTGTTCCCCTGCAGGAGATGATGATCAGACTAGACACACAATACATTACACACGCACTCCTCTCACTCACACACAGCGATCAGAGTAAGACACACACATACACACTCCTCTCACTCACACACAGCGATCAGAGTAAGACACACACACATACACACTCCTCTCACTCACACACAGCGATCAGAGTAAGACACACACACATTCACACTCCTCTCTCTCACACACAGCAATCAGAGTAAGACACACACACATTCACACTCCTCTCACTCACACACAGCGATCAGAGTAAGACACACACACATACACAAATTACACAGTACACACCTCTCACTCACAGCGATCAGAGTAAGACACACACAAATTACACAGTACACACACTCCTCTCACTCACACAGCGATCAGAGTAAGACACACACACATACACACATACACACACGGACTCCTCTCACACACAGCAAACAAAAGACCTAGAAGTCTGTCTGATCTGACTCATCCCCCTCTCCCCTTACAGCTGTTCCACGTCACCCTCCTGGTCCTGGACCAAGTTACAGCCCCATCAGCCGCGGTGCTGGGGGCAGATGCTGCTAGTTATTTTTCTTTTTTATTATAATTTTTTTAGTTATTTAAAGTACACTTCCACTTTAATTTGTATTATTTAATTTATTTATCTTGTTATGAGTGATTGCTGTATTGTTCTTCAAATACATTTTCATTTAAAGTGGCTTAAGATCCAAATTCAAATGTTTCATGAGTCATTATTTTAATTTGCTATGGGATCATCATGTTATGATGTTGTTGTTTGGTCCTGACAAGAGTCTCAAAGTCTGGGGTGATGGTAGACAAGCAACTCTGAGGTCATGCTCAATGTCCAATCTGTTCCTCTGCTCTGTCTTCAGCTGGACCAGAGCTGAGAAGCCACTTTCACAAAGATAGGTACCGTAGTTTAAAAAAAATGATATCCTTTTTTTGTTTTGTTTTTGTTTACATAATTGGTTTTCGATTAGTCGACTAATCGAAAAAATTATCTACAGATTAGTCGACTACCAAATTAGTCATTAGTTGCAGCCCTATCTGACACCCCCCCTCCCGATTTCTCAGGCACCAGAGAACACCGGGAGGAGAACGCCACGACGATGGCTTGCTTCGTCCACAGAGATTGGATCTCGTTGACCAGAGCTGTCACTGCTGGTGACCCTGACAATAGGGTCTGTACCAAACCCGAAAACGGGTGGGGTTGTGTAAACACAAGTCCCCGCCTCAGCGTTCTCTCCATCCACCTCGACATATGGTACTGCCGTAGTCATATGTAATGACACTCCCAACGCACCTGCCGCCATGTGGCGCAGGTCCGCCAGGAACTGTAGATAGTCGGCCCGGTCCCACCCGCTGTGCGTAGCCAACCCTGGACCCTTGCGAGCAGAGCGTTCCGTGGAGTCGGGTCGGAACCTGACACTACCCACGAGGCAATTGGCTGTCGGCCTTGTGGACACCTGTCGATTCAACGCCCAGGATACCTCTGGCGGGGGAAAACATGGCCGCCTGTCGAGGGCCTCGTCATCGCCGCTGACTAGGCCGTGCTCTCTTCTTCTGGCTGCGCGGTGTGAGGCGGTGTGGGGCCTAGGACAATACCGCCCGCGCTCCAGCAGAAGACCAAAATCCCCTGCGGAGAGGGGAACCCTGAGCGGTTATAGCTTGCGGCTAGGTCAAAGCTAATAACGTCAACAACCTCGCGCGATGTGTCGACGTCGGCTGGCCCTCAAGGCCCCGCCACCAGACACCATTTTTTTGATAGAAAAAACAGCAATTCGAACACAGTTACTAATCGCTGCCAATTCCATACCGTGGCGGTACAGGCTTTAGCAGCCCACCAGCCACTCGCCAGGCCGACCCACCTCATGGCGTCGGCCGGGCGGGGCACTGTTTCAATATGTCAAAAGCAAAGGACTGATGTTAACACGGAGCACCAGTGGTGGTTGCAAACAGCAACCTCCACTGTGGTGTGCACCATGAAGGGGTTAATGAATAAAAGAACTAACACCACAAAAATACTGTAGAATGAGCAAGCCCATGTACACAACGTTAAGGGGAGGTGGACCAGAGAGAACCAGTCCCGCATTCATTCATAATATTCACATCAGCACACCAGCCCCAGACCTTAGCCCATTTACCCATGAAGGTAAACAAGCCCCCCCCCCACGCACTACTCCCCCAATTGACACCGATTGACCGTCAGCATGAATGGTTGAGAGGAGAGAAAACTGTAGCATAGACAGACATTCTCGTAGCAGAGAGACGGAACAAAACAGTAGCCCACTATAGCATAGCGTTCAAAGCTACTATGGACAGAAAACAGTCAGCTGAGCCACAACACGGGCCGCAGCTAAGTCCCATCCTGCAGTAGTATAGCTCTACTGCCACCCGCCGAGCCTCAAGCATGGGCTTCCGGGTGGGAACACCGGTCAAGCCCCGCCGGGGCACAGGATTAACACTACCTGGCTAGGCTACCTAGCCACGGCACACCCTGTTGTCAACCCATTTACCCGTAAAAAAGGGTAAAATAGGACTCAGCAAAACCCCCACATTAGCTACCGACTGACCTTCATTGATGAACCGGGCAAGAGGAGGGAAAAGCAGCAACATCCCACGGCGGAGACATTAGAACAGCGTAGCAGTAGTGTTAGCATTTAGCATTAGCATTTAGCATTAGTTGTTTAGCAGCACGCTTCCAGGATCGCCTGGAACCCGTCCACTGCAGTGAAACGTTCACCAAACCATCCCGCCCCTGGCGCCGACACACAACATGGTTGTGTAACAAAACAAACCAGCATTACTAACACTAGCATCAATGCCTGATGACACAGGGCCTACCTGTGTACAAGCCGGCTCGATAGCCAACCTTGCACGCTGCTCCTTGATCTGCTGCCACCAGACGAGAAAACATCAGAATAGGCCCGACGTGTCGCTGAAACATGCCCCAAAGATTCCAGGGGTAAGCAAACCTCCGGTAAGCATTCAACATTATGCAATTTCTCTAATCTTTTCATAGCACTAGTTACATAGGGCGACTTGCGACCGCTATGATGGAAACGAAATAGAGGAAGAGTGTTTGGTGACCATGCCTAGTATTTTATAGAGTACGCCTCTATAGGGGCAAGGCCCGGCAGGTGGTGGGTGTATTTGTTTTTCGTTGATGGTGTACAGTAGGTACATGAGATGAGGTATATCTCGGTATGGCTTAAGAGCGGGACGCGATGGCCAAGTACGCTATATAACTCCCCTTACCTGAATATAAGTGCTGTCACAGTAATGCTGTCATGACTGTGAAAAGCCTACGACATTATACAGCAGATAACCTACCCCAGTGGTTCTCAAACTTTTTACACCAAGTACCACCATATGACCGGCGTTAAAATACAGTCTATTCAGCTATGCACAGTTCATGCAGGAGGCAAATGTATTCCTGATACGATTATTTATTGTTAACTTTTGTCAGACACAGCCACAATGTACAAAGAGATAGCACTAGAACTACGCTTCCACACAACTCATCCAATGCAAGGGGCATTGAGAACATAATAACTAACATTCTCACATAGCAAGTGAGAAAATTAAGAACAACTGTATTTCAGCAAATGTACTTAATTCTCTCTATCTCTCTCTCTCTCACTCTCTCTCTCTCACACAGCAAGCAATTGTCCGTCATTCTCTCTCTCTCACACACACACACACACACACACACACACACACTTATTTTGTTACAAAAACTTAATTTCCTGCATTCTGGTGCAGGCATTTTTACCCTTTAAATGCCAGTGTTTGTGATGGGCATCACAAATTATTGTAAAAAAGAAGAAAACACATATTCAATACATTTTTGAATGTTTACCCTTTAAATGCCAGTTTGTGTGATGGCATCACAAATTATTGTTAAAAAAACACACAAAAAGTAAAATATTTTCAATATATCAAATGCAAAGTACATTTTTCTGGGGGAGATTATTACAGGCTAGGCATGTGTCAATGATTAGCAGCAACACATATGTGACCAGGTATGGACTTCAGGGTCATGTTGAGGGATCTTCATTTTTTTTTTTTTTTTTTTTTACATATTATGAAAGTACAGATTCATACCTTCAAAATAAGCCATCACTTGAACATTTTGGTGGGATACATTGCAAGCTACTTCCTATGATTCATGGTGATTATCACAAAACGTATTCAGAGATAATAGCCTTCAAGAGACGAGCAGGCTATTCGGTGACAATAGTGAAACAACTACAACACTACCCAGAAGTCATTGTAATCCATGGCCCCCCTCTCTCTAGGGCAATTAACACCTGGCAGCTTTCCAGTCTGAGGCTCTTTGTTATTACAATGAGTCTGGTGACTGCAAACACAACAAAAAGGAAAAGTCATGATAGTTTATTAAAAAATGTGTGTGGTAGTGAAAGGTTAACCTTCTGTAGTGTGGTAGTGAAAGGTTAACCTTCTGTAGTGTGGTAGTGAAAGGGTTAACCTTCTGTAGTGTGGTAATGAAAGGTTAACCTTCTGTAGTGTGGTAGTGAAAGGGTTAACCTTCTGTAGTGTGGTAGTGAAAGGTTAACCTTCTGTAGTGTGGTAGTGAAAGGTTAACCTTCTGTGGTGTTGTAGTGAAAGGGTTAACCTTCAGTAGTGTGGTAGTGAAAGGTTAACCTTCTGTGGTGTTGTAGTGAAAGGGTTAACCTTCAGTAGTGGTAGTGAAAGGGTTAACCTTCTGTAGTGTGGTAGTGAAAGGTTAACCTTCTGTAGTGTGGTAGTGAAAGGGTTAACCTTCTGTAGTGTGGTAGTGAAAGGGTTAACCTTCTGTAGTGTGGTAGTGAAAGGTTAACCTTCTGTAGTGTGGTAGTGAAAGGTTAACCTTCTGTAGTGTGGTAGTGAAAGGTTAACCTTCTGTAGTGTGGTAGTGAAAGGTTAACCTTCTGTAGTGTGGTAGTGAAAGGATTAACAGTAATAGCATGCCACATTACACATTATGAAATCTCGACGAAATACCTCTGAATAAGAATTAAAAAAAAAAATTAAAGATTCAATGACTAATTCGGCCAGAAACGGCTTTGAGGTGAAGCATTACTAAGCGCTTCTGTAGTGTGGCAGTGAAAGGGTTAACGCGCGCCTCATCTCCCTGCCTATACACGGTGCTGCGCACATTCACATTCATAACGTCCAGACAGGAGGGATACACGGTGCTGCGCGCATTCATAACGTCCAGACAGGAGGGATACACGGTGCTGCGCGCATTCATAACGTCCAGACAGGAGGGATACACGGTGCTGCGCGCATTCATAACGTCCAGACAGGAGGGATACACGGTGCTGCGCGCATTCATAAAGTCCAGACAGTAACAGTTAAGCATTTAGATGTATTTAGATGTAAATACATGTAGTGTGGTAGTGAAAGACACAACAACAACAACAACTTACTTTTAACTGTATTAACAGATTCCGTGCTGAATGCCAGCGCAGAAAATAGTTTACATCAGGGCCCCCACAATAATAATAATCTCTCGCTCCGATGAAAAAGCCATTTTTTATCACTCCGTTTCCGTATTAAATTAATTTACTTTTAGCCATTAGGTTGGAAAAAATGCACCCTAACGAAATTCGTTCGCTCATAAAATTCGAACTGTGTTTTAATGGTTTTTAATTAAGTTAAAACACGCGTTTTATAACGGCCGTCAATGCCTCTTTTTTTTTAATCTTTTTTTTAGACACTGCGCTACGTTGCTTATAACTTATAACATTAAGATAGTGTATTAATAGTGTGTTATTCTCTCTCTGAGAAAGGAGAGCTAAACAATGACGTCTGTGTGTTAACACCTATTAAGTACACCTATTAAGCCCCCTGTGGACAGGCCCAAGCCCGCTCGTGTAGTTTTTTATCCTCAATTGAAAGAAAATTTGTGGAACTATTATAGCAATAATTACCTCATTTACAAGTTGTATTTAAGTTTGCAACTAAGGGCAAATAATGGAACAGATTAATGACAATTCAAATATGTAAAAAAAATCAAGATTTCGATTTTTGGGATTTTCTGGACAGCAAGACATTTGTTCATTTCAGAGCACCTCCCCCTTTGCGGATCAAATCGGGTTTGGTCACGGCGAGTCACATATTTTGATGGATTTTTTGTAATGTCAGATTTAACACCAACTCTTTTCAGAAAAGTGGGAGTATTTCATTTTTTATCTGACATTACAAGAAATCTAAAAATAAATGGTTATGATCAGGGCTGAAGTTTAATTAAAGATTTATGACTGTTTAGACTGCATTACTCTCTGTCACAGTGATCTCCTGGTTGTTCCCCACTTAGATTATCTAACTATCGCGCCGCCGCAACCAGAAACACTGGCCTGGCCTGCTTCTAAGTTCAGTGGCCTGACTGCACAATTTTTTCTTTTCTTTTTTTTTTAAGCTTTTTTGGAAATGTTTTCAAGTACCACCAGCAGTACCACCAAGTACCACTAGTGGTACGCGTACCACAGTTTGAGAACCACTGACCTACCCTACATGACCTATACAGTAGATTACTATAATCATAGTGAGATACTGGTGAGAGCACTAACTATAATCACACAGTCCTCATATCCCTCCTAGTTACACATACACACAGTCCTCATATCCTTACACCTTTTCCAAAGCAAAATTCAGGCACTTTTAATGCATTTTCAAGGTGCCTTTTTCAAGCTTTTCCAACATCTAACTATAATCAAATATATAAATTGGTACTAGGGATGTTCGATATTGGCTTTTTTTTTTTCCAATATCCGATATAACGATATTGTTCAACTCTTAATTTCCGATACCGATATATGCGGGGTTTCCCCCCCAAAAAAACGTAATAATTTCAGGTAATTAACCCTTTGATTGCCAAAAACGTAGAGCTACATTTCTGTGTCGTTATTTCTTTTATTCGCTATTAATTTCCATTCATAATTCATCCTGCTATGCTGTAGGACTGTGTTGCACTCTGAGACCGCAACGGTCCGATACCGCCGCCTAACGCCTTGCAGCCGCTATTGCACTCCATTTGAAACTATGGTTTGTTTTCTCGGCCGAGCTACGGCGTGGGGGCGGGTTCTAAACACTCCGGCAAAACAAAAGCTTATAGGGATGGCATTGACAAGGGTCCCCGCCCGCCCGTTCATGTGCAATGCTGGATAACGTTAGACACAGGATCGATGTGGATATTTGGAATGGCGATCAGATAATTGGATTATTCGTGTTACACTATGGGCTACTACAGGAATCAGGACAAGGACGACGTTGAACAGAGACACAACAGGATACCGGGGTAACGGAGACAAAGACACCACAAGGAAGTGAGGGCCGACCACACTTAAATACACAGAAAGGCCAGGCCAAAACACAGAAAGGCAAAATCTAATAAACACCATGGGGAAACACCAAACTAGACACAAAAAGCATAACCATAATACAACAACCAGACAGGAGGACGACATCAAAAAAGGGAAGGAAGAGCCCAAGATAACATAATGAGGACATCATATCAACCATAAATATATAATAGATTGCACTATCTGACGGTGCCCGCCAGAGGGCAGCAGAAGGCCACTGTTCATATTGTTCCACTGTCCCAGACAGAACTCAGTCTGGGATCGTGACACATAGAGCCAATCAGATCACAATCAGCTCCTTGCTACGTCACATTGAGAGTCAAATCAGAATGACCTAATTCACTGGAGGAGATTGTCTCAACTGAATTAGAGCAATCCGCCAATATGGTAATTAGAGACACACAGACCCATTGATACTAACCCCATATTGCTATAAAACAATGCTAAACACTGGCTTTTTTTATAAGCGCTAAAAAAATTATCTCTATTAATCTATGGAGTGAAACATTTTCAACGTTCTGAACTTTCAGCAGTATATTTGCTTGTTCTTTTTTTGCAACGACTCATGTACCATTTTGAAAATCCTCTGACATGAAGATGGAACACATTTTTGTTAATATGATTTATATTACTGGTAGTTCATACAAGACATTATCGTCCTCTAAGCCAATCTGCACTTAAACATAGGCCTGGGTTATTTTTATTTCTGTTAGCGCCGCGGATATAAGAAAGCGGTCTAGCTGAGTCAATGTTGATGGTTTTGTTGAACATTTGTATTTCAGAGGAGAGAAACTGTATTCAAAGAAAGCTATTAAAATAGTCTTTGAATCTAAATATACTTTCTTTGTGTTTATTTTACATTAATTCCATGATTTTACTCAAGTAAATATCTGTTACAAGCTTTGGTCTTAACACTTTCAATGCCAACAACGAGATATCTAGTTTGTTCATGTCGACCGTTCACTGCCAACGAGGAGAGATTTTTTTCTTCTTTTTTTTGCGATTTGAATTCATATTTCATCAATCTAGCCTCACGTTAGTGTTGCAAACTCTCTCTGAGCTCCATTGGGAAAATTCCGCCCCCTATAGTCTCTTCCTGTGGTACTGCACCCCTTTGGAATGGACTGAAAAGCATGCAGGGGAAAAAATCCTGCTTCCTCATTTTACTTCTCAGACAAGTCACCCGAGACGATCGGATTCATTGCCTAGCCCCAGAACAGCGTGGAATACATATTTCCAGTCCCCAGCGTTTGATCAATAAACGCGATCGATATTTGAAATGGCGATCAGGAATTGGAATAATCTTTTTGGAGAACATCTGATCTGAGGTAAGGAATCTATTTTACCAGTCTTAGGATAATCAGAGCTTTTTTCACAGAGATATCAACGTGTGCCCTATGTGTGTGTGTGCGCTGATCAGGAAATTAGATACATTTTTCAGCCCGCTTCTATAGCGTGCATACGTACACATATACTATCGATAATCTAGCGTTTATTTGGCGGCTGAGTGGCGCAGTGGGCAAGGCGCTCGCCACTAATGCAGGAGATGCTGGGTTCGAGCCCAGCTCTCGGTATTGCTACCAGCTTGGCTGGTCGTTCATACTAACGCAATTGGCAGTGTTAGGGGTGGGAAGCTGGTGGGTGGGGATCGGACGTTGTGGACAGCGACTCCTACAGGTCGGTTGGTGCGCCTGCGCAGCAGAATCAGGAAGAGACAGGGGCACATTGCAGCCGGCCAGTGGGAGGCATGGCCTAACAGCGTTCGAGACAGGGGAGGGTACGAAATTGGGATGGGAGAAAAAGTAAAAGAAAAAAAAGCAGAAAAAAAAGAAAAAGATAATCTAGTCTTTGAATACGATTCATAAATAGGCCAAAAAATTACAACGTTTTTTGTGTATTCCAGAATATTCCAGTAAAGGGCGATTATCACGGAATCTTTATATTTTCTTGAAACTTTCAAAAAACGAGTTTCAAAATGGTATAAAACGAAAATTAACCGATTAAAAAACAATGTTGACTGCAAACAAGTCATTGATAAGCGACGGCCAGATTATACACAGCCATAATTTAAGATGTAGTTTATGCGTTGGCAAATATGAGAGCTCTATCATTGAAGTGGACGCCGGCACGCAACAGGGTTCTGGGGCACCGGAGCTCCGGCACGGAAAGTGTTAAGTAGAAAAATGCGATTTTAATCTAGATTAATTACAGAAAATTGAGATTAATTAGTAAAAACATTTTAATATATTGACAGCACTAATATATATAAATGTGTGAATTGGCTATAATAAGCCTGCTATTCTATATTCTTAGTGATGCACCGATGTGAAAATTGTGGCCAATATGATAACCGATATTAATATTGCTGTTCTGGCCGATACCGATATTTACCGATGTCGATATCTCTGTATAGAAAACACTTTATGATAATCAAATAAAGAGCTATTTTCCAAAACGCATTTTTTTTTATAAACTTTTGTAACTTATTTTCAGAAATTACTGATATTTTGAAACTATTTAAGGCCAAAACATGTAAAAAGAAAAAAAATAGATTAAAAAATAAATAAATATATATCGGCGGCCGATATATCGTGCATCACTATATATTCTATAATAATATTTCAAATTGCATTGGTCCGGATGAGATAATTCAGTACTGTATCTACAGAACCTTCTGTTTAATCATCTTCCCTTTATTCATTTCCTTAGATTTTTTGTACACATGATCTCAAGAAGGTACTGAACGAGCTCAGTGGCAGTTCTTCATGCCTGGTCATTATTAGCATGCTGTTATTCACCGTCAAAGATGCAAAGAAAAATCACAATTCATATTCTCCTTTGTTTCATCACAATTTAAGCAAGCCTAGTAATAGACACAATATTTCGGACACTGAGAATACATTCACTGACGTCCATAGATGTCCCTAGATACCAAGAACATGCAAATGGACCTTGTAGAAGTGGAGCAATATTCCATTTAGGCGGATTTTCAGAAAATAGGCTCCGGGCTTAACCTCTTCCACCCGGAGCCTATTTTCTGAAATTCTATCAATCTAGATTATCGGTATTATGTTTCATCATGCATGCACGAAAGGGTGGGGTGGGGGGGGGGGATTGTTTTTCTATGCTTCGAGCGCCACCAACGGCATACATTACCCAGTACATTACAGACACGCGCTGCGATCGCGGGAAAAAAAATATCGGATCAACGCAAGATTGATAACATATAGTCCTTACCTTGTCTCTGATGTATAAACGCTAGATTATCGATAGTATATGTGTACGTATGCACGCTATAGAAGCGGGCTGAAAAATGTATCTCATTTCCTGATCAGCGCACACACACACATAGGGCACACGTTGATATCTCTGTGAAAAAAGCTCTGATTATCCTAAGACTGGTAAAATAGATTCCTTACCTCAGATCAGATGTTCTCCAAAAAGATTATTCCAATTCCTGATCGCCATTTCAAATATCGATCGCGTTTATTGATCAAACGCTGGGGACTGGAAATATGTATTCCACGCTGTTCTGGGGCTAGGCAATGAATCCGATCGTCTCGGGTGACTTGTCTGAGAAGTAAAATGAGGAAGCAGGATTTTTTCCCCTGCATGCTTTTCAGTCCATTCCAAAGGGGTGCAGTACCACAGGAAGAGACTATAGGGGGCGGAATTTTCCCAATGGAGCTCAGAGAGAGTTTGCAACACTAACGTGAGGCTAGATTGATGAAATATGAATTCAAATCGCAAAAAAAAGAAGAAAAAAATCTCTCCTCGTTGGCAGTGAACGGTCGACATGAACAAACTAGATATCTCGTTGTTGGCATTGAAAGTGTTAAGACCAAAGCTTGTAACAGATATTTACTTGAGTAAAATCATGGAATTAATGTAAAATAAACACAAAGAAAGTATATTTAGATTCAAAGACTATTTTAATAGCTTTCTTTGAATACAGTTTCTCTCCTCTGAAATACAAATGTTCAACAAAACCATCAACATTGACTCAGCTAGACCGCTTTCTTATATCCGCGGCGCTAACAGAAATAAAAATAACCCAGGCCTATGTTTAAGTGCAGATTGGCTTAGAGGACGATAATGTCTTGTATGAACTACCAGTAATATAAATCATATTAACAAAAATGTGTTCCATCTTCATGTCAGAGGATTTTCAAAATGGTGCATGAGTCGTTGCAAAAAAAGAACAAGCAAATATACTGCTGAAAGTTCAGAACGTTGAAAATGTTTCACTCCATAGATTAATAGAGATAATTTTTTTAGCGCTTATAAAAAAAGCCAGTGTTTAGCATTGTTTTATAGCAATATGGGGTTAGTATCAATGGGTCTGTGTGTCTCTAATTACCATATTGGCGGATTGCTCTAATTCAGTTGAGACAATCTCCTCCAGTGAATTAGGTCATTCTGATTTGACTCTCAATGTGACGTAGCAAGGAGCTGATTGTGATCTGATTGGCTCTATGTGTCACGATCCCAGACTGAGTTCTGTCTGGGACAGTGGAACAATATGAACAGTGGCCTTCTGCTGCCCTCTGGCGGGCACCGTCAGATAGTGCAATCTATTATATATTTATGGTTGATATGATGTCCTCATTATGTTATCTTGGGCTCTTCCTTCCCTTTTTTGATGTCGTCCTCCTGTCTGGTTGTTGTATTATGGTTATGCTTTTTGTGTCTAGTTTGGTGTTTCCCCATGGTGTTTATTAGATTTTGCCTTTCTGTGTTTTGGCCTGGCCTTTCTGTGTTTTTAAGTGTGGTCGGCCCTCACTTCCTTGTGGTGTCTTTGTCTCCGTTACCCCGGTATCCTGTTGTGTCTCTGTTCAACGTCGTCCTTGTCCTGATTCCTGTAGTAGCCCATAGTGTAACACGACACTTCCTCAAACGGGTTTTGACTGCGAGGCAGAGAACGAGAGAGAGAGAGAGAGGGACCCCTCTTTGTGTTGTGTGTAAATGCTTGTGTGTAAATGCTCCGTGCCTCCGTGTGTCTCTCTCTCTCTCTCTATCTCTCTCTCCCCCTCTCCCTCTCTATCTCTCTCTCCCTCGCAGTCTGGAGCACTAGCATATCACTAATATCTTTGCGCATGTTCCCACGTGCACGCCCGTATTCCGATCCGTACAATAATAATCACAGAGGTATATATTGTCATTTGAAACAAGTTACCAATGCATTGTCCCGTGGGATTATGCCCCCCCCGCTGCGAAATCTATTAGTATCCCCCACAATCTCTCCATCTGTCTCTGTGCCAGTCGCAGACTGTGTGGATGACTGTCACTCAAAGTGCTTATGGGCGGAGCCAGGCCACCACTGCCTGAAATCCAAAGGGAGAAAAATTATAAATAAACAATGAATTTCTTTGAAAAAAACCTTACAGATGTGTTAAATAGACTCACAGGAATTGTGTAAAGTTGCCCAAATAGTGCAAGGAATAGCAATGCACGCCCCCTTTAAATTAATCTCCAGAGTTAAAGCATTCATTTTGACAGCCCTAATATATTATCTTTCAAATGGCCGAGTTCAATTTGGATTTAGTATCACCAGGCGTGCATAAGAACAGATAATGAAATCTACTGTACTTTTTTATTTTGATCAGGGTGAAACCGTTTTTAAACTAATTTCAAATCTAATTATTGCTGCATGTTAAAAATAGGGAAGAGAAACTAACTGTGCTTCAAAATAATGCAATAACGTTAAGTGTTGTGGTTTATTATCCCGAATAATAAGAGATATTAAAAAAAAATTATAGAGGTATGACGCTTGAAACAACCAGAAGCTTTCAGGAACTGTAGTTCTGAAGAATTCCGACGCAGATCGACAGCTAGCGATGTCTTTCACAAAATGGCCGCCAAAAAACTACAATTCCCATGCTTCAAGATTTTCCAAAATGTTCACCTCTCGCGAAATAACCCTGACCAAAACTAAATTAAAATCTATAATAACACTTGAACCTATTCCTAAACTAACATATTGATGATAATATACATTATAAATGCTGTTGTGTCATGGTTATGTTTATACTTGAATACGTTTGACAAAAAAACAATACTTTTGTAGAACATTCTGGGGATATTGATTTATGACATGATGTAATTTGCGGTCCGCTGACGGACCGCACGGGCGGAAGAGGTTAAACATTCAAAGTGTGATTTAAAAAAAATATATATATATATATATATATATATATATATATACATTTGCCTCCAAAATCTTGCGCCTCCAATTAGGGCTGGGCGATATGACGATATTATATAAATATCGGGTACAGTTCATTAACGATACACTTTTTAAAACGTATCGTGGATATCGTGATGTTTTGCCCAAGAGGATTGTGTCGCGTCAACCTGGTCCACACGTTCAAACTTTTGAACAACGCCGCCCCCACACACACACTACTGCATCAAAGTTACTACTTATGATTAACAAATGCATTCGTTTTGTGGCATTAACGTTATATAATTACACGTTCAATAACATCAGCATAGCAACGTCCGAGGACAACCTAGATAGATAGCAACGCAAGCATTACTCATTCATATCTCAGCCCGTGCTGAGTAAGTTGTGCCCATTCTGCGGTCTGTTAATAAAGTTTTCAATCAGACAGATGTATGGAAAGGCTTTTATTATAACATTCGTTGCAGTAAAATCATTATGCCTCGTTTAGTCATCCTGCGGAGCTAAAAGCTAAACGTCAGCCGCGGGGAGCTAACGTTGTTGAGCTCTCGTCAAAATCAATGGCGGACAAAAGCGGAAGTAAAACATGAATACGCGCTTGCCGATTGGTGCTAAGAACAGCAGGGCGGGTGCAAGCGGTGTGACATAATTGGCAGACTCGACTGTCAATCAAAATTATTCTGTTTGCCGTCTGAATGAATGAATGAATGAGAACTTTATTAACAGATTGCAGAATGGGTACAATACAGTACAGCTCAATACAACAACAGTGGACTGGAGGATGAAGACCAGAAAAAGACTTTCGGCTTTTTTCCATAAGGGTCCTCCATTTTCAATTCATCAAAACATTTAGAGACATACAAATATACAGTAGTTTCATTAAAATGCTATTGATTGATTGATTGATTGATTGATTGATTGATTTAAAACGTTATTAACATATTGCAGACTGGGTACAGTACAGCTCAATACATACAATTGTTAAGGGGATGCAGACCAGAGAAAGCCTTTCGTCTTGTTTACATCAGGGTCCCCCATTTTCAATTAATCATATTTCATATCTAAATCATATAATATCTCATTGCTAAATATATGCAATATATAATCTAATAATCTAAATCTAATATATAATATAAAAATGCTAAATGCATGGGTATTTTATTTTGTCTTTAATGTTAGCTTGCAAACTCAAATACTGTCTTGGTAAGCCTCATAATGAATTGTTTGGGGGAAAAAAGAAAAACATTGTGATGTGTATCGCCGAAAGGTCAGAAAATATCGTGATATCATATTTAGGCCATATCGCCCAGCCCTACCTCCAATCCATTCCAATGAAACGAAAGTAAGCGGCGCCTTCCTGCTTCCATTCCAATGAAACGAAAGTAAGCGGCGCCTCGACTCCACCTCTCTACAACAAGCATGTGGAGATTATCTGTGTTGAAAACAACAAGGACATGTGCAGCAGACATGTCGACAAAGAAGCGAAGCAATGCCGTTTGTTATTTAAGACTATGTCGGACAGATTTGTGTTCATTGTGCTGCTAGATTTGTGTTCATTGTGCTGCTTTTTTAAAGTGTCCCGACCCATATAAAAATATGTCTTAATAAAACGTGCTTAATTAAGTCGAATTCTGCCTTTGTCTCTATCAACTACATATAAATATTTATATAATTGTTTGCTTGATAGACGAAGGTTGCAACATAATTATGTAATGTCATGTCGTTGGCTGTGAGAGCAGCCCCACTGCACCCAGGCAGCGCAGCAGAGTGAAACCTTGTTGGCTGCGTCACAGTCACGAAAGGGGCTACTTAATTAATTAATCCAATCCACTTTATTTATAGAGCACATTTAAAAACAACAAAGTTAACCAAAGTGCTGTACAAGTCCCACAACATAAGATAAAAAAAATTAAAATAAATTATAATAAAAAAAAAGAATTTGAAGCTATGAATTAAATGGTATGGTTCAGCGGGGAGAAGGAATTCCATTGCTAATTCAAATAATATTTGGTAAAACATAACATTTTTATTTAAATTTTGCCTTCAATGCATTAGCTGAAAGCATAAGGAACACAAAACTGAACACATACACATACTACTTGTCTGAAGAACTTTTCTTTTCTCATTCCGGTGTAATCGGAGTTGTGGGCAGGTCTGGTAACTTTGCTCTGGAGGTCTATCCCTCTGTGGGACTATAGTGGACGTGTTGAATAATTATTTGACAAGTCTGTGTCGTGTCTGTTACAAGGTTGGAAACTTGTAATTTCCTCCACCTCTTATCCTCACATCTCTTCCTCATTTCCCTGTGTTATATCACGGAGGAATCAATGATGAGACGCAAGCACACACCAATCACCCTTTGGAATGGATCCTGGGTTGCGCTTGCTTGCATATTAAACCACCCCACTGAAAAGGATAACGTTTAATTAAATAACTTTTGTAAAATTTTTACAATTTCTAAATTGTTTTTGACTGTACAGTGTACTAGGGCTGACCTTCGAATTTTTTTTGGCAATCGAAGCTTCGGGGCCGAGCTTCGATTTTAATTCGAAGCTTCGAATAAAAGAAATAAAATTAATTCATTTTTTTTCTTTTTAATCTTATGTTGTGGGACTTGTACAGCACTTTGGTAAACGTTGTTGTTTTTAAATGTGCTCTATAAATAAAGTGGATTGGATTAATTAATTAAGTAGCCCCTTTCGTGACTGTGATTTAATTCAAGGTGGATCGCTGTTGTCATTTGAACAACTTCAGATTTCATGGGAACTACCAATCCCCCAAATCAAGAATGTTTAAGATGAATGAAGTAAGATTTTGATTATTTGAAATATGGCCTGTGTAGACTAAACTATGCACAGAATTATGTCAGTCTACAAGGTCCGGATTCTACATGGTCCGGCAATGTAGACCTTGTAGACTCCACTACAGACCAATTATCAGTGAATGTTCATGCATTTTTAAGAAGGGCTACTTCCACAAAAAAACAAAGAACTCACCAAAACATCTCAGTAGCACCTTATCTAAATGTTCTATTTCATATATGGAGATTCATATTTATTTATGTATTGCATGCATTTCTACATTTTATTTCCTATTTTGTATCTTTCTTTATGTGTGGAATTCTACAGGGGATTTACATTCACATTTACATTTAGTCATTTAGCTGACGCTTTTATCCAAAGCGACTTACAAGTTCTGTACGACAGGTCATCAGGAAGGATACAACTCTATCAGCTGAGTAACAATATTCATCAAAGTGTTGCGTGTTACAGTGTAGGTTAGTTTATTAGGACAAGTGCATGACAGTAAGGTTAGTTAGGGTTAGATTTTTTTTATTTTATTTTTTAAATTTTATTTCAGATAATGGTTGAAGAAGTGCGTCTTTAGTCGACGGCGAAAGATTGGATGGGATTCGGCTGTCCTAACTGGGGTGGGTAGTTCATTCCACCATTGTGGGGCAAGGACTGAGAATAGGCGTGTAGGTGGTGTATATGTGTTTGAGGATGATATCCTTCAAACAGGCAATAGTGATGATATAATCTTATGATTTTTTTTTTTTTTTTTTAACTTCGATTTTTTTTTAATGTTCGAAGCTTGTGCCATCGAACGAAGCTTCAAAGTATTTAAGACAGCCCTACAGTATACAGAATGTTTCTACTGTGCAACCCTCCTTTAAAGGGGAACTCCAACATTTTGGGAAATTAGCTTATTTAACATCTTCCCTGGAGTTAGACAAGAAGATGCATACCTTTTTTGTCTCTGCGTGCATTTAGCTTTGGGAATAGACGCTCCGTTAGCATAGCTTAGCTTCATCACTGGAAGTGAGGCAGATCCGTAGCCTTACAGTGCCTTACAGTGTATTGCAAGGTCTGACATTGACCAAACTTGATATGCATGACCTTGGTGGGCTCTAGGTCAACTCCTGAAAAGGGGGTCAATGTCAGACCTTGCAATCAAAAGTTAGGGGGCGCACTGAAATTATGGCAAGGGTTATTAGCCCCCTAACTTTTGATTGCAAAGTCTGACATTGACCCCCTTTTCAGGAGTTGACCTAGAGGCCACCAAAGTCATGCATATCAAGTTTGGTCAATGTCAGACCTTGCAATACACTGTAAGGCACTGTAAGGCTACGGATCTGCCTCACTTCCAGTGATGAAGCTAAGCTATGCTAACGGAGCGTCTATTCCCAAAGCTAAATGCACGCACAGAGACAAAAAAGGTATGTATCTTCTTGTCTAACTCCAGGGAAGATGTTAAATAAGCTAATTTCCCAAAATGTTGGAGTTCCCCTTTAAGCCATATCAAATCAGTCATATTTCATTTTGGCAGATTTATTATTTTTTTTAATCCACCTTTTCTCCTTTTTTAATTTTTCTCCCATCCCAATTCCGCTTGTGCTAATTCTCCCCTCCCCTGTCTTGAACGTTGCTTGCATATGCCCCCCACTGGCCGGTTGTAGGGAGGATAGAAGCCTTGCATCACGTGTCCCCTCTGATACACGAGGAGGCAGCCCAGGGTTAGAAATTAACGGGGGCTTGGGGCAAAATGCCCTCGAAAATTGACCAAATGCCCTCGAAAATCAGTTAAGGGGGGCAATAAAAGCCCCAGACAGTTTACTAATTATAATATAATTATATATATGCTCTACAGTGCGAGCATTTCCCTCGTATTTGGCCCTAATAATATGTGTGTGTGCGAACCGGAAAAATCATTTACTTGCAGAGTGAAGATTACAAAACAGCTCCGCTGTTAATAGTTAAGAAACTGGACTGAAATTCAGTTTTTGGGTGGAATGCAAGGAGGGAGGGAGGCGGGGCCCGCTGCGTGTTACAGGGTGCTTGAGAGGTGCGAACATAGACAGACAGAAAGAGAGCTCTGCTTTTCAGCAAGCATGCATAGTGCTGTGTAACATTAAGTTACACTGCTATCTTAACGTTAGCAAGCTAAGCATCTGCATAGCGCGACCTGTGTAACGTTAAGTAACTTGTGTTCGGCGGGGAAAGACCGTTCCATTTGTAACACAACTCCAAAGAATAACATCCAAATGATCCTGATTGCGCTTTTACACAATTCCTGTGAGTCTATGGAACACCTCTGTAATATATATATATTTTTTATTCATTGTTTTGTATTTCTAATCAAGTCCTCAAAAACAGCATTTTTCTACCTCAAGATTTCGAGCTGTTTTGAGCCTGGGCTGCAGGGCGGTACCTAAACCACTGCGCTTCGTCGTCGTCTATCTCAACATTAACATGCAGCAGTGACTATATGACATCACATATAGAAACATTTTCAAACGACTCAGTTCAGTGAGGGTGAATATTGTGAGAGGAGAATTGGAAGAATGCGCCAATATGAGAATTTTGAGACATAGATCATATTAATATAAGTTCACATAGCTAGGAAACAATGCTAAACACTCAAAAAGGCCATTTATAAGATAGTTCCCCTTTAAATTTTATTTATTAACATTTTATTTAGGAGCACATGTGCTCCTTGGGAAAAAGGTTAGCGTAGAGCCCTATATATGGAGACATTAACATTACGTTATCAAACATAGGGACGAAGACTGTAAAAAAAAGTGTCAACAATGTTTTATAAACTTTATGTTAATTTTCATTATAAAAATGTTGTGCCCCCGAAATACAAAAAAAAGCCCCCGAAAATCAATTAAGGGGAAAAAAAAAAGCCCTTGAAAAAAAATGTTAATTTCTAACCCTGAGGCAGCCGGTCACATCTTTTCACCTGCCAGCGCGGACTCTAATTGGCGAGGTGTAACGTGTGAGAGGCTCACACTACCCCCGCCATTTCCTGTCTCTGCTGTGCAGGCGTCCTCAACCGACCTGTAGGAGTCGCTGTCCACAACGTCCAGATTACCACCCATTGACTTCCACCCGCTAACTCTGCCAATTGAGTTAGTATGACGGCATGCCCAAGCCGGAGGCAACGCCGACAGCCAGAGCCGAACCCGGTGTCTCTTCCGTTGGTGACGAGCACAATGTCCGCTGCACCACCCAGCCGCTTTGGCAGAAACATTTTCATTCATTTCAAAGGTCTTTATATTAGCTGCCGAACATCCAATCACTATCGCCACCTGTTTTCAGCGGTTTTCCCACAGCTCACTATATGGATAATTAAAACCAGGCAAGATGGGACACATGATATTACATAGATCTACTTTTCCTTGCTTGTGGATGTTTTAGATTTTTAAGACTAGGTTTTTAAAATGAAAAGGGAAAAAAAGAAAGTGGTGTTGACGGGTCTCCAGAGAGTTGACCACTGTTGACTAGGGAATAGGGATGGGACTTTCTAGCAAAAGTGCTATTCGAAAATAGCTGGTTCTTAACACATTCAGGGCCATTGGGATTAGACGGGGCCCACTCTATACGGCCAGCATTTCATAATAATAATAATACATTTTATTTGGAGGCGCTTTCCAAAACACCCAAGGTCACCTTACAGGGCATAAAAACAGAACAGTCAAGATCAGGGTTCGAAATTAACGGGGGCTTGGGGCATAATGCCCTTGAAAATGGATAAAATGCCCTCGAAAATCAGTTAAGGGGGGCACTTAATGCCCCCGACAGTTTACTAATTATATATATATATTTATCCGGTAATGGAGCGTCTGTGTATCGTATACGGTTCAGATGACGCGCAAATAAAAAAAATCATTTGGCGGAGCCGGTGTTCTGCACTGGCTGCAGCAGCAGCAGCAGCCAGGTGCTAGTCAGTTTGTGTAAAAATGGCACGCACAATATAAATCAATCTTCATTACGACTTTAAAAACATAGCCATTAACATTACATAGGCCTACACACATCTTGCCATAGCGTTAGCAGTTTGTACAATGTTTGTAGCTGTTAGCTAGCTAGCCCTTCACAACAACAGCTAACACCGTAGCTACTAGCTACTGTAGCAGAGGAGGAAATGGGAGTCTGAGAGGCGGGGTGTTTAAAGACAATGATAGGCGTTTATTCAACATCCAAGAAGGCTAACATACAACTGTGTTTTACTAACTCCAACCGGGACTATTGCCGCTTTCGCGCTGCTTGTTGACGTTATGAACTGCTCCTAACGTGACCGGAGCTGAAGGTGGCGGTGCCACACGCTAAAATGTCCGTGGGGACCCGGCGCCAACCCATAGATAGTTCCAACTCACCGAATTACGTAATCCACCACAGTTGCACTCAATATTTAAATAATGTTAGTCTAAATATATGTAGACAGAAACATAATAATTTCAAGCAGAAAACGAATCTTTCCATTAAGAACTGACAAGCAGGGAATTTAAACATGGTTGACATTGTTTTTGTGTGTTTATATTAATTAAAGAAAGGAAAGTCTAGTGCTGGCTGAGCATATTGTTTGTTTGCACTAAATTAATACTTTGACAAATGTAGCCTATATTTTTCAGTCAGTTCGGTCTTTGTGTGCCAAACATTATTTAAGGCTGTAAACACTGTAAACCTTTTATTTTATTTTTAATAAATGAGAAACATGTTTAGATTTGAGTGTTATAGAAAAAGAAAGCAATACGCTTGGACCAGCACTCACAGATTTTGGTATATTTAATGGCAGCCTGAAACAAACATGTTTCGGAACGATTATGTTCCGAAACATGTTTGTTTCAGGCTGCCATTAAATATACCAAAATCTGTGAGTGCTGGTCCAAGCGTATTGCTTTCTTTTTCTATTATACTCGACGGGATTTCAGCACCCAGTGTTATAATTTGTGAGCGCAGTCTATCTTGACTTTTAGATTTGAGTGTTAAATTTTTTTTAATAAAAATTAACGTATATCGAACTGAAAACCGTGACCCCAAATTCGTGATATGAACCAAACCGTCCATTTTGTGAACCGTCCCACCCCTACCGTTTATCATAAAAATTCAGTGCCCCCGAAATACAAAAAAAAGCCCCCGAAAATCAATTAAGGGGGGCAAAAAAAGCCCTTGAAAAAAAATGTTAATTTCTAACCCTGGTCAAGATTAAAACAATGATCTTGGCAAAAGTGTCAGTGGAGTTAAAAACAAGACAAACTGTAAACGTATGAAATATGAAACAGTGGCACACAGGGTGCAGTTATAGTGAGTATGCCCAGTAAGCGAGGCAGTTAAAAGACCAGGTTAAGAAAATAATAAGTTAAACAACAAGAAGTATAAAAAACTGAAGTTAAAATAATAACCTTTCATTGTGCGTGAGGCTGTTTGTAGAGCTAAATCTATACTTTATATTATTGCTATCTGTCCATCCTCATTGTCAATTGACACTATAAACCAGTGGTCACCAACCTTTTTAAGCCCAAGATAACTTTTTTTTTGGTGAAGGCAAGATCTACAAGATCTAAGATCTAAGTGCAGTCATCTTATGCAGCATCACTTTTCACATCAAAACAAAAGTAGAACTGTAATGTGGACTCTCATATTATTAACATTAGAAAATGCTAATTGTAAATATGTTTGTCAAAGTAGAACTGTAATATGTACTTTCTCAGTCAGTGCTAAGTGCAGTAATCTTATGCAGCATCACTTTTCACATCAAAACAAAAGTAGAACTGTAATGTGGACTAACATTTTTTTTCAGGGAAAGATCTACAGGGAAGGTCTCAAAGATCGACCAGTCGATCGCGATCGACGGGTTGGTGACCACTGCTATAAACCATCCCTTCAATATGCCTTAAATAAATATTTTTTTCATCAATACGTTCCCATTTTATAGCGTCTTGAATATGAACGTTATAGCAGAATGTTCTGGGGTATTTCCTGGAACGCAAGATATAGGGTGCTAAGCTAATAACGTTAAATCGAATGGCGTTTCGGCTATAGACAAGCTAGAGCTAAAACTCAAAATGCATATTGTCATGGTCCACCATGAATGCATGAAAGGGGGGGGGGGGGGACGGGGGACGTCGTTTCTGATGATTGATTACCAATAACGGCATTAGCCTCAGTAGCCACATTCGCTGATCGGCTGGTTGCGTATGATAACAAGGTCTGATCAGCATGTAATTTACGTGAAAAAGCTCTTACCTGTGGTCAGTTGGACTGCAAAAAGGATTTCCCAGTTATCGATCAGCATCTGGTAGATCCATATGTCCATTGGCTGATGCTATATTCCTTTACTGCACACTGAATTCAGCGTCCCAAAAACTATTCTAGGCGATCGGCTACACACGGAGCTTTAGGCTAACAGAAAAGTCCATTCAAGTTAAAAAAAAAAAAAAACACCGGTCTGTAACAGGGAACACTGCATTATCGAGACAGCGCCCCTACGAGGATCTGGCCGGTAATGCACTTTTCCGAATTCCAAGAGTAAGGTAAATCTGCAGTGCCGCTTGGTGACATGAGTGAGTAGGATATTAAAATGGTAAAAACAACCTTAACACGTGGTTGGCCCTTTAACAGTTTGAGTGCCAGCCATTAACATTGGAAACATGGTTAAATGCCACCACCCACTTCAATGATAGCGTTGTGAACGCATAATCTCTGTTTTACATTATGGCTATGTGTCTAATCTGCCTGTCGCTTATCAATGACTTGTTTGCAGTCAACATTGTCGAAACGGATTGTTTTTTAATTGGTTCATTTCCATTTTATAGCATTTTGAAAAGCCCTTGTTTTCAAGGAAAATATATAGATTACGTGATGAACGGCATTTACTAGAATATTCTGGAATACACAAACACGTTGTAATTTTTCGGCCTATTTATGAATCGTTTTCAAATAAACGCTAGATTATCGATAGCATATGTGTACTCATGCACGCTATAGAAGCGGGCTGAAAAATCTAATCTCTCATTTCCTCATCAGCGATCGCGCACACAGAGACGCATCACACATAGGGCAAACGCTGAGATCTCAGCGAATACAACTCTGATTATCCCAAGACTGGTAAAATAGATTCCTAAAGCACACATACTGTTTTGTTCCGCAGGTCTGCTTGTGGTGACCACACCATTCAGCCTGGTCCGTCTGCTGGCCTTTCACTGCTTCCTGTTCCTGCGTCTCTGTCACCTGCTGCTGGATGAAGCAGACCTGCTCTTCTCACAGGCACCAGATGAGGCGAGTCTCTACTAACTAGGTCCAGAGGGATACCTAAACCTTTAATTCTGGAGGAAAATTTATGATGTCTTGGGATACATCTGCTGATTAAGAATCCAGTTTATGAATTAAAAGGGATTGTTCTGAAACCTGATTTTTGTTTTCATGGTAACGTCATCAGTGCTTAAACCCCCTGAAGTCTAAAGTTTCTAGCTCCACCTTCTCAGAATATTCTCTTTTTTTTGTTACATAATGTAAAATTACAGATTCATACCTTCAAAATAAGCCATCAATTGTCAAATTTGAGACTATAGTTTTCAATCAATCAAACATTCTGGTAAAATCCTAACAACTTTTCAGGATAGGACTTGAACTTGATCCAAGTTCATTCAGCTATCTGATGAGAGAACTACACTCCCAGAATTCAATGTGATCATTGTCACTAGAACCATTTCACACCTGGAGCAAAGGCCCAGTCATTCCTTTGTTATTCCAGTGAATGGACCCAGCAGGAGGCCTAGCCTAGCGACAAGCGGCCACTACATAGTTGGGTATTGAAAAAATGCTCATATACACATAGAGAATAATAATCAACAAGAAACATCAACTGTATCAATTGTATTGTACAATGAACAACCCTATATATCTCTTTTGGATTACAATAGTAATACAAGGTAATGTACTGATTTCTTTTGATTTCTCTGTTTGAGAGAGAGAGAGTGTGTGTGTGTGTGCAGGGGAGTAGCTGGGGGGGGGGGGTTAGGATGATTCCATGGGCCCAGCAAATGCCCCAAATTTTTTTATAGATTGGGGGCCCCAAATTTTTTTAATAGATTGGGGGCCCACAAATTGATTCTTTCATGGGGCCCAGAATCTCCAGCTACGCCCCTGTGAGCGCACCTTTCTACTCTAGAGAGCTGTCATCACCGTGATGCGCGCTTGAATGAACTGCGAGATAACTCATAACTCGTACACACACGCACTCTGTCTCTGCCAGTTATGTTGATGAAAAGCATGTTAGACTACTTTTAATACATAAATTAACGTTCCGTCGGGTCCCGTGTATTCTCGAGAATGATAATAATAATAATGCAGGACCTCTTCAGATTATATTATCAACGACAGACAGTGAGAAACACCCCCTCGCGCTGAAGAAGCATACATAGAAGCAGACGCGACACAAGTTTCGTCTCGACGCTGCGTCTCAGCGCACACACACACATACACGCACACCACATTATTCTGCAAAGCAGCTCAGTGTCCCGTGGATATTATTGCAAGAGATAATTCATACATATTATGAAAAGCCGATGCCGATCTGTTGTTTAGAATTTGGATGGGGGGTAGCGAGTCTCTGATACCTCTCACCTCTGCGCGGGGGTCTAACACCTATTCACAGCGCACACGCTTCTCTTGTGTGTGTGCGCGCGTGCGTGTATGTGCGTTTTGTGACGCGCTGTAGTTCTCTCGCAAACGGAAATAATTACAAGCATACCATCTAGCAAGAATTAAACGTATTTACAAGTCGTATTATGTTTAGCAAGTAATGAGACATATATAGTACATCTCAAAGCACTCGAAATTGTCATTTTTCTATTTTTATCGATTTCTGAAAATATGTACGTTTAGAGCATTTAGAAGACATTCTTATTCTTTTGTTCTCCGCCCACGGGAGCAATACGCCCCGTTGACTCATAAGGGACATATACCAATAAATACCTATACATATATTTTTGACAGACCAAAATAATTATTTATTGCCCATATTTATTGTAACAGTGATTTTTGACACAAAGAAAGGATATTGATGCGAGTCTTGGCTAGGCCTGTCACGATAACAAATTTAGCTGGGCAATTAATTGTCCCCGAAATTATTGCGATAAGCGATATTATTGCGGTTTTGAGAGACTTTTTTTTTGAGAAATGTATTTCCCAAAAGTGAGAGGAAAAAAATGCAATAAACTTTTATTTAACATTGGAAGACCTTTTAAATATCCTAAATAAATAAAACAACCGAAAACAATCAAATGGACTCTCAGCCTCTGTTAACACTTTCAGAGCCCTTGCTTAACACTTTGATTGCCTAAGGTTAAATTCATGATATACCATCCGTTGTCAGCTTATTTGTCTATGGAGAAGTTCCCCTTCTTTGCAGGGCTATAACTTTTTAAATTCTATTGCTAGATTGCCATTATTAGGGCCCATTCAATGTCCTATATGTATTGTTCAGGGTGTATGAACGTTAAACTTTTTCATTCACATATTCATACTAAAATATGATCTAAAGTATAAGTATGTTTTCATCTCTTTCTGCAGCTTTCTCCAGAACGTGATTTATAGCCCCAGATGCATTATATTGATGATCAAATACAGTTTGGTAGCGATCGGTGCCAGATGAAAAATTTCAAATGGATGTGCTTCTAGAAGTTTCTACGTATCATCTGATGATGACCGGATGGGCGGGGGATCGTTTATAATTCCGTGGGCAACGTTATACCATTCATCTAATGTGGGTCAAATGTTCATCATAGCGGTTAGTGTCGAACACGGTAATACTACACGCTAAAACTCACCCCAGTCTCGGCGGGCCGTTGGGCGATCAGCGTGGGGTAGACAGTTTTCCATTATGGGATGTCGAAATACCCGGTTCATTTCCAGGTTGTATAATAGTATATACAGGGCCGCTTGCATGTTAGACAGTTCAGTCAGGCTAGCCATCCCGGCTAAAGACAGGGACAGCTAGTTAGCTTTAGCTACGTTATAATATTGAGTGCTAACGTGTGGTTCAGTCGGGATATAGCAATGATGATGTCGGCTAGTAGCTAGCTTAGCTAAGCTAACTAGCGTTAGCTAATCTAGAGACAGCGCGTGCAGCATTGTTATGCCAAGATGAAGAGGATGGTCGTTCGGCAGATGAACTTCGTCAACTCCACGCGGTTGTCTCCATCCTCTTGGACGTTTGGTGAGTTTTTAATGCACTCTATTCTATTCCCGCCGTGGATCTCTCTCTCTCTCTCTCTCTCTCTCTCTCTCTCTCTCTCTCTCTCTCTCTCGCTCTCGCTCTCGCTCTCGCTCTCGCTCTCGCTCTCGCTCTCGCTCTCGCTCTCGCTCTCTCTCTCTCGTGTGGCCTGGACTTGTTGCCGGCACCGCTATGGTAAACAACACTCTGTAGTTGGGGATGGGAATTGATAGGATTTTATTGATACGATTCCATTATCGATTCGATTCTTTATCGATACCTGATCAATTTATAATTTACATAAATAAATTGGAAATGCAACAGAACTACATTTAGCTGACGCTTTTATCCAAAGCGACTTACAAGTTCTGTACGACAAGCCATCAGGAAGGGCACAACTCTATCAGCTGAGCAACAATGTTCATCAAAGTGTTGAGTGCTACAGTGTAGGTTAGTTTATTAGGACAAGTGCATGACAGTACGGTTAGTTAGAGTTAGATATTTTTTTTTTTATTCAGATAATGGTTGAAGAAGTGCGTCTTTAGTCGACGGCGAAAGATTGGACGTGATTCGGCTGTCCTAACTGGGGTGGGTAGTTCATTCCACCATTGTGGGGCAAGGACTGAGAATAGGCGACTTCTCTTTGATGACCCTCCCGGAGCTTGGATAGGAGTAGGTCTGAGGCGGCCAGAAGATGCAGAGCGTAGGGGTCTAAGCTGGTTAGAATAACAACATGCAACTTGACATTTCTGATTGTCATTTATTGTTGAGCCCCCATGTCAGAAAAATACAAAAACTGTAAAAAATAAAACATTAACTATAGCCTACACTTAAATAAAATAATGTATTTGAGATTCTCTTAAAATGTATTTATTTTTTTATTCTTAAACTAATTTAATCTATTGAATAACGGGTCGTTATTCCTCTGACTTCTGTCTCACACACACACACAGAGCTCCCTCCCCGGGCCCCTGTCCTATAAGGTATTGGCTTGTGTTGCTACACGGACACATTTGTATGTTGCACCACCACGGTACTTCCTGGCTTACAGTGTACAGACTTGTAAACAAACACTCCGTCTCTTATTATATGTGAACTAAAGAGTACAAGGTTTACACAACAGCCCCCACCTGCTGTTTTATTGTATTTGTACCTGTACTATCCGCTGTCAGCTGTTTATCTCTCTTTGTGAGCTTGATTAAATAGCGTTAGCTCACGTTAGGTAGCGTTAGCTCCGCGGCTAATTTTAGCTCACCCTGAACTAAATCAATGACTAGGTTCTAAAGCATTCAAGTAGTTTTCACTGCACATAGAAGTAGCCAAACAGCGGGAGCATTTCGGGAGCATATTACCAAAACCCAGGCAATTTCGAGCCCTTAAGGAATCAAATAGAGTCTGCCATGGCTACATGCTAACGTTATTGCGCAACTGTAGGAAAAACCTGGCAGCGATAATGGAATCGAAAGTCACGGGAGCCACACGGTTCCAGGCATCGGCCAATTAGGGAACCGGTTTTCGATTCCCATCCCTATCTGTAGTGGGACGTGTATTGCCTTTTTCCCTTCTCTCTTCGTATGAGAAGAGGAAAACACAGCGGCTGTCTGAAGTGTTGGCCTGTATTGCTTTTCTCACGTTGTACAGTTTTTCAGTGGTAGCCGCATAGCTTGCTTCTGCGTTAGCTAATTCTTAGCGATAGCCGGGTTGAGCTAACTGTTAGCCAATTAGCTGTTTAGCTACGACGTTAGCTGCCGGCTGCGCTCGGCTGGGAACGTTAGTTTGATGCTATCAGTTAGCCTAGAGTTAGCTGTTAGCTTGTGCTACAACCATTGACATTAGCCGTGAGAATAGCAGGGGGCCCTGGCACTCTGACTACGACATCATCTTTGACAGAAGATGTAGTCGGGCCTGCACCATGACAAGGCTCCGGCCATAGCTTCTTTTTGTCCCGCCAGCGAGAGGCCTTTCGTCAACGTGGAGACCTGTGTTGCGGCCTTTCGCCCTGCGTTCCTTGGTGCAGGTAAGATGTCCATTGGATATTACCCCACTCTTCCTTCCTTCCCCTCCCGAATGTTTTGTTAATAACAATGTTTTTTTCCAGGCAAAACATATGTTACTTCACAACGTTTGGAGATACGACATGTGCTGTGTGTGAATTGTCTTGGTCGTTTGTGTAGCTTGGGTAGCGTTGGCCAAAGCTGTGTGTGGCCTGGTGTCAGTACCTGGCTACACTATTTGCAGTTAGCCTATTTAGCTGATGTCGGCCCTTGGCGCCTTGCTACTTTGTTTTCTCTGGTATAGACCCTCTTCTCTTTGGATTTAAGTGTTGATCTTTGTCCTTTTGGATCTATGTATATTCATGTTGCCTTTGTGAAGTTATCTTTTCCTTCTGTTTTGTTCTTCCATTAAAAGTTGAATATCCTTTAGGGGCTTGCACAGGGCCTCGCATTTCTCCCAGGCGGCCCTGAGTATATACGTCCAAATCATGTTGTTTATCGAGTTATTGGCAACGGATCGCTATGTATTGTGTCGAACTCGAGTCCCGGGACCTATAGCGAGTGCCCGGAAGTAATATGGGTGATCACCACTTCATCCACATGACTTCCTGTTTGGCGCTTCTGCCGATCGGCCACCAGATGGCGCTCTTGAACCGCTAGATGATTGAGAGGAGCTCAGAACTGTGTGAAGGCTGCAGAGGGGAAATATGATTCCGATCACAGATTTTTGAAATATTGATATCAAAGACGAGTTACGGCGTCATAGGCAACTTGAGCATGGCTAGGAAAGACGCCTAAACACGTTTTCGGCACTTAAAGTGTTAACCTTGATTTACCGGTTGAATGCCCACCATCTACTTCAATGTTAGCGTTAAAAACGTCTAATCAATTTTTTTAATTATGGCTATGCAGGGGTGTACAGTGCGATATATATGTCGCACGTGCGACACTGACGTCAGTCTGTGCGATGAATGAATTGACTTCACTAGCACGGGTGCGATGGCCCGTGGCGCAAGCAAAAAAATAAATAAAAAGTGTGACGGTAAATGAATGGACCACGGCGCTATCCACTTGGTACTTGTAGTCTTGTGCGATTAAATACAATGTCCCTTCTGCGTAAGACTCCATATATCAAACACCAAATCCCATAATCCCTAGCGAACAATATCCCCGCGAGTTGCGAGCAGTGACTCTATCCGCTCGGCTCAGCTCACAACACAGCAGGAGGATCTCAGCAGCAGACAGTAGCCTTTGGAACGCGGACATTGAAACAGAGCTAGTGGATAGTGTTGTCGCGACCCAAAACAAATCCCTGCTGTTTTATTCGGCAACGGGTCAAATGCATATACCGTAATTCCTCTAATAGTAACCGGGTCTCAAATACAAGCCGGGTCTCTATTAATGGCCGGGTGCGCTCATGAGCTAAGCAATTATAAGCCGGCCTCCTAATACAAGCCGGGTTACTAATATACTGAGCTGCATACTGAGCTAGTTACTTGATTTCACTTTGAAAACGTTGAAATGACCAGTGACCACCTGTAATTGCACCGTTGGTTTCAATAAATGAACCCAGTACATTTTACTGGGTTCAAACTGACACAAAATGTTGATTTATTCATTATGATCCGTTTGAAAATTTGAAATATAGGCCTCCCTCTTATACAGGCCTCCTCCTAATACAAGCCTGGTACCCGCTACAGTTGAAACAAATACAAGCCGGGGTTACTATTAGAGGAATTACGGTAATATGCTTTGCAATCCTCGCGTCATAAAGTCCGAAATGAACGTTACGTTAGCATGAGCTAACAACAAGCTGTTCATAGCCATATAGAGAGAACAGCAGACGGGCAGAGTGAGGAGGAGGGGGCAGACATTCTCCCTTCTCTCTGTGTGTGTGCGTTTGGAAAGATCACATGAAGTCAGACGAGTATATTATATTGATAGTAAATGTACTGAGGGTGGACAGATAATGTTGATATTTAAACATAAAAAATACAATACAAAATAAATGTATTCATGATCATGCAACATAAAACGGTTGCGTGTTGTGAGTTCCAAAACATTTAACTTAAAGTTTAAAGCTCAATATATCAAAACGTGGCACTTTACAGTGAACAGGAGGTCTATGTGTATTAAAAACAATAGATTGTTTTTCCTTTAAAAGTCTGGAAGAGGTCAAAAAAAAAAATGTCAAATTATATTTCCGTTGCCTTTTTTGAGTTGATCTAAATGTTACTGATTGTGTTAAATGGGCTTATGTTATGATATCGTCTCATATCGATTGCAGGCACCTGCATCGTATCATATCGTGGCATATATCAGCAAATATCGTATTGTTGTCCAAAGAATCTATATCGTATCGTATCGTGATGAAACTGGTGATTCCCACCCCTAGTAGAGTCCATACACCCAACACCAAATCCCATAATTCCTTACAAAGTTACACGTAACGTGTCTGGCTGTGTGATGTCAACTTGTCAGCATAAAATGACAGCCAAACATGGCACTGCAACTAAATAACACAAATACAATAGGCACATTTGTGACTGTTACAAATATAACACATTTTATACTTGTGCTACAAGATTTTGGCCTGTGCTACAAAACGATCAACCTCTGTAGCACCAGTGCTATGTGCAAAAAAAGTTAACGTACAGCCCTGCTATGTCTAATCTGCCCGTCGCTTATCAATGACTCGTTTTCCAGTCAACATTGTCGAAGCGGATTGTTTTTTTATCTGTTCATTTTCGTTTTATAGCATTTTGAAAAGCCCTCGTTTTCAAGGAAAATATAAAGATTCCATGATAAATGCTAGATTATCGATAGTATATGTGTACGTATGCACGCTAGAGACGCAAGCTGAAAATCGATTCTCTTATTTTCTCATCAGTGATCGTGCACACAGACACATCACACATAGGGCAAACGCTGAGATCTCAGCGAATACAACTCTGATTATCCCAAGACTGGTAAAATAGATTCCTTCCCTCAGATCAGATGTTCTCCAAAAAGATCATTCCAATTCCTGATCGCCATTCCAAATATCGATCACGCTTATTGATTGAGTATTGGCTGCTGTAAATATATATTCCAGGCTGATTCCCGTCCCGCGATGACTTCCATGATCAGACTTCTTACCAGCACAGGGAACCAGCTGGCTCCGCCCCTACATATCTACAGATCCCAGGTCAGTCTAAGCGACTGACCTGCAGTTACACAGGGATAGACGATAGGGGCGATTTTTTCCATTCTGAGCTCTTGTAGGGGCTGCTGTACCAACGGGTGACTGTTGATGAAATATGATTTCAGATCGCTAATAAAACAATAAAACGATATTTGTTGTCGTGGGCACTCAGTGGGGGGGCTAATAAAACGAGATATGTCGCCCGTGGCACTGAAAGTGTTAATAATAATAATACTATTTACATTTATATATTTATGAAATACAATTGTTACCGTCCCAAAGTGAATGTAAACCGTCCCAAAAATCTAAATGTTGTATCTTTACTTTGGTTTTTCCGTCTATAGTTGTTATTGCCATAAAGACACCATTCAAATGATTAGGAAATAAATAATAATTTTTATTTGAAATAATTATTTATTTGAACAATATACAGTTCCAATAGACTAACATATACCTCTGTGATTTAAATGTGTCCTTAGCTTAGACTCGAGGGTTGTACTAGGGTTGGATGCAGTTGCCCGTTGGTCGGTCTGTCTGTTTTCCATCTTCTGCTGTTTAACTTTATCTGTTTGCGAGTGCTCCCTTGACTGATGGCTAGTACCGCTGGAACTTTTATTAAACATTCTATATGTTCGTGGGTTGGCCAGTATCGCAGGAACTTTTATTAAAATTCTATATGTTCGTGGGTTGGCCAGTATCGCAGGAAATTTTATTAAACATTCTATATGTTCGTGGGTCTTGTGCAGTGCTCTCGTGGCACTGTCAACAAAGCGAGCACTCAGAAGACGCGCACCGGTTGCCAGTGACAGTGATATGCGCACTGACAGTTGGCGCAGTTGACATTTTCCAAATAAAACCTCTTCGTCCCTACTGCGTCCCGCAGGTTCTGGTTCTCGCCTCATTAAAACAAACACGCAAATAGCAATTAATCGCGCCCGTCAAAATAATTGCATTCATTTTCATTATCGCGCGATACATTTATTTATTGCTTATCGCGACAGGCCTAGTCTTGGCAGTCCATCAGGGTAACATCTCTTATTTCTGTCTTCCCAGATGGCCGCCATTCTGCAGCACTTCCAGAAGGTGGTCTCTAGCAAGGAGCAGGTCTCCAAGCAGATTGTAGCTGTGGCGAAGTGCTGGAGCAGCTGCATGGAGGACTTGCTCACCAAGCACATGAGCTCCCCCACCATCATCGTCACCAGCATGGAGGAGGCCGCCTTGTATGGCAACGTGCAACAGGTCAGTCCAGGAGGGACTTTGAGAACAACCCAAATATCCATGAAAACAGAAATATGGCCAGCTTTTAACCTACATCATTATTTGCAGTTTTTAGCTTCCATTCCAGTCACCCGTGCATGGAACTCCTACTACACCTACAGTATCTGCCAGTAACAACTTCATCTCCTTAGCAGCTCACTCACTACTTCACAGATGTACCTCTCTCTCTCAAACCTGTCAAATTGACAGCATCTTCTTTGTGATTAGAATCATGGATTTCAGCGCGTATTACAGCGCTAGTTGCTATTCTTTGCTTTTGATCAGGTGTGCTATCACTGATAATGGATATGTATTTTGTTTGTTTCCCCCCTCCGATAGATGGTCCTCATGTGTCTGGAAGACACTAAGATCTCATGGCTGTTACGCGTGTTGGATTTCACCCCCAGTGTGGTCCATAAGACCCTCATCGTCGCCAACTCTGCTGAGGAAGTTGAACATGTATTCAAGGTGTCACATTGCTTTAAATTGGAACCTGAATCTTAGTGTTATTATCCAGAGACATTATGGATGAAAATGGGAAACTGAGTGTATGGACAGGTTGTCGGAAGTCACATGGTTTCATCCAGAATTGCCTTGGCAACTAATGGAGGTAACTGGTGTTAGTTCTGAGGACCAAAATAACAACCAACAAGGGGTGCTAGGTGGTGGGGATGGGAGTGAGGTTGAATCTAGATCTACTTAGACCACACACTATTATAATTGGGGATGGACGTGAGTTAGGGATTTCCCCGATCACGTTTTTTGCCACCGATACCGATCACCGATCGTCTGAGCCATATCGGCCGATACCGATACCGATCGTTTTTGGTTTTATAAAAAAAAAATATATATATATATATATATGCCTATATATATATAATTTAATTTAAATTTTTTATAAAATATATATATTATATAATCATAATTGTAGTTGTATTATCTGCGAGACATCGCCACCACGCAACAAGTCAAAATGCTCGCTATCTGCAAACAGCTCCACTGTCTGTGTGTATACTCGAGTAGCTTCCAGCTGCAGCCAGGATTCTCCGGCGCTGCAGCTGGGCCCTATTGGTATACTCTGCTTTGGTCAAATCACATTCAGCATGCCCTCAGCTAGCCCCTTTCGTGACTGCGATGCAAGCCAGGGGCTCGAATACGCATCGAATCAATGTTATAAGACATTGATATCAGGAGCTATCTGTAGCTACTGCTAGCCGGCTAGATAACGTTAAGACAACACCTCAGTGAACTATTTAGTTTACTGGGACATTTCATATAAACAGTGAGCTAACGTGAGCTAACGTTGGCTACCGTGCTAACGGAGGTATCATGCACTCGACTATTGCTGGAGCATTTGTTTATCAGGAGCTATCAGTAGCTAGCCAGCTAGATACCGTTAGACAATGCCTCATGTATTAAACTAAAAGTGAATAGTTGACTGGGTCATTTTGTTTAAACAGTAACGTTAGCTAGGTAGCTAACGTTAGCTCACAGAGGTCGCATGCACTAGAGCAGACTATTGCCAGAGCCTCTGTTGACACGGGTCTGGGAGGGGCAGGGGGAGGAGGAGGGGCAGTGCGCTGCAGCTCTGTGCCTGAGAGAGAAGTCAGCGAGTGAGAACTCCGCTAAGAATTGGATCATGTTTTTCGATCGGTTTTCACGATCGGCGAAAATAAAGCATTATCGGAATTCACCAATCTCATATTTATACTGAATATCGGCCGATACCGATCGATCGGGGCATCCCTAACGTGAGTAATAGATTTTTTCAACTTGGCATTTCAACTGAACAGTTTTGAGGAAACTCTCTTTATTTTTTTATTTGGTTACCAAGTACATCCAGTACAGTGCTTGTTTTTGCCACTGAAATTGAAATCTCGCTCTGAAATCCCACAAGGCGTGCGTTTTTGTAGCCTGAGAGTTGGAGAGGAGTAACGTTACCACAAAGTTTGTTGGGTTGGAATACAGCTAGCTAAACAGATAAAAACAGCACGTTTGGGCGGCCGGGTAGCGCAGCGGACTAATCGTCTGCCTACCACCACAGAGACAGTGGAATCGAATCCAGCTGTGGTGCTTCTGGGTTGGCCGACCGTCCATACTAACACAATTGGCAGTGTTAGCGGGTGGGAAACCTGGCGAGTGTGGGTCCTGGTCGTTGTAAACAGCGACTCCTACAGTTCGGTCGGGGCGCCTGTACAGCAAGGGAAGGATCTAGGAGAGGTAGTGTGACCTTCCACATGTTACACTCTACCAGTGAGAGTCCGCGCTGCCAGGTGAAAAGAAGCGGTGGGCTGGGTACACATGTGTCGTAGGAAGCATGCGATAGTCTCCGCCCTCCCGGACCGACAGTAGGGGGTAGAGTGCGCAACGACCAGGAAGGGGGATTGGGAATTGGCATAAGGACTAACATTGGGATGGGAGAAAAACGAAAAAAGAAGGGGGGAAAAGATCATACATTTTTCTTTTTAAACAGCCTGTTTGTGCATTTCCAAATTGTGCCAACATGTCGCCCACTTTGTGTAGCGTTCATAGACTATTGATACGGACACGCTAAAGTTGTGGCTAGCTAACTGTTAACCAGTTGCGCGACAAACCCGAGATAAGTCGGGTTAACTCGCCAGCGGTTGGGCGCCAGACCCGAGATATTTCGGGTTTTGTTGTTTATTCTTTTTTTCGATATTTGTATTTATTACCCATCCAGGGAGCCTGGTGTTATCATAGGGAATGGGTCTGAGATTGCAAAGGTGCAATACCGGCCGCATCCTACCAGGCGGCGGTATCGAGCACCCTTTGAAACCTTGTGTCTTGGGCTGTGCGTCGACTATATGGGTCCGGGTCGGCTATTTTTCTCCGGGCAAGACGATCTGTTATAACTAGGGATGCCCCCCGGACCCCGGTTTTAAACGGGAACCGGTACTATATTAGAAAATACCGGAGTATTTATAAGCTCCGACGTCCTCGGTACTGCTATCGATACTATTATAATAATTATTATTATTATTATTATTTAAAAGTTGCGAACGATCTCTCCTCTCTCTGTCTCTGCACTAGAAGCGAGCCGCAGCGAGTCATTATTACACACACTCCTCGCGAGTCGCGCTACACATACGGGTACTTCGTTCTTATTCATACGGGTACTCCTTAATGAAAGCGCTGTCTCCGTGCTGAAGCGCGCTGCACACAGACACAGACAGCTCTGAGTCTGCATGCACTGAGTCGTGATGGCGGATAGAGCGAAGCGTTCTAAAGTATGGATATACTTTACAAGGGTCAATGCCGACAACGCACGTTGCCACAAGTGCAACAAAACATTTGCCAGTAAGGGTGGCAATACGAGCAATCTATCAAAACATTTGTTGGCAAAACACGGTATTAGTGTGCAGAAATGCGCCGTAGTCGACTGCCTTGCGCGCAGTGGTCCATCTGCATCCACGTCCACTGCAGCCGGTAAGCCAAGATACGGAGTTTCCTAGGCTAATAACGAATTATTACAAATAGGCTAATAAACAAAATAATTGTTTAGCTACAAATACTACAATCTAAAAACTTTTTATAGATCGTCAAGCTGAGGCGTTAGCCACCAATGTGTCCCAGGCCAGTGAGCCCAGGGCCACCACACATCCTCCCTCTACCTCCACCACCCAAAGTCCTTTCTCCCTAGCAGCTAGAGGAAGGATGACAGGATAGGGTGAACGAGTGTCACAGGGCGGTGACAAAGTTTGTTGTCAAAGGCCTGCACCCGTTCTCTACAGTGGAGTCCAAGGACTTTAGGTAACAACTAATCATTCAGTCTATATCGTTTTTTTGTATACATAGTTGTCTAACTTGTCTGTTGTTGTTATAAGTTATTATTGAAACAGCTATTCCCACCACTCCACACATTTACAATAATTCAATCATTTCTAATCTTTACTGTACGGAGACAGATGACCAATGCTCTCAACTGTAAATATAAAAATCACTAAAAAATAATCAAAAAGAACCGATAAGAGTATCGATAAAGTACCGAACCGTTAAGCAGTATCGATAAGAGTAGTAGTATCGATAAAATCCTAACGATACCCATCCCTAGTTATAACGCTTGGATTGAGAAGAATCAAATACTCCCGATGCATGTTTTGTGGTGGATTATGTTGGCGACACGATGGATACTTGGAATGGCGATCAGATAATTGGAATATTCTTTCTGGGGTACATCCTAGTCAAGGTAAGGGCTATATGATATCAATCTTGCATTGATCCAAGCATGTCTTCATTGTGATCGGAGCTAGGGATGTCCCAATCACGTTTTTTGCCACCGATACCGATCACCGATCATCTGAGTCATATCGGCCGATACACTGCTGATACCGATCGTTTTTGGTTTTCTTATAGCAGCTGGCAGTATTATACTGTAGGTCTAACACAGGCATTCTCAAAGTCGGGTCTAAATTATCTAATCTAATTTTAGAAATTGAGTAAAGTGAATAGTACTGGGTGTTGAGCATAACAGTATCTAAGTTAATTTACTTGACCATTATAGTCAAAGTATTTTCCTATGACCTGAAACTTATAAGATGTTCTCAGTGTTCAGTTAAGGCTATGAAGCACAATAGCAAAAACGAATGATGTTCTAAGTAGGGATGTCCCGATCCGATCACGTGATTTTCAGAAGATCGGGATCGGAAAGAAAAAAATCTGGATATTTTTTTTCCCTTTTTGCTTATTTTTTTTAATTCAACAAACATGACCATGTTCACGTATTTTTATTTTTTTTATCTACTTTTTCTCCCATCCCAATTTCGTATCATCCAATTCTATCCTCCCCTGTCTCGAACGCTGTTAGGCCATGCCTCCCACAAGCTGGCTGCAATGTGGAATAAGCCTTACATCACGTGTCCCCTCCGGTACTCGAGGAAGCAGCAGTCTCATCTTTTCACCTGCACAGCGCGATCTCTGTGTCGGGGGTCTGCGTTTGGAGGGCACGCCGCCCCCGTCGCTTCCTGCATCTGCTGCGCAGGCGCACCAACTGTAGGAGTCGCTGTCCACAACGTCCGATCCCCACCCATCAGCTTCCCACCCCCTAATACTGCCAATTGTATTAGTATGAACGACCAGCCAAGCTGATAGCAATGCGGAGAGCTGGGCTCGAACCCAGCGTCTCCTGCATTGGTGTTGAGCGCCTTGCCCACTGCACCACCTAGCCGCCCACCATGTTCACGTCTTAAACTCATACTGAGGCCTTAGTTTTGGTTTTAAATTGCATATCATCATTTATTTATTGTCACACAGAGCAGAAGAATTTTGCCAAAACAAACTCATTTCCTTTGATTTAATTATACATCAAATGATTTATGTCAAAGATGAGGGACATCCACTAGTTGCAGAACTTGCAGTCACCTGATTTTTACAGACGATGGCGCCATTGCTCATGAAGCAGCAGGTTGGAGGCGGAGTTTTTAGATGACTCCGGTTGCAATGCCTCGCTTGAATGAAGTTAACTTTTCACCTGGATAACGTCAACATTCAGGGTGAATGTAATGTGAGCCACCGGCGCTCGAGCCACCTCGAGCACCTCGAGGGACTATTGAGTCTCGCTTCGCCAGTTTCTGACAAAAATGCGTCAAATCGGTTACTAATGGCAAGGCGCTCGCCACTAACGCAGGAGATGCTGGGTTCGAGCCCAGCTCTCGGCGTTGCTACTGGCTTGGCTGGTCGTTCATACTAACACAATTGGCAGTGTTAGGGCCCGCGTCCACCTATCTCACAAAAACGCTGGTAGTGCGCCGGTAGTGCTGGCATGAAGCGCATCTTGTAGATGACAGAAAGAAATCTACAGCCATCTTTTTATCGTTTTTTCCTGACGCGGTTTTGCACATATTATAGCATATTTTAATACACTTTATTGTATATTAATTATATATATAGTTATTGCCTGACACCACAGTTCGCTAGGGATGGGTACCTTTCACATTTGAACCGATACCAGTACCAGTACCGGTACCGGTACCTGTGAATCGATACCGGTACCCAACGGTACCTTTTTTCGGTACTTTAGTCTCAAGAAATTTAATTTACCTACCTCAGTCGTAAAAAGAAAATAAATCCAAACGTCAAATAACTACAATTTCGACAGTTTTTGGCTTGTCATTGCTCCGACTGCTTTGTTGTTGAATCAAGTCAAATCCTAGGTAAGCATATATTGTGCGTGTGAACGTTGATATGAAAAGAAAAAAGTAAAGAAAAAAAGAAAAAAACGGTTTCTCACTTGATTCGATACTCGGTAGTACCGACGTGTTTCGGTTCGGTGCCTCAAAAGTACCGAATTCGGTACCCATCCCTACAGTTCGCCCTTTGCTTTTTATTAGCTTTTTAGTAGTGTATTCGTGTACCGGTAGTTATTATTATTAGTGTATTTGTGCTTTGTCGCGAATCTCAATGGCCCGTCTCTTGTGGGAGACAGCCAAGACAGGCAGGCAGCTCCGGTGTCAGGTTACAAACAAGAGTGGTAGATATGAATGGCTGTGATTGGTTGTCTGAAAATGAGCTCAGCGCATCGCTCTGAAAGTTCAGAAAGTTTCAACTTTCGGCCGCACAAAAAAGCTGAAAAAAGAAGCCGACTGCAGCGCATTTCCTATAGGCGGCGCATGCGGCCGCATACGCTCTCTCCCCATTGGGATACATTGAAAAAAGACGCGTGCGGTCATAAATATGAGCAGGGTTCGTACGGGTGCTGGAAATCCTTGAAAATGCTTGTATTTCAATGTGGTGTTTTCAAGGTTTGAAATGTGCTTGAATTGTGTATAAAGTGCTGGAAAGTTATTGAAATTGTAATTGCACTGTATACTTTCATAATAAATCGCTATCTGACTTAATAGTTAGGTTTTTAGATAAACAAATAAAATTCGGAGAGCGCCTAATTGCTTTCGCCTTTCACGCAAAATGAAGAGGAGTCCTCTCTCGAGCCTCGACACCCCCCGCCCCTCCTGAAAGCTTGCTTTAATCCCAGTAACGTTAGTGAGCTAACGTTAGCAAGCTTTTTTTTTTTTTTTTTTTTTTTATATAAACGTCGGCAAGCTAGTGAGCTAGCGTTGCCACAGACGGCTATGTTTATTGTTCATGTTGACAACGACAAGCGACACTGTAAGGTGAGTTAATAAATTCACTCTGAAAATCTGCTCCGCTCTGATAAACTGACTCAGTCTTCGGTCAGAGCGTTTTGTGTGCACAACTTGAGTGGGCTCGCTCTGACACACTGAAAGCCAATTTACCTTAAAACAAGTTTCGTTTAGCTAACGCCATTATGCATCGGAGCTGTGGTTTCGCTGTAATCATCATCATTTTTTTTTTTTATCCGTACATGGAATCACCACAGTCCAACAGTACATATTCACATAATTCACAAAAAATACCATGGCCGAAAGGAACAGGAAGAAGAAAAAATCTTATATATACCTGCCCCTACACGTACAACACACCGATAGACATATTGTGTAAAACCAAACAGAATGTAATCAACATGGCTAACAAGCAAATCAATTCTTTCTATTTTAAGTAGGGATGCTCGATATTGGCTTTTTTACCGATACCGATATTCCGATATTGTCCAACTCTTAATTTCCGATACCGATATCAACCGATACCGATATATGCAGGGTCCCCCCCCCCCCCCAAAAAAACTGATTAATTTCAGGTAACTAATAATTTCACTGGATATATATAACAAATATTGTTATTGTTTTTTTCTTTTTTTAAACCGATACCGATATTTTCCGATATCACATTTTACTGCCGATATCGGCCGATAATATCGGACATCCCTAATTTTAAGGAATGTTCTGTAGGATATGTCGGCAACATAAGAAGCCAGCTACTAGGGGTAGCTGTTTGTGTGAAATAACAAGAGAGGAGACTAGAGCGTGTGTCAAATGTGCGTCTCTGTATTGCAACCAATAACATGGGCATCATATAGCTTACATCCTGGTCCCTGCTGGTACGTACCAACTGAACACACCACTGTGGGGGGTTATATAAAAATTCTAGGTTGATTTGATTTTGTATACATTTTAAAGCTAAAGGAGCTGATTGACTGCCTACCTCAAAGACTGTTCACTTATTTTGCACATTTTCAGTAAATATTTGATTGAAATTTAAGTTTTATCTGGTGATTATTTGAGTGATTGTTTCATATTGGCTCAGCCAGGTTATATAGGATGCCATGTCTACATCATTTTGGTTGTTTATAGCACAATAACATCTGATTTAATGTGATGGAAGAAGTGAAATTATCATTTTGTGTAAATATTTAATTTACCACAGCCGCATAAGATGCTGGAAAAGCTTGAAAAGGCACCTTGAAAATGCTTAAAGTGCTTGAATTTTGCTTTGGAAAAGGTGTAAGAACCCTGTATGAGGCAGGTGGACCCGGGCCCTTAGGGGTGGGAAAGCCAGTGGGTGGGGATTGGACGTTGTGGACAGCAGAATCAGGAAGTATCGGGGGCAGCGTGAGCCTCCCACGCGGTACTCCTTGCCACTGAGGCTGCGGTTAGACACGGGGCCATTTTCGTTTAGTTTTCAATATCAGTTTCGCTTTCCAGAGCGCAACGTAGTGGCAGGCGAGTTAGACATTTGTTTTGCGACCTGAGCACTTTCGTTTTCTCAGAACGAGGCGTGGTCAGACCGCAACGGATCGCGTCTCGATTCAGCACTGAGCATGCGCGGGAGGTAGTTACCGTGGATGTGCCAATACACTTCCTGCAAAAAAATCAACAAAAATCATCTTTAAATGCCTCCGTGAGCCATTTAGCCAATGTAGCACTTATTTTTCAACAAAGAAAGTGCAATAAACAAAACGGATACATTCACTGTGTTCTGCCTCTCATTTGTTGATGAAACAAAACTAACATCAACACAATTGACCACCAAGAGCGGATAGTTTAGTCTCACAAAAAGATTGCCGATTTTGTTAGCTTACATGCTAACGCGATAGGGATATGCCATTATAACAGTATAGCATTGTGGCTAGCAGCTAACGTTAGCTCACGTTAGCCAGCCAGCACCAAACTGATGATATCAGGAGCTATCAGTAGCTAGATAACATTAGACAACGCCTCATGTATTAAACAAAGGTGAATAGATGACTGGGCCATTTTGTTTAATGCTTATTAAGATTGAAAGAGGAGCTCTGAGCTAACAGGGTCTGATAGCTAACGTTAGCTCACATTAGCCAGCTGCTCATGCAATCGTTAATGCTAGCAGAATGAATGGATGTAAACTTTATTTAACATATTGCAGAATGGGTACAATACAATACGGCTCAATACAAACAATTGTTAAGGGAATGCAGACTGTTGTAGCTTGGACTGGGGTCCTTATAACAATAACTTGACAACACATGGTAGTAGGGCTGGGCGATATGGCCAAAAACGTTATCGCGATAAAATTATAAAATTATTTTCATATAACTCTATCGATAATTATCGTCGATATAATTTCTGTCACGTTTAATTAACTTCTTATGCCCGGCGCCGATGGACGGGCTATTAATAGACTTGTTTTGCTGCTGCGAATGTCTCGAGTTGATGTCGTCATCAGTCCACGCACGTTCTTCTACGCACCAGTGCATAGATTATTATATTCCACCAGGGGGCAACCTACCGCCACTTATAAGAATGGAACGAACAGTTAGCCAGAGCAAGCGGTGTATCCCATGACAATGTACTAACTATCACCCTAAAATACTCCGTTCCGCCCCAATACATTGCAACGACGTCCACCGCATACCCCACACTACTCTAACCGTGGCCTCAGAATTCACGCCACACACCCACTCCGCACGTAAACTATAAAATAGCGGCGTGCAAGCTAATGATCCTAGCCAGCCTTGTTTACTACTAGAGTCCTACCTCTCTACCCAGAGGTGCACCGCGGGTCTCCTTCGCTGTCGGCCATCTCCTTCACTGATTGGTTATACGTGTGCTCATATCCAAGCTTGGCAAAATCGATATATCGAAACTTTGCGACCACGTTTCATGTTTATTTCGAGGAAATAATTTATCGCGATAGTTATCGTTATCGTTTTATCGCCCAGCCCTACATGGTAGCTGCAGCTATTTGGGACATCTCTGTCGTCACCGGACGTTGGTGAGGGTACGCAGATGTCGGCGTTGAGCAACAACGGCTCCGCGCAGATTACATGACACGTTGACGGCGAGTTTTGGCGAGTATCCAAAACAAAAACACCTTTTCAGCGTTGTCAGTAGGGCAACGCGTTTTCCTGCCAAAACGGCATTTATATTTAACTGGGACAGCAAACGTATTCATTCAGCAACAAAACGAAAACAAAAACACCTAGTCTAACCATGGCCTGAGAGATCGCGCTGTTCAGGTGAAAAGATGCGACAGCTGCCTCCTCGTGTACCGAAGTGATGCAAGGCTTGGTCCTCACTGCAGCCGACGAGTGGGAGGCATAGTCTAGCAACGTTCAAGACAGGGGAGGGGAGAATTGAAGGAAGAATTGGCGAGGCGAAATTGGGATGGGAGAAAAATAGTATTTTTTTTATTTTTTTTTATAAATCTGTTACTAATGTGAAAGATCGGATCGGGAAAGATCGGTATCGGTAGATACTCAAAATCACATGATCTGGATCGGATCGGGAGCAAAAAAATTTGATCTGGACATCCCTAGTTCTAAGACATTGATATCAGGAGCTATCTGTAGCTACTGCTAGCCAGCTAGATAACGTTAGACAATGCCTCATGTATTAAACTAAAGTGAATAGTAGGGCTGTCCCCGACTAAGGATTTGGATAGTCGACTATGATTGGCCAAAATTTGCCGTTAGTCGACTATTAGTCTACAAAAAAAAATAAAAGTATAATATATATATTTTTTTTATCATTCCATTTGGGCTGTGGGGGGTGCTTAACACATTCCCCGCCATTGGTTATACCCATCAATATACCCAGTCTGCCACCACTGTAATCCTATGGAGATGTTTACCTTCTTTGCAGGGTTATAACTTTATATTTTATTGCTATATTGACATTACTATGGCCCATTCAACATTGATTATCTATCGTTCAGGATGTGGGAACGTTATACTTTTTCATTCATACATTCATACAAAAATACCTTCTAGAATATAAGTATGTTTTTATTGTTTTCTGCAGTAATTCCTAGAACGTGAGTTATAGGCCTCCTCACGGAGGTCTCATGCACTCGACTATGCCGGAGCATGTTGACATGGGTCTGGGAGGGGGAGGGTAAGGGGGAGGGGCAAGGCATGCAGCAGCTGCACCTGTGTGCAAGAGAGAGAAGACAGTGAGAACTCCGCTGAGAATATGATCATGATTTTCGCGCGTGTCATCGATCGGTTTTCACGATCGACGAAAATAAAGCATTATCGGAATTCACCGATCTCATATTTATACTTAATATCGGCCGATACCGATCGCTGGCCGATCCGTCGGGGCATCCCTAATCGGAGCGTATGTGTGTAACGTTAGTCCACAACGTACTCCGTTGGTGGCGATCAAAGCATATAAAAACGATGATGAAACATAATACCTATGCTATAGATTTGATTTGAGAATAGTAGCTAGTCCAGGCAAGAAATGGCAACGCTTTTAGTAGAATACACCCATATGGCTAATACTCAGCCTTTCGGGAATTACCCCAGACCACGCTATAACTATACTTATATTCACCACGGTATAACACGGGAACGTATGGATGGAAAATGTATTTTTTTTCACATATTGAACGATAGATATTTGATGTCAAATGGGCCATAGTATTGTATCCATAGCTATAATATAGAATATAATATAGCCCTGCAAACAAGGTGACGAAGTCCTATGTTTTAATGCTTGGCCTAGCTACCACGCCCACGGGCTCAGACTAGTCCCTGGCGCCGAATGTGTTAAGCCAACAGTTGCTACTACTGCTAGCCATTCCTGTACCAAAACCCTTTTTTTGCTCAAATAATCAGTGGAGAGAGCTGCTGCAGATAGAGTCGAGGTAAGGTAATTATTACAAATGGTAAATGACTGTTTTGACCGACAATAAGCAATACGAATTGGATATATTGCTGTCCATTGTTATTGATGCCACCATGCTTTGATGTGTTCAAAAAATAGAGATCACTACTCAAGTAATCATGCGTCACTCGATCTGGGAAAACATTACTCATGTTCATCCCTAATTATAATAGTGTCCTCCGTCTTCCTCGTATTCTCTGAAATATGTATGTGTCGTTTTAGTTTACATTAATATGCACAAGGCATGTTCAGTATATGCTGAATTTGATCTCCTACCTCATTCAGGCTATGAGAAACACATCTGCTTTTTGCATGAAGATCCACAAGCTGTTAACACACGAGTTCGACTTTGTAATCGAGCAGTGGAGGAAGACCAGGACTCATGTCACTCTGGGTAAATGAGAACACATTGAAAATGTTTTTTTATGTATAACATTTTGTGTAGAATTTAGCAGTGCTGTTAATTTTTTGCTTTTCATTTTTAGCTTTTAACCTCTTAAGCCCGGAGCCCTATTTTCTGAAAATCCACCTAAAATACATACCTAAGTAAATGGAATATTGCTCCACTTCTACAAGGGGCATTTGCATGTTCTTGGTATCTAGGGACATCTATGGACCTCAGTAAATGTATTCCCAGTGTCAGAAATATTGTGTCTATTACTAGGCTTGCTTAAATTGTGATGAAACAAAGGAGAATAGGAATTATGATTTTCTTTGCATCTTTGACAGTGAATAACACCATGTTTAAAAATGACCAGACATGAAAAACTGCCACTGAGCTCGTTCAGTAACTTCTTGAGATCACGTGTACGAAGAATCTAAGGAAATAAATAAAGGGAAGATTATTAAACAGAAGGTTTTGTAGATGCAGTACTGAATTCTCCCATCCGGACCAATGCAATTTGAAATATTATTATATAATGTAGAATAGCATATAAATTACCTTATTATAGCCAATTCGCACATTTATGGATTGTGCCAAATCTTATCTTTCAAATGCCCGAGTTCAATTTGGATTTAGTATCACCAGGCGTGCATAAGAACAGATAATGAAATCTACTGTTTGTACAGTAGCTTTCTTATTTTTTGCGAGTGCCGCCATTTTGAAACTGATTTTAAACCTGATTGTTGCTAAATGCAAAAAATAGGGGAGACAAACTAACTACGCTCTAATATATGCCAATAACGTTCAGTTTTGTGGTATAATATCCAGAGTAATAAGATATATTAAAAAATTCATACAGAACCCATTTGCTTTTTTTTACTGGGACGTGTATTTCTGAAAAATGTCAACGCTCATTGAAAGCTCTGGTTGTCCTCTTCAAAATGGCATAAAAAAACTACAATTACCGACGTCACTTTTTCAAAATGACGGACTTCCGCGATCAAAACAATAGAAAAACGAATACTAATAACTAAGGCTGTCAAAGTTAGCGCGATATTAACGCGTTAACTCCCGATTCTATTAATGCCACACATTTTTTTTAACTCGAGATTAATTTTTTATTTTATTTTTTTTACTAGACTTCACTCAGGTGTATTATTGATGCTCTCATTGATACTATGTTTGTTTCTGAAGTGTGTGTGTGTGTGTGTGTGAGATATAGAGAGAGGGGGGTGAGAGATGAGGAAGGGGCAAGAGAGAAAGAGAGCTGGGAGAGTGTGTGTGTGAGAGAGAGAGAGAGGGGGGGGGGGGTGTGTGATTAATCAGCCCTTGTGTGTGAATGTAACAAGTTCCTAACGTTTTCTTTCCCCTATTATTTCATGCACACTTTATTCATTGTTTTAAATTATTATTTTCTTTTAAGTTATTTTGTGCATCACTCTGTTTTGAATTTGATGCAAATTTGCAATGCATGAGGGTCATCCTTTTGTGTTAAATGGCTGCATAAAGCAAGCATTTGTTGACTCGCATGTTGATAAGAGTATTACAACTTGGAACTTGAAAAAGACCCGTTTAAGGTAAAAAATAAAAATGCGATTAATTTGCGATTAATCGCGAGTTAACTATGGACAATCATGCGATTAATCGAGTTAAATATTTTAATCGTTTCACAGCACTACTAATAACCTATTGGTAAACTAACGTATTGATGATTATATACATTATAACTGCTGTTGTGACATGGTTATGATGTTTATACTTGAATACGTTTGACAAAAAAAAACGATAATTGTGTCAGTCTGGAGAGATTTATTTATGACTTGATTTCATTTGTGTCCCCGGACCGCACGGGCGGAAGAGGTTAAGCCCGACGGGTCTGGTACCGGTCCCAAAATGACATCACGTCATAAATCAATCTGTCTAGACTGTATGACAGCAATACGTTTGTTTACCAATAGGTTAAAGTGTTATTAATGAAATATGAGTTTAGGAATTAATCGCGAATTTCGACAGGAAATAAATCCGAACGGCCATTCTGCTGTAGTCATTATGATGAAGGAAAGACAGGGCTTTCAATGAGCGTTGAAATTTTGAAAAACTACATCTCCTAGGGTTCTCCAGCTTTCTGGAATCAAAAATTTTTTTTTTTTTTCTCTGGATTATATACCACAAAACTGAACATTATTGGCATAGTTTGGAGCGCAGTTAGTGTGTCTACCTTCTGTGAACATTTAGCAACAATCGGCGTTGCAAACAGATTCAAAATTGCGGACCTGTCTCAAAAATAAAAAGCTGACTGTATTTACAGTAGATTTCATTCTCGGTTCTTCATGCACGCCTGGTGATACTAAATCCAAATTGAACTCTGCCATTGAAAAGAGTAGATTTGGCCTGATCCATAGATGTGCAAGTTGGCTATTATAAGGTAATTTAGAGGCCTCATATTCTATTATATAATAATATTTCAAATTGCATGGGTCCGGATGGCAGAATTCAGTACTCTATCTACAAAACCTTCTGTTTAGCCATCTTCCCTTTATTTATTTCCTTTTTGTACACGTGATCTCAAGAAGGTATTGAACAAGCTCAGTGGCAGTTTTTCATGTCTGGTTATTTTTAGCATGGTGTTATTCACTGTCAAAGATGCAAAGAAAAATCATAATTAATATTCTCTTTTTTGTTTCATCACAATTTAAGCAAGCCTAGTAATAGACACAATATTTCTGCCACTGGGAATACATTCACTGAGGTCCATAGATGTACCTAGATACCAAGAACATGCAAATGGACCTTGTAGAATCTTCCATTTACTTAATTAAGTATGTATTTTTAGGCGGATTTTCAGAACCTAGGGCTTAAGAGGTTAATTCTAAAACGGTCACCTTGCTTGTAACAGAAACAGTATAACCACTAGGGCTGTCTTAAATACTTCGAAGCTTCGTTTGATGGGCATGGGATTGTTTTTTGTGTGCAAAATCAACTCTTCATCTCTTTGTTAATTACAACAAGCAATGCTGTTTGCTATTTAAGATGAGGTCGGACTCGGCACTGACAGATTTGTGTTCATTGTGCTGCTTTTATAAAGCCTCAAATGACGGCTTACAATATTTCATGAAAGCAAAGTGTTTCATTTGTCTAAGATTTTAAAAGGTTTAAACTTTACAGCACTGACAAAGTTGAACAAAGTACTGTACAAGTCCCACAACATAATACAAAAAAAATTTAAACAGAAATATTATTAATAATATATATATATTTTTTTTTTAATCTCGAAGCTTCGAATTAAAATCGAATCTCGGCCCTGAAGCTTCGAATTCCAAAATAAAATTCGAAGGTCAGCCCTAATAACCACCACAATGCCAACAATGCCTTTAGTGTAATTAGGAAATTCTTTCTTTGCATATCCCTTTTGAATATGCATGCATGTAGGCATTTCACCCGAGGTGTTGGCGCAGCCCCTGGTTCAGGTAGGAGTTCAATGTCTTGCCCAATAGTCTAGATGGAAACATAGTTCCACCTGCATAGGGTGTTTTTTTTTAACCCCTGTTTTTTCTTAATCCTTGAAGTGTATTTTTTTTTTGTCACTTTTTCTCATTTTTTTTTCCTATTTTTCTCCCATCCCAATTTTGTGTTTCCAATTCTCCCCTGTCTTGAACGTTGTTCGCATATGCCCCCCACTGGTCGGTTGTAGGGAGGATAGAAGCCTTGCATCACGTGTCCCCTCCGGTACACGAGGAGGCAGCCTGTCACATCTTTTCACCTGCCAGCGCGGACTCTCATTGGCGAGTTGTAACGTGTTGGAGGCTCACACTACCCCCGCCATTTCCTGTCTCTGCTGTGCAGGCGTCCCCCAACCGACCTGTAGGAGTCGCTGTCCACAACGTCCAGATTACCACCCATCGACTTCCACCCGCTGACTGCCAATTGAGCCAGTATGACGGCCGGCCCAAGCCGGAGGCAACGCCGACAGCCGGATTCGAACCCGGTGTCTCTTGTGTTGGTGACGAGCGCAATGTCCGCTGCGCCACCCAGCCGCCTTGAAGTGTCTATTTTAAGATTCTGCCAGGTAACGGGTATAAATAATGTCCCATGGGGTTTATTTTTAACCCTTTTATTACACCTATCCTGCACTTTTTCTGAAAAATAAGAAAAATAAAACGGCATAACTTTTGAAGTTAACATATAGAGACAAATTAAAACATTTTCCCAAACAAGTTTGACCCAAGGAATTCAGAACAATTGTTATTTTTAAGATTGAAACGCATCTTGATTCAATTACAGGACAGAAAAAGCAAAAAATGCTGAAAAAATGTATATCGCATCTCTATTTTCCCTTTTTACTAAGATGTAGTGCATTGGACGAGATCGATTTAGGTTAATATTTGAAATAATATTGTAATAAAGATTGTCTCCATGCTGTTATGCCCTAAATATTATAGTCTTGCATAAACAATTCTATAGAGACAAATTAACACATTTTACCATGCGATTTTGATCAGAGATTTATTTATTGTTAACACTTTGAATGCCACCCACAAGTTTTTCTCGTGTTATTACCCCCCGGGTTGAATGCCCACTTACGAGAATATTCGGTTTTTCTATATATATATATATATATATATATATTTTTTTTAGCGATCTGAAATCATATTTCATCAACCAAGTCGACCGTTGGAAATTCAGCTACCTCAGGCGCTCAGATGTGAAAAAAGCGCCCCCTATCGTCTCCCAGGTGGTAATTCACCCTTTTGGATTGAACTCAATGCAAATGAATGGGGGAAAAAAACCTGCACTCCACATTTTACTTCTCACTCATGTAACCGGGGTCTACCAGCTTCACTCTGGAGCCGTGGGGAATATGTGTTTTACTGTATACACGATGGATCAATCAAATGAGCGATTTTTTCGAATGGCGATCAGGAATTGGAATAATCCATTTGGATACCATCTGATCTCAGGTAAGGAATCTATGTTATCAGTATTAGGATAATCAGACCCGTTTTCATGGATATATAAGCTTTTATGTGATTATGGTGATAGGCTGTTTGACTCTGCTCGCTGTCAGAAAATAGGAGAAGCGATTTTCAGCGCACGGCACGAGCGTGCATGCATATACATATACTATCGATCATCTAGCGTTTATTTGAAAACTATTCATAAATAGGCAGACAAATGACAACGTTCTAGAATATTCCAGGAAAAGGCGATTATCAGGGAATCTCTTCTTTTTTCAGTGAAACGGAGTGCTTTTCAGAATGGTAGAACACTGAAATGAAGCGATAACAAAACAATCTGCCTTGACAATGTTGACTGGAAATAGGTCATTGATAATGCGACAGGCAGATTAGACACATAGCCATAATTTAAAACATAGATTAGGCGATAGACGATAGGGGGCGCTTTTTTCCATTCTGAGCTGCTGGAGGAGCTGCTGTACCAACGGGAGACTCGGTTGATGAAATATGAAATCAGATCGCTAATAAAAAAAATTAAACGCTAATAAACGTTGTGGGCATTCAGGCATTGGGCTGATAAAACTAGATATGATGTCCCTGGCACTGAAAGTGTTAAACAAGTCAAGAAGAAACATCACAATAAGACAACATGGTAGAGGAGGATCATCAGTATATAGAGGTTGGTCACGCTGACATGGTAGAGGAGGATCATCAGTATATGGAGAGGTTGGTCATGCTGGTAGAGGAGGATCATCATTGTTTGTCTTGGCAAAAAAGCCATCGGGAGAGCCAAGTGCATGAGGCGAGAGGGGGTAATGCATGAGTTCTTGGAGGTTGATGGGCATATCCAGATCCAAAGTAGACCTTGAACGCCTGCCTCCTCCCCAAGGTCTGTCTCATCCCACATGTACAGCGAGTCAACTTCAGAGTTGCCTGCTACAAAAGAGCAGACCAGCCAATATTTGAGAGGCCCAAACCCTATGATCAGGATATGGGCTGGGAGAAGATGATGGATGGGGGGGTGTTAAAGCTTGTCTGGATGGTTGGACCCATCCTCCCTCCTTCTCTTATTGTGGTACTGGCCCAGAAAGCGGAGTCGGAAGAGCAAGACGCTCTTAATAAGGAGGCAGATTATATGTAACATGGATGAGGATGGAGAATACGAGTGATGAGGAGGAGGAAGAGATGGACATTGGCGAGATCGACTTTGACGATCTCTTTGGCGATGATGATCATGATGATGATTAGTAGTTTAGGTTTGAATGTTGTGCCAACAGAAGATGTACTGTAATAGTACTTTGTTTGAACCTTAACACATTGAGTGCCAGCAGGGGGCGCCAGCCTTTTTGGACAGATTTTCCGATATTTCATGATTTTCGCGGAGCTATTTCTATATTATGGATAGCTCTTTAGTCGAATACACAAAACACGTTGTCATTTTTCGGCCTATTTATGAATCGTTTTCAAATAAACGCTAGATTATCGATAGTATATGTGTACTTATGCACGCTAGAGAAGCGGGCTGAAAAATCGAAAAATACATCCGATTACCCCAAGACTGGTAACATGGATTCCTTACCTCACATCAGATGTTCTGCAAAAAGATTATTCCAATTCCTGATCGCCATTCCAAATATTGATCGTGTTTATTGATCCAACGTTAGGTACTCGAAACACATATTCCACGCTGTTCTGAGGGTCCACAATGAATCCGATCGGCTCGGGTTACATGTAGGGCTGTCGCGATCACCGCAATCCCGTGGTGTGTCAACTCACCCGCGGTTGGGGAGCAGAAAATCGCGAGATCCGTGGTAAAATAAAAGGGGCGTCATCATTTTAAACTTCATTTAATGACGAGCCGTCCGTTTTCCAGCATGAGCTAACTTCACGTTTCTATACAGTTTACAACTCAGATGAAATCAGGATTTATTTTCATATCCCGGACTCGAGCCCCCAATGTATACCTTTTCCTGTATTAATCTGAACCACTGTAGAGTACAGGGGAGCGTTCTCCTAACTCCCGGGTCGAAGTGCTGGTCATGTAGCTTGCTCAATGTTATGCTAACGTTACACGCAAATCAAGTGCTGCCTCTGTCTACCGTCCCCGCTACACTCTGACTACATCAACGTTTCCCTAATCCCTACTCTCACTTCATTAACCTTATCATAGATATTATGATCTGTAATGTCAACTGGATATTAACGTTAGCTTTGTTTTCAATTTATAACGTTAGCTATATGCTAGCTAGCCTATCTATAACGTTAGCTATTGGCTTGTTTCCCCCAATGATGAACAATGACACGAGTTGTGATATTTAACTAGCTATGTATGTGCGTTCACATTCACTAACGTTAAAATAGTGTTATAATAACGTTAAATGTTTGCTCAAATAACGTTAGTTTTAAGTTGGAGAAGGGATGTGTGACTGACTATTGGCTGCTTGCGTAGACCAGACCTACAGTATATATCCCACAACGCATCACTCTTAACACTTTGGATGCCACGGACGACATAACACGTGTTAGCAGTCCGCGCCCTGAATGCCCACCACGACAATTATCGTGACATTTTTTTTATTAGCGATCTGAATTCATATTTCATCAACCGAGTCTACCGTTGGGAAACCAGCCCCACCAGGAGCTCAGATGTGAAAAAAGCGCCCCCTATCGTCTCCCAGATGGTAATGCACCCTTTTGGAATGGACTCAATGAAAATGGATGAGAAAAAAAACCAGGGTGCATACGTACACATACTATCGATAATCTAGCGTTTATTTGAAAACTATTCATAAATAGGCAGAAAAATGACAACGTTCTAGAATATTCCAGTACAGGGCGTTTATCACGGAATCTTTTTTTCCCCCTTGAAAACGAAGGCTTTTCAAAATGCTATAAAATGGAAATGAACCGATATAAAAACAATCCGCTTCGACAATGTTGACTGGAAAATGAGTCATTGATAAGCGACGGGCAGATTAGACACATAGCCATAATTTAAAACATAGATTAGGCGATATTAACGCTAACATTGAAGTGGATGGTGGGCATTCAAGCACTAAATGTGCGCCCCCTGCTGGGCACTGAAAGTGTTAAAGGAGCAGGCAAATCTACTGTTATCACATTTCAGAACGTTGAGGGACAAATGGATAGATTATCAAACATGTTTAAAATAGTTTCTGGACTCCTACGACCTTAGAATTGTTGTCAAATCACGATCGCGGGTAAACTCGCATGTCTTAATAATAAAAAAAATATATATACAGGTATATATATAATAAAAAAAGGGAACTTTAAAAAAAAAGAATTATAGAATTGCGGTACCACCGCATTCCGCTGTGATTAGCCACACACACAACCACGGTGGGAAAATGTCATACTGCAACAGCCCTAGTTACATGCCTGAGAAGTAAAATGTGGAATCCGGATTTTCTTTTTCTCATAGATTTTCATTGATTCCAATCCAATGGGTGCATTACCATCCGGGAGACGATAGGGGGCGGTATTTTCCCTGTTCGAGCTCATACAGTCCCAATGGTAACGTGAGGCTAGATTGATGACAAATGAATTGATATCGCTAATAAAAGCATTAACGATTACAAAAACTAGACTTCTCGTCATTGGCACTCAACGCATGGCATGAAATAACGAGATTTCTCGTGGCTGGCACAACATATTTCACTGGATTTCAAAATGTATAGAAAAATGTGTTCATATTCACAAAATCTACAATATTTAGGGAATAACGGCATGGAGACAATCTTTATTACAATATTATTTCCATTTCCATATTAACCTAAATCGGTCTCATTCAATGCACTACATTTTAGTAAAAAGGGGAAATAGAGATGTGATATGTTTTTTTTTCTTTTTTTCGCGTTTTTTGCTTATTCTGTCGTGAAATAGTTTCAAGATGTTTTTTTTATCTTAAAAATAACAATTGTACTGAATTCCTTGGGTCAAACTTGTTTGGGAAAATGTTTTAATTTGTCTATGTTGTTAACTTCAAAAGTTATGCGGTTTTCTTTTCAGGTTTTGGTTCAGGATAGCTGTAATAAAGGGTTAAAAATAAACCCCATGGGACATTATTTCAACCTGTTACCTGGCAGAATCTTAAAATAGACACTTCAAGGATTAAGAAAAAACAGGTGGTGGGGGAAAAAAATCCACCCTATGCAGGTGGACCTATGTTTCAATCTAGACTACAAGGACTGTTATGGGGAACAATACATTGGCTGCTGCAAGGACCAAACCTGTGACTATGATTTTGTTAACCACCAGGTCAGCTGCAGTACAACAGCCAATTTGATCAATTGTGTGTGTGTGTGTGTGTCCGTCCTCTGAATCCATTCTCCTTTGACCTCTAGTGATCACTGACGACTGTATGAAGGCTCTGGGGATCAGAGATGCTACATGTGTTGTCCATTACGGCTTCCCCAAGTCCGCCAAACTGTTCGGCAGCCGTCTCTTCTGCATGTCGGAGAACTTCCGCAACCTCTCTAGCAAGGTAGTATTTAATACATGACTGAGTATAAATTTTTTATTGATTTGGGAACCAAGTGATATTGCCCATAGGCCACTTATCTGACATGAGATGTAAAAGTTGCATGAATGCTAATATGACTATTCAGATTGAGGTCGCATTACAAACTATCAGACCTGTATCTGATTTAAGACCACATATGAAAGTGGCCCAAATCAGAATTGAAAAGATCAGAATCCATGTATCTGGCTCAGGGGCTTTGCTAGGGTTTGACATTTGGTTTCCCTGAGACGTTTTTACCAAAGAATGGCTAATGGCTTGATTAGGTCATTTATATTTGTGTTATATATTTTTCTTTTTTTTATCCACTTTTTCTCTCATTTTCCATATTTTCTCCCATCCCAATTTCGTATCATCCAATTCAACCCTCCCCTGTCACGGACGCTGTTTCTTGCCTCCCACAAGCCGGCTGCAATGTGGACTAAGTCATACATAGCACAAGTCCCCTCCGGTACTTGAGGTAACAGCAGTCGCATCTTTTCACCTGCGCAGCTCGATCTCTCAGTGGCGAGGAGTAATGTGTGGGAGGCTCACGCTGCCCCCGACACTTCCTGATTCTACTGCGCAGGCGCACCAACCGACCTGTAGGAGTCGCTATCCACAACGCCCGATCCCCACCCATCAGTTTCCCACCCCCTAATACGGCCAATGTGTATTAGTACGGACGACCAGCTAAACTGAAAGCAAATGTGGAGCGCTGGGCTCGAACTGACGAGCCCAGCGTCTCCAGCATTTTGTGGCGAGTGCCTTGCCCACTACGCCACGTAGCCGCCCTATATTTGTGTTATATTTTCTTCCTCTTAACAGGAGCATGCAGAGAACTTTAGCGGTCATCCCACCAAATCATTGTTGCTGATATCTGAGAAGAACACCCGCCATATGACCGGGGTGCTGCGCTACCTGAAGCGTACTGATGCCCTGTTGCCCCCAGAGCTGCTGCACTTTGCACAGGGGATCCTGTCGGCCAAGGAGGAGCAGAAGAAGGATAGGCCTCTTTGCAGCTACCTCAAGAGCTTCGGTGTCTGCAGGTCAGTACCTAGTGTCTAATTCCATAGTGTAACCATTTATAGTCATGTTAAGAGTGGGTTTCTTCATTGAGCACTTATCCATATCATTAGGGCACAAGTATCTTGTTTTTTTATAAAAATTTAAAAAGAAAAGTGATAATACACCTTTTCTTCAAATGTGCAGCTTACACTAAATTGGCCACTGTATCTTGGTGAGATGCTTGTGGGGAGGAGCTGAGCTTAACCCACCTACCACAGCAGAGATCCCCCAGCTAGGTTAGAATTCTAACCTAAAAGTGTATTATAGAACTCCCCTTCAACCCATTTTTTTTTAAACTTAAATTTGTATTAACATTTATAGACAAACAACACTTACACAAAAATGGATCCCATAACACAATATTAAAGAATGCAGTGAACATAAATGGTTACATGAATAGCATTGTTGGTTATATGTTTCCACTACAGTTGTTTTTCCAGGCACTTAATACAAAGACTGATTGTATACCGCCCTTGAACAGGTATAGACAAATTTAATACCTACTCAAAAGGATTAGGTACTGACTAAGGCAAATATGTATGGTATGGGTCCAGTGACCCTCCTTGAATTTCTTTCTTCTCTTATCCTTCGCCCTTTCTATTCCTTTTATACTAAATTTCTCTTTGCCTTTTGATTCACCCATTTACAAACCACATCTTCCTTGATTATTAATACAACATTGTTACACAGACATAAATAATAAAGTACAAAAAATGTAATACAATTGTAATACCCAAAAAAAATAAAAATAAAATCAGAAAATACTAACTAAGTCAAAAGTGTGTGACATGGGTTCAGAGACCCTCCTTGAATCTCTTTCCTCCTTTACCCTTCGCCCTCTTGTGATGCATTTGGTTCTTCCTCTGTGATGTCGTTTTCGTTCCCCTTGTAATCCTCCCACTTTCCCCATCTTTCTCCAAATTTCTCTTCCTGTAACCTCAGCATGTGTGTTATCCTCTCCATATCCTGTATCTCCTCCACTATTCCTACCCATTGTGCTATTGTCGGTGGGTCTTCTTTGTACCACAGTCTTGTTATTGCTTTTCTGGCCGCTATCAACATTATCTTTATTAAATATTTGTCCCCCCCTTGTATTCCCTCGTGTGTCAGGTCTCCTAAGTAAAGCACCAGTCCTGTTTGTGGTAACCCGTATCCTAATATTCTGATCATTGCCTCCCCTATCTCCTCCCAATATCCCTTCAGCTTCTAACATCCCCAGAATATGTGCGTGTGATTTGCCCCCTCCTTCCCACACATCCTCCAGCATGCTCTTTGTGTTGGTGCATATTTTCCCTTCAGCTCTGGGGTTATAAAGAATCTGATTATGTTTTTCCATCCAAACTCTTTCCATATCCTCGATCCTGTTGTTGAATGTTGCACCTCGCATATGTTCCCCCATTCCTTCCCTGTTATTCCTATCTCTAGTTCTCTCTCCCATTTCTCCCTTATATAATCGGTTGTGTGTCCCTTGCTGGTCATTATAGCCCGGTACAGTGCTGATATTACCCTTCCTTTCCCTCCTTCGTATGCCCTTACTATCATCCTAATTATTCCATTCTGTTCTTCTTCCTTGTCCCCTCTTATTTCTTTATTATAGTAATCTCTAATCTGTAGATATCTGAAGTGGTCCTTGTTTTCTAGTCCAAATTTCTCCTTTAATTTTTGTAGTGCTTGCATTTCCCCCTTCTCTATCATTTTGCATATCGTTGTTGCCCCCCCCCCTCTCCCACCTTCTGAATCCATGGTCCAGCCTCCCTGGTTTGAATCTCTTGTCATGTGCTATCCATCTCAGAACCCCTGACTGCTTCTCTAATTTGTGTGTTTTTACTACTCTGTTACATATGGTCACGGTGCATTTGGTGATAGGATCTAACAGTCCCTCTTTTTCTTTGAACAGTTCCCTATCTCCCACCAGAGCTTGTACCTTGTATCCCTCCCCTTCTTTTTCAATGTCTTTCCATCTTGCCTCATATTTGTTGTTACACCAGCACGTCACTGCTCTCAGTTGCGCTGCATAATAATAATCTTGTAGGCTGGGTACTGCCATCCCTCCCTCTTCCTTTGGTAGTTGTAGTGTTTTATATCTGACCCGTGGTCTTCTCCCCGCCCATATGAACCTCGATATCAGTCTGTCCCACTCCCTGAATTGATTCTGTGGTATTTGTATCGGTAGTGACTGGAACAGGTACAGTAACCTTGATAGTATGTTCATTTTAATGACCTCTATTCTTGAATTGAAGTCCAAGGGCATTACTGTCCATCTCTCTAAGTCTCTAATGTTCTGATTTATCTGTGTATAGTTTGCCTCAAACAGTTTCCCCACCCCTCTCGTGATGTTCACCCCTAAATATTTAATCTTGTCCATGTCCCATCTTATCCCGTACTGTTCCCTAATTTCCGTCGTTGGGGTATAGTTCCATGCTAAGGTCTGTGTCTTTGTCACGTTTAGTTTGTATCCTGAGTAGTGGCCATATTCCTTCAGTAGATCCATCAGTGCCGGGAAGCTCTTGTCTGGTTGTCTCATGTATACTATCACGTCGTCCGCAAATAGGCCTAGTTTATATTCCGTTCCCTTTATCCTTACTCCCTTGATGTCCTCGGTCTGTCTGATCAGTTGCGCCAGTGGTTCTATGAAAACGGCGAAGAGCGTTGGTGAGAGACAACATCCCTGTCTGGTAGCCCTCTCTAATCTGATTCTATCCGTCAGGCTGCCATTCACCTTAACCCTCGCTGTCGGTTCTTGATATAGCGCCTTGATCATCTTCATCGCCCACCCGTTCAGTCCGAACCTCATCAATGTTTTATATAAAAATGTCCAGCTCACTGTCTAATGCTTTTTCTGCATCTAGGCTAATCAGTACCGCGCTACCACCTTGTTTTTGTATCTCCTCTACTATGTGTAATGTCTTTCTCACGTTGTCCTGTGTCTGTCTCCCTTTAATAAATCCAGTTTGATCTTCATCTATAATGTCTGGCATAAACGTCTCAAATCTCTTTGATATTATCGATGTATACATCTTGTAATCCACGTTGAGTATGGACTAGGGGTGGGACGATACATCGATCCAGATCGATACATCGATGTAATTATCAACAATCAAATCGGATCGATGCGATGTAATAAGATCGATTCATATCGATACTCTTATTTTGAAAATCCTGTGGCGAGTCTCATATCCGCCCAAGAACAACAGCAGTAGCTCCGTGTGTGTAGATGTTACAGCTAGAGCTGCCGCGGTATTGATGTTTTCCTTACCGCACAGATTTGCAAAATATTTCCTACCGCCGCGGTTATTACCGCACACACACAAAAAATTAAAAAAAAAAAGTTTGAATGCATTTTTTTTTTAGTAGTAGTCTACTCTTTATAGCATATAGCCTGCCTCTAGTCTAAATGTCTATCTTTAGAGGATGACTTTGCAGCATGAATATTGTTTGGGATTCGGCAAGCACGCATTAGTTATTGAAAGTGAAACACGGATTCGAAGTTTTCCCTCTGGTCGTGCGCAGTTCACTCGGTGTTGCGGGCAGGGGTGGTTACCCCTAACCCCCCCGACCCTTTCTTATTATTATTACTATAAAGTTACTACTTTATAATAAAGGCATTCGTTTTGTGGCATTACCATTATATAGTTATACGTTCAATAACATCAGCGTATTTACCGGACCACAGCAAGGCAAGCAATACTCTATTCATATCTCAGTTCCTTTCTTTGCTCAGAGCGTGCTGAGTTGTCCCATTCTGCGGTCTGTTAATAAAGTTTTCAATCAGACAAGTGTATAGAACGAAGGGCTTTTATTATAACATTCGTTGCAGACAGTAAAATCATTATGTCTCGTTTAGTACTCATGAGGAGCGATGGTAGTCCACTCCGGCGGAGAGTTAAAGCTAACGTTATTAGCCGTGTTGTGATGAGCTGACATTCAGGACGTAAAAAACGTGTGACGCGTCTCTCTTCTGACCAATCAGTGGTCTGCAATGTTTCACGTGACTTTTCTGGTACCCAATAGGGTCACTTGGAACCTCGATAGAAGAGTAGGGTATATCTGCAGAGCCGCAAGCCCAACGAGAGGAGGGTAATTTATTATTATTATTATAAAAAACAGCGGTGACGCGGTATTCAGCCTACTCTGCGGTGGCCGTGATGTAACAGCGATACCGCGGTAATGCGGTAATCGCGGCAGCTCTAGTTACAGCATAGCATTCTCCCTTTCTGTGTGTGTGTGTGCGCGCGTCTTTGGAAAGACCAGATGAGGTCAGAGGAGTTTGATGTTTAAATGTTATTTAAACATAAACAATATAATACATAATAAATGTAGGCCTATACATGATCATGCAACATCAACAAATTGTTGTAGAAACGGTTTGGGAGAGGGAGGTTGTGAGTTTTGAGTTCCAAAAAATGTAGCTTAAAGTTTAAAGCTCAATATATAAAAACGTGGCACTTTACAGTGAACAGGAGGTCTATTTGTATTAAAAACAATAGATTGATTTTCCTTTAAATGTCTGGAAGAGCTCAAAAATACAAATGTCAAATGATATTTTCATTACCTTTTTTTTGTTGATCTAAATGTTACTGATTGTGTTAAATGGGCATATGATATCATCTCATATCGATCGCAGGCACCTGAATCTAATCGTATCGTATTGTATCGTGAGAGACTGTGATATCGGCAAATATCGTATCGTTGTCCAAAGAATCGATATCGTATCATGATGAAACTGGTGATTCCCACCCCTAGTATGGACACAGGTCTGAAACGACTACATAATTCTCTATCCTTCCCTTCCTTCGGTATCGTGGTGATTATGGCTTCCTTCCACAAGGGGGGCATTTTGCCCTCTTCCATCGTGTGTCTGAACGCCGCCCCTAACATGGGTGCTAATTCCGTTCTAAATGTCTTGTAGAATTCCGATGGGAATCCGTCGCTCCCCGGAGATTTGTTGTTTTTAGCTCTACTAATTGCCTCTTCCAGTTCTCGTTCCATAATTATTTAATTTAATTCTTCATTCTGTTCTTTCCCTATCGATGGTAACTCTAGCTTCTCCAGATATGCTTCTATTTCCTCTTCTCCCGCTGCTTTTGGCTGTGTGTATAGTCTCTCATAGTATTCTCTAAATGTCCTCTCTATTTCAGCTGGGTCTCTCAATATTTCATTAGTCTTTGTATCCCTTATTGTGTGTATCGTGTTCAACTTCTGTTGCGTCCTAATTCTCCTAGCCAACAGTCTGGTCGCTTTTGGTCCCCCTTCATAGTACGTTTGTTTCATGAACCTCGCTTTCTTTTCTATTTCCGTCAATAATTCCCTATTTATCCTGGCCTTTACTTCTTTGATTTCTCCGAGCGTTTCCTGTTCTTTTGATATCTGGTGTCTCCCCTCTAGCTTCTTCAGCTTCCCTATCAGATTGTGATATGTCTCCGTTCTGGCCTTCTTCAGTATTGCTGTCTTCTCCATCAATTTCCCCCTTATCACCACCTTCAGTGTGTCCCATAGAATGTTCGGATCTACCGCCCCGTTGTCATTTTCTTCCTTATACCTGGCTATCTCCTCCTTGATCTGACTCACCACCCCCTTGTTATTTAATATTCCTACATTTAGTCTCCAGATCGTGTTCCTCTGTCTCCCTTCTAGATCTACTGTCAGATATATGGCACTGTGATCCGATATGTCCGCTACTCCTATTCTGCTCTCCCGTACCCTGTAACTGTCCCCCGTCGTCATCAAAAAGTAGTCTATTCTCGCATATGTCACGTGCGGGTGTGAGTAATGTGTGTATTCCCTATCCATGGCGTGCATCCCCCTCCAAACATCTATAATTCCCATTTCCGTCATCTGAATATTCATATATCTACTGATTTGTGTTCGTCCTTTTCCAGTACTCGTGGTGTCTAGGTCGTGATTCAGTACTACATTAAAATATCCCGCGCATATCAATATCCCTTCTAGTTCCATCACTATCATATAAAAAAAAAACTCATATAAATCCCTCTCACTCTCTGGGGGTGCATAAACATTCACTAACGTAACCATTTGGCCCTCCATTTTCCCCTTCACCAGAACAAATCTTCCCTCCTTGTCTCTTACTTCCTTGATCAATTCAAATTTGACTGTTTTTGATTAACGTGATTACTCCTCTCCTCAGTTTCCGTTTAAAGGAACTATAGTATGCATTTTCATATCCAAATCTCTTCAGTTTCTCATGATCCTGTGCTACCAAATGTGTCTCCTGCAAAAAAATCACTTCCATCTCACTTTTTTTACACTTCAACATCACTTTGCCCCTCTTTATCGTATTATTCATCCCATTAACGTTTAACGACATCATTTTTATACCTTTAACCTTTGTCATCTTTCTTCTTCTTTCTTCTTATCAGTCCCCCCCATGTCACAGTCATTCCCCCCTCCGGTTGTAGCCTCCGCTCTCTTCACCGAATACATATAATGATTAACATAAGTGCTCCCAAGGCGTTCGGGGGGTCCCTGTGTCCCCCCCTGTCCCCTGCTGGTGGGTGAGGGGTAATTGCTCTCCTAGCGAGAGGCCCCCTCCTGACGGCTTGGGGGTTTGAAACCCTTGCCCCCAACCGCTCGTCATATTTGTCCAGCCTTCTTACTGTTTTTATTGCTGTCGAGCTCCTGGTCAAAAGCGCTCTGTCCTTCATTCTGATCAAAGACCCCCATTTCCTAGGTCCCTCTCAGTGTGGCTCATATGTTCCAATGTCCCTCCTTCCTCCCAAACATGTGTGTGGTGTCTTCTGTGTACCCCTTTTACTTTCTTTTCCTCCCCTCTATTTTCTATGTGATGTTCATTTATCCCCTTAATCCCTTCCAACTGTATTACTCACAGCGTGTGTCTATGTATTTGTTTCAATATGTTCTGTGTTCCGTCTATTTCACCTAATTATATTTCCATTTATTTCCTCCATCAGCATGTGTATTATGTGTCCATGTATACGTTATGTTCGTTCCTATATCCTGCCTCTACCTGGGAATGTGTGTTTATGTATATGTTATTTCAGTTTCTATATTTTGTCTCTATTTGGATAGTTTTTTTAATCTCTTGTGCGTGTACTCATCCGTTTGTCTCCTCCCGCCTCCTCTCCCCTCCTTCTCCGTCTCTGGCCTCCTCGTCTGTCTCCGCCTTCGGTCTGTCACGTCTCACCTCGGCCTTCTCCTCTCTCCTCCCTCCTCTCCCGGGTTTCGATCTCCTACTCTGGTCCATCTGCGTGCTTTCTCCAATCTCTGCTGCAGGCTCAGCGTCTGGCCCTCCTGTCCCCTTCCTTCTCCGTCCTCCGCCATCTGCATCCCCCGTCGCCTCATCTCCTCCGTCGCCTCCCGCGCCGTTGCGTACGTCACCGTCCCTTCCTTCCAGTGAATCCTTAGCGAGGTCATGGGTGATTGGAATTTCATTCCGTTTTCTTTCAGAATTCTCTTCAGTCCCGCGTAGGACCTGCGTGTTATTGCTACCGCTGTCGAGTAATCGTGATCAAACGACAGTCTTTTCCCCTCGATTTCTATCTTCTTGGTCCACACGGTTCTGAGTATCAATTCCTTAATCTCAAATCTCAGAAAGTTAATAATCACCGCCCTCGGAGGTCTGTCCGGTTTCGGTCTCGGAGCCAACGCCCTGTGGGCCCTCTGTATCTCCATTTTTTCCAGTCCCGTCTCCTCCAGTTGTTCCTTGATAAGCTTTTTCACATATTGGGTCACCGATTCCCCTTCGACTCCTTCTTTCAATCCCCATATTCTGATGTTATTTCTCCGTGACCTCACCTCCATGTCCGATAGCTTTGTCTCCATCTGTTCTTGTTGTTGAATCGCACATGTTAATACCTCGTGTATCTCTGTGTTCCATTCCTCCGCTTGCGCCGTTCTTGTCTGTAACTCGGTTACGTTTCTGTCCTGTTCCGCCATCTTCTCATCCACCCTTTTGAGTTCTGTATTCATTTCACCTCTGAAGTCCTCCTGTTCCTTCCTCAATTCCTCCCGTAACTTCCCTATATCGTTCCTTATCGTGTCCGTGTTCAGTTTTATCGTCGCTGTTATGGTCTCCAATATCCCGGCCTGCATGACCACGGCCCATCCTGGCATTCCCGTGCTTGTCCCAGCCGATCCCCCTCCTTCCTCCGCCTGACCCTTCTCGGTCTCGTTTCGGGGCTCTGTTCCATCAAACTCTCCTCTTCCCGTGAGTCCTCCATTTCTCTCTCCTTCACAATAGTTTTTTCCTCCTTCCTTCTCGTTTGCATTTTCATTTTTAATCACTTTTCGGGTCCTTTTTTATCAGTTTTTTCACTCTTTTGACCAGGAGCTCCACCGCATGCGTGTTACCCTTCCGCTCTCATACCGGAAGCCCCCCTTCAACCTCTTAAGTAGGGTTGGGCATCGTTTGGATTTGAACGATTCCGGTTTCGATTCCGATTCTTTGAGGTGCAGGTCAAAACAGGTCACAGCTTATTTCGTAGGAGATTTTTTATTGAATTTTTTTATCTTAATTTTTTTTTCTTACTATTCACATTGTCAGTTGACTTGTTGATAGTTTAATTTGGTTGCTGTACTGTAACTAGGGTATTAATTAACAAAGTAAAAATATATATATATATATATATATATATATATATATATATATTTATTTTTTAATCGAAATTAAGAATAGAAATGCAAATATGTTACTTCCGGTTCCAGAACCGGAAGTTAGGAACCGGTTCCTATTAGAACCGGTTCTCGGTGCCCAACCCTACTCTTAAGCCCGGAGCCTATTTTCTGAAAATATGCCTAAAATACATACCTAAGTAAATGGAATATTGCTCCACTTCTACAAGGTCCATTTGCATATTCTTGGTATCTAGGGACATCTATGCACCTCAGTGAATGTATTCCCAGTGTCAGAAATATTGTGTCTATTACTAGGCTTGCTTAAATTGTGATGAAATGAAGAATATGAATTATGATTTTTCTTTGCATCTTTGACAGTTAATAATACCATGCTAATAATGACCAGACATGAAAAACTGCCACTGAGCTCGTTCAGTACCTTCTTGAGATCATGTGTACAAAAAAATCTAAGGAAATGAATAAAGGGAAGATGATTAAACAGAAGGTTTTGTAGATGCAGTACTGAATTCTCCCATCTGGACCAATGCAATTTGAAATATTATTATAGAATAGCAGGCTTATAAATTACCTGATTATAGCCAATTCGCACATATATGGATTGTGCCAAATCTTATATTTCAAATGCACAAGTTCAATTTGGATTTAGTATCACCAGGCGTGCATAAGAACAGATAATGAAATCTACTCTATGTACAGTAGCTTTTAAATTTTTATCAGGGTGCCACCATTTTTTAACTAATTTCAAATCTAATTGTTGCTACATGCTAAAAATAGGGAAGAGAAACTAACTGCGCTTCAATATATGTCAATAACGTTAAGTTGTGTGGTTTATTATCTCGAATAATAAGAGATATTAAAAGAATGCATACAGAAATAATTAGCTTGAAACCCCATAGAGGCTTTTGGGAAGTGTCATTCGGAAAAATTCCAACGCTCATCGAAAGCTCTCCGTCTGCAAAAAAAACTACAATTCCCGACGTTCAAATATTCCAAAATGGTCGACTTTTGCGAAGTAAACGACACCAAAATGAAAATATCTAACACTTTAATTTAACCTATTGGTAAACTAACGTATTGATGATAATATACATTATAGATGCTCTTGTGACATGTTTATGATGTTTATACTTGAATACGTTTGAAAAATAAAACGATACTTTTCTCAAACAGTCTGGAGAGATTGATTTATGACGTGATGTCATTTGCGGTCCGCCGATGGACCGTACGGGTGGAAGAGGTTAAAGGAATGTTCTCCACTTTGCAGGAACAGTAGTGTTTGTCCAGATCGCCACAAGTTCATTCCCAGTATGGATCAGTCTGTGCTCCCAGATTCTGGAACTGTAGTGGTGAGTATCACACCTCAATTCACATGTGATGGGAGTGTCTGGCATGTCTATCCACAATGATGTCACATACCTGTGTGTAAATACACGTTTGGATTGTCTTTTCTAAGGTTTTACCCCTCCACATCAAGACAGCCTCCACCTACTGTGGGCGCATTGTGAGCAAACAGGATGACTGTTATGAGAGCATGGCATCAGCGATGGCCTCCTACTATGCGATGGAGAAACTGGCAGCCAAGGAGGTGGTGGAGGGAAGTCTCTATGGAGTACAAGAGGACAACGTCTTTCACAGGTGACGCACAAAACACTACATACAATATTACTTGTGATTGTCTTGTGATAAATTGTTTCCTAAAATGCCAGTTCAGATAGCTACATTCCTTCTTCCCAAAATGAAAGAAAATAAGAATACGGTAATGATTCAAGACGGCAGTTAAAAGCAACATTTGCAATTGGCGGATCAAGAAAAGAGGGCAGGGTTTGAGATGAATGCCATCGTCACCAGTCCCTGACCTCTTTCCCCTGCTAGAGTGAAGGTGACCTCTGTGCCAGACAAAGGTGAGCGTCTTTTCTCGTTCGTCTTGGCTCTGTTTGTGGACGAGGGCCGTGAGCAGGAGGTGAAGACCCACCAGCTACTCCAGCTGCCAGACCAGTTCCACTCTCTGCCGCCCCAGGCAGTAGAGATCATCGTCTGTAAGGTCAAACCCATCGACGCAGAGGCCACCTGGAACCCCAAGGTTGGACACAGACAGACAGACTGTCTTTTATTCATAAATACTTGATTTATTCCTGAGAGGGAATCTGGTTGTTACACAGCAGCTCCTAGCGGCAGCTCTTTTATTGACCTGGTGGATGTGAATCTGGATGGACTTTTTCTTTTTAACTTTTTTTTTTTATTTATTTTATTTGGAGTACCAACAAGTATATTTCACATCATTTTAATTCACATCAGTCGAATCACATCACGGTTAGAGTAGTGTGGGGTATGCGGTGGACGTCGTTGCAATGTATTGGGGCGGAACGGAGTATTTTAGGGTGATAGTTAGTACATTGGAAACAAGGCTGGCTAGGATAATTAGCTTGCACGCCTCTATTTTATAGTTTACGTGCGGAGTGGGTGTGTGCGTGAATTCTGAGGCCACGGTTAGAGTAGTGTGGGGTATGCGGTGGACGTCGTTGCAATGTATTGGGGCGGAACGGAGTATTTTAGGGTGATAGTTAGTACATTGGAAACAAGGCTGGCTAGGATAATTAGCTTGCACGCCTCTATTTTCTAGTTTACGTGCAGAGTGGGTGTGTGGCGTGAATTCTGAGGCCACGGTTAGAGTAGTGTGGGGTATGCGGTGGACGTCGTTGCAATGTATTGGGGCGGAACGGAGTATTTTAGGGTGATAGTTAGTACATTGTCATGGGATACACCGCTTGCTCTGGCTAACTGTTAGTTCCATTCTTATAAGTGGCGGTAGGTTGCCCCCTGGTGGAATATAATAATCTATGCACTGGTGCGTAGAAGAACGTGCAAGGACTGATGACGACATCAACTCGAGACATTCACAGCAGCAAAACAAGTCTATTAATAGCCCGTCCATCGGCGCCGGGCATAGGAAGTTAATTAAACTTGACAGAAATTATATCAACGATAATTATCGATATCGAGTTATATGAAAATAATTTAATAATTTTATCGCAATAACGTTTTTGGCCATATCGCCCAGCCCTACTTTGTAGCGCACAGTCCCAAACCTCTTCCTCCATTGTCTCCCCTAACTCAATCTCCCAGTCTGCTTTGATTCTATCAAGAGTAACACACTTGAACGAAGATATGAATCCATTCACTCTTGAAATAAGTCTAGCTTAATCAGGGGGAGCTTCAACATATCCTCTAAATCTGAGGTTGAAGATAGATTTGGGAAGTTGGGGTCATGACTTCCAAGAAAATTACGCACTTGAAAATAACTAAACAGGCTTGACCTGGGGAGATCAAATCTACCGGATAAGGCCTCAAAACTGGCTAGTACAGAATCCATGTATAAATCATTGAACCTTAAAATGCCACGCCTTTGCCTTAATGAGAATGCAGAGTCTGTCCTAGCAGGAGGGACATTGTGGTTATTGCATTATGGGACTTAGGCCCAAAAGGAGCTTAAACCCAAAATTCTGACTGAATTGATACCATATCTTGAGAGGGTTCGAGACCACAGGGTTATTTGTGAATTTTGAGACGGAAAGAGAAAGTGTTGAAGACCAGTGAAGACGAGACACAGGAGGAGGCTTCACTTTGACACCAGTCAGTATCTGGAGCCAATGAATAATTTTTTTGATATTTTCTGCCCAATAATAATAACATAAATTGGGAAGAGCTAAGCCCCCTTCTAATTTGGGTCTCTGTAGCAACTCCATACATACTCTATGGCTCTTATTGTTCCATACACATGAAGTGAAAGCTGTGTCAATGGTCTTTGGAAGAAAAAGTGGGATACACTGAAACAGATACAGAAATCTTGGAAGCACGTTAATTTTAAGGCGGTTAACTCTTCCCGCTAGAGATAAGTGAAGTGATTCCCACCTTTTCAAATCCAACGTAACCCTCCCAAATAAAGGGGCAAGATTTTCTGGATAGAGACTGCATGTTCCTCGTGACATTCACTCCCAAGTATTTAAAGCCATTTCAAGGCATTTTAAATGGCAAAACATGATATTGGATCTGAAGAGCCACATCATTGACTGGGTAGCATTCGCTTTTGTTAAGGTTCAGTTTGGATCCAGAAAATGTGCCAAATCTATTCAGGGTATGGATAATGTGAGGTATACTCGAAACAGGGTCTGATACATATAATAATAAATCATCTGCATAATGATAATCTATGCTCAATTCCTCCCCTGTGAATACCCTGTATCAATTGCATTGATTTAAGAAAAATGGACAACGGCTCTGGCTAAAGCAAATGGCAATGGACTAATAGGGCTCCCTTGACGAGTTGCTCTCGAAAGTTGAAAGTATTGTGATTGTATACCATTTGTAGCTACTGCTGCTTTGGGCGAAGTGTATAACAGTTTAATCCATGAGGTAAAATTAGGACCGAAACCAAATGTATCTAAACATGCAAATAAATATCCCCATTCAACTCTTGTCAAAAGCTTTCTCTGCGTCCAGCGAGACAACCACCTCGGGTATGTCGCTGGACGCAGGAGAGTAAATAACATGGAAGCATACGGATGTTTGTAAATGACGTCCCAATATGAAACCGGTTTGATCCTTTGAGCTCACATCCTGCATTGTGGTTTCTAGTCGCAGTGCAAGAGCTTTGGCCAATGTCTGGACGAGTTGATCTTGCTTAAGGGATACAGTGTCTTGTTCATGTGCATGGTGTAAATTGTGCTTCTTTCCCTTTGCAGGTCACCAGAGCCGTTAGTCAGAAGATCAGAGGCCTGCAGCATCAAGCCAAGATTGTTCGAAGCCTGGGAAACACCATTTTTGTTGATCCTATGGTAGGCTTTAAAGGGATAGTAAACGGTGTTTAGGTTTTTGAGATATTGGTGCTCTATGAACTTGCATCTAAGGATTATTAGTCTGGTCAGTTTTGGGCAAATATGGGGTCAAGGCTGCAAATCATGATTAACATTTGAGCCAATGTTTTTCTGTTAATTTAGGGTCCAATAAAGAAAAAAATGCAAGGAGCCCAAAACATTTGGTAGGCGAAGTCTCTGAAACGGCCACGCCCACTTTTTAGACTCCTGGAGGTCGCAGAGAGTTGATTTTGAGCTCAAAAGTTGCGGAAACACCACATTTATATTAGTATTATGAACAAACATATGCCCTAAAACCTTAACTTTTTGAGATATTCATGAAAAACCTTCTTTTATCTCTGAATTGATCAGCGCCACTTCAGCCAAATCTGCTCATGAAGGCCATGCAGTTAGTTTGGGCCAAAGTTCTAAATCTACTCATGGGGCATACTAGTGTTTAGGTTGAGGCTTTGTTATAAGATGAGGACCCCAACAACCACCCAAGAAACAAAGCAAACCACTTGAAGTCCTAAACAACTTTATTTTTTTTTATCCACTTTTTCCCCTTTTTCTATTTTTCTCCCATCCCAATTCCACTGTGCCAATTCTTCCCTCCCCTGTCTTGAACATTGCTCGCATATGCCCCCCACTGGCCGGTTGTAGGGAGGATAGAAGCCTTGCATCACGTGTCCCCTCCGATACACGAGGAGGCAGCATGTCACATCTTTTCACCTGCCAGCGCGGACTCTCATTGGCGAGGTGTAACGTGTGGGAGGCTCACACTACCCCCCACCATTTCCTGTCTCTTCTGTGCAGGCGTCCCCAACCGACCTGTAGGAGTCGCTGTCCACAACGTCCAGATTACCACCCATCGACTTCCACCCGCTAACTCTGCCAATTGCGTTAGTATGACGGCTGGCCCAAGCCGGAGGCAACGCCGACAGCCGGAGTCAAACCCGGTGTCTCTTGCGTTGGTGACGAGCGCAATGTCCACTGCGCCACCCAGCCGCCCCCAAAAAAACTTTATTTGAACACATCACACATCCCATCACACAGGATTCAAACACTTGCTGAGGCACTTGCAATAAATTAGACATTTCATCCCCCTGCCAGCACAAGAACATGAGGTGCATTTATTAGATCTGCAGCTACACACCCTTGTTACCTGAGACAATGTGTCTCCTGCGGAAACTGTGCTCCACTTGACAAAGAGTTTCTCCCCATCGGTAGTCCATCCCCATTCAACAACTGGGGGACAAGGGAGTTGTAGAAGGCTGTTCCCCCACAGCCATCCTGCCTTGACTGTATCTCTCAACAGATGCTGTAGAAGTGCATCCTGGCTTGGGGGCAGGTCTCGCAGCTATTTTATTTATTTTTTTTAATCTTTTCCCCCCCTCCTTTTTCCGATTTTTCTCCCATCCCACTGTTAGTCGTTATGCCAATTCCCAACCCCCTTCCTGGTTGTTGCGCACTCCCCCCTACTGTTGGTCCGGGAGGCCGGAGACTGTCACATTCTTTCCTCCGACACATGTGCAGGCAGCCAGCCTGGCAGCGCAGATTCTCACCGGGAGAGTGTAACGTGTGGAAGGTCACACTACCTCCCTCCAGATCCTACCCTCGCTGTGCAGGCGCCCCAATGCAGCAGTGAGCTCTGTCAACTTACTGTGGTTCATCCAGGCTTTGAATTGAGCATTCTTTGAGTGGCCAAAGAAGGCGCTCACAGAATCACAGCCACTGAAATAATGGAACACAGGCATGGCATCAGCCACATCTCCACCTAGCTTCTTGTGTGCTTCTGTGATTGAGTAGAACTGGCATTTGTACCGAACAGCAAAGTCGATGAAGTTGCAAATCACAACATACTGACAGGAACTTTGTAGTGAACCCTAGTAGGATGGCAACTACATCGGAGTCGACTGTTCTAACCGTAACTGACTTGATCCCCTTGTTTAGCATGTCCATCTCATGGCAAATGATGCGGTTGTTAGCCTCCTCAAGCATCTCTATGCGATCATAAAGCTGGATCTCAACATTTTCGCCAACGTTTGCAAGGATCTTCCTGCCGTAGGTGATGCTGAACTCCTTGCTCCAGTTCCATGCATGTTCCTTAGCAATCCTGACAAACATTAAATTCAGGGCTACCTTGTTGTCTTGATTAGACAGAAAACCTTCAAAGAATTGCTTAGATTCGGCGGCTAGGTGGTGCAGTGGGCAAGGCACTCACCACCAATGCTGGAGACGCTGTGTTCGAGCCCAGCTCTCCACATTGTTTTCAGTTTGGCTGGTCGACCGTACTAATACAATTGGCAGTATTAGGGGGAGGGAAAACTGAGGGGTGGGGATCGGACGTTGTGGACAGCAACTCCTACAGGTCGGTTGGTGCGCCTGCGCAGTAGAATCAAGAAGCGATGGGGGCGGCGCCCCTCCAAAGCGCAGACCCCTGACGCTGAAAGATCGCGCCGCGCAGGTGAAAAGATGCGACGGCTGCTACCTCGAGTATCTGAGGGGACTCGTGCTATGTATGGCTTCGTCCACATTGCAGCCGGCTTGTGGGAGGCAAGAAACAGCGTTCGAGACAGGGGAGGGTTGAATTGGACGATACGAAATTGGGATGGGAGAAAAATTGAAAATGGGAGAAAAATTTGATAAAAAAATAAATAAATTGCTTAGATTCTGGCACGGTGTCATTCTCGCTGAAGGCCATCTGTGAACTACCTGCTGACCCCCGATTATTCCTAGTCGCAGTCTTAATGTTCATAGTTCATAGGTAGAGGTCAGCCACAATGTCAATACGATTTGCTCCCTTCTCATGACCAATCTTGGCAACGCTGTTCAACACCTTGATGACAAAGTCCCGGAATGTCATGCCTTTGGTGAGAGACTTCACCAGGATTCATACTTGCACAGATAGATCTATCACAAGTCCCTCTGAGGCTGTAGATTGAACTTGTACTCCGATGTCCTTCAGGATTTGAGACTTTTGGCTGTGATAAATGTCTCCATCCTTTCTTGACAGGGCTTCTGGTAAACCTGTGATTGAAATGAATAGTTTTACCAAAACTAAATTAGCACTCTCAAATCAATTCACTTATAAAATGAATAATTGAACGTCACTGTATCGAGAATTTGGTAAGACGAAAGTTGCCTGCGTCTAAAACATTGAATAACTTTGAAATTATATCAACTAGATTTACCTGTGAATTCACCACCAAAGAGCCTCCTTGTCTCTTCTCTTGATCTGTAGGCCTCCTTCAGCTTTGCAAAGGTTCCTTTAGGTGGCTTGATTGCAGGGCTAGCAAGCTGGACTTTTGCACCTGAACTTGGGAGTTTCAGGGCATTTCGGGAGATTTTCGCACTAACATCTTTCTGAGCATATACAAATCGCTCCTGCACAAACTGGTCATGCTGTGTTTTGCCAACTGTAAAAACAAGGCTGGCATCTTTAGTTACCACATCTGGGAAGGGAATGGATGAGTTCAACCTCATGAACTGAGCTTGGTTGAAGAGTTTCCTGAAGAATTCCTGATCTTCCTGATTGATGATATCGACGTATCCAGTGTCAGACTTGATGACCTTTATATTATGCTCCTGCTTTTGATCACATGCGATCTTCAAAAATCGGTTACCTCTGGTGTTTACTGCGAGAGAGCCTGATAGAAATTCCTTGAACAACTCTGGGTGTCTCCATTTGAGCTCTTTGAGACCCTGAAGAAACACTGATGTCCATCTGGCATAGTGTGTATGATCAAGTGCAAAGTAAAGAGGAATGAGCTGCTCAAGTGCACTGACCATCATGATGAAGTTGGCCTCCCGAAAGTATCTGATGAAGATAAGATCCTTCTTGATTGCTTCAAGGACATTGGTCCAGTAGTGAAACATAGGACTGTTTTCATTGGCCACCCAATTGCTCCAAATCAAACTGTTGTCCTCTAGATGTTTTGCCTGGAATGCCTCGTCTCTCTTATTGGCCAGGACCACAGCCAGGATTTGAATGCAGTATCTAGCCTTCTTTATGGAATTCACATCACATACAGCAGTTGTTCAAGTTAGCTGAGGTTAAGATGGTATCCAGGCCAGTTCCTTTTATCAACTGGCCAACACAGACCAGAGAAACCTTCTCAAGGTGCAGGCCACCCATAAAAGCAAAGTATGAATGAGAAAACTCTTCTCACATGATACGCGATACACCCAGAGCGGTTTCAAATTTCGGCATTAGCCAAAACGGGCGTGGCGGAATGGCAGCGATTTTTCACAAATATCTGAAAAAGTTAAGGTTTTAGGGTATATGTTTGTTCATAACACTAATATAAATGTGGTATTTCCGCAACTTTTGAGCCCAAAATACAAGATACAAAATTCCAGGCGGACTTCGCCTAGCAAATTTTTTGGGCTCCTTGCATTTTTTTGTTAATCAGGCCCTAAATGAACAGAAAAACATTGGCTCAAATGTTAATGATTTTTTGCAGCCATTATGCCTAAACTGACCAGACTATATCATTAATGTACCCCTACTTGCAATTTAAAAGTCAACTGTTAGTATATTGTAGTGTTGTCACGATACTGGAATTTCGAACTTCGATACGATACCTTGAAAATTATCGATGTTCGATACCATTTTCGATACCACGAAAATGCAAAATGTATAATAATAATAATAAAATAAATAGTTCTAATTTTGCTTTTGTTGCTGGTTGATTCTCCTCAGCTTCTCTCTGGTACTATAAGAGAAGATAAATATAACACTTTTAAAACCCTTTGTTTCTCTTTAGATCAGACATTTAAAAATAACTAAATTATCTAATCCAGTGGTTCTCAAACTTCTTACACCAAGTACCACCTGAGAACGTAGCTGGCTCTCCAAGTACCACCATATGACCGGCGTTAAAATACAGTCTATTCAGCTATGCACAGTTCACGCAGGAGGGAAATGTTTTCCTAATACCATTATTTATTGTTAACTTTTGTCAGACAAAAAAAAAAAAAAAACTTAATTTCCTGCATTCTGGTGCAGGAATTTCTGAATTTTTACCCTTTCAATGCCAGTGTTTGTGATGGGCATCACAAATTATTGTAAAAAAGAAAAGAAAACATATTCAATACATTTTTGAATGTTTACCCTTTAAATGCCAGTTTGTGTGATGGCATCACAAATTATTGTTAAAAAAAACACAAAGTAAAATATTTTCAATATATCAAATGCAAAGTACATTTTTCTGGGGGGGATTATTACAGGCTAGGCATGTGTCAATGATTAGCAGCAACACAGATTTTGATGGCCTGACTGCAAAAAAAGATTTTTTTTTGTGTGCTTTTTTGTAAATGTTTTCAAGTACCACCAGCAGTACCACCAAGTACCAATAGTGTGAGAACCACTGATCTAATCTAAATCAAATCAAACCCCCCCTCTTAACACTTTGAGAGCCAGTCCGTGTTTTCCTTTTTACCCCCTTGAATGCCCAAATCCACTCCAATGTTAACGTTAATATTGCCTAATCTATGTTTTAAATTATGGCTATGTGTCTAATCTGCCCGTCGCTTATCAAAGACTCATTTTCCAGTCAACATTGTCAAAGCAAATTGTTTTTTTATCGCTTCATTTCCGTTTGATAGCATTTTGAAAATCACTTGTTTTCGCGGAAAAAACAACCCATTCTATGATAATCGCCTTTTACTGGAATATTCTAGAACGTTGTCATTTGTCTGCCTATTTATGAATAGTTTTCAAATAAACGCTAGATAATCGATAGATTATCGACGCTCGTGCCGCGCGCTGATAATCGCTGCTCTTATTTCCTGATGGCTTTTACAGTCATATATAGCTACATCTATAGATACAGCTATATCACATATAGGGGAAACGCTTATATATCCGTGAAAACGAGTCTGATTATCCTAAGACTGATAACATAGATTCCTTACCTGAGATCAGATGGTATCCAAATGGATTATTCCAATTCCTGATCACCATTTGAAAAAAATCGATCATTGTATTGATCAACCGTGTATACAGTAGAACACATAATCCCCGCTGCTCTTCAGGCTCCGGAGTGATGCCGGTCGATGCCGGCTGCGTGAGTGAGACGTAAAATGTGGAGTCAGAAATCCTTTCTCCCATTCACTTTCATTGAGTCCAATCCAAAAGGGTGATTTACCATCTGGGAGACGATAGGGGGCGCTTTTTTCACATCTGAGAGCCTGGGGTGACTGGATCTCCAACGGTAGGCTCGCTTGATGCAATATGATTTCAGATCGCTAATAAAAAAATTAAAAAAACGAATAAAACGAATATTCTCGTGATGGGCCTTCAACCCGGGGGGTAATAACCAGAGAAAAGCTGTGAGTGGCATTCAAAGTGTTAAAAACAAAAACCTGTGTTTAACCTAGCCATCTATAAAACATCATGCTAAAACTGTGAAACAAATGCCCTACTCCCCTAAAGAAAGAAATACATAGCAAACATGACTCAGTTATGCAATAGTGCTGCTGCTTTTTATTTGGTTAAAATCTTTTAGTTAATAAGACTAAAAGACTACAATATGACTACAACAATTCCATGACGGCTTCCGGTTTGCGGAGCTATGCTCGGAGCATTAACATTACATTTTCAACAAGATTGCTGCTAATTAAACACTAATTAACGTTATGTCGAGTTCATACGTGTAGTGTAGTATGAACTCGTCATAACGTTAACGTTACTCCGTTTCCATGAAGTAATTATATTGTAAATTATAAGGTGGCCAGCTAGCTAGCATAAGCTAACGGAAGAACGATTAGCTAACGTTAGCTAATAGCTGTAACGTTACTAACAACGAATCAGCTGTTGATATTATGAGCCATCAGTAGACAACGTCTCATGTAATAAACTAAAGTTTAATTTCTGACACTGGGAATACATTCACTGAGGTCCATAGATGTCCCTAGTAGGGATGACGCCCGCTTTCCCGGTTCTAAACGGGAACCGGTACTATATTAGAAAAGATCGGAGTATTTATAAGCTCCGACGTCATTGGTACTGCTATCGGTACTCGAGAAATTATGGATTTTTTTTTTGAGGAATTTAAACGTCGCAAACTAATCTTGTTGGCCGTTTTCTATATCTCTCCTGCCTCGGTCTCTCTGCCTGCGCGAGGAGCGGGCTGTGCTGTGCTCACACACACTCACTCACACACACACACGGGTGCTGTTGTAGGCTACAGTACATACAGCTCTGCTCTCATCATGGCGGACGGAACGAAACGTTCAAAAGTCTGGGTCTATTTTACTAAAGTCGATGCTGACAACGCTCGTTGCCACAAGTGCAACAAGACATTTGCCAGTAATGTATAAGCGCTGGTACTTGTCAATGTGGCTGGCGGGGAGCTAACATTATTAGCCTGAGCTCCGAGTAGAGTAATGGCTGACAATCCGGAAGTAAACAAACGAATGAGAGCTTCCGATTGGTGGTAAGAAGAAGAGGTGGGTGCAAGCGGTGTGACGTAATTGGCACAATCGACTGTCTATCAAAATAGTATTGTATGACTCCAACTTTTTTATCTTACATTGTTAATTATGAAAAGTCTATAATTCAGACACATTTAAAACATTGCTGCTGCTGTTGCTGCTGAAGAAATAATATTAATTTATATTTATATAGTTATATAAAAGAATAATAAAGCAATGTCGATTCTGTTCTTAATTAATTGTTTTTTTTCTTGCAAAATAATCAAAAAGAACCGATAAGAGTATCGATAAAGCACCGAACCGTTAAGAAATATCGATAAGAGTAGTAGTATCGATAAAATCCTAACGATACCCATCCATAGTCCCTAGATACCAAGAACATGCAAATGGACCTTGTAGAAGTGGAGCACTATTCCATTTACTTAGGTATGTATTTTAGGCGGATTTTCAGAATATATGGCTCCGGGCTTAAGAGGTTAATAGCGATCGTGAGATTATCCAACAAGTGAGCTAGCTGCTGTCATTGCTAACCACTAACGTTAGCAGACCAGGCTAGCGTATTTCTGGGAACAAAAGCATTCATTCTGAATGTTTGAAAACTTTATTAACAGATTGCAGAATGGGTACAATACAGTACGGCTCAATACAAACAATTGGGGATGCAGACCAGAAAGATACTTCGTCCTTGTTTACATCAGGGTCCCCCATTTTCAATTCATCAAGACATTTATGACATAGATATACAGTACTTTTTCATTAACACTTTGAGTGCCACGGACGCATTTTGTCGTTAGTTCATGCCGCCAGTTGAATGCCAGCAGCGCTATATAGCGTTTGTTTGTCGTATTTCTTTCTATTAGCGATTTGAATTCATATTTCATCAATCGAGCCTCACGCTAGTGTTGCAGACTCTCTGAGCTCCATTGGGAAAATACCGCCCCCTGTCGTCTCTCCCCGTGTAACCGCACCCCATTATATTAGACTGATGAAGGGTTTACCATGTTAACAAGTGGCAACCAAAGTGTTAAGACATTTATGACATACAAATATACAGTACTGTTTAACTCATAAAGCGCCGGAGGCCTAGAGCATCTTAGTGTTCCTACCACGCCAACGCTCTAAAAGATAGGAATAGGTGGCTGTGTTTGCAGGGCTATATATATATTATAGCTATGGATACAATACTATGGCCCATTTGACATCAACTATCTATTGTTCAATATGTGAAAAATTATAAATGTTTTCGTCAATACGTTCGCGTGTTATACCTTGGTGAATATACGTATAGTTTTAGAGTGATTCTGTCTAATCCCAGAAAACGACGATATGCAGCAAAACATGAATTTCACTAAAAGCGTTGCCGTTTCTCGCCTGGACACGCTACTATTTCAGCTAGCCTAGTTGTTGGCCAAAAACACCTCTCCTGGAGTTTTAGGGTGTTTTCACATTAGGAACGGTTCCTCCGTTCCCGAGAACGATAGTCCCCCCTCCCCCGCTGACCAGCTTTCACACTACCAATCTCATTTAGTTCCCGAGCACACTTGAGGGAGCAACACCCCGATGTTGGTAAAGCTGGCACTGCCACAGACGCGCTATAGCTGGTGCTTCAACCCTTCTTTGCCCTCGGAGAAAGTATTTTGGGATCAAATGAGATAGAATAGAAATACTTTATTCATCCCGAGGGAAATTTGGCACTACAAATCGCTCACAGTAACCAGTAAACATTTAGGCAGACAAAAACAATGAGATCTCGACTCATTGAATTTATGGAAACTAAATGATTCTGGTGATGTTTGATGCTACATTGTGGGAGTCTGATCATGACAGAGGAGAGGCTGATTCTTGTGGTGTCCGACAACCCAGTAATATACAACCTAAGGTAGGCCTGGGCGGTATAATTTTTTTCACACCGTCATAACTTGATGACCTAATACCCCGGTGTACGGTATATGACTGTCTATGCCATTCCCCCACGCACGGTCAACTTCCCGCCTGTCTGTGAAAGAAAAACAACCAATAAAAACAGAATCAGTGCCTAAAAGATCTTAAACCCACGCCATAATTTCGGGACTCTTGCATGACTATTGCAGTCATTTCCAACATACTCATAGTACACTTTGCACACGCCTATTATTTCGGATACAAATGTAATTCTCGCCTTTACTTTCGGAACGTACCTTTAAACCCCAAGTGTTCAGAGGAAAAACCGAGAGGGTAACGCACAAAAAGAAAAACCAATACCATGTTTTAGTGTTTGTCCCCACCTGGAGCCAGAGACTCAACAACTCTAACCCTACTATGTTCTAGTGTTAGACCCCATCTAGACCCAGAACCCCAAAAATAACTTCAAACTCCCACACGCATCCCCATAGGTTTACCTGTCAGAGTTGACAAGACAGTCGTAGACAGGCGTCCCCCTTCTCCTTGTTTTGAGGCAAGAGATATTATTTCTCCCCTGGACTGCTCGTCGGCAATCACCACTCTGTGTCATACGCTATCTGGTCAATCTAGACGCCCTAATCTAATCGTAACCTAACTACTTTATAGATGCAAAACAAAACCGCTTTAAACAGAATGCCAACAGCTCACCGAATGTTCCCCACCCGTTCCCAAGGTTCAAGCCGGAGGTGACAGCCAAACGGACGGCGCAGCTGGTTCTCCCCCCCCCCCCCCCCCCCCCCCAATGCGCGGAGGCGTTTGAGACAGGGCAGCGCTTCCCTGGAAACCCAAGATTCACCCTGTCTGCAGAGCCCGTCCCGCGGCCACCTCGACCCCCATCGCTTTAAAATCTAATAAACTAGTTAAAAAAAATATCCCATAATTTCACTCGTCGCCATCTGTAATATGGGAAATATTAAAGGACTAAACGATGAGCTGTTTACAAATCATTATTAATGATAAGAAGAAAGTTTATTAACAATAAGAAGAGAGGTTATTTCACCGTGGCCACATCTGAAAGGACAGTCTACAGTCAGAGACAATATGTTAACCCACTAGCGTCTGGCCATAGACTGACCCAGAACGCTGTTTCAGACATGTGTTAAATACACAGTTGTCAGACATAACATAATATATCAGATATGATGACGAAGGTAAACAAAAATGGTTCTCAGTCAGTGGGAACAACAACAAAGAAGTTATATATCGTATTTGCTTTCGCGTCCCGCTCTGAGCCTTATGAGATACCCCTTATCTCCTATGATACCTATTGTATCTCCAACGAAACAACTACATGCACCCCACCTGTATGGGGCCCCGCCCCTATGGTGGCACCGCCCAAATATAACCGTGACTCTGGTCACCAAAACACCCAAATCACCCAAAACACCAAAAGAGGCTTATGGCAGGACTGAGGGCTATAACTGACTACAAAGTCAGCGCCCCCTGACTACAAAGTCAGCGCCCCCTCAATGGGGAGCGACGACGCCTCCCTTGCGGACCAGCTCAACACCTTCTATGCGCGGTTTGGTGCAAACAGTGGCACTGCTAGCCCAACGGCTAGTGACGTTACTGGTGCGCCGGCTGTTGTGGAGGGGGGGGGGGGGGGGGGGGGGGGGGGGCGCTCTCTCATTGACGGTACACAGTGTGAGAAGAGCATTTATGCAGGTGAACACCAGGAAGGCTGCTGGCCCAGATGGTATAACAGGACGCATACTTAAGTCCTGTGCCAACCAGCTTGCCCCAGTGTTCACCGCCATATTCAATCAATCCCTGGCGGAGTCGGTGGTCCCTGCCTGCTTCAAGATGTCTACCATCATCCCTGTACCGAAGAAACCCTCCCCAACATGTCCAAATGACTACAGACCGGTGGCACTCACCTCTGTGGTCATGAAATGTTTTGAGAGGCTGGTCAAGGACCACATTTGTGCCTCCCTCCCCAGTGATATGGACCCTATGCAATTTGCATACAGGACAAACAGGTCCACTGACGACGAGGTCTCCCAGGTACTGCACAGCACCCTCTCCCACCTTGACCGTCAGAAGGGGGGCTATGTGAGACTGTTGTTCATTGACTACAGCTCAGCGTTCAACACCATAGTCCCCACCAGACTGGTGGACAAGCTGATCGAGCTGGGTCTGAGCTCCGCCCTGAGCGCCTGGGTACTGGACTTTCTGAGTGAAAGACCCCAGGCGGTCAGGGTGGGGGGTCAGACCTCCAACACCATCAGCCTGAGCATCGGGTCCCCCCAGGGCTGTGTTCTAAGCCCCCTGCTGTACTCACTCTACACACACGACTGTGTGGCCAAGTTCAGCTCCAACTCCATAGTGAAGTTCGCAGACGACACGGTGGTGGTGGGGCTGATCTCGGACAACGACGAGAAGGCCTACCGGGAGGAGGTTGAGGTACTGGAACGCTGGTGCCAGGACAACAGCCTGCTCCTGAACATTGGTAAAACCAAGGAGCTGATCGTGGATTATAGGAGAGGACAGCAGGAGACGCACACACCACTGATGATTAACGGGGCTACCGTGGACAGGGTGAGCAGCTTTAAGTACCTGGGGGTCCACATCTCAGAGGACCTGACATGGTCAACACACATAGACACAGTAGTAAAGAAGGCGAAACAGCGCCTCTACCACCTGAGACAGTTAAGGAAGTTCAGAGTATCGGGGAAGATACTCCAGTCCTTCTACTCAGGAGCTGTAGAGAGCATCCTGACCGGAAACATCACTGCCTGGTATGGAAACAGCACGGCACAGGACAAGAAGGCCCTACAGAGAGTGGTGCGCTCAGCCGAGCGTACCACAGGTATTGCACTACCCCCCCTGCAGGTTCTATACAACAAGAGGTGCAAATCCAGAGCCTGCAGGATAATGAAAGACCCTCACCACCCCAATAACAGCCTGTTTCAGCTGCTGAGGTCAGGCAGACGCCTGCGAACCCCAGCTACTAGGACAGAGCGGCTTAGGCTCAGCTTCTTCCCCCAGGCCATCAGAGCCATGAACAATGAACATAGAGTGCTCAGAACATTGAACTATCCACACACAAGCACACAAGAACACACACACGACACGCACGCTGTGCACGCTCACACACGAGCAGCCACTTAACACTTTAACATGAGCGGGCACACACTCATGTCGCACACACGCACACTTATGGCCAAAGGAAAGGACACTTTAAATTAGAATAACAGGAACAGTGTATTGCACTACCAAAGCTAACTAGCATGTCCCATATGCTCTGTAAATAACTATGTACAGATACCGAGATGTCACTCCATGTTACCTGTTAACTGTTTACTGCACAATGTTGTTTTTTCATTTTTTGATTCTATTATATGTTGTACCACTGTATTGCACATCGTTGCGGGCAAGACCACCCGCATTTCATTGTATACCTGTATGCCGTGACAATTAAAACTCTTGACTTGACTTGACTTGACACCCTTCCTCTATTTTCGTCCCAGCGTAATGGCTGCGTGCACCATACGTTAACTAGCAGGATGAAAAGATTAAGGAAGGTTCGTAATGTTGAGGGCTTACCGGAGGATTGTTTTTCCCTGGATTCTCCGGAGCTTGTTTCGGCGACGCATGAGACCTGTGCTGGTGGTTCCTCGGCTGACGGCGACGGACCGAGGGGCAGCGTACAAGGTTTGACTAACGGGTCGGCTTGTACAAAGCTGAGGTCTGTGTCAGTAGGCATCGATGTCGGTGTTGGTCGTGCTGTGGAGTATGTTTCGGCACCGGGGCGGCTTGGCGATCGTTCCACTGTAGTGGGCGATGTCCTGGCGATCCTGGAACATGCTGTTGACGCTAATGCTACTTACTACTGCTTTTTCTGCTGACACTGATGTTGACGCTGGAATGTCTAATAATCCCCGCCGCGGGATTCCGCTTTTCCCTCCTCTTGCCAGCTTCATTAATGAAGGTCAGTCGGTGGTGGATGTGGGGGGGGTTCGCTGAGCTCTATTTACCTTTTTTACGGGTGAAGGGGCTGACAACGGGGTGCAGGCCGGGGGTACCTTGGCTAAGCAGCCAGGTAGCTTCTTTTCTGTGCCCAGGCGGGGATGAACGACGTTCCGCCCGGCCGATGCTTGATAGCATATCGGCTCGGAGGGTGGCAGTATGGACGAATGAGTGGTATACTGCTGCAGGATGGCATTTAGCGGCGGCCAGTGTTATGGCTCAGCTGGCTACTTTCCTATCCAAGATGGCGTCGGGTTGTAGGTCTTTGGGTCCGACCGACATTGTAAACGTGATTCATGTTTGTGGTGTTATAGAGATCTTGACTCAGTCGCAAGCTATAACTGCGGGGAGGATTCGGATGCTATCGACTTTGGTTGTTAGGCATGTTTGGTTGGAGCAGTCTCCTCTTGGGGAAGAGGATAGGTTTTCTCTCCTCACGACTCCTTTTTCCACAGATAGTCTTTTTGGGCGTTCTGTGGAGGCGCAGGCGGTTATTGATCTGGGTCCTACACCGCCTCACGCTGTGCAGCCAGAGGTGGGAGCACGGTCTCGTCAACGACTGTGGCGAGATCCTCGACAGGCGGCCATGTTTCCCCCGCCAGTGGTGCCCTGGTTGGAGAGTCAACAGGGTATAGCGAGGCTGACAGCCTTGGCGGCCGAGGGATCGGCCATTTTGGGTGATTTCGGGTTTGGTAAACCAACCCGTCGTCATTTTGCCGCGAGCAGCCCGCTCCCCATTCAATCCTCTCTCTGTTACCCTCAGAAGCGGGGCTCTGAGCGTTCTCCTTTGGCTGCGGGCCGCGAACCTTCATTGAAGCGTATGCGGCCCCATTCTTCGCTTCTCATGGGGGCAGGGGCTGACACCCAGTTGATGGCTGAGGCTGGGTCTGTCCGTGAGTATGTTCCGTCGTCGCGTGGTTCCTACATCGCAGGTTGTGGGTGGGTGGAACCTGGTGTTACAGCTGCCACTAGCTCCAGTGGTCAGCAGGGGGACTCGGTGCCTCTTCTGTTGAATGCTCAGCAGGGGTTACCCCGGATTCGCCCTCGCCAGGCGGGGTATCGCGCTGTTGCCTCCCACTCCCGTCAAACCGGCAGTGGTCTGCAAAGGAGAGGCGAGCGTGATTTGAGTGGTAGCAATATCGCTGCAGGGCTTCGGCGTGTAGGAGCCCATGGGGTCCTCATGCCTTGCGTGTCTAGCTGCGGAACAACTCAGCATGCGCTGGAGGGGTGTTCAGGGGGCTAGTGTGTGTCCACAAGTTTGATGACAGCTCCTCCCATATCAAACCGGCCCTTTCTGTCGGGGTCCCCCCTTGGGTGCTTTGCACGACGGGGGGGACCGGGCCAACTATCTACTGTTCCTTGCGGCCCAGCGTCAGTTGACGGCGGGGGCGCTGTGGGATTATATTCACATATGGCGACGGGAATGCCCTGTGAGTCGGTGGATGCAGAGAACGTTAGAGGCGGGGCTGGTTTTTCAGTTCACACAGCCCCATCCTCCGTTCTCAGGTTTGGTGCCGACCCTATTATTAGGGTCAGACGCAGTGACAGCCCTGGCCGACGAGATCCAATCTCTGTTGGCGAAGCAGGCCGTCGTTGTGGTCCCGAGCGAGGACGCAATGTCAGGCGTCTACTCCCGTTATTTTCTGGTGCCCAAGAAAACAGGGGGGGTCAGACCTATACTGGATCTGTCCGCGTTCAATCGGTTGATTGTAGCGAGACCGTTCAGGATGTTGACCGTCCGACTCCTTCTGCTTGCTGTCAGGAGGGGGGACTGGTTCACCTCCATAGACCTGAAGGATGCGTATTTTCACATTCCTATTTTCCCTCACAGGAAGTTCCTACGGTTCCTGTTTCACGGCGTAGCGTACGAGTACCACAGAATGCCGTTCGGTTATTCTCTGGCTCCCCGCACATTCACCAAGTGCGTGGCGGCTGCTCTGGGGCCTTTACGTCGTCGGGGGATACGAGTCCTATTCTATCTCGACGACATTCTACTCCTCAGCCGTTCAGAGGAGGTTGCCAGGTCTCATACTCGGCTAGTGGTGGAATTCCTCACCAGCCTGGGTTTTGCTGTGAATTGGAAGAAGAGTACACCTCTTCCCAGTCAACAGGTGGAGTACTTGGGCTTGACATTGAGGTCGAGACCCATGATTGCGACCCTCTCGGAGCGGCGTCGGGGGGGATCTCCGTCGCGCGCTCGAGGGTCTCCGTCTGGGAGGGACGGTTACGGCGCTGCAGGTGATGCGTCTGCTGGGCCTTATGTCAGCTGCTCACACGGTGGTTCCTCTTGGCCTCCTCTTTATGAGGAGGATACAGAGGTGGTTTCTCTCTTTGAGAATAGATCCGGTGAGGGGCAAAAGGAAATGGTTGACAGTTCCTTTTGCGATATGGGGAGATCTCGCCCATTGGAAGAGGCTGGGTATCCTCTCCATTGGGGTCCCCATGGGCAGCAGGGGCTCACACGTCACGGTCTTCACCGACGCCTCTCACAGGTTGGGGAGGGATGTGTCGGACCCATGCAGTGGGGGGCAGCTGGACAGGTCATGCTGGCCCGGCTACCCTGCATATCAATGTGTTGGAGTTGAAGGCGGTTCTTCTGGTCCTCAAACGGCTCCACCGCCTGGTGGTAGGCAGGCACGTTTTGGTCAGGACGGACAATGTGACGGCGGCGGCGTATATCAACAGGCAGTGTGGGACTCGTTCCGCCCGCCTGCTCCGGGCGGCGCGCGAACTGTTGCTATGGGCATCCCGCAGGCTGCGCAGTCTGAGGGCGCTCCACGTTCCTGGTACGGAGAATGTGGGGGCGGATATAATGTCTCGGGCGGTCTTCGTCGCGACGAGTGGGAACTCCGCCCCGACATAGTCAGACAGATCTGGGATCGGTTCGGGGAGGCCTCGGTAGATCTGTTTGCGTGCCGACGTTCTCACAAGTGCCCCTTGTGGTTCTCGCTCAGTCGAGCAGATCATCCCCCCTTGGGGGTGGATGCCTTCTCGACCTTTCCGTGGCCGCCCGGTCTTCTGTACGCCTTCCCTCCTGTACAGCTGTTGAGTCAGCTGTTGGAGCGGATACGGAGGGAGCGCAGGACGGTGATCCTGGTCGCGCCGGACCGGGGCACGTCAGTGTGGTTCCCGGTCTTAAGGGGAGACACTGCAGGTGAATAGGGTAAAAAAATTAACTAATAGATATCACAATGAAACTTCCCCAGTTGATTACTTATATTAAGACAAGACTTTTTTGTATTACAAGTTTTCTGAAATTGTATGTTTAAATATGCAAATTAGGCATGATTTACTTAAATATGCACTAATTTGCATATAATTCCAGGACAGAAATCTGAACATTGGATAAAGCCATTTTCAAAATTATAGTTTCATTTTGTTGACATATTAGAGCCAAAGGTTATTACAGAGGGGATTTTGGATATCTCTTTATCACTCCATAAATCAGAAAATACTCCATTCAGTCCATTTTTATGGTAAAATTCCATATTTCGCCATGTTTTTAGGAATAAAATGTGATATAAATCAGGGTATGAAAACCCTTCTGTAAATACCTTCAGAACATAGATATGAATAGAACTGGAAGGTTTGGTGTATGTGAGTGCTACTGAAGTGGAGATTTCTGGCTCAGAGTATTTTTTTTAAACGGATATTTACAAACACAATACCTAATCAAACCATTAGTAATAGACAACCTAAACACATGCCTGATAACTGAATAATAATAATAATGATGTTATTGAACTGAACAGAACTACACACAGGCTACAAACAGTGTAGTACAGTGTAGTACCCCCTAATAGGCAAAAAATATTTGAATAGATATCACTATGAAACTTTCCCAATTTGTTATGTACATATAAACTAAGAAAAAATATATTGCAAGTTTTCTGAAATTTATGTTTATATATGCAAATGAGGCACTTCCCCATTAAATATGTGCACATTTATGGATGCAATAAGGCAAAATGATGTAAAATAAACAACTAAATGTGTGTTATTGACGTTTTATTGTCACTAGTTTCATAGAAGACATGTTTAGGAAGCAAAATATAACAATCTCAAAATCAACAAAAAAAGTATATTTGACTATTCACCTGCAGTGTCTCGCCTTAATCCAGCTTCTGGTCGCTCCTCCTTGGGTCATTCCGTGGTCAGCGACGGCCCTCTCACAGCACGACGGAGTGTTTTTCCAGCCTCCGGTGTTGGGTCAACGCCTGGTGGTGTGGCTGGTGGGAGGGTGAGTCTGGAGAGGATGGATCCCTCGGTGGTTGATACCATCCGGTGTGCGCATGCTCCCTCCACTGTTGCGGTTTTTACGCGGGCAGGTGGCGTGCGTTCCAAGAGTGGTGTAAGGGGGGGGGCTGGGACCCAGTCTCCTGCCCCCTGGATGCTGTTGTGAGTTATCTCCAGTCTCTTCTTGGTAGGCTGTCGGCTTCGACGGTGAGGGTATATGCGGCAGCTATATCCTCCTATCATGAGGGTTTTGAGGGGACTGTTTTGTTCAGCCACCCTCTTGTGAAGCGTTTCCTGCTTGGCGCTCGACGCGTTAAGCCGGTGCAACGCTCCTTGGCTCCGACTTGGGATCTTCAGTTGGTCCTCGGTCGGTTGTCCTTGGCCCCGTTTGAGCCCCTCGAGCAGGCGCCTTTGGGACAGCTGTCCTTCAAGACCGCGTTCCTACTGGCTGTCACTTCCGCTAAACGCGTAGGTGAGCTCTGTGCTCTCTCGGTACGTCCAGAGTGCCTGTCTTTTCGGACCGATTGCGGTGCCACTCTGCGACCTAATCCTGCTTTCGTGCCTAAGAATATCCGGAGTTCCTTCCGCTCCCGGGATATTGTGGTTCAGGCTTTTCGTCCTCCTCCTCACACTAGTGAGTTAGATGCGGGCCTTCACCTGTCATGTCCAGTCCGTGCTTTGGGGATTTACCTCAGCCGTACTCAGGACTTCAGGGTTACCGACCAGCTTTTTGTCTGTTACGGTGGGGCTCGTGTTGGTAAGGTACTGTCGAAGCAGCGCCTGTCCCATTGGTTGTGCGAGGGTATTACCCTCTGCTACACGTTGGCTGGGCAGGATCCCCCTGGGGGCATCAGGGCGCACTCCACTCGTGGGGTGGCTGCCTCTGCCGCTCTCCTGGGTGGGGCCTCGGTGGAGGACATCTGTGCTGCGGCTTCATGGTCCTCCCCGGGTTTTACCTCATGGACATGACCGGGGGTTCTGTCTCCCAGGCGGTTCTGGGGTCTGTGGCCTTTCCTGCTTCCCGTCCTTTGGTCGGGTAGCAGGAGTGTATGGGTATGGGCCACAGTGTGTTGAGTCACACGTGGTTCCGCCTGTACGGTGTGTTCAAGGGGTTCTAGTTCCCTCTTGTTCGCATTCAGGTGGAGTTGACTGCGCCCCCCCCTTCATTAGGAAGGATGGGGTGACAGGGCTCCCCGCACCCCTTGATGTGGGCTTACGGGTCCTCGGGGTACATTTGTCGGGTCTCGCGTCCGCTCTTCCCCATATCTCATAAGGCTCAGAGCGGGACGCGAAAGCAAATACGATATATAACGATAGGTTATGTAAATAACCTAGTTATATTAGTATTGGCTGAGCGTCCCGCTCTGCGCGGCCCTGAGTTCCCTCTTGAGGGATCTTTTCCTGGGACGGGATTTGGCGAGGAAGGGTGTTTTGGTGACCAGAGTCACGTTTATATGGGCGGTGCCACCATAGGGGCGGGGCCCCATACAGGTGGGGTGCATGTAGTTGTTTTGTTGGAGATACAATAGGTATCATAGGAGATAAGGGGTATCTCATAAGGCTCAGAGCGGGACGCTCAGCCAATACTAATATAACTAATATAATCGTTATGGCTGGCGAGATGTCAGAATGTTCTTAAAGAGACATACAAACATTAACCAGTCAAGCTGGTCATACTGAAAGTCACGCTGTATAACATGATTTCTCAACACAGATCTATAAGAACATGATAATATATTCCACGACACTACCTTACCGCTAATAAACAGGTTTCTTATTTCCTCCAGCTTATGTTTTATGCTGTTTACATTCAGGTGAAAAATGTGTAGTCCGTTTTTATTTGCTGTGGTTTTGATGTTGTCGAGCTCAAGGTAAATTTCTTCTTCTGTGGGGAGGGGCTCTGTGTCGTCCGGGTGGGAGATCCTTTGCTCAGGGTCGTTGTCCCGTGACGAGGGGGGGGGGGCTGTCCGTATTGTTGTCCGTCTGTGTCTGGTGCTGCTGTGGGGGGGGGGGGGGGGGCTTTGTTGATGTCTCCGTGAAGTCTGTGTGTTGGTATGTGGGGAGGGGGGAGTTGTTACCTCCGGTTCCTTCCGCCTCGTTCTGGTCCCTCGGGCGTTCCGTTGTAGTTGCGCCGGTGATCCAGTAGTAAGGCTGAGCCCGAACGTTCGAACGTTCGTTCGTTACGCTGACATTCGGACTTTAATTAATAGGTTCGAACGTTCGGTGAAAAAAAAATAAAGGATGCGCACAGGGTTGAGGTGATGTGAATGCGAGGCGCTCGGCTCAACCAGTATGGTCTGCCGGGCTGCAGCGGGATACTATTTCTCAACCAGAGCTCTATTTTGATTGACAGGCGATTCTGCCAATTACGTCACACCGCTTGCACCCGCCTCTGCTGTTACCACCAATCGGCAAGCCTCAACAGACTTACCGTAGCTACCGGGGAGCCGTAGTTAGCTCCCCGCCGAGGAAGTAATCGGTAACAAGGTTTCCGTAGGTGAACTTGCAGACGGATCATTAATGAATACCATCCTTTTTCGGCCACGGAGCGCGAGCTTCATGGCGGGAGGTGGTTGCGTTGGAAACAACAGCAGGCGCACGGTGGACAGACCCGTCCACCGTCTACCTCGGAACGGTGGTAGGGCGGACGGGCGGCAGGCGTGTTGGGAGCCCGGCCGTTCCGAGGTAGACGGTGGACGGGTCTGTTGAGCCGAGGCGTGCGCCTCTCCTCCCGGCTCCCCTCCCCGTCGACCAAGAGTGAATACCTGTTATTGAACGTGTAACACTAACTATATAACGTTCGGTTAATGCCACAAAACGAATGCATTTGTTTATCTAGCCCCTTACGTGACTGCAAGGGCTATTGTTTATCATACTTTGATTCAGTAGCTTGTTTATTTTCTTCTGAGTGCTTTGTTTAATTACATGTTTACATGAACAGCCACCACTGTAAACAACATGTTTTTCACCAATAGACTATGCAATGCCGCCCTCCGTAGGATCTATAATAATACAATAAAAAAAAAAAAATTATTAAAAAAATGAAAAAAAAAAGTATTAAACATTTTTTTTATTAAAAAATTTAAAAAAACGAACGTTCGAACGTTCGTTCGATAAACCCTGGCGAACGTTCGAACCCTAAAAACAGGGTTCGGGCTCAGCCTTATCCAGTAGTGGGCGGTGGAGGGTTGTTGACGTCGGATGATGAGTTGGTCTCAACGGTGGTCGTCGCTGTTTGCGTCTGTAGGAGCCGTTGATTCATCGCCTGTCGGCGTGTTAAAACAGGTCCCGGTTTTTGATGGATGTCTCCAGACAGGAGCAAATACAATAGAAACATCGATTTTCTATCAAACTTGCCTGTCGGGGGTAGCTTCTTTCTTTCGGGATTTGCCGTCAGCAGTCTGTGAATAGTTGCAGCTCCAATAGCCGGATGTTTACTCTCCCAGCCATTCAACAGGTAAAAGTCACAATGGGACTGTAGATTTTCGCTTTTGTTGCTTTCCACTGCAGTTTCCTGACGATTCTGTGCTGAATTCAGGCACACGTCTGTAATCCATAGTATGGCGAGCAAGAAATGCGCAAATATTCCCGTATATCTTCTTTTTGATGATTTTTGTTGTTGGTTTCCATGGGAACAGCAAGAGCTGGATATTCTGCGACCGTTCATGTCGAGAGCCGGAAGAGCCGGAAGCATGTCCCCTTTAACTACTATTATAATATTCTGAAATCAATTCCCATCCCTAAAATATGCTGTAGTTAAGATTAGGGATGCCCCGATCGATCGGCCACCGATCGTTATCGGCCGATAATCAGTATAAATATGCCATCGGTGATCAGTGATAATGCTTTATTTTCGCCGATCGTCAAAACCGATCGATGACACGGAAAACATGATCCAATTCTCTGCAGAGTTCTCACTCGCTCTTCTCTCCACAGTGCTGCTTGCCGCGTACGGCTCCTCCTTCTCCTCCAGCTCCTCCCGCACCCATTGTTTACATGGGTGCGGGAGGGGCTGGAGGAGAAGGAGGAGCCTCCGGCAACAGTCTGCTCTAGTAGTGCATGCGACGTGAGCTAACGTTGGCTACCTACCGAGCCGTTGGCTACCTAACGTTACTGTTTAAACTAAATGACCCAGTGACTACATGAGGCATTGTTAACCGTATCTAGCCGGATAGCTACTGATAGCTCCTGATATCAACAAATGCTCCAGCAAGTCTAGTAGTGCATGATAGCTCACGTTAGCTACCGTTAGCTACCGTTAGCTCACTGTTCAAAACGAAACGTCCCATTAAACTAAATAGTTCACTCAGGCGTTGTCTTAACGTTATCTAGCAGTAGCTACAGATAGCTCCTGATATCAATGTCTTATAACCAGTGATGCCAGTAACGCGTTACTAAGTAACGCGTTATTGTAATCTGATTACTTTTCCCCGAAAATAGTCATCTAACGCGTTAATCTTTAACACTTTGACTGCCAGGGGGCGTCTTTAGACGTCTTTGCTGGCCATGCTAAAGTTGCCGGGGGACGCTGTACGTCGTCTTTATATCAATATTTCAAAAATCTGCGATCGGATTCATAATGTCCCTCCGCTGGCCTGAGATTCACCAGCAGGACCCACTGAGCTCTCTGGCGGTTCAGGAGCGCCATCTGGTGGCCGATCGGCGCAAGCGCTTAACAGGAAGCGCACTAGAGGTTTTGCTAGACGTCCGTATTGCTTCCGGCCACTCGGTACATGTCCCGTGACTCTAGCTCGTCACTCTACATAGCGATCGATTGCCAATAACTCGATAAACAACATGATTTGGACGTATATACCATTATACAAGCTGGAGATGGACCGGGTAATAATATATCCCATAATGATAAAATTTCTACTCGACGATGATCGCCCAACGGCGCGCGGAGACTGGGGTGAGTTTCAGCGTGTAACGTTACCGTCTTCGATAATAACTGATATTATCAACATTTGACCCACATTAGATGATTGGTATAACGCTGCCCACGGAATTATAAACGCCCCCTCGCCCATCCGGTCAACATCAGATGACGTGTAGTAACTTCTAGAAGTACGTCTAGTTGGAATTTTTTATATCGCGCTGATTGCCATCAAACTGTATTTCATCATCAATATAATGCATTTGGGGCTATATATCACGTTCTGGAGAAAGCTGCAGAAAGAGATGAAAACATACTTATACATTAGACCATACTTTACTATGAATATGTGAATGAAAAAGTTTAACGTTGCTACACAATGAACAATACATATAGGACTTTGAATGGGCCCTAATAATGGCAATGTAGCAATAGAATTTAAAAAGTTATAGCCCTGCAAAGAAGGGGACTTTCTCCATAGACAAATAGCGCTGGCAATCTATGGTATATCATTAATTTAACCTTAGGCAACCAAAGTGTTAAAAGCCAGTAATCTGATTGCAGTTACTTGTCCAAGTGGCTGTGCGTTACTATTTCGTTACTATCTCATCATAAATGCATAATGCAGGCGGAATGCAGTATTTTATTTCGTTTTCGACAGTCAAAAATACATTTTGAGCTGTTTTTCTTATTTGGGAGTGACGTCGTGTGGCAGTGAAAGGGTTACACAAGAATGTGTCCCGCGGCGTGACTGGACCCTCTGTCTGTGAGTGACTCTGCTTTGGTCCAATCACATTCCCCATCCACAGTCTGCGAATCAGAGGCAGAGTAGGGCGGGTCTTCACAGCACGTCATGTGACATATGCGCCAATCGTGTGACAGCAGGGCTCCGTCGTTACAGCCTCGTCTGCTCGGAGAATTCCACCCCAAAACGCTTGTCTAAACGCAAAATTAAAAGTGAAACCGCAAGACGACTTTTGCGGTTTCTGTTCAGACTTCCATCCCAAAACGCTCGTCTAAACGTAGCCTCAGTCACTACTTCACGTTTGTGTCAGCTAAGCCGGGTGAAAAAAACATTCATATGCAGAGGAAACAAAATACTGTCTACCGCTAAAAACAGCACATCCAATTGCATTGAAAGCATCTGGAATCACAACACTAGCCGACGCTTCGACTAGGTACAGGAGGACTCGGAGGTCCAACAGCAAAAGAGCGAGATTGTTTCTTTCCCTTTTGATTAATGTATATTTGATGGTGGCAGAGCAAAAGCTCTTATTTGCCAGATTTACAGTTAATTTACATGTTAAAGAGAGACTGATTGTATGTTTATAGAGAGACATTTATAAAAACAATTTAATAGTTACAGTTGATATAATTGAATAGTTCAGCCTGCATTTGTTAGATGTGATACACTGGTTTTGTAAAACCACTGGCTGGCTGCTCTAATGCTGTGAGCATCATAGACTGTTGCTTTACCATACTTGATGGTACAGAAGCTGAAGCACTAGTTTAACAATTTACGTTATGTGCAGAGAAACAAGTTAAAAACAATTTATGCACTTTCAATAAAGCGTTTAAAAAAAAAACTGTTGGGGGAACGACGACGACTTCGTAACCTAGTTACTTTCAAAGTAACTAAGTTACTCTGATAATCAAGTAATCAGTAAAGTAACTTAGATTACTTTTTAAAGGAGTAATCAGTAATCAGATTACTTTTACAAGTAATCTGTGGCATCACTGCTTATAACACTGATTCGATGCGTATTCGAGCTCAGGGCATGTTGAATGTGATCAATAGGGTCCAGCTGCAGCTCCGGAGAATCCTGGCTGTAGCTGGAGGCTACTCGAGTACACACAGACAGTGGAGCTGTTTGCAGATAGCGAGCATTTTGACTTGTTGCGTGGTGGCGATGTCTCGCAGATAATATAAGTATGATTATATAATATATATATTTTATAAAAAAATATATATATAAAATAATTGTTTTGATTTTTTTTTTATAAAAAACTATCGATATCGGATCGGTATCGGCCGATATGGCTCAAGACGATCGGCGATCGGTATCGGTGGCAAAAACCGTGATCGGGGCATCCCTAGTTAAGATTCGATAACTACAATCAAACCTTTTATCAAATGCATCTTGGACATTTGATACCCAACTCTATTAGCAACAGAACATTGTTAATCCTAAAAAATTATATTGGAATATTAACATGCATTTGAACACACTCATTGGACCACTTACCTTTCTCTTACCTGAATGAATAACGGGCTTCTCTTTTTTTCATCTTGACCCAAGCTGCGGATGGTCCGTATGCCAAAATTGAAGACGTACATCAATGAGTACAAAGTTGCCTCCGAGATCCTGAAAACGGGGATGGGAGCCAACAATGAGCAGCATCTGCAATTGCTGGAGGAGTTGTGCCAGGGAACCGTGCCCACAGACCCTGGGGAGGACACTCACATCACTGGGTGAGGGAATGTCCAAGGAAACGCAACTATTAGTTTCAGTCAGGAACACTCTAGATTCGATTATCATTGTACAAGTACAGACGGAGTACAACAAAATTAAGCAACAAAAGTTGGCATTTAACCAGAGTGCAATGGAGCAGTAAAGTGCATTGCAGTATACAGTATAACATGTGAATATATGGAGTATATATGACAAAGCTAGAGTAAATATGCTAAATGAATGTATGTACAGTATTATTATATATAGTGGTACGAGTATAAATACACTATGATAATAACCCACCAGCTACGGTCCACAGTCTGCCACTCCATCTCTCGGAGGTTGTTTTTTTATCTCTGATACTTGGCAGGGCTGTACGCTAAGCTTTTTCACTAGGGCCACACTTGCCCCTAAATGAGAAATTTAGGGGCACAGAATATTTTTTTGGGGCAAAATATTTTATAACAATTTTACCATTATAGTGCAAAAAAATATGTTCCTCCTGCCTCATTACTGTGGTCCTTTTTATTTAACATTTAAATGAGTTTGTTTTCAGGTTTGTATCTTTTATAATGAACCAACTGAGAAAGTGTGTAAATCACTAATGGAACAAAAACAACAAACTGTGTGTGCGTGCGCTTGTAGTGCTCCTTGAATGAGATCACCACAACACACACACACCATTGCATTAATCAGGAGGACAAGAAACTCTGCATACCTTTGTTTCACAATGAATAGTGCTTTATAAATAAAATGAATTATTATTATTGTAAATAACCCCATGAAAGGTTTATTATTTTATAAAAATTTTTGATCCACTTTTTCTCCCATTTCTTTCTATTTTTCTCCCATCCCAATTTTTGTATCATCCAATTCAACCCTCCCCTGTCTTTGAACGCTGTTTCATGCCTCCCACAAGCCGGCTGCAATGTGGACTAAGTCATACATAGCATGAGTCCCCTACGATACTCGAGGTAACAGCAGTCGCATCTTTCCACCTGCGCGGCTCGATCTTTCAGCGTCAGGGGTCTGGGCTTTGGAGGGGCCCCGCCCCCGTCGCTTCCTGATTCTACTGCGCAGGCGCACCAACCGACCTGTAGGAGTCGCTGTCCACAACGCCCGATCGCCTCTATGCCTTCTACAACGGCGCTCAGTTTCCGGGTTCCTCTGATTGGCCACTAAGCCCACGTGAACGCACGCTAGCACGCCCCCCTTATCGCCCACTCTCGCGCTGTGAAGCGGAAACGCCCAGCGGGGCGAGGCGGTGGTTTCTCCCCGGCGAGGCGGTGGTTTCTCCCCGGCGCCGTGCGCCGCTGACTCGGTCCAGCTCCAGCGGCCGTCTTCCGCCTGCGATATCCTCTCTCCGAGGCGGCTCGTTCTTATTAATCCCCCATTGTTCAGGTCGACATGGTCGCACAAACACCCGTTGGAGGAGTAGTGGGGGAGAAATGAATGAGAACTTTATTTAACAGATTGCAGAATTGGTACAATACAGTACGGCGCAATACACACAATTGTTAAGGGGATGCAGACCAGAGAAAGACGTTTGTCTTGTTTACATCAGGGTCCCCCATTTTCAATTCATATCGACATTTATGACATACACAACATACATGACATTAACATGTCTGACGAGCACAGAGTTGCCAGTCGATAATTCTTGCTATTTAAAAATATTCCTCTTCTTCTCCCCCACTACTCCTATGTTGTGTATGTCATAAATGTCGATATGAATTGAAAATGGGGGACCCTGATGTAAACAAGACAAACGTCTTTCTCTGGTCTGCATCCCCTTAACAATTGTGTGTATTGCGCCGTACTGTATTGTACCCATTCTGCAGGCGGAAGGCGGCCGCTGGAGCTGGACCGAGTCAGCGGCGCACGGAGCCGGGGAGAAACCACCGCCGAGCCGGGGAGAAACCACTGCCTCGCCCCGCTGGGCGTTTCTGCTTCACAGCGCGAGAGTGGGCGATAAGGGGGGCGTGCTAGCGCGCGGTCACGTGGGCGTCATGGCCAATCGGAGGAACCCGGAAACTGAGCGCCGTTGTAGAAGGCATAGAGGCCGCCCGATCCCCACCCATCAGTTTCCCTCCCCCTAATACTGCCAATGTGTATTAGTGCGGATGACCAGCTAAACTGAAAGCAATGTGGAGCGCTGGGCTCGAACAGGGAGATGATCTGTTTGAGCCCAGCCTCCAGTATTCGTGGTGAGCGCCTTGCCCACTGCACAACCTAAGTTTTATTATTTTTATGGGTAATTACCCGCTTCATATTTGTGATGTTACTGGTTTCAGGGTATGCCTAAAGTGATCGTTGGGCCGTTTATAGAGATCTATGCCAATTAATGTTTATGTATATCCGGGACTTTTTTTATAAGAATTGAGAGGCCTACTTCGGTATGTGTATATGTGACCTTTATTTTGAAAACCGTGTTGCGACGCAACCTTGTTTAAGTTTGCGCTTTTGACAGTGAAATGTTCAGTTCAACTTAGCTCGAAGGAAAGACTCTAATCAAAAAGGTTTAATGGACCTGTATGAGGCCATAGTTCTTACGGTGGGACTTTATAGAAGAGGAATGTAATACTATGCAAAACGGTGGGACTTTATAGAAGAGGAATGTAATACTATGCAAAACGAGAAATAAACAGTGATTTTACCAGCAGTAAGTTGCAAGCCACTTTCATACGGGGAACCGTGACAATTATTAGTATTATCTTATTTGCATATTGTCTCATTATTAGATAGATAGGTTGATACTTTATTGATCCCCGGAGGGAAATTTAAGTAGACAGTATTCAAGTATTGAAAAACGTCTTAACACTTTGAGCGCCACGCCTGGTTTTCCGTTTTACCGCTTGAATGCCACCATCGGCGCCAATGTTAACGTTAATATCGCCTAATCTATGTTTTAAATTATGGCTATGTGTCTAATCTGCCCATCGCATTATCAAAGACTATTTTCCAGTCAGTGCTGTGAAGGCAGATTGTTTTTTTATCGCGTCGTTTCCGTTTCAGAGCAGTTAGAAAAGCCCCCGTTTTGATATAAAAAACAGCTAATTCTGGAGCATTCCATGAAAATCGTCTTTTAGTGGAATATTCCACAACGTTGATATTCGTCGGCCTTTTTATGAATCGTTTTCAAATAAACGTTAGATGATCAATATTATACGTGCACGCAAGCACATTACGGCCGCGCACTGATAATCGCTCCGTTGATTTCCTCACGGACTTTTACAGTGAAACCGAAAGAATACATTTCACAAAACAGCTTATAACTTCATCAAACTTACTCTGATTATCCTACCACTGATAACATAGAGTCCTTACCTGACATCAGATGGTATCCAACTGGTATATTCCAATTCCTGATCACCATTCGAAAAAATCGATACGTGTATGGATCCAACGCGATACAGTAGAACTCCATGATCCGCGGGGCTCTGAGGCTCCAGAATGAACTCTGGTAACCCCGGCTGGATCAGTGAACTGGAAAATGTGGAGTACCGGATTTTTTTCCCCATTAATTTTCATTGAGTCCATTCCAAAATCACGTATGTCATCTGGGAGACGACAGGGGGCGCTTTTTTCCACAGTGATCGCCGGCTATACTCGGGTAGGCTCGGGTGATGCAATAATTTTTCAGATCGCAAAAAAAAAAAAAAAAAAAAGAGAAATCTCGTGAGTGGCATTCTACGTCACTATTAAAAACCCGAGAAATCTCGTGAGTGGCACTCAAAGTGTTAATAGTGGGCGACTCACCTAATGCATGGCTGAACTGAACGTTAGAAGTGTGTCCCCGTCAATCATCACTGCCAGATCCGACTTAATTTCACCGGCTATGGTCTCTTATCATCTCTCCACATCGGACGTGGTTGTCATAAGATGGACTGATATCCGCTCCGTTCTTCTTGCAGAGCAAAATTAGCGGCTTAAACGTATTGAAATGAAGTTCTTCTTTGGCGACGCAACATTCAGTTTCCATTCGATGGTTCGCTAGGAATTATGGGATTTGGTGTTGGATGTATGGACTCTACGCAGACGGGGACATGGTATTTAATCGCACGATAGACTACAACTACCAAATATATAGAGTGGCCCAAATTTACTTCACACGCAAATCTTTTTTTCACACAGGCTATCGCAGTAAATTCATTCATTGCCGACAGATTTTTTCATAGCACCGCGACATTATGTCGCACTGTACAGCCCTGGTTGTAGGCTAATGTTTTACTATTTTTTTTATCCAATTTGTATGGATTAATTTAGGAGTGAAATGCGAATGAAGGGTTGAAATCACTACTCGCAAGGTTGCCCCCAAATATTATTGTCCACTCGCACGGGCCAAATTAAGGGGCAATTTGCGATAAACTTGTCGCAGTGTACAGCCCTGCTTGGTGGAGTTTAGGAACTGTACACTATTGATAGTTGTGTATTTAAATATTTACAAGCTTAGATATATATAGGGTAGGGGTGTAACGATGCGACCTCACAACGATTAATTTCGATTACGATTATTCAGGCAACGATTCAATGCATCATGAAATCTCTTCATTTGACCACGATTCGATACATTTTCGATACATTTTCTATCAGTTAAGTCCCCAAAAAAAATTTAATACACAAATGTGGCTGGGAGAACTCATTCACTCAGCATGGATGGACTATAGGTCAATAAAAGCAATACACAAAAGAAAAAAAAATTATATTACATTAGAATCGATGCATTTAGATTAATCGATGCATCATTACTAGGGCTGTCTTAAATACTTCGAAGCTTCGTTCGATGGGCATGGGATTCGAATATGAAAATAAAATTTGAATACCGTAATTTTCGCACTATAAGCCGCACCTGAATATAAGCCGCAGCAGCTAAATTGAATGATGTGTACATATATAAGCCGCACTGGACTATAAGCCGCAGGTGTTTTAATGTTTAATTACCATATGTACCGGTAATTAGCATTGGGACACAATACTGTCGGACAAATAACAAGAATTAACTCATTTACAAGTTGTATTAAGTTTAGCAAATAAGGGAACAGATAAATAACATTTCAATGCAGTCAAAAAAGCAATATTTATTTTTTTACATTTTCGGGTTTGGTCACGTCGAGTCACATATAAGCCGCACCGTTATATAAGCCGCAGGGTCGAAAAATGGGGGGGGGAAAGGCGCGGCCTATAGTCCAAAAATTCCGGTATTTTTTATTTTTTGCAAAATCAACTCTGCCTCTTTGTTAACTACAACAAGCAATGCTGTTTGTTATTTAAGATGAGGTCGGACTCGGCACTGACAGATTTGTGTTCATTGTGCTGCTTTTATAAAGCCTCAAATGACGGCTTAAAATATTTCATGAAAGCAGTGTTTCGTTTGTCTAAGATTTAAAAAGGTTTAAACTTTACAGCACTGACAAAGTTGAACAAAGTGCTGTACAAGTCTCACAACATACATTTTTTTTTATATAAATATATATATTTTTTTTTTATCTCGAAGCTTCGAATTAACCCTTTAATCGCCAATGACGAGTTAACATGTCAATCTCCGCCATGCGTAATCTGCCAATGACGCCGTAACACGTCATTGAGATCAATATTTCAAAAATCTGTGATGGCAATCATATTTCACCCGCGGAGACTTGAGATCTCCTGTTGATCTCCTCTCAACTCTCCAACGGTTCAAGAGCGCCATCTGGTGGCCGATCGGCGGATCGCCCAAACAGCAAACCGGAAACAGAAAGTGGTGCTCATCCAAATTCGGTCCGACCACTCGCTATAGCTCCCGGGGCTCCATCTCGACACACTGGATAATCAATCGCTCGCCCTAACTCAATAAACAACGTTATTTGGACGTATATAGTATTATACAACCTGGAAATGGTTCATCTAGATCAACATCCCATAATAGGAAACTTTCTACTCCAAGCTGATCGCCCAACGGCCCGAGGAGACTGGGGTAAGTTTCAGCGTTTATTATTACCTTGTTCGATACAAACTGCTCTGATGATCATATCACCCACACTACATGAATCATCTAACGTTGGCCACGAATTATAAACGACCCCCCCCCCCCATCCGGTCAACATCAGATGATGAGTAGTAACTTCTAGAAGCACGTACATTTGAAATTTTGTATCTGCCGCCGATCGCTACCAAACTGTATTTGATCATCAATATAATGCATTTATGGCTATAAATCACGTTCTGCAGAATGCAGCAGAAAACGATAAAAACATATTTATACTTTAGACCATATTTTAGTATGAATATGTGAATTAAAAAGTAGAACGTTGCTACATCCTAAACGATGGATACTTGACGTTGAATGGGCCATAGTAATGTCAATTTAGCAATACAATTTAAAAAGTTATAGCCCTGCAAAGAAGGGGAACATCTCCATAGACTTTCAACAGTGGCAGATAGGGGTATATGATCAGAATAATCCCTGGCAGATAACGGGTTAAAATCTCTGCCCCGAAGCTTCGAATTCCAAAAGATTATTCCAAGGTCAGCCCTAATCGTTACACCTCTAATATAGGGTGTAACGGATTGTAGGTGATCTGTGATCCGTACGGGTCACTCCCCACGGTTCGGCGCGCATTTGAACCACAGATTAATTGCAAAATGTAACCATCATAGTGAGCTATCAATTTCCCCAAGGTGATCGATAAAGGAGTATACTATCTTATCTATTTGATCTTATATTCTCCAGCATCGTCTTAAGTCGACGCATTACAGATTTAATTTCTCTAGAGGTTGATCAAACATGCGAGGCATATGAGATATAACTAATGTTATAACTAATGTTATATCTGGATAATAATAATGATGATAATAAACTTTATTTAGTCACTCACTTTTGCTATTTCACACTGTTTCCATCCAAAAAGGCGTTGTAGTGTTTTGGACTTAACTCACTCACTCACTCAACTAATCTGCCCTGAGTGGCAGTTTGGACTTTGTGTCTCTTGTTAAAATACTGGCTTGGGTTTGTAGGCTGGAGGTGACCCCCGAGGACAAGATGCAAGCAGCAGAAGAGGCGCTGGTCCAGGCCTTCAGAGCTGTGGAAGTCAGACAACGGTGTGGTCAAGAGGTCAACTCAGCCCAGGGGCCACCCTGTACACAAGCTGCAGTCCCAGACCCCCCAAAGGTTCAGCCGCCACTAGTGATATCGCCAGCTGCTGAACCACCAAAAAGCCCATCTCCTGTAGTGATGGAGTTACCTGATGCCCCAACACCCCCAGACAACCAGCCCAAGATGGAACAATGGGAACGCCTTACTGCTAACCTGCAAAGCACTCTTCAAAGTCTGAGGTTGGTGTCTTTACAGAAGGGCTTGGTTGGGGATCAGTTCTGAAAGGATGCATGCGATGATGCTCTGCACAAGTCTTGTTTGCCTCAGTAGTTGTTATTCTGTTATCGTTGTTTGTTTGATAATGGGAGTCACCTGGGATGTTGTAACGGATAGATATTATTGGAACACAGCAACATGATGGGAAATGCACATAGTCTTCTCCAGAATCGGATGATAACATAGATGCCGATGTATTCTGTGCGTTCAGTAGAAGCCTATCTGGCTGAACGCTAGCCTAGCTTGACACAAATGAATGGAAGCCAACACAGATCAGCTAGCCTAGCTTAACTCTTTCAGTGCCACTCACGAGATTTCTCGTGTTTTTTTATAGGTGGTTGCTAGCCACTCACGAGATTTCTCGAATCTTTTATTTTTTTTTGCAATCTGAAAAATTATTGCATCACCCGAGCCTACCCGAGTATAGCCGAGGGGCGCCGACGATCACTGTGGAAAAAAGCGCCCCCTGTCGTCTCCCAGATGACATAAGTGATTTTGGAATGGACTCAATGAAAATGAATGGGGAAAAAAATCCGGTACTCCACATTTTCCAGTTCACTGATCCAGCCGGGGTTACCAGAGTTCATTCTGGAGCCTCAGATCTCCGCGGATCATAGAGATCTACTGTGTCGCGTTGGATCCATACACGTATCGATTTTTTCGAATGGTGATCAGGAATTGGAATATACCAGTTGGATACCATCTGATGTCAGGTAAGGACTCTATGTTATCAGTGGTAGGATAATCGGAGTAAGTTTGATGAAGTTATAAGCTGTTTTGTGAAATGTCTTCTTTCGGTTTCACTGTAAAACTCCGTGAGGTAATCAACGGAGCGATTATCAGTGCGCGGCCGTAATGTGCTTGCGTGCACGTATAATATTGATCATCTAGCGTTTATTTGAAAACTATTCATAAAAAGGCCGACGAATATCAACGTTGTGGAATATTCCACTAAAAGACGATTTTCATAGAATGCTCCAGAATGAGCTGTTTTTTATATCAAAACAGGGGCTTTTCTAACTGCTCTGAAATGGAAACGACGCGATAAAAAAACAATCTGTCTTCACAGCACTGACTGGAAAATAGTCTTTGATAATGCGATGGGCAGATTAGACACATAGCCATAATTTAAAACATAGATTAGGCGATATTAACGTTAACATTGGCGCCGATGGTGGCATTCAAGCGGTAAAACGGAAAACCAGGCGTGGCACTGAAAGAGTTAAGGGTGCTTTCACACTAGGCATCCAGGGCCGTTTCCGAGCACGATTGCCACAAAAGTAGTGTAGTGAACGCTGCGTTCCATCCCCGGGGACGGATAACCGATCCGTGTCCGGGACCACTTGAAAAGGTGGTCTGAGGAACGAATCAGCGTCCCCCGGCACGGAACGATTGCAAATGTTAGCACAACTGTACCAAAACATGGAAGAGGCTTGCTGTACCAAGTGCTTCTGTCTGAGTTTAAGGAGGAGGGTGCTAACGGACTTGTGCTATGTATGACTTAGTCCACATTGCAGCCGGCTTGTGGGAGGCAAGAAACAGCGTCCGTGACAGGGGAGGGTTGAATTGGATGATACGAAAATTGGGATGGGAGAAAATATAGAAAAATGGGAGAAAAAGTGGATAAAAAAAAAAGGAGGAGGGTGCTAACCTGCTTGCCCAGAATAGAGTTGTATTCATACTTCAATTTTAAAATATTATTTAGGTCCATTTGGGATTGTGAGTCTGTAAACCTGCTCCAACGAGGGAAGCTGTGTTTCAATTTCATCCAAGCACTTACGTCTTTCTCTCTTTTCAGAGGCTTTATAAGATATAATGTGCCCTCTCAATACTACCTTAACTCATTGGACGCCAGACCCGAGGATAGTCGGGTTATCTCTAGGGGTGCACCGATATATCGGTCGGGTATCGGTATCGGCCGATAAGTGCCTTGTTGACTGCTATCGGCCTATCGGCCGATAAGCTCAAATGTGCCGATAGCAGTCGCCGATAACTAACCATCCATTTGTGTAGCGTCAAAAGGCAAAAAAAAAAATTCACTTGCGTCCCCCCCACACACACACAAGCTACTGCATCAAAGTTACTATTTATGATTAACAAGGCATTCGTTTTGTGGCATTAACGTTATATAGTTAGTGTTACACGGACAATAACATCAGCATATTATTATTACCCATAGCAGCAAGGCATTACTCCGAGTCCGTTCATAGCCGGGAGGCAGAAGACTAACGTTACTGGTGAAAATGTGATTTACGTTGGAATACTCCTTTGCCAACTTGCTGTACTTTGCTTGCAGGTCTGCAGCCATTATTACTGGATTAAGAATAGCCCCAACTTTAGCCAACGTAACGTTATGGCTAAACCTTTAACATTAGTTAACCCTAGCTTTCGGTTAGCTGTTCAATGTTAATAACACAACCAAGCGAATCCATCAGAGCTCCCCATCAACACCGCTCTGTCGGGAGGATGGCATTTAAGAAAGTATCTGCTGTTAAAATGACACAAACATTCGTTTTGTGGCATTAATGTTATTATAGTTAGTTACACGTTCAATTACATCAGCATAGTATTTACCCGAAGATAGCAAGCAAGCCGTGCATAGCTCGGTTACATTCCGTTGCTCATTCCGTACCCAACTACACATTCTGCAATCTGTTAATAAAGTTTTCAACCAGACAAATGTATAGAAAGGCTTTGTTTTATTATAAAATTTGTTGCAGTAAAATCATTGTGTCTCGTTTGGCCATCCTGTGGAGCGCGCTGGTCGGCGGGCACTGCCGGGCAGCTAACGTATTAGCTTGTTGTGGTTCTAAGTTTGACTCGCATTCTCGCAAGCAGAAGCAGATCAATGGCGGCATGCCCCGAAGTAGAAAAATGAATAAACGCTTGGTGGTAAGCAGGAGGTGGGTGCTAGCGGTGTGGCGTAATTGGCCGAATCGACTGTCAATCAAAATGGTTCCATTGCATTGGTTGAAAGCTCTGGTTGAGAGAATAGTATCCCGCTGCAGGCCGCCAGAATGGTTCCATTGCATTGGTTGAAAGCTCTGGTTGAGAAAATAGTATCCCTCTGCAGGCCGCCAGACGATACTGGGAGAGGGATCAGTGATACCATAAACATATTTCTTGATGTTTCCTTTTTTAAGTAAGTAAAGAGGCCTACAAATACAAACACACATACAAATATACAGTAGTTTCATTAAAAAAATTAAAAAAAATTAAAAAAAAAATTAAAAAAAAAATTAAAAAAATTAAAAATACTTATTTTTTGCCACAATTATCGGTATCGGTATCGGTATCGGCCGATTGTGTTAGTTGAACAATCGGTATCGGTATCGGTGGCCAATTTTTCATATCGGTGCACCCCTAGTTATCTCGCCAGCGGTTGAGCGCCATACCAGAGTATAGTCGGGTTTTCATCGTTATTTCTTTTATTCGATTTTCTTGTTCATTTCAGGCACACAGACCTCTGGGTTACCATAGGAAATCATTCTGAGATCGCTAGAGTGCAATACCGGCCGCATCCTGCTAGGTGGCCACCCTTTGAAACCTTTTTCGGGTGTTACATTTAATTCCCTCCGGGCGCAGTATTTTGGGTCAGGCAAGTCTAGCGGTTCACCCGATCACATTGAAACGCGTCAAATGCCCCTCGATGCATGTGTTGTGCCGGATTATGTTGGGGACACGATGGACACCAATACTGGAAATCGTGATCAGACAATTGGAATATTCTTTTTGGGATACCTCCTAGTACATTTAAGGACTATATGACTATATCAATCCTACTTTGATCCAACCATGATTTCACATCGATCGCAATGATCATATGTAACATACTCCAAAACGTATGCCGTTGGTGACGATCAAAGCTTCAAAAAACTACCCCCCCCCCCCCTTTCATGCATTCATGATTAAACATAATACCTATTATATACCTTTTGAATTGGAAATAATTAGGGCTGACCCCTATTAATCTATTAGTCGACTAATCGGTCGAAAGGGGCCGTAGTCGACTGGCCAACCTCTTAGTCGAATATAAAAAAAATATATATATATATATATATATATATTTTTTTTTTATCTTTTCTTTTTCAAAAGAAAAGAGGCATAGAAGCGTGGCTAACGCTAATCGCTCGCATACCAGAGGCTAACTGCCTACGAAAACAGGCACAGAGGCACTGAAAGAGGATTTCACCCATCTAATGAACACACTATACTAGACAAATATCAAGATGTATCCATCAGTGGACCAATTGCATGCTTTTGCAGAGGACAAGAAGCCTTCAGTCGACTCCTTCAGACATTAAGCACCCCCTACAGCCCAAATGGAATGATACAAAAAATTAAATTAAAAAATTAAAAATATTATACTTTTTTTTATAAGTCGACCAATAGTCGACTAACGGCAAATGTTGGCCAATCCTAGTCGACCATCCAAATCCTTAGTCGGGGACAGCCCTAGAAATAATAGCGTGTCCAGGCGAGCAACGCCAACGCTTTTAGCTAAATGTACGTATTGCTCCATAGCACCGTTTTCAGGAATTAGCCAGGATCACTCTGAAACTATACAATATTCACCACGGTATAACAAGCGAACGTATACATGAAAACATGTATTCTTTTTCACATGTTGAACGATGGATCGTTTTTTTTTAAGATGAATTTTTGGCGTTTTATCGCTTTATTTCTACTGGGCAGTCCAGTAGATAGAGATAGAGGAGGAATGGGAGACAGAGTGGGGGGAAGACATTCGGCAAATAACGACGGGTTCGGGAATCGAACCCGGGTCGGCCGTGTCGCGGCTGAGCGCGCTATGTGGTTCGCCACTGGGGCGCCCCGAACGATGGATAGTTGATGTCAAATGAGCCATAGTATTGTCTCCATAGCTATAATATAGATATAGCCCTGCAAACACCGCCACGCATCCCTATCTCTTAGAGCGGTGGCGCAGTAGGAACAAAGATGGCTAGACCCGGTGGCGCTGAAAGAGTTAAGGCGCTGTGTCCACAGAAAAGCAGCGCTGTGTTTTTTTCAAGGCGGAGCGCTTTTGATATAAAAAATATGAATTTCCAAAGCGCAGGGAGCGCTTATTGTTGCATCTGCGTTATAGGTCGTATATACCTTAGGTTGTATATTACTGGGTTGTCAGACACCGCAAGAATCAGAGAATCGAGATCTCATTGTTTTTGTCTGCCTAAATGTTTACGGGTTACTGTGAGCGATTTGTAGTGCCAAAATTCTCTCGGGATGAATAAAGTATTTCTACTCTTATCTCATTTGATCCCGAAATGCTTTCTCAGAGAGCAAAGAAGGGTTGAAGCGCCAGCTATAGCGTGGCTGTGGCAGTGCCAGCTTTACCAACATCGGGGTGTTGCTCCCTCAAGTGTGCTCTGGAACTAAATGAGATTGGTAGTAGGGCTGGGTGATATGACTATATTATATAAATATCGGGTACAGTTCATTAACGATACACTTTTTCAACGTATCGTGGACTATCGTTCTCGGGAATGGAACGGAGGAACCATTCCTAATGTGAAAACACCCTAAAACTCCAGGAGAGGTGTTTTTGGCCAACAACTAGGCTAGCTGAAGTAGCTGCTTTAACTAGTTGTTTGGAAACCTTTTTATGTTGACATGCAGGAATACAAAGATGAGACTATCATCCCCCCAAAACTGGATCTCGCCCCCTTGTGAAAATGGTAATAAAATGTGTATTTATCAACGTCATATTTCAGTCTATGCTGCAGCATTAACTGTGGTCTCTCTCTTTCACTGCTTTTTTCTTTATAATGATTGTGCTTGTGTTCTGTTCAGGTCTCCCATTAGACGAGAAACAAATGAATGGTCATCACATGATTAGTGTGGATACAGCTGTTGGTAAACATAAACCCAACAATGCAGCTTCACCAACAAGGTACAAACTAGTCGACTGTCTCGATATAAGAAAACATTTTACCACACCCTCCTTGTACCTTTGTTGACCCCACCCCTGTATAACCTCTGGTTGTGTCTCCCAGTTTCCACCCCCAGATAAAGTGGTTCCAGAAGGGAGACTCTTTGATCTTAAATGTAAAGCTCATCAACCCAGTGTCACAGAAATGTGACTTCTTCCCCGACCGGGTGGTGTATAGGTAGGTTCTGCGAATGTGGACCACCACTGGGTTGATATTAGGGGTGTAACAATCGCAATGCATCGATCCTAAGGTGACTATTCAACTGCATCGATTTTAAAATGTAAGATTCGATTATTAAAATTTATAATTTTTTTGATCCACTTTTTCTCCTTATTTTTCTCCCATCCCAATTTCGTGTTTCCAATTCTCCCCTCCCCTGTCTTGAACGTTGCTCGACTATGCCCCCCACTGGTCAGTTGTAGGGAGGATAGAAGCCTTGCATCACGTGTCCCCTCCGGTACACGAGGAGGCAACCTGTCGCATCTTTTCACCTGCCAGCGCGGACTCTCATTGGCGAGGTGTAACGTGTGGGAGGCTCACCCTACCCCCGCCACTTCCTGTCTCTGCTGTGCAGGCGTCCCCCAACCGACCTGTAGGAGTCGCTGTCCACAACGTCCAAATTACCACCCATTGACTTTCACCGGCTGGCTCTGCCAATTGAGCCAGTATGACGGCCGGCCCAAGCCGGAGGCAATGCTGACACCCGGATTTGATACCGGTGTCTCTTACATTGGTGAAGAGCGCAATCTCCGCTGCGCCACCCAGATTATTTAAATGTTTACATTTATTTTTATGTCTTTTTTTTATTGACCTATAGATAGATAGATAGATAGATAGATAGATAGATAGATAGATAGATAGATAGATAGATAGATAGATAGATAGATAGATAGATAGATACTTTATTAATCCCCTTGGGGAAATTCAGGGTATCTCGCAGCTCACATAGTATACAGACATTGACCATTCCCATACAGTAGTTACACGTTATGTCTGCATCATGAATTAAAATAAGTACATGATAAAATTCAATTAAATCATACCCATCAATATTAAAATTAAAATTAAAATAGGAGCGTGATTAGATAAAAGCAGGTGTATAAAAACAGGTGTAAAAACAGATGTAAAAACAGGTGTAAAAAACTGGTGTAAAAACAGGTGTAACTATAATACGCTGTTGTACAGTCTGATGGCTGTGGGGACAAAGGACCTCCTGTGCCGCTCAGTCCGTGAGTGCAGGGAGATGAGCCGTCCGCTGCGACTGCTGCTCTGCCCCACCAGGGTGTGGTGGAGAGGGTGGTTGGTATTGCCCATGATGGCCAGCAGCTTGCTCCGAGTGCGGCTCTCCACCACGGTCCCCAGTGGGTCCAGTCTCCTCCCTACCACTGAGCCAGCCTTCTTGACCAGCTTATCCAGCCGTCTGGTATCCCTGGCCGTGGTATTACCACCCCAACAGACAGCGGCGTAGAGGAGCACACTTGACACCACTGCCTGATAAAACATAAACAACATTTCCCCACACACATTAAAAGACCTGAGCCTCCTAAGGAAGAACAGCCTGCTCTGTCCTTTCTTGTAAAGTGCTTCCGCATTAGCAGCCCAGGCCAGCTTATCATCTAGGTGCACTCCTAAATATTTGTATGATTGCACCGTCTCAATGTTGTTTCCCCGTATGCTGACTGGTTGCAGAGGTGGTTTCGACCTGCGGAAATCCAGTACCATCTCCTTGGTCTTTTTTGCGTTCAGAAGAAGGCCGTTCCGTTCGCTCCAGTCGCTGAAGGCTCCCACCTGGTCCCTGTACTCTCCCTCCTGTCCCTTCCTCACACACGCCACAATCGCTGTGTCGTCCGAATATTTTTGGACGTGGCAAGACTCAGAGTTGTAGTTGAAGTCTGCCGTGTAGAGGGTGAACAGGAACGGAGCGAGAACAGTCCCCTGTGGGGCCCCAGTGCTGCTGACCACTGTCTCCGAGACACAGTTGCCCATTCTGACAAACTGTGGTCGATCTGTCAGGTAATCTGTGATCCAGGAAGTGAAGGAGGGATCCACCCCCATCTTCCTGAGCTTGTCTTTAAGTATGGGCGGTTGAATAGTATTAAAAGCGCTCGAAAAATCAAAAAACATAATCCTCACATAACTCCCCGGCTCATCCAGGTAGGAGTAGGCCCGATGTAGCATGTAGAGGACCGCGTCGTCCACCCCGATGCTCTCCCGATACCCAAACTGCAGGGGGTCAAGGGCGTGTTCAGTCTGTGGCCTCAGATGGTGTAGAAGCAGCCTCTCCAGTGTCTTCATGATGTGTGACGTGAGGGCCACCGGTCTGTAGTCGTTGAGCTCGGCCGGGCGCCCAGCTTTGGGTACCGGCACAAGACATGATGTTTTCCACAGGACCGGCACCCTCATGTCCCGCAGGCTCATATTGAAGAGCTTCTGGAGCGGCTCAGCCAGTTGGTCTGCACAGAGCTTCAGTAGCCTCGAACACACGCCATCCGGGCCAGCCGCCTTTCCTGGATGCAGTTTCCTAAGTTCCGCCCTCACCTCATCTACTGTGAGGGACAGGGGGGGGGGGGCTGGGTGACACAGGGGGGGGGGACTAGGTCACTGGGGGGGGCTAGGTGACAGGGGGTGGGGCCAGGGAGCGGAACTGCAGAGTTGTGGTTGCAGCAGTGAGGAGGAGATGGTGCAGGGGGAGGAGCTGCGGCTGGAGAGGTGGGAGGGGGTGTTGGTGTGGCCTGGTCAACAGGGGCAGAGCGGGCCCTGGCTGCCGTGTCAAACCGGTTGTAGAATTGATTAAACTCGTTGGCCTTGTCCACATCACCCTCTGCCTGGCAGTTTACCTGCTTATAGCCGGTGATGGTTTTCATTCCCCTCCACACCTCTCTGGTGTTGTTGTGCTGCAGCTTCCTCTCCACCTTCCTTCTATAGTCCTCCTTGGCCTGCTTCAGACTCCTCTTTAATTCCCGTTGCACCTGCTTGCGCCTCTCTATGTCATCCTTCCTGAATGCCGCCTTTTTCTCATTAACGAGCCTCTTAAGGTCAGCGGTGATCCAGGGCTTGTTGTTTGAAAAACAGCGCACAGTCCTTGCTGGTACAATCATGTCCCTGCAGAAGGTCAGGTAACTGGTGATACAGTCAGCCTTCCTGTCAGTGTCCAAGGTCCCCATATTCCCGTCTGTGTCCTGCAATACATCCCAGTCTGTACATTCATAGCAGGCTCTCAGGGACTCACTGGCCTCTGGTGTCCATTTTCTAAATGTCCTAGTGGTTACAGGTTGCCTCTGCACACAGGGTTTGTAGCAGGGCTGAAGGTGAACCAAATTGTGATCTGATCTGCCAATTGGTGGGAGTGCTGTGGCAGTATATGCTTCCCTGGCATTTGCATACAGTAGATCTAGTGTGTTGTTCTCTCTTGTGGGGCAGTTAACATATTGTACAAAGCCAGTTAGATGGGAGGCAAGGCTGACATGGTTAAAGTCACCTGAGATCGGGATGAATGCATCAGGATGCTGAGTCTGAAATCTCGCGACAGTGTCGTGGATGACGTCACACGCCAGTCCGTCCATGCTGAGTGAATCAGTTCCCCCAGCCACATTTGTGTATAATTCTTTTTAGGGGGAATTAACTGATCGAAAATGTATCGAATCGCATCAAATCGAATCGTGGTCAAATGAAGATATTTCATGATGCATTGAATCGTTGCCTGAAGAATTGTAATCAAATCGTTGTGGGGTCGAATCATTACACCCCTATTTGATATATTATACATGTTGGATGTTCAGTGTTATCCTTTGACTCTGGCTATGTTGTTTACGAGAGTGGATGTCCTCCTGATTCTCTACAGTGGAAGTGTGAACGGCAGGCACTACAAAGCTGACTTGGAGCTCCCTGGCACCATTGCTGCAGAGGAGTGCTCCTGGGAGATGAAGTGCAATGAGCCTGTCCTCAAACTGGTGAAAAGCCAGAGAGGAGACTGGAACACCCTTCTCAAGCACAAGGTACACTCGTGCTGTTCTACAGCTATATCTTTTTGACAAGTTTCATTTCCATTAGTGTTTTCTTTGAGACATTTAGCAGACACTCCCCATGAGGGACAATTTGCAACAGTAGAATGGCATAAAATATATTTGCATCACCAACATAGCAAGTAGCCAACCATGGGTACTGAGGGCGACTTGACAATGCCCAGTAAGAAGCCTAGAAATGAGTAGCCAAAAGTAAACGTAGCCTACAAATAAATTCCAAGAATAAAGAACCATGTTGTTTTTTTATTTTTTAAGTGCAACATTTTGTAATGTCACATGTGAAATATACACATTCATTAAAAAAAGTGCAACATATTGTTTGTCATCTTCTCCAGAACCAATTAGTGAGTTATGACTTGGACCACTTTGAGGACGATGAGGAGAAAACCCCAAACGGTAGGGTATCAAGAATGACAGTCATGTTTCCATTAAATTGTCTAGCTAATTATAAGCAAATAAGTATTCTACCTGAACACCTAAGCTATTAGTCAGGTTCACTATATACTTTCATTGGATTTTCTTTGGGATTTGCAATACTATACATTTTTGGAAAGGATATTGTATAAAGATTGAGAAAATCCATGTTTCCATTTGCCCAGGTGAATTTTCAAAATGGCCGCCATAAAATGTAGGTTTTGTAATATCTCGGCTTCTAAATGTGCTAGAACATTGATTTGAACTGCTAAACCCACATCTTAGGAATCCAATGGTGCCAAAAACGAGGTAGAACTCACCAAAGTGCTTGTTAACATAACTTTTATTGAGGACTTAACAGATAATTGACATTAACTGATTGGCAACTGACATCAACTTCAGTATCATGAGATTCATGACCACAGAAAAGAAGCAACCTTCTTCATTAGACATGTGAATGTATACACATCTATACATCATCATCATCTATACATCACCATCACCATCATCATCACTTTCATCCATCACGGCATAGGAATCATCGTCGTTCTGGCACTGGCTACCGCACTGACACATGTCCTTAGCTCTGCAGGAACATATTCCAGAAGAACAGTTAGCTTTACATCTGCATTGGACCATCTCAATGATGGCCTTCGGGGCTGGGAGGACCTCTGGTTGTTGGTTTCATGCCATCTGAGTCTTTGAAGTACTCATTGTGCAGGGGGTCCAGCTGCGGATCTTGCAGAGCAAGGGCTGCCTGTGCCCATACCCTGGTTTGTACATGGACCCTCAAGATATGCTGCTTCAGAGCTCCATGTGTTGGAGGAAGCTTGTCACATGCCATCGCAGTTCAGGGATTGTCTTGATGTTGATACCCTTGGGTGAGTAGGCTGCACATACAAAGGAAGCCAGTGTGGACAGCATTCCTTCTGTCACTTCTGCGTCATCCAAAAGCATCTGAAAACCATTGATAATTCATAATTCATCTGCTTTGAGATAGATCTGCAGCCAGGTTGCCTTGCCTATACGTGAGAACCTGCCTGTGTTACTTGTCAGCCCCAGTGAATGCATGGAAAACTGGCAAAGCCTTTGCTCTTTCTTTTCCTAGAGCTCGCCACAGTGGTTCAATCTGCACAACACCAGAGGCCATCAAAATCAATGTGTTCTTCAGCAAGAGATCATAGTTTGCTGTGACTAGCACTAGAACGTCTGTATCTGGTGAGAAGAACATCAACTGCATCAGCTGGGTTTCGGTGTGTTGCCAGCACAGCTTGGTGGATCAGCAGTGTGTCTGCTTCTTCGTGGTTATTTCCTTCAAAGAGTAGGTCTTTGTTGCTCCTAGTGTGCCCAGAAGCTGACGTGATGATCAGCTTGGAGGATCCCCTGTTGTATTCTAGCATTTTGGCTGCAAGATAGTCAGTCAGGGGGAACCCTCGTGGCGCATACCATAGTGCCTTGCACACCTACCGGGCCATCCCGGGTTCGCTTCCCGCTCCCGGGGGATAATTTGTTGCATGTCTTCTCCCGTTCACCCTCTCCTCTGTCGGTCATGTCTGACCAGAAAAAGCCAGAAAAGCGCTAAAATAAATCATAAAAATAAAAAGATAGTCAGTCAGATCGGCCTTCGTTTGGTCATGAGAGAGGAACCTGCTCAGTGGGATGTGTTTGATGTTGGTGTAATCTCTGACTTGGTATTGGATAGCTTTTCCTTGTCTTCGTTTATCTCTGGTTGCACTCCTCAGAGAATCTGTCCTATAATATGTGTTGGGATTATTTCATCATCTTGTGTTAGTGACACAAGTAGGGCTGACCTTCGAAGCTTTTTTTGGCAATCGAAGCTTCGGGGCCGAGCTTTGATTTTAATTCGAAGCTTTGAGAAAAAAATATATATATATATATTAATTATAATATTTTTTTTATATATTTTTTATGTTGTGGGACTTGTACAGTACTTTGGTAAACGTTGTTGTTTTTAAATGTGCTCTATAAATAAAGTGGATTGGATTAATTAAGTAGCCCCTTTCGTGACTGACGCAGCCAACAAGGTTTCACTCGGCTGCGCTGCCTGGGTGCAGTGGGGCTGCTCTCACAGCCAACGACATGACATTACATAATTATGTTGCAACCTTCGTCTATCAAGCAAACAATTATATTATATTTAATTTATCATTTATAATTATATCAGACAATGCACCTACAAAAGCAGATGATTAATTTACAATTAAATTAGCCAACTTGGTAACGCATTAGTCATAGCAGCATAGACATAGCCTTATTATTGTTTTGTGTGGCGTCGCCGTCGTGTACAACGATACTTACGTTTTTTAGGTGATTTGACAGTTGTAGAGGCATTGTCTTTGCATATTTTAAAGTGTAACCACACGTCTGATGACTTCTTCGTTGACATGTCTGCTGCACATGTCCTTGTTGTTTTCAACACAGATAATCTCCACATGCTTGTTGTAGAGAGGTGGAGTCGAGGCGCAGCTTACTTTCGTTTCATTGGAATGGAGGCGCAAGATTTAGGAGGCAAACATTTTTTTTCTTTTTTTTAAACTTCGATTTTCTTTTAATGTTTGAAGCTCGTGCCATCGAACGAAGCTTCGAAGTATTTAAGACAGCCCTAGACACAAGTCTGTCTGACACACTCAGTCTGTCATTGAAGCAGCCACTCGGATCCTTGACTGTCACTACAGTGGTTAGTTTTGTGCTCAGCCTCTGCACAATCACCATGCCGTCCACCAGTGCTATTTTTCGAGTTGGCTGATCAGTAGATGTGGGGTCTGTGAATCCTGTATCCATTGCATCCTGGTGCGTAGTACTTCCAGCTTGAGGCAGCTGATTCAGATTTGATTCAGAGTTTTATTTGCCACATGGAATCAATACAATCAGAGTTCTTCATACACGATCATAAATATCATACCATGGAAAAAAGGAGCAGGAAGAAGAATAAATCTTATAGTTACCTGCCCCTTATTCCTAAACTAAACAAGTATTTACTTGATGGTCGGTGTACAACCTAATTTACACAAAATAAATTGTTTTATTACATGGCGTTTTAACATTCGCCGAAATGCTTGATTGTGATTGGTCAATAGCCCCTGACAGCGGTGAATTATTTTTCGATAACCACCGGTTATTATTGTTTTTCGCAGCTGGAGCAATCAAGCCCACTGGCACACACTGTTTCAGTGCAATCAGACACATAATAATAATCACTTTATTTGGGCTGACAGAGCCACAGAACAACTGCGTCTGCATTTGATCTCGTCTTGTCGATGGTGTAAAATGAATTAGGTATATTGTTAGTAAGTTAGCCATGTAATAAGCGGGATAATGTATAGCTATACTCGGTCATTGTCGCAAAATAATTGACCTTCACTGACTTATACATTATCCCTTACATACCATATACAAGAAACAAACAATCCACAGTTTAAACTAGAACAAATGTAATAATAATAAAAAAATGTATAATAATAATAATAAAGAATAAAAGAAAGAAAAAAAGAAAATATCTCACTATTCAGATCACATTTGACTTTCATACTGACTAAATATCTTTTTTTTATAATTCTTTTTGAATTGACAAACACTATTACATCCCTTAAGCTCGCTATGGAGAGAATTCCACAACTTTACACCAATAACTGAAGGACAGTTTAAGTGTTGCAGTATGGCAGTATTGTTCCATCTACGTCAAATGTATATACACTCTTTTCTGGAAACTTTTTGTATCACAAACGGTACTGTATTTGCAAATCTGGTATGTCATAAATGTATAGATGTAGCAGTACTGTCTATCTGTATGTCGTGTGTGTCATATATGTTATGATAAATTGAAAATGGGGGACCCTGATGTAAACAAGACAAAAGTCTTTCTCTAGTCTGCATCCCCTTAACAATGGTATGTATTGAGCTGTACTGTACTGTACCCATTCTGCAATCTGTTAATAAACTTTTCAATCAATCAGTCATGTTAGCTAGCTTAGTTAGTTAGCTAGCTAGTGTTGGCTATAATGTAGGCTAATTTGATGACATTCACTCTCAAACAATAGTCATGAATGACAAACTATACAGTAGGGGTGTAACGGTACACAAAATCCACGGTTCGGTACGTACCTCGGTTTTGAAGTCACGGTTCGGTATTATTTTCGGTACAGTAAAAAAAATTGCTTCATTTATCTATTTATTTATTTAACTATTAAACAATATAAAACGAATTGGCCATAATTTACTGAGCAAACTAATGCTTACTGCTGTAACCTAGTAATACCACTTAATGTAAATCTGAAGATTATTATATAGCAGATGCCTTGGACAACTGTAGCGTGTGCTTGTTTATACAGAGCCCCTTTCATGAGCAAGCCCTGCTTGAATACAGGGGCAGGGCTTGCTACAGTCACGAAAGGGGCTAGTTTATACAGAGCTGGTATGACTTGCTGGCTGAAATACGGACGAGAGGGAACTAGGTAGCGGGGCTCTATTACTTTTAACATGTGCTTAAACCCTGTGTTCTCGACAACGGAGTATGGTCGCAGATCTGCTGCTATAAAAACACATATCGCTGCTGTCGGGACAAAACCTCATAACTCCATTTTTTGAAATTTTTTTTTATTATATAAATCAACTCCGTAGATCAACCTCCATGTGTGTGTGGGTTTTACAAAGTTTAAACAATGGGAAAGCATTAAACCGATCATCTGTCTAAACCTCTTAACTCTATTCACCCTCAAATCTGTGTTCGTTTTTTTCATCTGCTGAAAAGTTGGGTTTTTGGAGTTATGAGGTTTTGTCCCGACAGCAGCGATATGTGACTTGCTCTTACAAAATCAGTCACATTGACCCGAAAACACATTTTGAGATGTATACACCAATGGAAAGAGGAGAATGTTAGCTTTCCAATGATACCAATATCACCTTTCTACTCCAAATATAAAGCAAGTTATTACAATAGTTAGTTACTACATATTGGATGTCAGCAAAACCTTATTGTGGAGAAAAAAAGCCTTCAAAGTTTTCAGTTAATTAATTAGAATACATTTATTTAATTAAAAAAATCTTTTTCTTCTTTTTTTTTTTCTTTTTTTTACTCACACACCTGGCCCGAGGGACAGAATGTCTGGGTCATGTAAGTAGATCTCAAAGTAATATCCTGCAGGGACCCTCAATGGGGAAAACACGTACATAGGATGAAATCTGAGAACACACACTTAACGTTAGATCATACAAGTAATTTTCAACGCCTTGGCCCGAGACAACAAACACCATGCTATTTTTCAACATGGCATCAAGGATATCAATGACGTTATGCTGCCACCCTCAGTTTACAAAAAGTAACAGCAGTCACGTTAACAAAACTATAAGCTAAACTAACCTAAACATTTCACATAACTGTACCTGTGAATGGGACACACACAACCAGCAGGTCAAACAATACAGTTCGCTCGCTCCAGCTTGCATCAAGCTACAGAACAGAAAAATGCACATTAGCAACTAGCAACATGTGCATAAAAGCAGCGTGCACTTCCGTCACCTCTCAGTCAGTAATAAAGGTATTTACACAAATTATCAGCGAACTAATTGTGGTCTACATAAGTTACAGTGAGTCATAAAATTATACTGATGACTTTTCCACACTGTGATCACTTAAATTATAGTATTAACAGTTTTTCTATACGGAGCGAGGAGCAGAGCATCTTACTCACAGCTGAAGACATCTTTCTGCTGTAGGTTAACCACAATGCACCGGTATTATGAATCGCACCACAAAAGCCTTGACTTTTTCACACCTGTAGGTGGTGCACTTGTACATTAAATAAAAGGACTTTTATTTACAATGGCTGCTTGACCCAAATTATTCACAATTTAACAATACTAAAACGGTATTACTAACATACTGTAGCTGAACATCATTCTTCACACCATTACAAGTGCATACACTACACTCACTCACTCACACACCTGACCGAGGGACAGAAGGTCGGGGACATGTAATGTCCTTGGTCTCCTCAGTGCAATAGTCTCTTATCTTGTCGAAGACGTACCATTGCCTTTTGGCATCCAGTCCTGGCCTCTCCTGCTGACATGGATCTTCCTGCCTCACCATTGCATCAGGGTGCAGTAGCTCAAACTCTTGCTCTGGTGAGTGTTGGAACTCCTTGGCCAGGACGACCCCAGGCTTTTGGTGTGTGAAGCGGAGGTGGTGAAACCGCTTGATTCCGGGTAGTGGGCGGTAACTGGGGGATAGGAAGGTTTGCCAGTCATACGATGGCACCAAACCCTCCCCAGACTCCAACCCAACCAGCTGCGGGATGTTCACACCGCTGACTGTGCTTTGTCTCACTGCCCAGCAGATGTCAGTTCTGAAGTTGATCAAGTTCTCTCACTCACTCGCTCTGTTTCTTGCACACACACACACACACACACACACACACACACACACACACACACACACACACAGAGCAAATAGAATAATTTGACATCTTTACACGTTATTTCTTTCACCTAGTAACTATTCAAACCCTGCAGCAACAAGCTGTTATACACCAGAGAGAGAGAGAGAGAGAGAGATAGATAGATAGATAGATAGATAGATAGATAGATAGATAGATAGATAGAGATAGATATATGAATTGAAAATGGGGGACCCTGATGGAAACAAGACAAACGTCTTTCTCAGGTCTGCATCCCCTTAACAATTGTATGTATTGAGCCGTACTGTATTGTACCCATTCTGCAATCTGTTAAATAAAGTTTTCATTCATTCAGAGAGACACACACAGATACAGAGAGAGAGAAAGAGAGATAGACACACACTCTCTCTCGCTCTCTCTCTCTCTCTCTCTCTCTCTAGCGAAGTGGATAAGTTCTTACCAGCAGTCAGCTCTTGAACCTGGTCGCGCATTTTCACCATATCTTCAGGAGTAAACCGCGTACAGCAGGCTTGCCCTTTGTTAAGCTTGCAGGTACAAGCAAATAAACGAGCCTTTTCAAGATCGCATCCAACCTCAACACTTGCGTATTCGCCCTGTAGTCTTTGAAGCACTTCCGCTGTCGGGTCTATTAAAAAAAGCGGTTCTCCATCTCGCTCGTCTCTTCTTCATCACTATCCGAGACCGAGAGCTGCAGGGGTCCCACAGAGTCTGAATCTGAGGTTGTCTCAGTGTCACTGGATGAGTCCGAGTCCGAGTCTGATTTATTAATAGTTTGATCAGGTCACTAATAAGCTGGCGCCATCTATCACCAGACTCTGCAGACAGCACCGCATTGCTGTTTAACAGCCGAGCGATTACATCTTCTTCACCCCGGTCCGGATCGCGGGATGCCATTATGAACTAAAATAGAATACAAATCTAAAAAGAAAACAGATGATACAGATGTAGAGTGTAGACCGATCGATACCAGCGTTAACGTGTTGGCTGGGCCAGCATAAGCATAACGTTGACCGTGAGCTCTGACAGAAGTGACGGGTGCGTCGCCTCCTTTGCGCGACTTGTATAACAACACTCATTGATTGGACAATCAAGAGACACACAAACAAACAAACAAGCCTATCATTCATAGTTATTCTTGTGGCCATGCTGTGTCATGTGTCAGAGAAGATTGGCAGGGCGATTGACGAGTCAGTTTTGGAAGGAGACGCTTGAGTAAAACTGCGACCTGATTATTATTATTCCCCCCATCTCTCATTGCTACGCTTCAAAATCATATTTCCCAGTCGAAATGAGAAATAATATATACATATTATGAAAGCCAAGGTGTTGTTTTATTAGAATAATGTTAAAAAAAAAAAAAAAAAAAAAAAAAAATCTGCGGTTTGACAGAAAAAGGCATTCCTATGTAAATGAGCAATTGCGACATCCGACTGATTCTGTGAGAGCACGTCAGATATGGCGTTTGTTATTGCCGCACCCGAGTATAAGCCACAGCAGCTAAATTGAACGATGTGTACATATATAAGCCGCACTGGACTATAAGCCGCAGGTGTTTTAATGTTTAATTAATTAGCATTGGGACACAATACTGTCGGACAAATAACAATAATGAACTCATTTACAAGTTGTATTAAGTTTAGTAAATAAGGGAACAGATAAATAACATTTCAATGCAGTCAAAAAAGCAATATTTAGATTTTTACATTTTCGGGTTTGGTCACGTGAGTCACATATAAGCCGCACCGTTATATAAGCCGCAGGGTCGAAAAATGGGGGAAAAAGCTGCGGCTTATAGTCCGAAAATTACGGTAATAGCGAGATGCTGCTTGAATGCCACGGGGAGCTGGGTTTGCTTCTTCGGTGTACCAGTGATATTCACATTAGGGTGATGCCGTTTCAAATGCGTGATAAAGTTTGCAATAAAGTTGAACAATGCCGGCAACGTAGCCCCTTTCGTGACTGTGATGCAAGGCTTGCATCACAAGTGTGCATCACAGTCACGAAAGGGGCTAGCCGGCACGTAGCTTTAGTGCGATCCACCTGTCGTTGTCCATTACTGTGGTTAACTGGGAATCCGAAATGATCCCAAACGGGAGACTTGAATGTTGTGGGAGCATCTTCTAGCTCTGGCTGGTCAGTTAGTATTGACTCGCCATACTAACGCTAATATGCTATGCTGAATTACAGCTCTCGTTCAGTGTAGCTGCGCGCTGCGTGGGATGAACAAACAACATCCGGTTAGTTGTGCACGTTATATTAGGGCCGGGGGGATTTAAGTTCTGCAAAAAAAGGTTCCATACCGTTGCAATCGTTCGGTGCACAGCGCGTACTGTACCGGAGGACCACATTGAGGCGGTACAGTATGTATCCGCGTACCGTTACACCCCTACTATACAGTAATGTTAGCTAGCTTATTTAGTTAACTAACTAGTGTTAGCAAACTACTGTATTTTATTTTGATGATACATGACAATAACACAATAGTAATGGTAGCTAGCTTAAATGTGATGTTATAGACATAAAACTGTTGAAATTGTCTGAGGTAAAAAATAAGTTAACACAATACTTACTTTACGTGTATAAAATGTTGTGTAGAATAATGTTGAGGGATGACACTTCATCAGAAGTTTTTTTTATTTATTTGATTCGTTTATTTGGACGGGACAATGCAAAATTAATGAACACTGTGGAGTGTAAAAATTGCCGGATTTAGCACGAGGCTAATTTCCATCCGTGAATGAATGAATGAATGAAAACTTTATTTAACAGATTGCAGAATGGGTACAATACAGTACGGCTCAATACATACAATTGTTAAGGGGATGCAGACCTGAGAAAGACGTTTGTCTTGTTTCCATCAGGGTCCCCCATTTTCATTTCATATAGACATTTATGACATACACAACATACATGACATTTATGGCATAGGGACATATAGGTATTTAGTACTGATACATTTGTGACATAAGCGGTATTCAAATATACAGTACTGTTACCCCTAGATCCTGACAGAGTATATACATATGATGGGGAGGGGACTGTACATTAGGAGGGGGTGGGTGGGTGGGTGGGAGGGAAATATACATACGGCGGGGAGGGAATATATACATGCGGTGGGGAGGAGACTGTCTATTAGGAGGTGGTGGGGGTTTTGGGCATTTACGGTGGCCAGTTTCGAATTGCAGCCTCCCGTAGGTGCTCTTTAAGAGCGGTTTTGAATGTGGGCAGGGATTCACATTCCTTTACAGCTTTGGGTAGGGCATTCCACATTGTTGTGGCATAATTGCGAAACGTGTTTAGTCCCTTGTTTGAGCCGAATCTGGGTTTAACATGATTTGTTGAGCTTCCTCTGGTGTAGTGGTTGTGGTATTCACTGACCTTTGGGAAGTATTTTGACATGTACATGGGCACCCCGGTCGTATAGTGTATCTTGAAGACCAGGCCCATTGCAAGTTGCTGTACTCTGTCGTCTACTCTAAGCCATCCTAGGTTGTCAAAGTGGGCAGGGGTGAGGTGGGTTCTGGGGTTCAGGTCAAGTAGTAGTCTGACCAGTTTGTTTTGTGATGTTTGTAATTTTGTTTTAAGCGCCTTTGAGGTGCTTTGGTACCATGAGGTGCACGCATAGTCATAGTACCCTTGAATGAGTGCTCCTGCCAGAGTCTTCAGAGTATTCATGTTTACCAGAGAGGAGATCCGGTACAAGAATCTAGTTCGTTGGTTGACTTTTTTTATTACATTGGATGCCATTTTGTCACAGGAAAGATTTGCCTCTAGGATGGAACCCAGGTAGGTAATTTCGTCTTTCCTTGTGACAATATTGTCACCCACTGTAACTGAGAAGCCGTCGGTCTTGCTGAGTTTGTTATTTGAACCGAAGAGAATGGACTCTGTTTTGCCCATGTGTAATGATAGTTTGTTATCAGCGAGCCATTGTCCCCAAACATAAAAACAGGACTCATAGAAACAGTAAGAAATGTACAAATACATAAAAACAGGACACATAAAAACAGTAAAAAAATGTACAAATACATAACAGCATGTCACATGTGTTCACATGACTGGTTGGACTTCAGCCATTTTTTTAGTTGCCCTCTAAAAGAAGCAAGGGTGGGGCTTTCCCTTATGGAAATGGGAGACTGTTCCATGTTTGACTGCCTTTTATGGACAGGACGTTTTGGCCAAACGTGGTCAGTCTACTTTGGACCATGCAGTCACCTCTGGTGTCTGACCTGGTGCAGAGTCCAGTGTTTCTTTTTTTGTAGATGAATTCCTGTACAGGAGGGGGAGCTAGTCCATGTAGGCATTTGTAGATGAAACGAGAGCTTTTTAACACTTTCAGCGCCACGCCTGGTTTTCCGTTTTACCGCTTGAATGCCACCATCGGCGCCAATGTTAACGTTAATATCGCCTAATCTATGTTTTAAATTATGGCTATGTGTCTAATCTGCCCATCACATTATCAAAGACTATTTTCCAGTCAGTGCTGTGAAGGCAGATTGTTTTTTTTATCGCGTCGTTGCCGTTTCAGAGCAGTTAGAAAAGCCCCCGTTTTGATATAAAAAACAGCTCATTCTGGAGCATTCTATGAAAATCGTCTTTTAGTGGAATATTCCACAACGTTGATATTCGTCTGCCTTTTTATGAATCGTTTTCAAATAAACGCTAGATGATCAATATTATACGTGCACGCACGCACATTACGGCCGCGCACGGATAATCGCCTCGTTGATTTCCTCTCGGACTTTTACAGTGAAACCGAAAGAAGACATTTCACAAAACAGCTTATAACTTCATCAAACTTACTCTGATTATCCTACCACTGATAACATAGAATCCTTACCTGACATCAGATGGTATCCAACTGGTATATTCCAATTCCTGATCACCATTCGAAAAAATCGATACGTGTATGGATCCAACGCGATACAGTAGAACTCCATGATCCGCGGGGATCTGAGGCTCCAGAATGAACTCTAGTAACCCCGGCTGGATCAGTGAACTGGAAAATGTGGAGTACCGGATTTTTTTCCCCATTCATTTTCATTGAGTCCATTCCAAAATCACTTATGTCATCTGGGAGACGACAGGGGGCGCTTTTTTCCACAGTGATCGTCGGCGCCCTCGGCTATACTCGGGTAGGCTCGGGTGATGCAATAATTTTTCAGATCGCACAAAAAAAAAAAAATCAAAGAAATCTCGTGAGTGGCTAGCAACCACCTAAAAAAAAACACGAGAAATCTCGTGAGTGGCACTCAAAGTGTTAAGACTTTGAAATTTTCAAAGCTCAAAAAGCTATATTGTTTCAAAATATTGCAATGGTCGTATGCCAATGGTTTCCTTGCAAATACCTTGATGGCTCTATGATAAAGCTGTTCGATGTGTTTCATGACAGTGACACCAGCAAATTACCAGTTTGTGAAGCAGTATTCAATATGTGAGAATATCATGCAAGATACGTTTTTGCAGCATCAACTGTTAAAAAAGGCCGGATTTGTCTAAAATTAACTAAATTAAAATTAATTGTGCGTTTCACTTTTTTGACATGTTTATTAAAGGATAGGTTCGAGTCCAAGATGATGCTGAGGTACTTGAAATGGGAAACCAATTCCAGTTCCTCCCCCCCCCCCCCAGAAACACATTAGATCTTGTGATCTAATGTCTGAAGAACAAGGCCGTTGCTAGGGGACTGTATTTGCCTTTTGCTGAATTTATAGATATTTTATATTTATCTATATATGATAATGATTTATTATAGAGTATTTGATGAAAGATAATCAAATCTATTTGTTTTTGTATACTTAAAAAAATAATCACAGGCCCTTGCATTTCTCCCAGAGTAATTTTCGACCCACTCATGCATCGAAGGGTTTATGTAAAATGTAGGAGCTTTGTAACTACCACCATTGGATTCATTGACCCTAAATGTCGGTTTAGAAGTTCAAATCAATATTCTAGCTCATTTAGAAGCAGAGATATTACAAAACCTACATTTTACGGTGGCCATTTTAGAAATTCCAATATGGCCGCCTTATAGACATCTGGGCAAATGGAAACATGGATTTTCTGATTCCTTATACAATGCCCTTTCGAAAAATTTATAGTTTTGCAAATCCCCCAAAAAGTCCAAAATTGGACTTACTAGTATTTGGTTGTGGAGATATTTTACAGATGGCCTTGTTATGCAATTAGTCGTGTGAGACCATGTTTGCCACATTATTTATTAGACAAATGTGTCTCCATTGCCTGTTCATGGCGTGGACTCTATCAACAAATGTTTTCCACCTCAGATGTCTGTGAAAACATATCCAAAATTGCAGTTTCCATCAGTTTTTCCAATTTGATACTTATACTTATAATGAATGAATGAAGTTAACAGATTGCAGAATGGGTACAATACAGTACGGCTCAATACACACAATTGTTAAGGGGATGCAGACCAGAGAAAGCCGTTTGTCTTGTTTACATCAGGGTCCCCCATTTTCAATTCATAGTGACATTTATGACATACACAACATACATGACATACAGGTATATAGTACTGTTACATTTGTCACATATACGATATGCAAATATACAGTACTGTTACCCAGAGATCCTAACAGTAAATATATACATATGATGAGGAGGGGGTGGGTGGGTTGTAAAAAATATATACATACGGTGGGGAAGAGGGGAGGAGACTGACATTTATGATGGCCAGTTTCGAATTGCAGCCCCCCCCCCCCTCTCTTTGAGAGCGGTTTTGACTGGGTACTAGGGGTAGGGAATAGGATTAAATTTTTTTTTGTTTTACGGCTGTGGGTAGGGCGTTCCACATTGTTGTGGCATAATTGCGAAACGTGTTTAGTCCCTTGCTTGTATGATAACAAGCCTTTTAGTTTATGGTGCAAAAAACTAAAAAAGCCAGGTGTGTTTTTGCAACGTATGCCACCGGAAATTACAGTGTGGCAGTAATGGGAAAAGGGTGCTAGATCAATCAGAAGCTAGCCACAAGACTTGCATTCACGCTCTCCAGCACACAGCCTCCCTGCCTGGCGCAACAACCACAACAATAGGGTCTATAGTCACAGTCAGGACAGTAGGCTCCCTTAACACTATGGCGACCGGCGGGGCTCTGCGATTTAGGCCTCAGAGGACAGCGGATTGTAAACAAACCGATGTACTTTCTAAGAGCTTTATATATCATTTATAGTATTGCTATCTGACCATTCTCATTGTCACTTGAGTGCATAAACCGTGCCTTCATAATGGCTTAAAGAAAATAAAAATCCATCGGTTGGTTGTCATTTTATAGCGTCGTGAATATAAGGTATATCGCGCTTTTAGTCTAGGCTTTTCTGCAGGAGGCTGCAAAATAGGCTAAACGTTGGCGCCGTTATATCAAACGCCATTTCTGCTGTAAATATACGAATGGAATAAAACAAATTGCTTAGCATCCGGACTATTACAGAGCATCTATGGATGAAATGGGGGCGGCGGGGAACGCCGATTACTATTATTGATTAGCAATACAGTGTGCGTTCAATATAGCATTTTCATTGACCGATCACGTTACGTTATAAAACAATGTCCAATCCAGCTGTAATTTGGGGTAATATTATCCTGAATGAATGAATGAATGACTTTATTTGACAATATAAAAAATAAACATGTGACAGAAGAGCACAGTCGGGATATACTGCCAAGGATGTAACACAAAAAAGCTCAGAGCTTATTTCCATTGTGGTCCTTGTAGGGGGGTGGGGGAATGTGATGCTTAACACATGCATCATACATAACGTGACATCACAACACATCACATATACCATTTAACATTTATATACATACAGACTCAAACAACATGCAAGGGTGCCTTAAGCTAAGTGTCTAGGTATAGTCCCTTTTGAGCCATGTCTTCAGGCTGGACTTGAATCTAACGGCACTGTCTATGGTTTTCAGTTCACTGGGCAGACTATTCCAATAGACAGCTGCTGAATATAAAAATGACTCCTTCCCCATACAGCTCCTGAATCTGACTGGCACAAAGTCAGTTGAGCTGCGCCTTGTTTGGTAAGCATGGGTGTCTCTGATTCGGTTGAAGTAATTGTTAAAGTACACTGGCACTACCCCATGCACTATTCTGTGAACTAGGCACATCCCTATCTGGTTTACTCTGTCTTCCACCTTAAGCCATCTCATGACCTCAAAGTGAGATGGGTCAAGGTGGGTTCGAGCAGGTAGCCTTAGTATTACCCTGATTAGCTTGTTTTGTGATGTCTGTAGTTTTATTTTCTGACTTTTGGGGGCACTGTTGTACCAGGAGCCACACGCATAGTCATAGTGACACTGTATGAGAGCTCCAGCAAGAATCTTCATCGCTGACTGATCTAAAAAATTTGAGATTCTGGCTAGGTATCTAGTCCTGTTATTTATCTTTGTAAGTGCTTGGTGAGCCATGCTTTCCCCTGATAAGCTGTTTTCCAGGACGCAACCGAGATATTTCACAGATGTTTTGTCTGTGAGAACAGTATCTCCTATTCTAATGTTAAAACCTGGCGATTTTCTGAGCCTGACCTTTGACCCGAATAAAATTGACGCAGTCTTCCCCTAGTACCGTCAGGCCATGTGATCGCCGGCAGCATTTCCTCACCAGTCATCGGATTCTGGTAGATCGATATGCACATTGGCTAATCATAAATCCTATTATTCCACGCTGAAAAAAACGCTCGGCAAGCTGATCCAAGATGGAGGATGTTCGGCTGGGATCAAGGATCTATGATCCGCCCACAGAACTGTACTTGCATTTTTTTTTTAAATCCACATAATGATACTGCAGTGGAGCGATGGCGCCCCTAAGCGGGTCTGGCCGGTACTGCATGTTTCGAAAATCAAATATGTGAAAAGATGCTGGTAGTGGATCGGGTACCTAAGAAGCGTTATAAATATGGAATAAAACAATAACAACTCGTCACGTATATACTTGTGGCTCTGGTCCACAACGCTCTTTTTCGAAACACGTATTATACGTGGACGGACGCCATAGTGTTAAAACGCTAACTCTACAAAAAAAAAATACATTGGAGGTTAAAATAAGAATTTGACTTGGCCTGAGAAAGTTCAGTCAGGAGATTTTTTTTGCTTTAACCTGTTCCACCCGACAAGGTCGGTACCGACCCAAAAATGGCATATGGTCATAAATCAATATTTTTTCAGTGTTGCATATTTTTTGCGATTTTCTTTTAATCAAACGTTTTCAAGTATTAACATCACTAACATGTCACAAAAGCATGTAGAATGTATATTATCATCAATACATTAGTTTAGCAATAGGTTACAAGTGCCATTAGATAGTTTTAACTTCTCGATTTGCTGAAGTCTATTACAAGACGGCGACCATTTTGGAAAATTTGAATCATGGGAATTGTAGTTTTTTTGCAGCCATTTTGTCGAGGGGGTGCATAGCTGTGGATCAGCGTTGGAATTATTCCGAACTACACTTCCTGTCAGATACTGTGGGGGTTCAAAGTTCAGCGTTCTGAATGAATTATTATTCGGGATAATAAGCCACAAAAGGTAACGTTTTTGACAAATATTGAAACGCAGTTAGTTTCTCCCCCCTATTGTTAGCATGTAGCAACAATTAGATCTGAAATTTGTTTCAAAATGGTTGCACTGTGGTGAAAATAAAAAGGTACAGTAAATTACAGTAGATATCATTATCTGTTCTTATGCACGCCTGGTGATACTAAATCCAAATTGAACTCGGGCATTTGAAAGATAATATATGTATATATATATAAATGTGCGAATTGGCTATAATAAGGTAATTTATAAGCATCATATTCTATATTCTATAATAATATTTCAAATTGCATTGGTCCGGATGGGAGAATTCAGTACTGTATCTACAGAACCTTCTGTTTAATCATCTTCCCTTTATTAATTTCCTTAGATCTTTGTACACATGATCTCAAGAAGGTACTGAACAAGATCAGTGGCAGTTTTTTTAAGTTTGGTCATTATTATCATGGTGTTATTCACTGTCAAAAATGCAAAGAAAAATCATAATTCATATTCTCTTGTTTCATCACAATTTAAGCAAGCCGGGCGGCTAGGTGGTGTAGTGGGCAAGGCACTCGCCACCAATGCAGGAGACGCTGGGTTCGAGCCCAGCTCTCTGCATTGCTATCAGCTTGGCTGGTCGTTCATACTAACACAATTGGCAGTGTTAGGGGTGGGAAAGCTGATGGGTGGGGATCGGACGTTGTGGACAGCGACTCCTACAGGTCTGTTGGTGCGCCTGCGCAGCATAATCAGGAAGCGACGGCGGCGGCGTGTCCCTCCCACGCAGACCCCCGCCACTGAGAGATTGCGCTGTGCAGGTGAAAAGATGCGACGGCTGCTTCCTCGAGTACCGGAGGGGACACATGATGTAAGGCAGGGCTATTCAACTAAATTGTTCAGGGGGCCACATTGTCAGAAACCCAAGGGGCCAGGGGCCGGACTGCCACGGCGCCTCCCCGTGCTATGAATATATGTACACTTGACACAACACGCAACCACATTTTCACAACTTTTATTTAACTACATTGCAAAAGTAGTATACTTTAAAAAAAAAAGTGCTTCATTTATGTGCCACATCTGCAACATCTCCTCTTCAAAATTTCAATATAAAAATAAAATAAAAAACAAACAAGTGCATGATGTGCATCTGAACATTCTAACATCAACACTTGAACAAAAAAACACATTTATAGTGCAGCTGAGCTTATGAAAAAGTGCTTCATGTCTGTGCAACAACAGCAAATCACAGCATCTTATTATCACTTATTGTCCACTCTTAACTCTCAAACATCAGGGGGGTGGGGGACAGACAGGCCTAGCTACACACATCTAATGAGAGAGATTGCACTTCTTTGACTGGGCAATGGCAGAGAAAGAGGGTTCATAGGAAGTGAGGGCTACCCGCAAACAGTGATGCAAATGCTCATTTGTCAAGGAGGCACGGTTGCTTGTTTTAATGGCATTCATGTGAGAGAAACTGGATTCACAGGTGTATGTTGAGCCAAACATTGTTAGCACAGATATTGCCAGCGTTTTTATTTTGGGGAATGTGTTGACATGAATACACTTTATCCAAAATGTTGTGGTGGATTCATTCTCAAGTGCCTGCTTCAGAACAGATGATGCCTGCATGTCAATTATTTCAAGTTGCAGGAGACCATCAATGTGAAGTGATGCAAGGAACTCTTGTCCTTTTGTGGAAATAGCAGCTACATTGGCAAATGGGTTGCTCACAAAATGCATCAATTCTCTGGGCATGTCAAATTCATCAAATCGACTTGCAAAGTTTTCCCTCAATTTATCAATGAAATCTGTCATTAATTGAGTGACTTTTGGCTCAATTGTGCGTGTGAACGTTGACATGAAAAGAAAAAAGTTAAAAAAAGAAAAATATACAAAAAAAAGTTTATCATGTAATCTTTTGCGGGCCGGTCAGAATCATCCGGCCGCGGGCCGCCAGTTGAATAGCCCTGATGTAAGGCTTCGTCCACATTGCAGCCGGCTTGTGGGAGGCATGGCCTAACAGCGTTCGAGACAGGGGAGGGTAGAATTGGACGATACGAAATTGTGATGGGAGAAAAAATTGAAAATGGGAGAAAAAAGTAGATAAAAAAAAAAAAATATTAAGCAAGCCTAGTAATAGACACAATATTTCTGACACTGTGAATACATTCCCTGAGGTCCATAGATGTACCTAGATACCAAGAATATGCAAATGGGCCTTGTAGAAGTGGATCAATATTCCATTTACCTAGGTATATATTTTAGGCGAAAATATTCCACAGGTGGAACAGGTTAATTCCTGCATACTTCTCCCTTCCGAGTCTGAATTTCACGTGAAAACAGCCAAGGGTCCTCAGTATGGATGTCCCGATCCGATCACGTGATCGGGATCGGGGGGCGATCGCGTGATTTTCAGAAGATCGGGATCGGGGTGGAAAAACAGGATTTTTCTTTTTTAAACAAACATGACCATGTTCACGTCTTAAACTCATACTGAGGCCGTAGTTTTGGTTTTCAATTGCATATCATTCATTTATTTATTGTCACACAGAGCAGAAGAATTTGCCAAAACAAACGCATTTCCTTTGATTTAATTATACATCAAATGATTTATGTCAAGGATGAGGGACATCCACTAGTTGTGAAAGATCGGATCGGGAAAGATCGGTATCGGTATAGATACTCAAAATCACATGATCGGGATCGGATCGGGAGCAAAAAAATGTGATCGGGACATCCCTAGTCCTCAGGGCTCGAAAAGCAAGACGCTCCGCCAGTAATCGTATAACTAGGGTTATAGGATAACAACCATTTGTGTGCAACGTCTAAAAATATCCCTGTGCAACACAAACAGAAAATGTACTTTCCACACAAACAAAATGGATATTAAAGAAAATAAATGATGGAAAAATATATAAACAAAGAAAATGCATGAAACAATGCCATACAATATTTGTGGCAGTTAAAAAAAATACTTGGATGGAAACGTAGCTACTGACACTCTTATTCTCTTAATAGCAAGGATTTCTTCTTTTCTCTTGTGAATACATTTGACCAAATGTATTATAAGTGACACTTGCAAATTTGCTCACAGAATATTAAGTGTGCTGCTATACTCAAGGCCAGATTAAGACTTCAGAGGCCCCTGGGCCAGATTCTTGTGGAGGCCCCCCCACACACACGTGCACGCACGCACAGTGGCGTTTTTATATGTCACTTTAAAAAATATATAGAATACCGTAATTCCTCTAATAGTAACCCCGGCTTGTATTTGTTTCAACTGTAGTGGATACCAGGCTTGTATTAGGAGGAGGCATGTATAAGAGAGAGGCCTATATTTCAAATTTTCGTATCTCTTATTTTTTTTACTGAATGAATGAATGAATGAATGAAAACTTTAACAGATTGCAGAATGGGTACAATACAGTACGGCTCAATACACACAATTGTTAAGGCAGGGGATGCAGACCTGAGAAAGACGTTTGTCTTGTTTACATCAGGGTCCCCCATTTTCAATTCATATAGACATTTATGACATACACAACATACATGACATTTATGGCATAGGGACATATAGGTATTTAGTACTAGTGTGTAGTGTGGAGGCCCCTAGCCGCGTTATTTCTAAACCTAGCCGCATTTCTGGTAAGACGCTCTCTGATTGGCCGATGCCTGTTTCTACACTGGTTAAGCTTAGGCACTCTTTCGAAGTTGGTTAAGGTTAGAGTTTGTCTTAGAGCGTGATGGGCTGACGCCAAGTTCTTTCGACGGTTAAGCTTAGGCACTCTTTCGAAGTTGGTTAAGGTTAGAGTTTGTCTTAGAGCATGGCGATAGAACGCCAGGTAGTTTGCAGGCTGTTTGACGAGGAAATGGGCAAAGACACAGCTCGTCACGCGATTGGGCAAACATGTCAGTGGCCAATCAGAGAGCATCAGTCAGTGCCAATCATTCAGTGTCACAGTATGACATTGATCTCCAAAATAAGAAAAAAAAAAAAAAAAAAAAGTGGGGTGACGAAAAGAAAAGAAAAGTAAAAATAAAAATAATTTGGGGCCTCTAGTGACGAGGGGCCTCCAAAAGGCCTCTAGTGATGAGTGGCCTCAAAAAATAAAAAATTAAAGTTAAAAAAAAATAATAATAATTTGGGGCCTCTAGTGACGAGGGGCCTCCAAAAAAATAAAAAATAAATTTTAATTTTTTTTTTTTTTTTTTTTTGGAGGCCCCTCATCACTCGAGGCCCACAGGCCGCGGCCCGGTCGGCCCGGTCGTTAATCCGGCCCTGGCTATACTCCCGCAGCTGGGGTGAAGGGATGGACAGGATGCCACTCTGTTGTCGGCGAATAGTTTTCCCTCCGTTTGTCGTGACCTCCATGATAATCATAAGCACAGGATGCTCCCTCAGGCCAATTTCTTCAAGGCCACTACCACCCTTACTGCTTGCACTCATTGAAACCGTTGTCTGGTTGGTGACTGCCTTTATAATCTGGTCTGCTGCTTCGGGGGAGATGTTAGCAAGCGCTATCTGCTGTTCGTCTGAGAGCGTTCCTGCGTTTACGCCACTTGTTTCCACCCTTTCCCTCTCCTCTCCTTTTTGCCTTCCTTCCGCAGAGCACATGAGGTAGTAGTGGTCGGAGGTCTCTCCCTTTTGGAAGCACTTCTTCCTGCAGAGGAACCTGTCGCTGCATTCTCCATCCTTCTGATGGGATGCCAAACATCTCTGGCAGGCTTCATTTCTTTCGACAATGACTCTTCTCAGCCAGACTGAGCGCTTTGAACCTCTTACAGAAGAAAATCTTGCCTCCGTGTTTCTCATCTCCACACACGCTGCATTCTTCTCCAGTCGCATCCTTTCCTGTGGCCCTTGTGAGCTAACTTCAGTAGCTTGGCATTTCTCACAATCTCATTTGATGTTAGCTGCGTTAGCTTTCCTTAGCTGCGTTAGCTGCTCACGTTAGCATTTGAAACGAGTGAAAGTTCCTGCTCGCTGACCCGTATGGCCTGATAAGTGAGTTATTTCATTTACAACATCACAGGAGTACCTCATATTCCTCGGTTATTTTGTCCTTTTCTTTTTTTTTGTGACCAACTTTTTATTTTGTCTTTTTTTAAAACAGGTTCAGAGGAAGGACATTCACATCAGCATTTCATATTAATTCACACAGTGGCATAAAAAGTGTCTTTTCAGTATATATTGTCCGTCAGTATATTCATATACTGTGTAGCCTGCCTGTTGCAGTTGTGACAGTCTTTTCCTCCGTTCTGGCGGTCCTGTGGCTGCAAGACAGCCCAGGTCGCTTCTTAACCCCACTCCCAGCCCCCCGGGTTTGCATAGACATTTTAGGAGAGGGGGAAACCTTGATGCATACATGTATAGGATACTCTTAATTAGAAAAGAAATCATAATTATGTTTGTTAGATAACCAAGTAATAGGGAAAAATACAATACAATTTAGAAACAACCACAACAAATTATAGCAGTAAACAGAAAAGGAAAAGATAAATGGAAAAGATAAATGGAAACAACAGCAACATGATTTTTGTTCATTCTCTGGTGTCAAGGTACAAGTGTTCAACCTAGTGGAGTACTGATTTTACCTTCTGGGCCGCAGTAAGTAATATTTGGATCGATTCTGTCCTTGCTCCCTGTGCTCTAGCACTGGATGCCTCTAATCTCAATACTTCGTAGAAGGACAGTTTCCAACGGTAAATATTGAGACTATGGGGTGGTTTCCATCTCATTACGAGCATTTTCTTTGCTGCCGTTAAACCGGCCAGAAACACTCTCTTTTTGTGAGGTGTTAATTTTAGAGATGAATCATCATTGATGATGATGGCGCTGCTCCGACCGGCTGCCTCTCTGTTCGCTCCGTCGAGACTGTTTACTTTTGTTAATATTTATAGTTTTTAGAGTTTTGTTCGTACCAACTGTTGGTGCATTTAATGTATATGACCGTCAGTCACTCATAGACATTGGATTACGGGAAACTTATCAACTGGATTACTCACTGGATCAGCTTTCCGAACCGCATCAATGGCCTGAAGAAATTCTCCGGAGATCAGGACCAGATCCTTTGTTCCTAGACCCCAGGAACAGAGGAACCAGACGGCGAGGGAAGAGGGCTGGGATCCGTAACAGGCTGAGATCCAGACGCCACCGTACACCACTGCCCAGTATATTGCTAGCCAATGTACAATCAATTGACAATAAACTGGATGACATCCGAGCAAGGATTCAATATCAAAGAGACGTTAGGGACTGCAACGTCCTCTGCTTCACCGAGACGTGGTTGACGCCGGACGTCCCAGACCACGCAATTCAACCGGCTGATCACTTCTTTATCCATCGCAAGGATCGGTCATCAGCAGAGTCCGGTAAACAACGTGGAGGAGGTATTGCCTTCATGTTTAACAAAAATTGGAGCGACCCAACTAACGTGAAGGAATTATCCAACCACTGCTCCCCAGAACTGGAATATATAACCATCAAGTGTCGTCGTTTCTTCCTCCCGAGGGAGTTAACGGCGATCGTCCTGGTCGGAGTGTATATTCCACCGCAAGCCAGCAACAAGGTTGCGCTCTCCAGACTACACGACGAGGTAAATAGAATCCAAGTGGCGAATGTTAACGCCGCCATTTTAGTTCTGGGAGATTTCAATAGCGCCAATCTGAGAAAGGTATTGCCTGACTTCTATCAGCATGTGACTTGCAACACCAGAGGCGGTAACATCCTAGATCACTGTTACACGCAATTTAAAGGTGGCTACAAGGCTCATTCTGATAGTGGCTTTGGTAAGTCAGATCACGCATCCATTTTTCTTTCACCAAAGTACAGACAGAGAATTAAAAGTACTCCCGTAGTCTCGCGAGAGGTGCAGAAATGGGATGTGACGTCAGAGGAGACGATCCGGTCAGTGTTTCACCACACAGACTGGATTGTGTTCCGCGACACAGATAACATTAATGCCTACACGGAGACAGTGCTGGACTATGTTTGTACTAGGGTGAAAGAAACAATCCCCACTACCAAAATGAAAGTTTACCCAAATCAAAAACCCTGGGTAGACAAATCCGTCCGTGAAGCTCTGAGAGAGCGCACCAAAGCATACAACGACGGCCTAGAGGCAGGCAACATGAATGACCACAAGGTGGCGCGATACAACGTAAGGAGGACAGTGTCAGAGGCCAAACGACGCTACAGGGATAAAATTGAACTCCAGTTTGAACAAGCTGACTCTAGAGCTATGTGGCAGGGGCTCAAAACGATGACAGACTACAAAGGCGCCTCCCTCAAACTCAACAGTGACATCTCCTTAGCAAATGACCTCAATACCTTCTATGCAAGGTTTGATGCTGGTAATAACAACACCAGCTCACAAGCCTCGGCAATGGGGGGGGGGGGGGTCGGCTGCTGATGGAGGCGCAGTGTTCAGGGTAACAGAGCATGAGGTGAGGCGGACCTTTAAAAAAGTGAATATCAGGAAGGCAGCAGGTCCAGACGGCATCCCCGGCCGCGTCCTAAAAGTCTGTGCCGACCAACTGGCCCCAGTATTCACTGACATATTTAACCTGTCCTTAGAACAGGCTGTCATCCCCACCTGCCTGAAGAAGTCCACTATTATCCCTGTACCCAAAAAATCCAAGCCTGCTTGCCTCAACGACTACCTCTCACCTCCATAGCCATGAAGTGCTTCGAGAAGCTAGTAAAGGGCTACATCTGCTCCTCCCTCCCCATCAACATGGACCCCCTGCAATTTGCATACCGCCCCAACAGGTCCACGGAGGACGCCATATCCCATGTGCTGCACACAGCAGCATCACACCTGGACAAGAGGCAGGGGAACTATGTGAGAATGCTATTCATCGACTACAGCTCGGCATTCAATACCATAGTCCCCTCCATACTCATAGCCAAGCTCAGGGACCTGGGCTTGGGCTATGACCTCTGCCAGTGGGTCTTGGACTTCCTGACTGGCAGACCCCAGGTGGTGAGAGCAGGCAACTGCACCTCCTCATCCATCACCCTCAACATAGGGGCCCCCCAGGGCTGTGTTCTGAGTCCCCTCCTCTACTCCCTGTACACACACGACTGTGTGGCTCAGCGGAGTAGCAATACAATCGTCAAATTTGCTGACGACACAGTGGTGGTGGGCCTGATCTCTGCCAACGACGAGAGGGCCTACCTGGAAGAGGTCAAGGTCCTGGCGGGATGGTGCCAGGAAAACAGCCTCTCCCTGAACGTCAGCAAAACAAAGGAGATGATTGTGGACTTCAGGAGGTCGGGGGTCAAGGACTACAGCCCCCTCAGCATCGACGGGGCACCGGTTGAGAGAGTCAACAGCTTTAAGTACCTCGGAGCCTACATATCCGAGGACTTGACATGGACCACACACATTAACAGTGTTGTGAAGAAGGCACGACAACGCCTCTACTTCCTCAGGCGCCTAAGGAAGTTCCAAGTCAGCCAGAAGATCCTTCTACTCATGTACAATAGAGAGCATCTTGACCGGCAACATCACCTCCTGGTTTGGGAATAGCACTGCACAAGACCAAAGCAGACTACAAAGAGTGACACGTTCAGCCGAACGCACAATTGGAGGGGGGCTCCCCACCCTCCAGAACATTTACTACAAGCGTTGCAAGGGCAAGGCTAAGAGAATCATTAAAGACTCCAGTCACCCGAACAACTGCCTCTTTGAACTGCTGCGGTCAGGCAAGCGATACAGGAGTCTCAAGGCGAGCACAGAAAGACTCAGAAGAAGCTTCTATCCCCAGGCCATCAGGCTGCTAAACGAACAATGAATGAACACTACACAACAACAACCACCAAACGCACATAGCACACACATCCACACGCACACACTCACTTTAAACAAACACACTGTAGCACCCACTCCACACACTTATAGCACACACCCACTTTAAACAAACACACTGTAGCACCCACTCCCCACACTTTATATTTATGGATGAAGGATTGCACTACAACTCGTACACCTTACTGTAAATTGTACCTAAAATTGTACCTCATCCCATTTCTGCTTTGCACTAGATAGTACTGTACATTAGTACACTGCATAGTATTGTGTATTGTATATTATATGGTAACTCAGAACATTGTACATATGTCTATACCGAACACTGTGACCTCATTTTCTTCTTCTAAATTCATGCTATATTATGTTATTATGTTATTTGATACTATCTTGTCTAGCACAGTCTCTGGAGCGTAACAGTAAGAAGCATTTTGTATGAAAGTATTCTGTACTTCTGTATGACAACTATTAAAGAACTTGAACATTTAATAATAAAATGTGTGGCAAACAAGGTATGTTTATCTCTGTTATATTAGTGAGAAATAATGCAACCTTGGCCCAAAAAGCGAGTACTTCTGGACATTCCCACATCATATGTATGTATGTTCCTATAACTTTTTGCGGACATAAAGCACATAGAGGACTTTGTAATATTTTTATTTGACAGTTTCCTGGGTGACAGATAAAATCTTTATCATTTTGTAATGAGTTAATTGGTTATTATAATTACGAGAGGTTAGTGGAATATTATCCCATACATTCTGCCAATTTATGCAGGCATTGTAATTCTTTAAATCTATGTTCCAGACAGTGGTATTACCTGTAGTTCTGTTTAGTTTTCCTTGTATTTTATTATATAACCCAGAAACAAAACCATTTTTAACATTTATGCCATTCACTATATTCATTAAAGGGTGACCTGGTAAAGGCTGATTCCATGGGACACCATAAGTGCGCATTGCAGTGCGTAACTGTAAATAAAAAAAGAAGGATGTACTAGGGACATTATAGATTTGTTTGAGCTCTTGAAATGATCTGAGACCGTATTCACTGTATATGTCAGATAGTTTGTGAATACCTTGTCTTTGCCAATTGGGAAATGTAACTGGTTTCCCTCCCAACAGTAAGAAGTTGTTATCAAAAATAGGGGTATCTATGTGCCATTTTGTGTTCCACTGTCCCGTTTCGGCAATATATTTCCAGACGTAAATTGAATGTGCTATAATTGGGCCGAATTTAGTACGGCAAAAGCTTGGGGATAGACCAGAAAAGAGTATATCTTTGAATGTATATGGAGATACAATGTGCCTCTCCATATTCACCCATGGTATGTCAGAATCATTATTGAACCATCTTAGCAACGGTCTAAGCATAAAAGAAAAATAGTACTGTTCAAAATTAGGAACAGATAGCCCTCCTGCTTTCCTACTGTTTTGGAGTGTGGAATTGCTGATTCGTGGATGTTGTTCACGCCATATAAATTTGAATACTAGTCCCTGTAGCTTCTCCCAAAATCCTGGAGGTGGCGGTAAATGAATCATGCTTACCAGAAAATGGATCTTAGGGAGAATGTGGGTCTTGACTACTGAAAGCCTGACTGAAAATGGGATTAATAATAGTGACCAACGGTTTAACTCGTCAGATATTACCTTCTTAAGGCTCTTGTAATTTTTTGACACAATTTTGTCAATGGATGTGTATATATCTATACCTAAATATCTGAAACCAGAGCCCACTGGTATTTCTGTATGTAGTTGGGGACTACTTGCTGCTGTATTTAGGGGAAGTAAAATTGATTTATTCAAGTTGATCTTGTAGCCTGAAATAAAACTAAAATGTTTAATAGTGTCTAGGACTACAGGTAGGGACCGTGGTGTATTGTCAAGAAATAATAACAGATCGTCTGCATACAGACAACTTTTATGGTAGGTGTTATTTACTATTATGGGTTTTATTTCGGCATAATTTCTTATTTTTTGGGCCAAGGGTTCAAGAGATAACGCAAATAATAATGCGGAGGCGGGGCAACCCTGCCTGACGCTACGTCTGATAGGGAAGGGTGTGGAACACTGATTGGATGTGATAACCATGGCCGTTGGATTATGATATACGATTTTGAGCATATTTATAAATGTGTCTCCAAATGCCATATTCTTCATGGTGTGCCATAAGTACTCCCATTCCAGCCTATCGAAGGCCTTTTCGGCGTCAAGGGACAACACTGCACATGGTGATATTTTTGGAGCTTTGTCAATAATGTGTAACAGTCGTCTTAAATTATCTGATGCAAATCTTTGTTTAACAAATCCAGTTTGGTCTGGGTGGACCAATATTGGCAGTATCGTCTCTAGACGTCGTGCGAGGACCTTGGCATATAATTTTAAGTCTCCATTAAGAAGGGACAATGGACGATAGTTAGCACAGATGTTTCCATCCTTTCCTTTTTTCTGTATCAGTGTGATAATTGCTGTACTTATGTCTCTATTAAAACTCCCTTTCATAATAGCTTGTTGGAACATCTCGAGTAGTAATGGACCCAACTCTTTCCAAAAGGTCAAGTACAGCTCCGGTGGGATACCATCGAAACCTGGTGATTTCCCCTGTTTCATTTCTTTCAGTGCATCGTAAAGTTCCTCCAGGGTAAAGGGAGAATCCGTTGAAGTTATTTGTTGCTCTGTTAATTTAGGTAGATCCAAGTCTTCAAAAAAGGAGTCTAAATCAGCTTTTGAGAATTGAGCTTCAGATGAATACAATTGTTGATAGAAAAGTTTAAATTCTAGATTTATTTTGTCCGGATCGTTTACCATCGCTCCTTCTTTATTTAGGATTGATGTGATGTCTGCTTTCTGTTCATTATATTGGATTTTCCTAGTCAACACAAAGCTTGGATTATTTCCATTCAAATACTCAGTTTGCCTCGCTCTGTGAGCTAGGAACTCTGCTTTTTGTGCCATTAGAGCATTTAGTTCAGACTTCGCTTTCCAAAGCTCCCTTTCTCTTTCTTGATCGTAGTTGTTTTGTTGTTCTGCAGTTAGCAATGAGTGTCTATTTTCCAATCTGGATATTTCTTGATGGTGGGCTTTGTTACGTGCTGAAGCAAATGATATTGTATTATTGCGAATAAAGCCTTTAGTTGCATCCCATAGAAATCTTATATCTGTAACACTATTTTTATTGATATTGATAAAAAGGTTGAAGTCTGATCTAAATTGCTCACAGAATGATGGATCCTGCAGTAATGTTAAATTAAATTTCCATCGAGTAGCACGTTTTGGACAATTTTCAATTGTATATACACACAGATTGGCATGGTGATCTGATAAAGACATGTTGATAATGTCCGTTTTTTTAATACAGTGTAAAATATTAGCAGATATTAGTATATAATCTATTCTTGAAAATGTTTTATGTCTATTTGAAAAGAAGGTGTATTGTTTTAAACTTGGGTTATAATTTCTCCAAACATCTATCAATGAGTGATTTGACACCAGATTTTTAAATGCTGTAGTGGATGAATTAACTGAGGTTGGACCTGACTTATCCAAGCCTGGTGATAAAACTGTATTCATGTCTGCACCAATAATTATTCCACAATCTGAATACTTTTGTAAGGTCTTTGTTAGTTGGGCATAGAATGCAGAGTCATAAGTGTTAGGGGCATATGCTGATAGCAGCAATATCTCTGTCACCTAGAATTCCCTTTACATAAGTGACTGCCATCTGAATCATTCCCTTTCTCAATAGTATTGAAATTAAGTTTTCTAGATATTAGAATTAATACTCCTTTTGTTTTATTAATAGCAGATGAGGAAGAAACGACTGTATCTATTGTTTTCCAATTTTCCCAAATCTTGTGCCATTATGTGAGTTTCTTGAAAAAAAGCTATATCAATCCTTTTCTTGTCTAGATATTCAAGACAGCTGCTATATTTGATATTCTTGTTTATTCCCTGTACATTCCATGAAAGTATATTTATTTTTGCCATAATATGTTCTGTAAATTTAATTTAGCTTTGGCAATTATTATTATGTATATCTTGGAATTATCCATGACACAGTAACAAGAGGATTTCTATTTGCATTAAATTGTCAAGCTGTAGAGTAAAGAATAAAATTAGCAATACATTAGGGAAATAATATATATACATCATGTAACCCTTCCCCAGTTGTAGTCCAGCATCAACCCAAAAACCTCCCACTACCCCCCCACCCCCCACCCGAAGACAGTCACGTGGGTAGAATACCGTAGTATCCTTATTCCACATGGCCACCTTCCTACCTCCTATTCTCTGCCTGTTGCAGAGTTGTGACATGTTAGCTGGTCAGACAGCTCCCTCTACTGGTCTCCCTGTGTTATTAAATATCTACATTACCGAAAAAAACAAAATTGGAATATAAACAGGGAGTTACATTATTTTTTCTTTTTCTTTCTCTCTTTAATTTATGATAAATTATATTGGGTAAGGAGAGTAATGCTATGGGTGATACTATCGTCCCCACCAGTCATGTTGACCACAGTACCACCCACAGCAGCTCTACAGTAGATATAAAACAAAATAAAAATACTAGCTGTAATAATTCACCCAACACAGCTACCACTATATCTGTTGCTAATAACGTAGATCGTAATAATAATAGCACAAAAAAATATATATATATATATATATATATATATATATATATAAGCTGAATATGGCCCAAATTATATTTGGTAAGGACTGGTGAGTAATACCATGGGTGATACTATTGTCCCCATCAATCATGATGCCAACAGCACCATCCACAGCATCACTAATGGTAGTACAAAATAAATTATCAGCCATACTAATTCACCCAACATAGCTACCACCAATACTGTCACTAATGACTTAAATCGTAGATAATATTAAATTATATTGGGTAAGGAGAGTAATGCTATGGGTGATACTATCGTCCCCACCAGTCATGTTGACCACAGTACCATCCACGGCTGCACTACAGTAGAGATAAAATAAATAAAAATACTAGCAGTAATAATTCACCCAACACAGTTACCACTATATCTGTTGCTAATAACGTAGATCGTAATAATAATAGCACAAACCCATATATATATATAAACTGAATATGGCCCAAATTATATTGGGTAAGGGCTGGTGAGTAATGCCATGGGTGATATTATCATCCCCATCAATCATGATGCCAACAGCACCATCCACAGCAGCACTGACTAATGGTAGTACAAAATAAAATATCTGCCACAATAGTTTACCCAATATAGTTACCACTGATACTGTCACTAATAACTTAAATCGTAAATAATAATATTAACAATTTTTTTTTTATTATATAAACCATGAGGGACTAAAACAAATTATATATCGACCAAATAATAATGATAACGTCATTAGTAATAAAGGGGGGAAAAATAGGAAAGAAAATAATTATTTTTTTGTTATATAAACCATGGGGACTAAAACAAATTATATATCGACCAAATAATAATGATAACGTCATTAGTAATAAAGGGGGGAGGAGAGAAAAAAAATAGGAAAGGATATTAATAATTATACATTTTTTGTTTGTTTGTTTTTGAACCCATGAACAATACCCAAACAGAAGAGGATTTTATATTATTCCAAGTCCATGTGGCCACGTTAGTCTCAAATGTTCACAATCTTCCAGCTGACCACCGCGCGACCATAGGCATACCTGTGTTCTGTGATGTGTATACAGTAGTAGACAGTCTCGTCCTAGGTCGGCGCTGGTGGTGAATGTGCCTCCGCGTCTAGCGTGGGCTTGATCTCGGTTGTGTAGAAGTCCATTGCCTCTGATGCTTCGGTGAAGGAGTGAGTCTTGTCCTTGAAGGTGATTAGCAGCTTCGCAGGGTGAGCCACCCCGTAGCGCAGTTTTGTTTTGCGTAAGAGTGATCTGAGCTCATCAAAGGAGGCTTGCTGCTTGCGTTGTTCTGCTGTAACATCACAGAAGATGCTGATTTTATGTCCTTTGTATTGTAGCCCACCTGGTTCTTTAGCTTTCCCACCGGCAAGACGCACAACCTTCTGCCTTATATCAGAGTTGTTGAATTTTGCGATTAGGCATCGTGTCTTGCCTTTATTTGCCCCGATGCGGTGAGCGATACTGATCAAGTGAGGTGGCCCTAGATCTTCGCCAAAAAGTTCTCTCAGCATTCCGTTTACAAACAGTGTCGGGTTGCCTTGTTCCGTTCCTTCTGGTAGCCCCAAGATTCTCACGTTGAGTCTTCTGCTGTGGTCCTAAAGCGATTCAGTCTTCTGTTTTAATGATTTAACTTCCTCAGATAGTGATTTATTCTCTGCTTCCAGTTGTATCAGCCTTTGATCAGTGTCGTTGGCAGCCGTCTCAAGAGAGTCAATCTTGTCCAAGCATGATGTTACCTTTAGCTGGATTTTGTTTAGATGATCCTTGATCGGCTTTAGATTGGTTTCGAGTCCTGTAGCAAGTTCTTCACGTACAATTGTTCTCATGAGCACCGCTAGGTCAGCGTTCTCCATTGTGAACTTTGTTTGTGCACGCGTGGTCATGTGTTTGTTCAAGAGCGATTAGATCGTTTTGAACGAATTTGCTTACAAAATAAAAGAAGCTGATAAATGTCGAGGTAAAGTCAACTTTAGTTTTGTTCTTTATGGGTTCAAAATAATGATTATTCGAGGGTTTGCCGCGACATGATGCGAGCTGCGTTCAGTCCATGCCACCGGAAGTGTCCTTTTCTGACGGCGCGTTCAGCCAATCTTCTGCCGCCGTCAATGGTTTGTAACTGTGATGCTATACTCCCGCAGCTGGGGTGAAGGGATGGACAGGATGACACTCGGTTGTCGAATTCTCTTAAATTCTTTCTCCAACAGGTTACAAACCTTGAAACAATCAAACATTCAGTCAATCACCAACACATCACTACTATCATTCTGTAAAACACTTTGTTTACTCTCACATTCACTCACCAGTTCCTTCTCTTGTCCCTTCGCTACTGACCAATTCCCTGCAGACTTCCTGTTTACCTCTTTCACCGACGCCCACATGTACGTCTTTCGACCAATTACAGCCTATTCCCAGCTAAGTCCCTGGATCACACGTGAATTATAAACAGTATTTCAATGTAATAGCCTTAATTAAGCCTAAGCACTTCCATACATCCGAACTGAAATAATATAATTATTATCAATGGCTCAACTACCACTTATTACCATTCACATAACGTACAGTAATAAAAATAAATACTCAACATTAACTTATTTAACATCACACAGAACTAAAGTGCAAGGTATCTTTCCAATGGACTAACTCAAGCCTCTCTTAACTCACCTAAACCTCCACCACCCCATAGAAAGCTACACATTAACACATTGAGTGCCACGCCCCTTTGACCATATATGGGCTAGAGTGCCAGTAAGGAAGTCAATGGGAGGTCGGGGAAATTTGCGAAGGCTTAAACTATATCTTAAATTATGGCTATGGGTCTAAAACACCCCTCGCTTATCAATGACTTGCTTGCAGTCAACATGTACGAAACGGATTGTTTTTTCATTGGTACATTTCCCTTTTATACAAGTATAGTTTTGGAGAGTTCTAGTAATTCCAGAGAGATTCCGCAATAATAGCTCTTTAGTGGAATACACAAAACACGTAATTTTTCGGCTGATTTATTAATCGTTTTCAAATAAACGCTAGATTATCGATAGTATATGTGTACTTATGCACGCTAGAGAAGCGGGCTGAAAAATCTATTATCCATGATGGGGATTAAAAAGGCTCTTTCGGCTTTCGGCCAAAAGGGTTTTAGCACCGAAAATATATCACTGAATGTCAAATAACGTGTTGTTGTGATGACGTAATTAGGGATGTCCCGATCAAGTTTTTTTGCTCCCGATCATGTGATTTTGAGTATCTACCGATACCGATCTTTCCCGATCCGATAAAAAAATAAAAATAATGTAATTAAAAAAAGAATTATCCCAATTTCTCACATTACATACAATGTTGACGTTATCCAGGTGAAAAGTTAACTTCATTCAAGCGAGGCATGGCAATCCTTGACATAAATCATTTGATGTATAATTAAATCAAAGGAAATGCGTTTGGGTCTGAGAGTGTGGCTGGTCTGCCGTTCTGCAGCTGGATACTATTGGTTTGTTTTGGCAAAATTCTTCTGCTCTGTGACAATAAATAAATGAATGATGATATGCAATTTAAAACCAAAACTAAGGCCTCAGTATGAGTTTAAGACGTGAACATGATCATGTTTGTTGAAAAAAATGTATAAAAAATAATCCCTTTTTTATTTTAATTTTTTTTGCCGATCCCGATCTTCGGAAAATCACGTGATCGGGGCCGATCACGTGATCGGATTGGGACATCCCTAGACGTAATCAAAACGCGACTACAGACATAGCATGAGCAGCTTGGCAGCTCTTCCTGCATTCTACAGCCTGTGATAACTAACTACTCTTGGGAGTCGCTCTGTTTCTATGTAAACTCCGCGAGCAACGCATCCAATAAATGCATCTTTAACATGCTTTATATCCTCGCCATTACTATATGCCCGTCGCGGTTAAAAACCCTTTTAACTAACGTTAGCGTTAAGCTAGCTAACAACGCTTCCATAGACCACTGCAACACTTCCGGTATTTTGAGCTCATGGGAGAGAATGAATGTTTATTAGAGTAACTAATCAACATTAGTTACTAACTAATCAACATTCATTAATTTCATCCACCCGGCGCGCTCTTTCCCCTCCTCCTCACAAGCTCCATATAACGCGGAAGTGCAGTGGTCTATTCCTCTTTCACTCGTCTCGTAAGCTACGTCATCCCCCGCTAAGAGTCACGGGAGATGTAGTAAATACAACAGTACTTGACTTTAATGCACATTTTGTTGTATGCAAAGAGAAAATGTTTAAATTGTACAATCTTTCAGCAGTCAGTCTGGAATTAATGTATCCTTTAAAAAGTGCTGAATAAATGTGTTATGGGCCCATAAGTGATTATTAATATTATTTAAGTTAAGTTTTGCCATAATCAGTTTTGTATTTTGCCATAATCAGGTAGCAAAAAAATAATAAAAAAATACATTATATATATATTTATATTAATCATTTTCGGTTTTCGGCCAACTGTTTCTTATTTTCGGTACCGGTTTCGGCCAAGAATTTCCCATTCGGTGCATCCCTAATCCATGACCTGGTCAGCGCTATTGTCATACACACACACACACATACACACAGACACGCTGCGATGGCTGAGAAAAAAACATCTGATTAACCCAATACTGGTAAAATAGTCTTTACCTCACATCAGATGTTCTGCAAAAAGATTAATCCAATTCCTGATCGCCATTCCAAATATTGATCGCATTTATTGATCCAACGTTATAGTCCAAAACACATAATCGAAAGCTGCTCCCAGCCTCCCCAGTGAATGTGGTAACAGCTGCTCCCAGCCTCCCCAGTGAATGTGGTAACAGATACTGCTTGATGCACATGCCCACCCAATCCAATCCAATGATGTGCCATACCATGACGATAGGCGGCCGTATTTGCCCTTTTCGAGCTCAGACCCATTCCCAATGATAACGTCAGGCTGGATGGATGAAAAATTTATGGATATTGCTAATAAAAGCAAAAACGAGAAAAAGACGAGAACTCGTCATTGGCACTCAACGCATGGCGAGTTAACACGACTAATCTCGTCGTTGGCACTCAATGTGTTAAGGATGTCTCCAGCTGTGTGATGAATGTCTCCCATTTGTTTAAATTTTTCAAAGTGACACTCATTAATTAATTGCTGTGTTTTCTGGTGTCAACAGGTGTGTGGTTTTCAGGGCATACCGGGGACAACGGATGCTATGTGAATTCGGAGAGTGGCAGTGAGAGCGATTGAAGACTCTAGGCTACAGAGAAGCGTTGTGGCCAAAATGTTGAATGCTGAGCCACATTTTACAGGTTGGCACTGCCATGTTCAGAGCAATCTACTGTTATCAGCTATACTATTGTTATGATCACATTAGCCTCAATGGTTTTACACAATGACTGAATCATTTTACATATTGCAATTTGTTTACTTCTAGTTGATGTGTTCAGCATGGTCATTGGTTGTTTTGAATATGTATGGGTGCCCCCCCCCCCCCCCCTGTTTGCACGCACGCACACACATACACACATTGCAGTTGTTAGCAATACTAAAGCAACATGCATTGCCTTTGCATCTCAAACACCCCAGAGACGGAATTAGAATCAGAAACTCTTTATTTGCCAAGTACAATTAGATCCAGTAAAATGAAAATCATGCAATCTTTGCATTTCTCTTTTACAGAAGGTAAAAGGCCCTTTGATCACAATCCCCCTGGATATAAATGGAATCAAACCATTTGGGCTGACCTTCGAATATCTTTTTTGGAATTCGAAGCTTTGGGCTGAGATTCGATTTTAATTCTAAGCTTCGAGATTAAAATTATTTTATTATTTTTATTTTTATTTTTGGGACTTTGTTCAGCACTTTGGTCAACTTTGTCAGTTCTGTAAAGTTTAAATATTAGACAAACAAAACACTTTGCTTTCATGAAATATTGTAAGCCGTCATTTGAGGCTTTATAAAAGCAGCACAATGAACACAAATCTGTCAATGCCGAGTCTGACCTCATCTTAAATAACAAACAGCATTACTTGTTGTAGTTAACACATCCACCGCCAATCACGTTGTACGACTGGTTTCAAGGTCATGCGAATTCCGCCAATCCACGGTGGATTGAGATCATATTTCATTTTTTCGCCATGGTATTCATAATTCCCTCACCCAGCCTCGGCTGAGACAGTGGGACTCGGCACAACGTGCAACGCTTCAATACCGCCGCCTGGTGGATGATCGGGCGAGTTACAACCGGAAATGGATCTCTGGTGATCTCCGTTCATCTGGGAATTCCGTCCGGCAGTCACATATTGTTGCGGGACTCTAGACACACATCCGTGTATATGCATCGCTGCCATAACTCAATAATCGATATGATTTGGGCGTTTATTGCGCCATACAAACCGGAAATGGATCTAGTCGATCGACGTCAAATAAGTGGAATCTTCTTCCTCCAGTCTCATCGGCGAACAGTAAGAGGACAGTAACGTTACTTTCAGCGTGATTGTTTATTATTATTAATGCAAACCGCTGTGATCAATATATCACCCATACTACATAAAGCATTTACTGACGATCACGGAATTATAAACGACCCCCCCCCCCCCCCCTTCATCCGTGCATGATGAGTCATAACGTTTAGGATTGTATTCAGTTGGATTTTTTAATATAGCGTGGATCGCGAATAAACTGCAATCGATAATCTATATTATGCGTTTAGGCCTATAACTAGCGTTCTAGGAATTACTGCAGAAAACGATAAAAACATACTTATATTCTAGACGGTATTTTCGTATGAATATATGAATGAAAAAGTATAAAGTTCCTACATCCTGAACGATAGCTAATCGATGTTGAATGGGCCATAGTAATGTCAATTTAGCAATACAATTTAAAAAGTTATAGCCCTGCAAAGAAGGTGAACATCTCCATAGGCTTAGACTGGTGGCGGTGATCATACATTGATGGATATAAGCGTGGCAGTTAATGTGTTAACAAAGAAGAGAGAGTTGATATTGCAAAAAAAAAAAATGTAATCGAATTTTATTAAGCTTCGAAGTATTTAAGACAGCCCTACAAACCATTTCATATATCCAATCTACAGGAAGCACATTCTCGTACACCTGCATTTGCATACAGACACTCCTTATAAGGCGAGGGCCATGTGCAAAACGGAAGCGAGAGGCTCAGCATTGCATCGATCTGTGCAGTACTGAGGTAGTGCGGAAGAGATTTGCGACTCATCAAAATTAGATTAGATTCAAATGTATTGTCATTATACAGCACAAGTACAATACACCATCCAACCAGAGTGTAAATGTAACAGTAAAGTGCAATAGTAACATACAATGCACAGGTGATGAAACTAGTAAAAGGCTTCATTTGGGATAAATAGTTGGTGATTGCGTTCAAGTCGATTCTACAGACATGCTCGGAATTAAATAATTATAATAAAGATAAATACGACATAAATACGACATTTATCATTAACAATTACGTTTTCAAGTTTATTCATCACATACATACAAAAGACATATAGTGAAATGAAGGTGGCCATGTCCGCTTCGATTGTGCAAAAAAATACAAATAATAATACTAGAATAAAATAAGAGATAGAAATAAAATAGACATGATAAAAATACAAAAGGCAATGAGTCCTATGTACACTACTATACAATATACAGTTATACCCTATGTCACTATGCTATCCTAACTATACAAAAACATCCAGTTATGTTTTGTTTTGTATTTTTTGCCATTTCTTTCACTATTTGGGCAATTTTACACGATTCCTGTGAGTCTATGGAACACTGTAAAGTTTTGTTTCAATAAAATTATTTTTTTTGTATTTCTAATATGGCGTCCTCGCTATGGCGTCCAGGCAGTTCTGATATTACGACTGCATCCCTGGCTACAACCACAGAAGGAGCTGAGATATGCAAATCAGCATCTCTACGTAGCCAAGCGAGGCAATTCTGAATGGCTTAGTTCACTGGGGGAGGATCTTGTCACAGCTGAACTGGAGGAATGTGCCTGAATGAGAATGTCACACCTAGTCAGTGTTGGTACAACCCCATTGGTAGAAAACAAAGCAAACCCCTGGAAAAGGCCATTTATAAGATAAGGTACATTTTTTAATTGACCTCTTATGTGATTAAAGTGACCTTGTGTGTGGAGAGATCAGTGTTCAATGTTCTGATGGCCTGGGTGAAGAAGCTGAGCCTGAGTCTCTCTGTTCTTGCTGCGTATATGCGGAGGCGCTTGCCTGACCGCAGCAGCTTGAACAGGCTATTGTTGGGGTGGTGAGGGTCCTTCATTATTCTGCAGGCTCTGGATGTAGCCTAGTTCCCAACAGTTTATAATAGTCAGGTGATTAAAAAAATGTATCTAATTAATTACAGGATTTGTAATTAATTAGGGCAGCTGGGTGGCGCAGCGGACATTGTGCTCGTCACTAACGCAAGAGACACCGGGTTCAACTCCGGCTGTCGGCGTTGCCTCCGGCTTGGGCCGGTCGTCATACTAACTCAATTGGCAGAGTTGGCGGGTGGAAGTCGATGGGTGGAAATCTGGACGTTGTGGACAGCGACTCCTACAGGTCGGTTGGGGGACGCCTGCACAGCAGAGACGGGAAATAGCAGGGGGTAGTGTGAGCCTCCCACACGTTACACCTCACCACAGAGTCCGCGCTGGCTGGTGAAAAGATGTGACAGGCTGCCTCCACATGTATCGGAGGGGACATGTGATGCAAGGCTTCTATCCTCCCTACGACCGGCCTGTGGGGGGCATATGCGAGCAACGTTCAAGACAGGGGAGGGAAGAATTGGCACAGCGAAATTGGGATGGGAGAAAAATAGAAAAAGAGGAGAAAAAGTGGATAAAAAAAAGGATTTGTAATTAATTCATCTAATTAATCACATTTTAATCGCATAACCATTTTAGGCCTGATATTTTATATTCTATAATTATATTTCAAATTGCATGTGTCCGGATGGCAGAATTCAGTACTGTATCTACAAAACCTTCTGTTTAATCATCTTCCCTTTATTCATTTGCTTAGATTTTTCAGGTCTGGTCAATTTTAGCATGGTGTTATTCAGTCAAAAAAATATATATTATGAATTGAATTGATATTCTCATTTGGTTCATTACAATTTACTCAAGCCTAGTAACAGACACAGTATTTCTGACACTGGGAATACATTCCCTGAGATCCATAGATGTCCCTAGAATCAGATACCAAGAACATGCAAATAATTTTTTTTTTAAGTTAGTAAATGTTTATTCTACGTTATTATGGAATGAATGAGATTAAAAATTAAATAAAATAAGAAATTATAATAAAATAAAAATGTTAAATAAATTGAGTTAATTTTCATAACGCGATAATTTGCTGTGTGATTAATTAATCTAATTAACGCAATAAACTGACGTCCCTAGTTTATAAGCTTATCCATAAGTTACATTTTCTTTGTAAACTTAATAAACTTTGCATCTATCCCACAATGCATCCTGTTTTGCATTCAACACTGTTACTTACTTAGCTGAAAGAGTTGTACCCTTCCTGCTGACCTGTTGTACAGGACTTGTAAGTCGCTTTGGATAAAAGAGTCAGCTGATTGATTGATTGAAAACTTTATTAACAGATTCCAGAATGGGTACAATGCAGTACGGCTCAATACAAACAATTGTTAAGAGGATGCAGACCAGAAAAATACTTTCGTCTCGTCTACATTTCAATTCAAAGACATTTATGACAGAGCGGTCGGGTAGCGCAGCGGACTAAGCGTCTGTCTACCACCGCAGAGACACTGGTATCGAATCCAGCTGTCAGCGGTGCCTCCGGCTTGGCCGGTCGTCATACTGACACAATTGGCAGTGTCAGCAGGAGGGAAGCCGGTGGGTGGTAATCTGGTCATTGTAAACAGCGACTCCTACAGGTCGGTTAGGGCGCCTGCACAGCGAGGAAGGGATCTGGGTGAGGTAGTGTGCCCTCGCACGCGTTACACTCACCCAATGAGAGTCCTCGCTGCCAGGTGAAAAGAGGCTGCTGGCTGTCTCCTATGTATCGGAGGAAGCATGTGATAGACTTCAGGGCTCCCTAGACCGGAAAGTAGGGGGCAAATGCGCGCAACGACCAGGAAGGGGAGCGGAGAATTGGCATAACGACTAAATTGGGATGGGAGGAAAAATACAAGAAAAATAGGAGGAGAAAAAGTGGATTAAAAAAAGACATTTATGACAGGGAGGCCAGGTAGCGCAGCGGACTAAGCGCTCGCCTACTACCGCAGAGACTCTGGGATCGAATCCAGCTGTCAGCGGTACCTCCGGCTTGGTCAGTCGTCCCTACCAACACAATTGGCAGTGTTAGCGGGTGGGAAGCCGGTGGGGTATGTGTCCTGGTCGTTGTAAACAGCGACTCCTACTGGTCCGTCGGGCGCCTGTTCAGCAGGGAAGGGATCTGGGGGAGATAGTGTGATCCTCCCACACGTTACACTAACCTGGTGAGAGACCTCGCTGTCAGGTGAAAAGAAGTGGCTGGCTGACTCCACATGTATCAGAGGAAGACATGTGGTAGTCTTCTCCCTCCCCAGGCCGACAGTAGGGGGCAAAAGCGTGCAACGACCAGGAAGGGAATTGGCATAACGACTAAATTGGGATGGGAGTCAAAATACGAAAAAGGGGGAGAAAAGGTAAAAAAAAAAAAAAAAAACATTTATGACATGCATGACATACAGATATACAGTACTGTTTCAGCTAAATGACTCAATGTAAACATTTGCTAGCAGACATTGGAGCTGCTATGTCAGCTACCAAATGTTACAGCTAACGGTAGTTACAAATACAAATGACTCCATTCAAACAGATAGGGGTCTGGTCCAGTCCTATTAGTTCCAGTTCTCAAGGTGGCAGCAGAGTGAACCAGATTTGGAGGACTGATGACATCATAACATGGGGGTAGCCATATTTAAAGGAACACGCCAACATTATGGGAAATGCACTTACCGAGTCAGACATGAAGATGGATACCAATTTCCTCTCTGTGCATTCAGTAGAAAGCTATCCAACTAGCCTAGCTTAGCACAAATTAATGGAAGTGGATACGGATCAGCTAGCCTAGGCTAGCTCCTGGAGTTTCCAGTCATACCCAATTTATGTTGAAGTAAGAATTTTTTTTACTCTTTTATCCAAAGCGTCTTACAGATTGCGTACAACAAGTCACAAGGAGGGGTACATCTCTGGCTGCTCAAGGGTCAGTGGCATTGTTCATCAAATAGTATCGAACTTGAGTGTTACACTTGAGTGCATAGTAGTTTTTAATATTATTATTATTTCAGATATTTTTTGAAGTGTCGATGGTGGATAATTGGCCGGGTTTCAGCTGTCCTGTCTGGTGGGGAGTTCATTCCACCATTGTGGAGCGAGCACTGAGAATAGCCTGCTTCACTTTGATGACCCCCAGGAGCTTGGATAGGAGTGAGTCTGAGGCAGAAGATGCGTAGGGGTCTTGAGGGTGTAGTTGGAAACCATTGACCGGAGATAGGAGGGAGCTGTTCCCTTCGCTGCACGGTATGCCAGAATTCACTTTTAGACTATTGGTGTCATTGAACAGCATGTGTTCAACAGCAGTGAACACACTTCTTCAATCAATATCTGAAATAAAAGATTTAAAAAAAGAAATTATAAAATGTGTACTGTCTTTATACTAGGGCTAAAGTCGACTAAACGGTCGAAAGGAGCCGTAGTCGACTGGCCAACCTCTTAGTCGAATATATATAAAAAAAAGATTATATATATATATTTTATCATTCTTTCCAAAAGAAAAGAGGCCTAGAAGCGTGGCTAACGTTAATGGCACGCATACCAGAGGCTAACTGCCTATGAAAACAGGCACAGAGGCACTGAAAGAGGATTTCACCCATCTAATGAACACACTAGACTAGACAAATATCAAGATGTATCCATCAGTGGACCAATTGCAAATTTTTATTAATTTTTTTAATATTATACTTTTTTTTTCGACTAACCGCACATTTTGGCCAATCATAGTCGACCATCCAAATCCTTAGTCGGGGACAGCCCTACTTTATACTATCGTGCACTCTTCCTACTATATATATATATATATATATATATATATATATATATATATATACCACAAAGATCACGAATTTCGACCGGAATGAAAGGCCCCATGCATTATAAATTGCCTTTTCCAGTGTTTAGCATTGTTTCCTAGCAATGGGGGATTATATCAATGTGGTCTGTGTTGTTAATTATCATTTTGACTAATCAGTCTAGTCTCGAGTTCACGAGATCTTCCCTCACTCAACTAAGCCGTTCTGATTTGACAGTATTGCTGACGTGAATAGGGCACTGATCTGCACAACTAACGCCCCCTCAACAGCAGAGCGAGTGGAAATACTTTCACTTTCTCAAACGGTGCCGACACACGCATTTTACACACAACCTGGCGTGCGGGGACAACCTGACCGGCGTGGGGGAAACGCACACGCATTTGGTAGAGAGAGAGAGGGACCACGCGCAGGAGTGTGTAAATGTGTGCGCGGGGCTGGTGGAGGGACTTCTCCCTGGTAGAGAGCGAGAGAGAGACCGCGCTCAGGAGTGTGTAAATGTGTGTGCGAGGGGCTGGTCGGGCTTCTCCCTGGGATATCGCTGTCAAAATATCTTTGCGCACGCCCGTATTCCGATCCGTACAATAATAATCACAGGTATATATTGTCATTTGAAACAAGTTACCAATGCATTGTCCTGTGGGATTATGCCCCTTCCCATGGCGAAATTAATTAGTATCCCCATCAATCTCTCTATCTCTCTCTCTGTGCCAGTCGCAGATTGTGTGGGTGACTGTCACTCAAAGCGCTTATGGGCGGAGCCCAGCACAGACAGCCTGAAATCCTGAGGCTGAAAAATTATGCTTTTGAGTACTTGATTAAAAATATAAAACAATGAATTTTTTTGAAAGAAACTTTACACAATTCCTGTGAGTCTATGGAACACATATGTAAAGTTGCCCAAATAGTGCAAGGAATAGCAATGCATGTCCCCTTTAAATCAGAGTGAGTCATTATGATGAAGGAAAGACGGGGCTTTCAATGAGCGTTGAAATTTCGAAAAACTACATCTCCTAGGGGTACTCCAGCTTTCTGGAATCAAATTACTTCCTGATTATTATTTTTTATTTATCTTATAAAAACGGAAAGTTTATTGGCATAGTTTGGAGCGCAGTTAGTGTGTGTCCCTTCTGTGAACATTTAGCAACAATCGGCGTTGCAAACGGATTCAAGATGGCGGACCTGTCACAAAAATAAGCGGACTGTATTTAGTAGATTTCATTCTCGGTTCTTGCTGCACGCCTGGTGATACTAAATCCAAATTGAACTCTTGTCATTGGAACGAGTAGATTTGGTCCGATCCATAGATGTGCAACATCGCTATATTAAGGTAATCTATAGGCCTCATATTCTATAATAATATTAATTTCCTTAGATCTTTTGTACACGTGACCTCAAGAAGGTACTGAATGAGCTCAGTGGCAGTCTCTTATGTCTGGTCATTTCTAGCATGGTGTTATTCACTGTCAAGGATGCAAAGAAAAATCATATTCATATTCTCCTTTTTGTTTCACAATTGAAGCAAGCCTAGTAATAGACGCAATATTTGTGACACTGGGAATACATTCACTGAGGTCCATAGATGTCCCTAGATACCAAGAACATGCAAATGGACCTTGTAGAAGTGGAGCAATCTTCCATTTAGGTATGTATTTTAGGCAGATTTTCAGAAAATAGGGCTCCGGGCTTAAGAGGTTAAAGGTCCGTAGAGTGCTTGCAGATTTTAAGTTGAGTGGGAGCTTGTTCCAGAGTGTCGGTGCTGCGTCTGCGAATGCCCGGTTTCCCTTAGTCACCAGTCTTGTGTGTGCGATTCTTTTTTTGATCCACTTTTTCTCCCCATTTTCTATTTTTCTCCCATCCCAATTTCGTGTATCCAATTCTTCCCTCCCCTGTCTTGATCGTTGCTAGACTGCCTCCCACAGGTTGGTTGTAGTGAGGACAGAAGCCTTGCATCACGTGTCCCCTCCGGTACACGAGGAGGCAGCCTGTCGCATCTTTTCACCGCAGCAGCTCGAACTCTCGAGGAGTAACGCGTGGGAGGCTTACGCTGCCCCCACTACTTCCTGCTTCCGTTGCACCGGCGTCACCAAACCGACCTGTAGGAGTCGCTGTCCACAACGTCAAATCCCCACCCACCGGCTTTCCCACCCTCTAACACTTGCCAATTGTGTTGGTATGAACGACCGGCCAGCCGGTAGCAACGCCGAGAGCTGGGCTTGAACCCAGCGTCTCCTGCGTTAGAGGCGAGCGCCTTGCCCACTGTGCCAATCAGCTGCCCTTGTGTGTGCGATTTTAAGGCAATTTGTTTGTTTTTCAGAAATGCCCTGCTTCACACTCGTTACATACATTCACACTAGGGATTCCCCCATCGATCGGCCAGCGATCGATATCGGCCGATATTCAGTATAAATATGAGATTGATGAATTCCAATAATGCTTTATTTTCGCCGGTCGTGAAAACCGATCGAAAAACATGATCCAATTCTCAGCGGAGTTCTCACTCGCTGACTTCTCTCAGGCACACAGCTGCTGCTGCAGCGCACTGCCCCTCCGCCTCCCAGACTCCTCATGTCAACAGAGGCTCCGGCAATAGTCTACTCTAGTGCATGCAACCTCTGTGAGCTAATGTTAGCTACCTAGCTAACGTTACTGTTTAAACAAAATTACCAGTCAACTATTCACTTTTAGTTTAATACATGAGGCATTAAGGCGGTCAAGTGGCGTAGCAGAGATTGCGTTCGTCACCAACGCCGGAGACGCTGGATTCACCTGTTCGAATCCAGCTCCCGGCGTTGTCACCAGCTTGGCTGGCCGTTCACACTAATACAATTGGCAGTATTAGAGGGTGGGAAAGCTGGCGGGGTGGGTCCGGGTCGTTGTAAACAGCGACTCCTACAGTTCGGTCGGGGCGCCTGCTCAGCGCGGATAGGATCTAAGGGGGGTAGTGTGATCCTTCCACACGTTACACCCTCTCAGTGAGAGTCCGCGCTGCCAGGTGAAAAGAAGCGGTTGATTGGCTAGACGTGTGTCGGAGGAAGCACGTGATAGCCTCCACTCTCCCAGACCGACTGTGGGGGGTAGGTACGCAGCGACCAGGAAGGGGATTGGGAATTGGCATAACGACTAACATTGGGATGGGAGAAAATCGGAGGAAAAAAGGAGGGGGAAAAATATCAATAAAAAAAAAATACATGATGCATTGTCTAATGTTATCTAGCTGGCTAGCTACTGATGGCTCCTGATATCAACAAATGCTCCAGCAATAGTCGAGTGCATGATACCTCCGTTAGCTAGGTAGCTAACGTTAGCTCACTGTTTAAACGAAATGACCCAGTAAACTAAATAGTTCACTTTAGTTTAATACATGAGGCGTTGTCTAACGTAATCTAGCTGGCTAGCAGTAACTACAGATAGCTCCTGATATCAATGTCTTATAACATAATTGACATTATTCGTTTTTGCAGCTGTTGGCTAATTAGCTATCATGCTTCATAACTGAACAGTCAAGTTGAACTATCGCTCTGACTGGGGACGCTGAGGGCATGCTGAATGTGATTTGACCAAAGCAGAGTATACACAGACAGTGGAGCTTAGGGGTGGGGGGGAAATCGATATGTAGTAGTATCGCGATACTTTGCGTGGCGATACTGTATCGATACAGGGACGCCAAGTATCGATATTTAATTATTTATAAAAAAAAACTTTTTGTATAAGGAAGTTGCATTGTTGGGCGGCTAGGTGGTGTAGTGGGCAAGGCACTCGCCACCAGTGTGGAGACGCTAGGATTCGCGTGTTCGAATCCAGCTCTCCACATTGTTTTCAGTTTAGCTGGTCGTCCGCAGTAATACACATTGGCCGTATTACGGGGAGGGAAACTGAAGGTTGGGGATCGGGCGTTGTGAACAAGCGACTCCTACAAGTCGGTTGGTGCGCCTGCGCAGTAGAATCAGGAAGTGTCGGGGGCAGCGTGAGCCTCCCACGCGTTACTCCTCGACACTGAGAGATCGAGCTGCGCAGGTGAAAAGATGCGACTGCTGTTACCTCAAGTACCGGAGGGGACTTGTGCTATGTATGACTTAGTCCACATTGCAGCCGGCTTGTGGGAGGCAAGAAACAGCGTTCGTGACAGGGGAGGGTTGAATTGGATGATACGAAATTGGGATGGGAGAAAATATAGAAAAATGGGAGAAAAAGTGGATAAAAAAAAAAAAAGGAAGTTGCATTGTTAATTTCAATACCTGTAATAGTACAGTAGTCCACACACGTGCATTCAGTTAAGTTGGAATATGACTGTAATACAAACAGTTCAGTTTGTCAGGTACATGCAACACAGATTACAGTGTTTACATCTGTCTGCTTGTTAAAATACCATGTTCTGCAATAAAAATTATTGAAGTGAGATGAACAGACTGAACTTTATTTTATTAGATAAAACATGTTGACAAAGTTTTACTTTTCAGTTGAAAAAAGGTAATATATCGCAATATTAATATCGCAATATACAGTATTTAGTATCGCAATACTATCGTATCGTGAGGTCTCTGGTGATTCCCACCCCTAGTGGAGCTGTTTGCAGATAGCGAGCATTTTGACTTGTTGCGTGGTGGCGATGTCTCACAGATAATACAACTACAAGTATAATTATATAATCTATATATATATATTATATACTTAAAATCGTATTTTTTTAATAAAACCAAAAACGATCGGTATCGGCAGTGTATCGGCCGATATCGCTCATAGACAATCGGTGATCGGTATCGGTGGCAAAAAACGTGATCGGGGCATCCCTAATTCACACCTGCACACTGCCCAGTACCACCACAAGTCTGACACTGTTGGCCACTGAGTAACTACTGGGGCAGTTAGGGGTTAAGTTGTAAATGGACTGCAGTTATATTCACATTCACCCTTTCACATACTGGTGGTGGAGGCAACCATGCAAGGTGCCAACTTGCTCATCAGGAGCAGTTGGGGGTAAAGTGTCTTCGACACTCTGCCGGTTGGAGACTGATTTGAACCGGGAACCTTCTGATTACCAGGCGACTACCTCTCTCTCTACCTTTTGAGCCAGTGTCATCCCTGCCTTGCTCAAGGGCACTTCAGCGGTTGGTATTGAACGACAGGAGAGCGTTGCTCATTCATTTCCCCACCCCGGTTTTTGCTGCCGTCTGGGCGATCAAACCAGCGACCTTCCAGTCACAAGCCTGCTTTTTAAACCTTCAGGCCACCACTACCTGCACTGAAGGAAATGAACATATGTCAGTATACAGGATAGTATGTAATTCATCATTAAACCAGGCTACAAAAACCCTGTAAGAATGCCAAACTACAAAGCCAGAACTCATCATAGTTTTCACCTAAAAAGTTGTTTATATTTGTTGTGATGATGTGGAGATCAGAGTATTCGTCCACAAAATACATTTTCAGCCATGATTGTAACTCTGACCAGTCTCAATTTTGGATCCACATCTTTGAGACGTTTGTGTATATTTAGCATGACTCTTTATCATGATTCGGATTCAGATTATTTTATTGTTGCAGCTTTTTTTTAATGTACATACATTCATAAAATGGCTCCTCAACCATAGTAGATTTGTAGACAACAATATACAACAATCTATACAATACAAAGTAAAAAAAAAAATTGATAATTAAAAAAGAGAATTATACAGTCTATCCAATGGCAGCAGTGTATGGTGTGTGTCACTTTTTCTTACAGTGACAACAATAATACACAGGGCAGTACTTCAACAATACAGAGTACAAATAAAAAACACCACAAAAGACTAGACATTCACCTTACATAGTGTGTGTCACTTAAGGTGCTTTTTTGGGGCTGTATGTTAGGTTTGTTTACTTGAGTAAGGTTTGTAAAACGGACCTATATTCTGAATTACATTAAGGTATGTGATCCTTGTTAAAAAAAAAATGTTGTGTTGGATGGGATGTCTGAAGCACTGTCCTGGAGATTTGGGGAGTCGGTGCACCTGCATTTTCATCACAATAGTACATTGCCTTCAGAATAAGATGGCCTGTTTTATGGTGCTTAAAAACCTGTAGCATACAAAATATATATGTAAAATCAATCTTTAAAAATGTTATGAACATATGGGGATTTTCTTTGGGTGTTAAACGTTTTTGGTTCACTATTTTATGTTAATGACATTATCCATTTCAGTATGTGATTTGCTGTTCATGACATTAGTGGATTTTGTTCGATTGTGGCAATATGTACAGTGTTATGTCATGCCAATAAAGCTATTTGAATTTTTGTGAATCCAGCCTTGGCATATTTGTTGGATCCGCTTTAAGTTGTTTTTGGAATGTAATTAAATGTGGAAATTATTGGTTCAAATTAGCATGGCTGGACTGTCATTATTTTGTCGAACATCATAAGTAAGAGTACTGTATACCTGTATGTCAGAAATGTCAAGATATATATGCTGCGTATGTCATGAATTGAAAATGGGGGACCCTGATGTAAAGAGAGTTTTCTCTGGTCTGCAACCCCTTAACAATTGTGTGTATTGAGCCGTACTGTATTGTACCCATTCTGCAATCTGTTAATAAAGTTTTCAATCAATCAGTATTCTTCCCAGGTGACATTACATTTTATTTGTATTCTTTCCACCCTAGGTTTTAAGACGAGTCTGTTATTCCTATAAGGACTTTGATTTTATGCAATTGCTGATTGATTGATTGAAAACTTTATTAACAGATTGCAGAATGGGTACAATACAGTACGGCTCAATACTATACAAGGTGATGCAGAGACCAGAGAGACTTTCGTCTAGTTTACATCAGGGTCCACCGTTTTCAATTCATAATGACTTGTATTATTTATGCACGTCTATTATTTATGCATTTATGTTGTATTTATTGTCCTGACTCCTGCGCAGATTCTTTAATGATCAAGTGATAGTTTGGCTGCTGTTGACAATGACATTGACAACCAGGCGGGGAGCTATTCACGTAAACATGAGCATTGCCTCCATCCTCCACTTGAGTTTCTCTCACGTCACTCGTCTCATGCATCGTACTGCTACCTGCTACTAACTGGTGGAGGACTAGCCGACTGATCAAAGTCACCGGCTGTTGTGCAGTGCATTTCTGCAATGCCCTGGCCTGAATGATTTGTGGGACTTAACTCGCTGCTGCATAGGTAAGTTGAGACGTTTCTCGTGTCATCGTGCTTGCTAGTTCTGGTCGTTTCTCTCTTTGTTGTTATGGGACAGGAAACGGGCTTGTTGCTGGCCATGCACATTGTATCCTATGGGAAACGTTCGCTAATTAACGTTAACGTTCGCTATCTAAATGCCTCATTTGAGAGTAAACGTTATCTTTAACAGACTCAAAGGCTTATCTAACAAGGCTAGCTGTTTGGCTAAAGTGTGATACTCAACGTTAGATCTATCTATCTTAGCTAAACCAAGAGGGGGCTTAAGGGCACAACGTTACCCCATATAATCTACAAGCACCCATGTTAATTTAGCTAACGTTAACGCTACCTGTTGTGGCGAACTAAAGGTTCACTTGCCTCCTGGTTCAGTATATTCTGACTTTGAACCACTATTATTAGATTGTAAGAGTTCCCAGCTGCTAACTCGTCAACGCTATAATTACAATCTGTTAGATAGATATTGGTGATTAAGTTAACGTTATATATTTGAGTCCACTGCTATAGACATTTAAATGAATCTCATTAAACAATGTAGTAGGGTGGTAACGTTATAATGACGGCCAATCTCATCATTTTCAAGACTAATGTAATATTTGTCCCAAAGGTTATTGATATTGACTGCAGATAATGAGATAACTGATTACACAAATGGGATTTTGTCAACATGATGAAACGCAATTTGTATTATATATGCACATGATTTAACTGCCATTTTCCAGTTATTTAGCCATCAGGCCAGATACAGCCTAGCTGCTGTATATATGTGAAGGACAAATAACCTGAAAGTTATGTTGAATGCTTTCTTTATGAAACGTTTAAGGACACCGAATTTGTTTTTATAAGAAAAAAGAAAAAGACAGGGAAGCTAGATTCCATCATATTGCTTATCTTCCCAGATAAGTATATCGTTGCAGTGGAATTCTGTATTCAGCTTGTATGGGGATGGAAATTCCTTTGGCTACAGAAAATGTGCCATGAGCCCCCATGGGTCACGAGTAAAAGGAGTGGTCTCCCCCCCCCCCCCTCAGCTGGGGTTCTTTGGCCCAGTGGCAACAGGTCACATGGCACATTTTTCAGTGTTGGATGATCCATCTGATATGAACTGAGATGAGGATGGTGGGGTGGTGTGGCAGTGGCCCTCAGAGTAGGCTTTCACCAAGAAGTTAAATCCGAGGAGAGGAGACTAGTGTAGAGTTGGCCCAGCTTTATTCTGCCACACTGCTCCCAAAATCCATAGTCTTGTAGGTAAAGATGACCTTGATCTCTGCATTGCAAATATCTTGGGGGTGTAAGCAAGTGATTAGCATGGTTATTATATAAGACTAAATGATTCGTACTGTTTTTCACGTCCACGAGTGGAATGCTTGGAATCCAACCCTGATGGAGGCTGCTTGGAAAATATCTTGACTAAACATGGAACAATATACCGTGTGTAGAAGCTTTAAATTGAAAAGACAACACTTATGTTGATCAAGTAATGGGTAAATATATGTAGACTACATTCTTAAAGTTCTAAGTGCTCTCAGTAAGACGTTTCTCAATTGTCTAAGGACTTCTCAAGATGGCATATGGGATGTTATTGATGGGATCTGTTCTCAAGCTTGGATTGTGAGGTCAAAAGTTCATGTAAGATTTCTTTTTAACCTCATCACTCATCTTTTGTAGATGTTTGTCCTTTCTTCCACATGCGCCTTATTGGCGGTCATGGAACTGAAGTTATCTGTTACATACTACTTGTTCTATAGTTCCTGCGAATTCAGGGTTGTCTCACTTATCAAAGATGATTACCACAACATTAAAATGAACCCAACTGTTTGTTCATTGCAAATGTTGCTGTGGAAAGCCTTGTCCCCTCTAGCCAGAATGAATGGCCAAACTTTCCAGAGAACAACTTCTCTCCTTCTCAGGTAGAGCAGTCGTCTGGTAATCCGGAGGTTCCCGGTTTGATTCCCGCTCCTCCCGGGCAGTGTGTCGAAGTGTCCTTGAGCAAGACACTTTCCCCTAATTGCTCCCGATGAGCAGGTTGGCACCTTGCACGTTTGTCTCCGCCGTCGGTGTGAATGTGTGACGAATGGGTCAAATGTGAGGAACAAATTATTGTAAAGTGCAGCGCGCTATATAAATGCACCATTTAACATTCTAATAGGTTTACATCCGGAGGACGCAGGTCTTGATGAAAAGACGGAGCTGCACAACCCGCTTCAGCTCCTATTAATACTATTTTCTATAGGAGCTATTGTATTTTTTGTAGCTGATGTTGCCATGACAGGATCATGAGTCAGACTGAATCTCCCTCTTGGTGTTGCAAGATTAAGGCAGAACAATTAATCAAAATGTTATTAAAATTGTATTAATGAGTATTTTGTAAGTCAAAATACGTTAAGATATTCCTTTATTGATCCCCTTGGGGAAATTCTAGACCCAAGAAAATACTTTTCTAAATTAAATGTTCTAGTGCTGCGGAGATGCCCTGGCCCACAAATTGTCTTCTATAGATGTAAGAAAACATCTTCGATTCCCTCACATATCGCAAAATAAAAACAAAATGTTCCTCTAATATCGTAAATCTAGTCGCAATTGCAATATCTGTCGAATATATATTTTCCCTATCGTTCAGCCCCACTGAAGATGATGTCAGCCTGTGCGTTAAATCCGCTATACTAATTTTATTTCCGAGGGGGCTTAACAAGCTCAGCTGAGAGTTCAGCTGTCCGAGCGGTCGGAGAGCAGAGCAGGAGCTCAGCCAGACGTAAACAATCCTCCCCTTGTTTTTTACCACTTTGCTTTTTAGATGCAATAGATCGGCCATCTCATCATGACGGGGCACATATAAGTGACCTTTCTAAACCCAGACAGCTAACCACCACGCACAGAGAGCGCCAATCCCATTCATCAGCAAGATACTTAAATAGTAGAAAAAATTATCTCAATAAACTCCTTTCTCAAAGAAAACAACACCATGGAGGAATTTCAATCAGGCTTCAGAACGCACCATAGCACTGAAACTGCTCTTACTAAAATAATTAGTGACCTCAGAATAAACTCTGATGGAAACAAAGTCTCAATTCTCGTCCTATTAGATCTAAGCGCAGCGTTTGATACGATCGACCATGATATCCTAATAAATCATCTAGAAAAGTTAGTTGGTCTTTCTGACTATGTATTAAACTGGTTCAGAACATATATCAAAGGGAGAAAATATTACGTTAGGCTTGGAGATCATTCTTCTGAGAAACATGACACCTACTTCGGAGTTCCATAGGGGATTCACCATAGCCTTTTAACTCATTGGCTACCACGCTGTTTCCGGGATACGGCTATGCGCTGCCACGCATTAAACTAATGGAGTCCGTCACCTTGTTTGCAGGGCTATAACTATATTCTATATTATAGCTATGGATGCAATACTATGGCCCATTTGACATCGAGTATCTATCGTTAAATATGTGAAAAAGAAATAATTTTTCCATCCATAGATTCCCGTTTTATACCGTGGTGAATATAAGTATGGTCTAGGGTCATTCCTGGGAGGCTAGTAATAGCCCGCAACATGTATTATACTAGATCCATTGGCATTTCGTCCCAACACACGCTACAATAAAAAAATCAAATGCATATGATAAAGGTATTATGTTCCATCATGAATGCATGAAAGGGGGGGGGGGGGGGGTCGTTTCTGATTAATTGATTGCGGCATTCGTTATTACAACAACATACGCTGATCAGGGCGATGGCTATGAAAACAAGGCAGTCAAGCTGAAATTGACGTTAAATTGCTCTTACCTGTGGCCGGTGGGATTCCAAAAAGAATATTCCAATTTTATTTGATTGCCATCTGGTAGATCGTATGTCAAGTCAAGAGTTTTATTTGTCACGGCATACAAGCATACAGTGAAATGCGGGGGGTCTTGTCCATTTGGCCCACGACATAACCCACCACAGGCTACAGCATAATGAATCGGGGGTCCCGAAAACGATTCAATGCGATCGGGTGAAGCCTAGGGATGGGCGTGAGTAATCGATTACTCGTAGCTATGAAAAAAAAATCGATCTTAAATTATTAATTTTAATTAATAAAAAAAAGTATTATTTGTTTCACATGTATGTGTAAGATTATAACTGTTTATTTGTTTCCTTAAACATATACGTGAATGAACAAAATTAAGTAAAAAAAAATATATAGTAAAAATTTAACACATTGGGCGCCGGGGGTTGTGCCCATCATTGTACCCAGTCTGCTACCGTTGAAAGCCTATGGAGATGTTTACCTTCTTTGCAGGGCTATAACTTTTTTAATTGTATTGCTATATTGACATTACTATGGCCCATTCAACATCGATTATCTATCGTTCAGGATGTGGGAATGTTATATTTTTTCATTCATACATTGTTGTGTTAATACCGTCTAGAATATAAGTATGTTTTTAAGGTTTTCTGCTGTAATTCCAAAAACGAGAGTTATAGGCCCTGACGCATATGATAGATTATCGATTGGCGTTTCTTTCCTATACACGCTATATTAAAAAATTCAAATGTATGATCGGTATACATTATGCTTCATGCGTGAAGGAAAGAGGGGGGGTCGTTTATAATTCCTTGATCGTCAGTAACGGCTTTATTTAGTATGGGTTGATATGTTGAGCAGATGGTTTGCAGTGAAATGAATAAACAATCGGGCTGAAAATAACGTTAGTGTCCTCTTACCGTTCGCCGATGAGACTGGAGGAAAAAGATCCCAATTATTTGACGCCGATCTCCTAGATCCATTTCCGGTTTGTATGGCGCAATAAACCCCGAAATCATATCGATTATTGCGTTAGCAAAGTGATCCAAATGCACTATAGTGTTTGTCTGGATCCACGTAACAAGATATTACTGCCGGAGGAATTTCCTCGATGCACCAGCGCCACTTCCGGTTTTGGCGAGAGTGTAACTTGCCCGACCATCCACCAGGCGGCGGTATTGAGGCGTTGCAATCTCATACAGGGTGCCGCTGCAGTCCGGAGGGAGGCTGGATGAATTATGAATGCCATGGCGAAAAAATGAAATATTGATCCCAAAAACGATTTACGCAGTTTTTGGCGTTCAACGCATGGTGGCGGGCAAAAACGGCGTAAGTCGTTTTTGGCGACCAATGTGTTAAGTTAAAAAAATATATATATGTATATATAATAATATATATATATATCCTTTTTTGTTTTCTTTCCTTTTACGAGTAATACACGATCACTCCAGTATAGCATGCGATCAATCGATCTGGATTTTTTTTTAAATGCCCATCCCTACTGAAGCCCTAGGTTCTGGTTAGTAGAAAAGAGCGCCCGGAGGCATTTCATCGACGCACAGCCCCATACACAAGGTTGCAAATGGTGCTCGATACCGCCGCCTGGTAGGATGCGGCCGGTATTGCACTTTAGCGATCTCAGACTCAGCCCCATGATAACACCAGGCTCCCTGGATGGATAATGAATGGAAATATCGAATAAAAGAAATAACAATCAAATAACGAGTATACTCGTTGTTGGCGTTCAACGATTGGCGGCCATTAACGAGTTTAATCGTTGTTGGCAGAGAGAGTTAATTAGGCTTGGGCGGTATCCTTTTTTTTCACACCGTCAAACCTTTATGACATAATACCCCGGTGCACGGTATTTGACGGTATGACTTTCATTTTCATCAGCGGGGGGGGGGGGGGGGGGGGGGGGGGGGGGGGGGCGGGGCGGGGCAACAACCACCCGTGTTACCAAGTAAACAAATCATCGTCAGCTCTCAGAATGGTAGTCCCGCACCGGTAGAAGCCTGCACCGTTTTAGCGTTAGCATCTAGCCATGGCAGACTATTTGATTCCTTAAGGGCTAGAAATTGCCTCCCGTTGCTCCCGTTGTTTGGCTACTTCTATGTGCAGTGAAAACTACTCGAATGCTTTATAACCTAGTCATTGATTTAGTTCAGGGTAATCTAAGATTAGCCGCAGAGCTAACGCTAGTTAACGTGAGCTAACGCTAGTTATTCAAGCTCAGTAGCTCACAGAGAGAGATAAACAGCTGACAGCGGATAGTACAGGACGGTACAAATACAATAAAAAGGTGGGTGTGGGCTGTTGTGTAAACCTTGTACTCTTTAGTTCACATATAATAAGAGACGGATTATTTGCTTGCTCCACCAGTTGCTCCACAACACACACCAACTCTCGTCACAAAAGATGACTTTAAACTAGGGATGTTCGATATTGGCTTTTTTACCGATATCCGATATACCGATATTGTCCAACTCTTAATTTCCGATACCGATATCAACCGATACCGATATATGCAGGGTTTCCCTACTTTAAACTGTTAACCAGTAATCCAGAACTACTATATTACACTGTAAAAAACAGATTTGATATGCCTGCACTTTCTATTCTATTCTACTTCTTATTGCACTGCACTATTGCACTATTTTACTCTGTCTATTCTATCTTACTCTTTTTATTATTGTCTATTTTAAAAACTGAATCAAACCATAAACAAGCTGGTGCAGCTCCAACAACCTGGAGCTCAATGCTCAAAAGACAGTGGAGATGGTAGTGGACTTCAGGAAGAAAGCAGCCCTGCCCCCTCCCATCATACTGGGAGGCACTCAGGTGATGACTGGATTCCTCGGCATGACCATCTCCCGGGATTTGAAGTGGGAGCTCAACATCACGGGCCTGCTCAAGAAGGCCCAGGGGAGGATGTTCTTCCTCCGGCAGTTGAAGAAATATAAACTGCCGAGGACCATGATGGCCCAATTCTACACGGCCATCATTGAGTCCATCCTCACCCACTCCATCATCTCCTGGTTCCCCGCTGCAGCAGCAAAGGATCTTGCCAAGCTGCAGCGGGTGATTCGCTCCGCGGAGAGGGTGATCGGCTGTCCCCTGCCCTCCCTCAGGTCCCTGCACGACTCCAGGGCGCTGAAGAGGGCGAGGAAGATCATGGCCGACCCATCCCACCCCGGTCACAGCCTCTTCATCCTGCTCCCCTCTGGGAGAAGGCTGAGGATCCCAAAGGCTGTGAAAGCTCGACACAGACTGAGCTTCTTCCCCTCAGCCGCCAGGCTGATCAATGCCTCAGGTCCCCCCCCCCCCTCGGTACCCCCCCCCCCCCCCCCTCCCCCCCTCTGCCCCCAAGTGACACTGGCACAATGACACTGACTGCACTGCACTAGTCCGTACTGGATCCCTGCACTCTTCACTTTATATATATATATATATGTATTTATTGATTAATCCCCCACTACACTGTTTTGTTTATTTTCTTGTCTGTGTTGGTGTTGTTTACTGTGAAAAAAGAAAGGAAATGCATTAGGGCTGACCTTCTAAGCTTTTTTTGGCAATCGAAGCTTCGGGGCCGAGCTTCGATTTTAATTCGAAGCTTCGAATTTTTTATTTTTTTTTATCTTATGTTGTGGGACTTGTACAGCACTTTCATAAACGTTGTTGTTTTTAAATGTGCTCTATAAATAAAGTGGGTTGGATTAATTAATTAAGTAGCCCCTTTCGTGACTGAGCCAACAAGGTTTCACTCGGCTGTGTGATTTAATTCAAGGTGGATCGCTGTTGTCGTTTGAACAACTTCAGATTTCATGGGAACTACCAATCCCCCAAATCAAGAATGTTTAAGATGAATGAAGTAAGATTTTGATTATTTGAAATATGGCCTGTGTAGACTAAACAGAATGCACAGAATTATGTCAGTCTACAAGGTCCGGATTCTACATGGTCCGGCAATGTAGACCTTGTAGACTCCACTACAGATCAATTATCAGTGAATGTTCATGCATTTACTTTAACTGCCGGGAAACGCTTTACAGCGTCATTCCCGGCCATGCTCAAGTTGCCGAAGGACGCTTTACAGCGTCTTTAATATCAATATTTCAAAAATCTGTGATCGGATTCTTATTTCCTCTCCGCTGGCCTGAGATCCACCAGGAGGACCCACTGAGCTCTCTGGCGGTTCAGGAGCGCCATCTGGTGGCCGATCGGCGCAATCGCCAAACAGGAAGTGCTATGGAGGTTGTGCTGGTCGGCCATATTACTTCCGGGCACTCGGTTTGGCTCCGGCACTCTGGCTCGTCACAATATAATAGCGATCCATTGCCAATAACTCGATAAACAACATGATTTGGACGTATATAGTATTATACAAGCTGGAAATGGTTCATCAGGATAAACATCCCATAATCGAAAACGGTCTACACCACGCTGATCGTCCAACGGCGCGAGGAAGATCCGGTGAGATTCAGCGTTATTCTTGAACGTGTTCCATATAAACTGTTATGATGAACATATGACCCACACTAGATGAATGATATAACGCTGCCCACGGAATTATAAACGATCCCCCGCCCATCCGGTCATCATCAGATCATACGTAGATCATTCTAGAAGTACGTCCAATTGAATTTTTTTATATCGCCCCGATTGCCATCAAACTGTATTTCATCAATATAATGCATTTGGGGCTATAGATCACGTTCTGGAGAAAGCTGCAGAAAGAGATGAAAACATACTTGTACATTAGACCATACTTTACTATGAATATGTGAATGAAAAAGTTTAACGTTGCTACACAATGAACAATACATATAGGACTTTGAATGGGCCCTAATAATGGCAATGTAGCAATAGAATTTAAAAAGTTATAGCCATGCAAAGAAGGGGTACTTATCCATAGACAAATAGAGCTGGCAACCCATGGTATAGCATGAATTTAACCTCCGGCACCCATAGTGTTAAGGGCAACTTCCACAAAAAAACAAAGAACTCACCAAAACATCTCAGTAGCACCTTATCTAAATTTTATTTCCTATTTTGTTTATTCATCCCAGTATCTTTCTTTCTTATGTGTGGAATTCTACAAGGCATGTAGGTGTATATGTATTTGAGGATGATATCCTTCAAACAGGCAATAGTGATGATATAATTTGGGCAGTGCTGAGCTGGGTTACTTTCCTCCAGTGTATTTGTCCCCCGGCCCCACCCAATGGCCCCACACACACACACACATTTACATTTAGTCATTTAGCTGACGCTTTTATCCAAAGCGACTTACAAGTTCTGTACGACAAGACAGCAAGAAGGGTACAACTCTATCAGCTGAGTAACAATGTTTATCAAAGTGTTGCGTGTTACAGTGTAGGTTAGTTTATTAGGAAAAGTGCATGACAGTAAGGTTAGTCACGGTTAGATTATTTTATTTTATTTTTTATTTTTTATTTAATCATTTCAGATAATGGTTGAAGAAGTGAGTCTTTAGTCGACGGCGAAAGATTGGACAGGATTCGGCTGTCCTAACTGGGATGGGTAGTTCTCACACACACACACACGCACACACACACACAAATCTAAGTAAAAAAAAAAACTTCGATTTTTTTTTTAATGTTCGAAGCTTGTGCCATCGAACGAAGCTTCGAAGTATTTAAGACAGCCCTAAAATGCATACACTGTATTGCTGCAACAATTACCAATGTGTTTTACACAAATGGCTAAATAAAGGAATCTGAATCTGAATCTGAACAAGGTGGCCTGTTGGGATGTTAAATCCTACTGTGATTTTATATGTCTGCACTTTATGTGCTCATTTTATGCCTATCTTTTTTTCTGTTGTGAAGCACTTTGAGCTGTATGACAGGTGCTATACACCAGTCGTCATACTATCTCAATTGGCAGAGGTAGCGGGTGGAAAGTCGATGGGTGGTAATCTGGATGTTGTGGACAGCGACTCCTACAGGTCGGTTGGGTGACGCCTGTACAGCAGAGTCAAGAAGTATCGGGGGCAGCGTGAGCCTCCCACACGTTACTCCTCGCCACTGAGAGGCCGCGCTGTCTGGTGAAAACATGCGACAGGCTGCCTCCTCGTGTACCGGAGGGGACACGTGATGCAAGGCTTCTATCCTCACTACAGCCGACCAGTGGGAGGCATAGTCTAGCAACGTTCAAGATAGGGGAGGGGAGAATTGAAGGGAAAAAGAATTGGCGATACGAAATTGGGATGGGAGAAAAATTGAAAATAAGTAGAAAAAGTGGATATAAAAGAAAGGTGCTATAAATAAAGTTGTATTAATTAATGGCATCAATCGCAGTCTAAAAAACATTTTGAATTGCCCAGCCCTCGTCGGATCTCGACTCCCTGCAAAGCAACGTGAATAGATCTGTGCAGCCCCCGCTCGTCGGCTCCTCCCCATCACACATCCACCACTTCCTCTTTATCTCTCCCTCTCAGGAGCCAGAGTCCCAGTTCCTTATGGCTGTGTATGATGAGAACCTCCTGAAGAACCCGTTTTACCTGGCGCTGGAGAAGCAGAGGCCAGACCTGTGCAGCAGCGTGGCAGAGTTCCATGGCATTGTGAGTAGTTTCTATGGCCGCCAGTCTGCACTGTTTAGCTCAGCAGGTTTTTCTTTAGGCTCAGCGCAGTGTCTGAGCTGAAAGGAGCGTGTGTTCTCCGCTCTGCCCGTTCGTAGGCCTGGTTGGACTTTAACATACTTCAGCTTAGGAGCAGCAGGTGACCTGGGTGGCGTTTTGAAAACATTGCCCAAGTCCAGTGTGTTACAGTCAGGAGTCAGGACCACATCCTTTTCTTCATCACCATGCTGTCAGTTAGACGGTTGATCCTGTGGCGTCTGTGTATTATTAGGAAATAAAAATTATAGTTATTTTTAGACAACTTGTTAGTCGTCTTATCAAAACAATTTCAATTCCCTTTTCACTTCCAGTTTGACTTTTTTAGACTCCTTAAAGCAGCAGCATCAGGCGGCCGTGTCTATCTATCTGTATGTCATAAGATGAATTGAAAATGGGGGACCCTGATGTAAACAAGACGAAAGTCTTTCTCTGGTCTGCATCCCCTTAACAATTGTGTGTTTTGAGCTGTACTGTATTGTACCTATTCTGCAATCTGTTAATAAAATGTAACGTTCAATCAATCAATCAGAATGGTGGCACTGTCGATTGTGGAAAATATTTCTCACATTGCCAAGTTGCCGTTAATTATAAGTTAGCTACTGGGGAAAAAGCTCCCTAGTTACTTGGGACGTTCAGAATAGGGCTGGGCGATATGGCCAAAAACGTTATCGCGATAAAATTATAAAATTATTTTCATATAACTCGATATCGATAATTATCGTCGCTATAATGTCTGTCAAGTTTAATTAACTTTTTATGCCCGGCGCCGATGGACGGGCTATTAATAGATTAATAGTTTAATTAATAGTTTTTCTGCTGTGAATGTCTCGAGTTGATGTCGTCATCAGTCTGCGCACGTTAGCAGTTAGCCAGAGCGAGCATTGTATCCCATGACAATGTACTAAATAAATATCCCTAAAATACTCTGTTCCGCCACAATACATTGCAACGACGTCCACCGTATACCACACACTACTATAACCGTGGCATCAGAATTCACGCCACATACTCGGCACGTAAATATATAAAATAGCGCCGTGCAAGCTAAGTATCCTAGCCAGCTTCGTTTCCAAGCGATGTATTCCATGACAATGTACTAAATAAATATCCCTAAAATACTCTGTTCCGCCACAATACATTGCAACGACGTCCACCGTATACCACACACTACTATAACCGTGGCATCAGAATTCACACCACATACATACTCGGCACGTAAATATATAAAATAGCGCCGTGCAAGCTAAGTATCCTAGCAGCCTTGAGTCCTGAGCTGTGGTGCGTAAGCACGTCATCACGTAACGTTGGTTGTTGTTAGTGAGTGTGCTGAGCCGAGGCTGAACGGAGCCAAACTTGGAAAATCGATATCGAAACTTTGCGACCACGTTTCATGTTTATTTCGAGGAAATAATTTATCGCGATATTTATCGTTATCGTTTTATCGCCCAGCCCTAGTTCAGAAGACAATCACATTCATGAAATGTAGGTCAAATGCAAATAAGTCATCAAAACCACTGGTTGTGTAGAGATCCAAGCACTCTCCTACCACCGCAGAGACCCGGGTGCACTCAGCCGTCCCTACGAACACAATGTGTTTGCGGGTGGGAAGCCGCTGGGGTACGTGTCCCGGTCATTGCAACAGCGAATCCTACTGGTCGGTCAGGGTGCATGTTCAGCAGGGAGGTGGATCTTCGTTCCACTCTCCCCGTGAAACTCCTCGCTGTCAGGTGAAAAGAAGCGTCTCGTAGTCGACACCAGTGTTGCGTTGCTCATTTCAACACTGGGTGCACGCACGTGTTTCCTTGCATACTAAAGACAGTGCCTAATTGCCTCTACGAATGGAATGGAATGTAACGCATTTCATTCACAAGTTTTGTGTGAATGTATCTGAGAATGTAATAGAACACACCTGACGACCGGCGCTATTGATATGCAAAGTGCTTAGCGAGTTGGCGCATCAGTCGAGTGCAGCGCATTCCTGTGTGCACGCGCTTCTGCTCTCAAAAGCATGGTTGCACGTTGTGCAACCCCGTCCCATGAGCAACGCATCCCTGGTCGACACCGTCCCCAGACATGTAGTAGTCTACACCAGGGTTAGAAATTACGGGGGCTTGTGGCAAAATGCCCTCGAAAATGGACCAAATGCCCTCGAAAATCAGTTAAGGGGGGGGGGCAAAAAAAGCCCCTGACAGTTTACTTATAATATATATATATATATATATATATATATGGAGACATTAACATTACGTTATCAAACATAGTATACAAACTAACTGCGCTCCAATATATGCCAATAATAACGTTTTGTGGTATATAATCCCGAGAAATTTTAATAATTCATACACAAATAATTTGCTTGCAGGAAGCTAGAATCCGTTGGGTAGTGTAGTTTTTATAAATTCCAACGCTCATTGAGAGCTCTGGATGTCCTCTTATCATAATGACTACAATCGTCATCATTCAGTGACGGCCGCTAATTCGAAATGGCGGGTCTCCGTGAAAAAAACAACACATTTCAAAAACTAAAATCTCACTAACACTTTAACCTATTGGTAAACAAACGTATTGCTGAAATACCGGTATACACTATGACTGCTGTTGTGACATGGTTAGGATGTTTACTCTTGAATACGTTTGAAAAAAAAAACAGACAGTCAGGGATTCTCAAACTTTTTCATACCGTGACCCGATTTTATTTAGGACTTTTTTTTGGGGTCCCCACACTTAACTCTTTCTCTGCCTCATCCTTAGCAGGTGACGCCAGCGCTGTAAACGGTGGGAGTCGCTCACCTTGTTTGCAGGGCTATAACTATTTAAATATTATAGCTATAAATGCAATACTATGGCCCATTTGACATTGAGTATCTATCGTTCAAGATGTGAAAAAGGAATATTTTTTCCATCCATACATGTTGTTTTATACCGTGGTGAATATAAGTATAGTTTTAGAGTGGTCTAGGATTATTCCTGGGAGGCTAGTAATGGGCCGCGAGGCATATTATACTTAATCCATTGGCATTTCGTCCCTATACACGTTACAATTAAAAATTCAAATGCATATGATCGGTATATTATGTTCCATCATGCATCCATGAAAGGGGGGGGGGTCGTTTATGATTAATTGATTGGCAATAACGGCATTCGTTAGTACAACAGCATACGTTGATCAGAGCGATGGCTATGAGAACAATGGACAACCAAGCTGAAATTAACGTTGGATTGCTCTTACCTGTGGCCGATGATAATCCAAAAAGAATATTCCAATTATTTGATTGCCATCTGCTAGATCGTATGTCCATTTGGCCCACGTCATAACCCCCAAAAGCATAATGATTCTGGCGTCCCGAAGGCGATTCAATGCGATCGGGTGTATATCTTGATCCATGTTACAAGATAACTCCTCCCGGAGGAATTTCAATGACACACAGAGTCATACTTCCTTCAGAAAGTAAGTGCAACATCGGCCGCATCCCGCATACCACCAAGTCGCTTTGGATAAAAGCGTCAGCTAAATGACTAAATGTAAATGTAAATGTACCACCAGGCGGCGGTATCGGACCATTGCGATCTCAGACACATTGCCACCCAGTTCCACAGCATACCAGGATGAATTATGAATGGAAATAGCAAATAAAAGAAATAACGACCATAATAACATATATATACGTGGTTGGCGTTCAACGATTGGCGGGCTAACACGTATTAAGTCGTTGTTGGCGGCCATTGAGTTAATGTATTGCGTCATTTCAACGTGGAATTAAGGAATATCAAAATAAAAGCACACGTTGAACTTGATCATGCATATTTATTAGAACATTTAATTACAGCACTATGTTATCAATACACATTTATAATGCGAGAATTTAGCCAGAATATGTTGCCAGAACATACATTTAAAAAAAATATTAATTTTTTTTTTATTTAAATTTCTTTTACTTGCCAATGTGCCACTGTCACCTACCCACTACCCCAATTTGGGTCGCAACCCGTAGTTTGAGAACCACTGGGCTAGAGAGAATGATTTATGGCATGATGTCATTTGCTGTCCGGTACCGGACCGCACGGGTGGAAGAGGTTAACTGTTTTCGAGGTCATTAATTGAGTTGTATTTTTTAAATGATAAGGATGTTTAATAACCCTTTTTATCATAAAAATTCAGCGCCCCTGAAATACAAAAAAAAGCCCCCGAAAATCTATTGACTCTTTAACGGCCAATATTATGCGCTTCACCGCTTGAACGCCAAAAACGTACTAATACGTTTTTAGATCCTTTGATATTTTTCCTTTGATCCCTGTTCTAGACTGTCATCCGGATCATTCTAGGTGTCCCTGGCTCATTTGCCTATGTTGGAATTGCAATGCCGATCGAATCTCACCAGGTGCCAGTATTGCCTACCTTTTGAACTCTGATAGTCCAGTTCAGACATTGTCTCTCTACTGATTTCTTTCTGCCAAGACTCGCTCTGAGGGGGAGGAGCTCTTGCAGAGCAATCGCTAGGAGATCTGCTCGCCTCAAAACCTATAGTGTCCCGTAAACGCAAGTAATTACATATAAACGAGTAATCGTGATCGCCGATGGGATCATTGGAATTATTCTTTTTGGAGTACCTTCTGGCTAAGGTAAGGATATATATATATTTTCTTTATCCACTTTTTCTCCCATTTTTTCTATTTTTCTCCCATCCCAATTTTCATATCGTCCAATTCAACCCTCCCCTGTCTTTGAACATTGTTTCTTGCCTCCCACAAGCCGGCTGCAATGTGGACTAAGTCATACATAGCACGAGTCCCCTCCGATACTCGAGGTAACAGCCGTTGCATCTTTTCACCTGCGCAGCTCGATCTTTCAGCGTCGGGGGTTTGGGCTTTGGAGGGGCCCCGCCCCCTTCGCTTCTTGATTCTACTGCGCAGGCGCACCAACCGACCTGTAGGAGTCGCTGTCCACAACGCCCAATCCCCACCCTTCAGTTTCCCTCCCCGTAATACGGCCAATGTGTATTACTGTGGACGACCAGCTAAACTGAACGCAATGTGGAGAGCGGGGCTCGAACAGGAGGTTCGAGCCTAGTCTCCAGCATTCGTTGCGAGCGCCTTGCCCACTGCGCCACGTAGCCGCCAAAGGTAAGGATATTCTATGTCTATTTTACCGAACCTGAAACATGTTTCTGTAACGATCACAGTGTCTTATTTTACCGGACCTAAACCAAGCTTTTTCTAACAATCGCATTTTCGGGGTAAGACTACCCCCCCTTGATGATTTTGTGAAGGCACACATGTACATGGTATATACCTTTTGATTTGGGAGTATTTGGGGTTTCAGGGGATCAACCAGAATGATTTGGGCTTATTGCATATAACGCATCTTATCTCGTGATCTATGGAAAAAGATTATTTTGGAAATGGGCGATGTTTAGCGTGTAATAAACTACAAACTACAGTGTAGTCTTTTTTACATGTTGGACTATAAATAGTGTCTGTCAAATGAGTCTACACCCTCCCCAGACTGACAGTAGGGCAGCATGTGGTAGTCTACACCCTCCCCAGACTGACAGTAGGGCAGCATGTGGTAGTCTACACCCTCCCCAGACCGACAGTGGTAGTCTGACTCTATACCCTCCCCAGACCGACAGTAGGGCAGCATGTGGTAGTCTACACCCTCCCCAGACCGACAGTAGCGCAGCATGTGGTAGTCTACACCCTCCCCAGACCGACAGTAGGGCAGCATGTGGTAGTCTACACCCTCCCCAGACCGACAGTAGCGCAGCATGTGGTAGTCTACACCCTCCCCAGACCGACAGTAGGGAAGCATGTGGTAGTCTACACCCTCCCCAGACAGAGAGTAGGGCAGCACAACGACCAGGGGGGAGTTGGCATAACGACTCAATTTGGGAGAAAAGGGGGAACTCACAGGGAAGACAGAAGTGTATGCTAGAGTTTTCTACCTGGAGTGCATGTAGCTGCTGTGTGATGGGGTGATTCATGGCCTTGGGCAGCAGATATGGTTTTAAAAACATAAACGAAAAAAACTGGTGTGTGAAGAAGCATCAACACTAGGGGTAGAGGGCTGCCGTGGTTACCGCATTATTGCTATCACGTTATGCCCACCGCAGAGTCAGGGTGGGTGGGTGGATGTGGGTGGGGAGCGCAGTTGCCCACTTAACGTTAGCAAGTTGGCTCCGTCTATTGGCTGGGTATAAACTCGGGTCTGTAACAGGTTGGTAGAAAGCGGCACCTGGTAGAATAAGCTCAAATGTACTCCTGGGCCGTGTTGTGTTATGTGTTGAAGGATAGCTAACCTCGTTCCCAGTTGTATCTCCTCCATGAGATAAAGCCTGGTAAAGAACTACTGCCGAAAGTGTGTATGGGGTAGAATTTCCGGTGTATGTACTTCCCCTGGAAGCTGCCTTCGAACCAGTGTTAATTTTGGCAGCTATTTTCATTTTAGTTTTAGTCTTAGTCATGTGTCAAGTGCTCCTTTTTCGTTTTCATCATATTTAGTCATCTGCATTTATTTTTCGTTTAGTCAGTTTTAGTCAACTAAATGTCTGAGCATTTTAGTCTTAGTCAGTGTTAGTCTCGATTTTGTCTTTTTTGTTTTTGTCTAGATTTAGTCACAGAAAACTGATGATTTTTGTCTAGTTTTCGCTAATGAAAAAAAAGACATTTTATATTTTTATATGTAAATAATGCAATTCTATTTATTAAGTATAGTCTAGCCCAAACCCTATCAGCTGATTCACAATAAGTTCAGTAGAAGGCTAGAAGCCCAATACAATAGTAACCAAACATTCCTTGAAATGGTCAATAGATTCAGAAATAGTCAGACATGGAATGGAACATATTCTGATTTAAATTGCTTTTTTTTTTTTTAACCAACAAAGCAACATTAGGATAGTGTAAATACACAGTACACACTGATTGCAATTCTTACTGGGACCTACTGTACAAATTTCACACACGTCACACACATTCCCTTTTGTCCCTCGAGTCGTACCGTAGATCGCTGACGTCACTTAAAATGGCGGCCCCCATCAGAGCATTCGGCTAACAACATTAGCTTAGCGAACCTGCCACCGCACTTCTATGTGCATAAAGTGTGGTAACAAAATATCACAGCCCCTAAGACTGGGAGCGTTCTAACTCTACTGAGCATGTACCCAACATTATATATGAAAAATAAAAAGTCATTACGATGTTTTAGTGCACTTAAAGCGCTAAAGGGATTCATAACTGTGCTCGTCTGTTTCTTTTCTTTTCATACTAACATTACCTTTTTAAGTGAACGTGGTCTTGTCCTTGTTGTATCCATGTGTAATGTTGATAGTAGTGGGTGTACACAGATGAAAGAGAGCAAGTCTGTGTCTGGGATATAGGTCCCGACTCCCAGGCTATTAGCTATTAGCTCTTCTGGCAGCCTAGCCATCCTCTCAGCCTCCGTCGTCTTAAATGCTATGTTCTTTTGGTAGAACTGTTCGGCTGCCGCAGGAGTGTTGAGAGAGTAGCAGATTCCGTTCATGGTTATTGGTATAAGCTGTAGTCACTCACGTATGTTATGTAGCTTGGCTTTTAGCCATAAACGCTGCTGAGCTTAACCCGGAAACGGAAATGGGAAATGCTGAAATAATAACGTGACTTATTCTAAAAGTTATAATTATTTTGTCTTATCTTGTTTTAGTCAACATAAATTAAGAGAGAATTCGTCATGGTTTTTGTAAACTACATTTTTGTGTACTCAGTTGTGGTCAACGATATGTAATGAACTATTTAGTCGCGTTGGCGTCACGTGGTCTTCAATAACGTGACATCACGTCTCGTTGTCGTCATGAAAAAAACCTTCGTTGACTAACATCTTTCATCATCAATTTAGTCAACAAAATTAACACTGCTTCGAACGGACCAAACTTTTCCCGAATCCTGTCGGCAAACAAGCTAGAACGTCCCGGTCATGTAGTAAATTCTTCAGGCAAAGCCGTTGCAGTGGCTTAAACGAGGAAATATTGTGCATTTCACACGTTTCTATGATTGTTTTGTCGAAACCGGAAAGCCTGTAGCCTGTACTTCCTGTACTTCCATTTACACACTTTAGGAGGCATATCTTTACTAGCCAGCTACACATAACGAAGGTTATCCTATAACCCTAGTTATATGAGTAATAGCGAGCGCTTTGCTCTATTGGAACTATCTCTTTAATCATATAATATCATAAACTTTCACCACGTGTATGCACCCATCTGCCTGACCACTCCCACATCCGCTCCTATATAAGCGGGGTCATGGCCATACTATCAGCTCCTTCCCCAGTCTTTCACCGCTGAAACGGAAGACCGTGGGGTCCTCAGTGAGTCAAAGCAAAGCACTCGCTATTACTCATATAAATAGGGTTATAGGATAACCTTCGTTATATTTCGTATATAGCTTACGCTTTGCTCTATTGGAACACAAGAGCTGAGCAGAGCGGAAGCCTGACTGATGTACCCGCTGAGGTCCCCTACAACCATCAGAATACCGGGGAGGATCCGGGCCCCCCCTAGCGAGGGACGGGAGGGAGATCAGACCCTGACTGTGCGAAGAGGGTTTAGCGCCTCAACGCACAGGGTGAGCAGACCGTGGGACTTACCTTTTGTTTAGAAGGGCCCGCGACTACTCCGATGCGCATCCCACACGCCACCGGGGAACGGACGTGAGCAAAAAGCCCCAGTCACAGTCCCCAACATCGTGGGGTCGAGGTAAAAAAAAAACAACCCCGTGGCAAGGCCGTAGCAGCGGGGCGCGGAGGAGGTCCCAGCCCCAGGCCACATCCCGGGAGCTAGGACCCCCTGAAAAAAGGGGCCTGGTGAGGTCAACGAGGCCGCGCCATCGAGACCCCACCAGACGGTCACTGGTGACACCACATCGCCAGCGTATCGGACAGGGCCTAAACCAGGTGAAGGCCCTTCTCCCCTTGGCACGCCGCTCCAAAGCGCTCCCAAAGAGGCTTCCCCCCCACAATATCATGGGGCCAGCCGGCGCGCCGGGGAGACAACCCTCCAAGGAGGTTGATCCCTCAATCCAGGCCGACAGGTCCCAAGAGCAGAACTCCACCTGCGCCCCGAGCACTGTGGACTAGACAGGCGCCTAAGGGGCTTACTGTAAGAACAGTATCCCGGCGCAAAGGGTGTTTCGGTATGCTGTGCACCATGTCACAATCTCCACGAACCCTGACCCCGCCAATTTAATAATCCTGCGGGGTCAGAGAAAGAGTTTGACACAATTGGCAGACGTCATGAAAGATGCGGGGGCATACTCTCGGGCAGCCGGGGTCAGACCCGGGCTCAACCTGAGAGTCGACTCTGCTACCAACACACCGGGGAGACAACCATGTTTACTTTAACAGGAGGTGATTGCTCCCTTAACCCACTAAGAAACCCCAGAAACATAACTGCGCATATACACAGGCTATACAATGCAGTTCAAGCGTTTCAGGTTTAAAAAGGGTTAACCCAGGCCAACAGGTCATTGAGGGCAAGGCCCGACCTGGGCCTGGCGGACCGGGACTTACACAGGGATGCATAGAGGAGTTGACAGAAGCAGCCTCCCCGACAGCCCCCTCCCATCCCCGGTTTAGCAGGGAGGGGAGGGGTGAAACAAATGGAGAAGGACCAACCCCCTAACATCGTGCAAAAGGTACAACACAGTATCGACCAATGCACGCCAGTTGCAGGGCAACTCGTGGTGGCATCTATATGACACACACATTCATGACATCAACCCCTGTGACGTCCGGCCCGACCTGGCATTTCCCCCCCGGAAAAGCACAGAGTCCTTCGGGGTACCAGAACCTGTCTGCGCCCCGGCGGACAACGGGTTAAACTGATCCGGTCCGGCGCGACCAGGACCAGTCCTGTGCCCTAGTCAAGCCGCCGCCCCCAGTCCTAAGAGGGAGGTAGGTACGCGTGTCGATCCAAAACATCACAGCGGGCGCCACCAAGGCGGTCAGTACGTGAACGCACTACTCCTGGTGGCCCACCCAACGGGTGTGAGACCCCCCTGCCAATGTTTTGATCTACTCCATCATCTCCCCCCGGAGATATATGTGAGCCGTCGAGTCTAACCTAGTGCACTGGCGCTCGGTAGAGACAAAAATCTCCTTCCCAGCCGACCGCATAAAAAACGCAGTTTTTATGATGTTGGGCAACCAAGGCGCGCCGGACCCACAAAGCATATTCAATCATTGAAAACACACTGGGCCAGCGCTGATCGGTCTCGTAAGACCATACGCTGATTTCATAAAACAATCGTATATGCTCGCAAAGAACCCGAGAACAGTGACGGCGAATTTCTAACAAAGAGCCTCACAACGTTTCCCCTTGCAGCAGGGAGCCGGTCTAGAGACACAGACACAGGCTCACATACGACGAGCCTGGGAATAACGACCGCATCAATTCTGCTCTTTATGTAAGAGGAGAAGACAGCGATTTTCCCAGAGAGACCACAACGTGAGTAAAACAATTGAAAAGGTTCATGTAACAATTGGACTAAGACTCTGAGGAGGAGGCTCTGAAACTCTGAGGAGGCTCTCTCACTGAGAGGGAGGTTCTGAATCTCAGAGGAGGCTCTGAAACTCCCTGAGGAGGAGGCTCTGACCCAATATACACTACTGGTAGGGAGCAGAGCAGAAGAACAAATTGTCTCTACTGCATTGCATCACCTATCCTTTACAATGACAGCGGTCTGCAGCACAGGCCCTGTAACTCACGGACATGTCTCTTGGCCAATAAGAAAACGCGTTTGTGCTTCAATGGCCTCTCGAGCCTGGGAAAAAAACTGCATCAATTCTGCTCTTTATGTAAGAGGAGAAGACAGCCATTCTCCCAGAGAGGCCAGCAAGGAAAAGCGCCTGTGACGTTTTCAAATGGCCGGGGGAATCCCGTGTCCCACCTATTAGTGTTGTCACGATACTGGAATTTCGACTTCGATACGATACCTTGAAAAGTATCTATCGATATTTTCGATACCAATTTTTATTTTATTTATTTATATATATATTTTTTAACAAATTTTGCTTTTGTTGCTGGTTGATTCTCCTCAGCTTCTCTCTGGTACTATAAGAGAAGATAAATATAACACTTTTAAAACCCTTTTTTTTATCTTTAGATCACACATTTAGAAATAACTGTTCATCTCACTTCAATAATTTTTATTGCAGAACATGGTATTTTCTCAAGCAGACAGATGTAAACACTGTAATCTGTGTTGCATGTACCTGACAAACTGAACTGTTATTACAGTCATATTCCGACTTAACTGAATGCACATGTGTGTGTGTGGACTACTGTACTATTACAGGTATTGAAATGAACAATGCAACTTCCTTAAAAAAAATATATATATTATTATTATGAATAATTAAATATCGATATTTCGGGAAATGAGTATCGAAACCGTTTTAAATATTCAGAATCGATATGTATCGATTTTTCGATATTTTTGACAACACTACCACCTATCCTGATTTGGTGTGGGAGACAGGAAAATCCCCCCCCCCCCCCCCCCCCGTGACGAGAGAGAACACCCTCAACAGGGAGACTGATAGGTAGAAAGGCACAATCTCTCGGCCAATCAGTTTCGTAAAGGATATAACTATATCCGGGGGGGGGAGTTTATTTGATCCACCCCCTCACCACCTCACCCCTGATACGACGCCATAAGAAAGCAGAGCTGTGACACCAGTTGCATGGCGCGCCAGATATATCTGTAGGCTAACACCCAGACCAGTTGTGGACTCAATGCTACGTTTACCTAAACGTTGCATGAAACACACACACAACTCTCATCATACAATAAAAACCCCAAGTTCACTTTTACTCACGTAAGAAAGAATGCTGTAGAGAGAAGGACATAAGCCTTGGCCAAGTGCTAGAACTACAGTACAAGCCTTGCTAAGCTATACACAATAGCGACCAACACAATTTTCAAAGAAAACTGCACAACACTCCAAGCAAGACTCGCAACCCCAGCATTTGTAGCTGTGAGTTCACATAGCACACGTCGTATCCCCCAAAATGCAGTGAAGTAAACACACGTTTTGTTAAACAAAAACATTGTTATTAACCAAAAACATTCGGGGGGGGGGGGGGGGGGGGGGAAGAGTGGGGCATAGTGTAATGTCCTACCTGACCATCGGACGCAGGATGAATGGCCGCAACAAATGGCTGGTCCACCATGTTGACGAGGCCTCTACAGCTGGCGGGGCCAGAAGTGGCGACGACTGGAGCCTCGCTCCGGCGCTTCGCCCACATCCTGCGGCCGGTCATGGTACAGGCCGACGACATCTTCTGCCAGAGATGACACCGAGTCAGAGTGTTCAGGGCCCGCTACTTCCCCACGGCTAACGCCAACGGTTTAGCACAAGCTAACAGCTAACTCCAGGCTGACGGTTAGCACCAAGCTAACAGCTAGCCTCTTCACAGGCCCACCGTCGGCTCCGACCAACGGCCAGCTGCCGGCTAACAGCTAGCTCTTACCGGCCTATCGATAGCCACCAGCTAACGCAGCAGCAAGCTAACGATTAGCTCTGATGGGCCCACTGTTAGCTAATGGCTACTACTGAAGCTGTGTAACGTGAGGAATAGCGATGCAGGCCTGATCACTTCAGACAGCCGACTTCTTCTTCTTTATCCCAAGAGAGAGGCAACACCCATCCCTCTCACAGAACGGTGTTACCAGAGATACAGTGGCATCGGCAGCAAAGCTCCGTTTTATGCGGGCTGCTGCCGTCTTGAGCTCTGGGATATTCTCCTAACGAAACACCAAGCTTGCATCCTCTGCGCCGGGAGCTTCACTCATCTTGAAAGGCGGGGCGTCGTCCAGCGCGGTGGCAGAGGGCATCCCTCTTCAGAGACTCGGGACTCGAACCCTAGACTCGGAAACAGGGCCCCCAGGAAAACAAAGCTACGAACTCTCTGAGGAGGAGCACTATGTTATCGTGGGGCATCAAATCCCCTCCATACCGCTATGGAGAGGTAACGAAGGGATTCTTGCTCGGAGCCGGCTGTTGAGCGGGGACGCAAGCTGCGCAGCTGCCCCCACACAACTCTCTCTGACACACCTGAGGCTCGCGTCGCAAAACACCACCCGCCCTAGAGAGACCATCAGCTCTCACACAGCCGACGCCTCTCGCGGCATAGTATCCAGCTGCATAGCCGGAGCACAACGCCGGCGGGGGATCTGCTCAAATGACCCAAATGCGAAGGGCCGGTGGAGGTCAGAATAGATCATCATCCTCTAGACTCTCCGGTGGTGACGACATTATCCTTTCTTTCTCCCGTAAATTAGTGAGAGAGGGAGAAACAAAAGACAATGCCAACACAGCTCCTATAACTAACTACTTTAGCACTAAACTTGAAGCGGTGCTATACACGGACTTCATGGCGGTGAAAGTAGGGAAGGAGCTGATAGTATGGCCATGACCCTGCTTATATAGGAGCGGATGTGGGAGTGGTCAGGCAGATGGGTGCGTACACATGGTGAAAGTTTTCATGATAGTATATGATTAAAGGGATAGTTCCAATAGAAATATAACGTTAGGGATTAAACTGTTGGCTATCTGATGGCTGAGTGAGCAGTTTAACTCTTGAGTAAGCCCCATGTAATAACCGGATCCATCACTAGCTTTAGCTGGTGTTAATTAGCTGGCCATCGGGTTGAACAAACGATTCCATGACGTTATTATCTGTTATGCAGATCGATAGGACACAGTCTATTAATTCCTAGTTGGTTATTGAACCAAGCGTTTGGTTAACGTTAGCTACTGCGACCAGCAGTTTCAAGAACAGCAGTTTCAACCAGCTGTTTTCAACCAATATTCCTGCTGCAAAGTCGTCCTCTTTAATGACAACACTGGAATAAAGATAGACATTATTTAACATTAGAATAGAGGCTATAAAGAATAGACTACTACAGAAATAAATGTATTCGAAAAGTTTATTTAGGAACCAATTATTTTAACATTAAATTAAAAAAATTTATGGCGGTTACCACTGCGATTTGAATGGCTTCGCTAATTTGTGCGGTAAGGAAAAAATCAATACCGCGGCAGCCTGTCAGTACCACAATCTGGTTAAGATGTCACCATAATATGCATTCCCAGGAGATTGTGGAGATTGTGATATATTCTTGCACAATCCACGCCTACTGAAATTCCTGTTCATACTGTAGCTTTCACCACAGCCACTATGACACTCCTGATCCTGAATACTGTTGCTTGTGTTTTTAATGAGCTCAAATGTTTGAACTTTTACTTTTTCCCTTAGGCCTAGATACTTTAAAGGCTGCAAATGGAGTATTATATTGTTACCGGTTGGTTTATACCGTTCAATAACTTACAGAATAGCCATAGAAAAGCAAAGTGAAAAGATTGTATACATATCGTGAAATTGTGTAGAAATATGTGATATTTTGGCCATATCCCCCCCTAACCAACACTGTTTTAAACTGACTTGTGTCATTGGTAGCATTGTTCTCACTTCTACTCACCCATGGCTATATTCTTTTTGGTGTGCCTCAGGTTTTGGTGCCTTGCCGCGAAAGCCTGACCCTTAGTGCGTACACGGCAGCCCAGTTCGACAGCTATGTCTTACGGCCCGTGGGGGAGGGCTATCGGACTCTGGACGGAAAGGTATGTAATATGTCTGGTCACCAACGTGGAATTCTGGTTCTGTTTGTTACCGGTGTTCCGCTCGACAATCGGATCATTTGGAGAGTCGTGGCACTGCTCCGAGCAGTCCCCAGTTGACCTACGACCCGCTCTACTTCAACTGGATCCGACTGGTTCTCCTGCCCCCTGGGGAGTGTGACTTTGAGACTTTGAGCTTTGAGACTTTGAGCTCTGAGCCTTGAATTTGAGCCTTCATCTTATTTTCATACCAGCGCTTGTATTCCTATGCTTTTTTGTTCTTGGCTCTATTATTATTTAAATCAAAATGTTCTTATATACTTTAGATACTATTGCTACTATGTATGTATGTATATGTGTTTTATTACGTGTGTTTATATATACTTATACAACAGCATGCAAATTTCTCGATTCTGAAACAGTCAATTTACACGTATGTATCTGTCACAATTCCACGTTCTTGGTCCCAGGACCCGCCCACAACCTAATCACTATCACTCCGCGTGCGACTTTAAAAAAAAAAAAAAAGATGGCGGACAATAATCTTTACAAATGGATATGTTGATAGCGTCATAACGACTAAATAAAAAACGATTCTGTCACGGTGAATGTCTTAGTCTTACACAATGTTGGATTGTGTAATCTATGGGTCATGAGTCATTGTGGAACAAAAGAAAAATTGCGGATTGATTGATTGATTATTTGCATTTTTTTTTTACATTTTTCTTCCTTGCCCTGACTGCAGAGCTCACTCTCTCACACTGTCTGGCAGGCCCTCTAAAGTAGGTTTAAAAAAAATAAATAAAAAAAATAGGGCGAAAACCTTTTTTTCCTATAGGGCAAAGAAAACGTTTTAATTTGTTTTACCTACTTTCAATAGAAGCATCTAAGAATGAAGTTCTATAGAAAGTAGGTCTGCATCCCCTTAACAATTGTGTGTATTGAGCCGTACTGTATTGTACCCATTCTGCATCTGGTAATAAAAATTTCAATCAATCATTCCAATAACAACCGCTAACTTCATAATTAAAAACTAAAGAAAAGTTGGATGTGTTAGTTGGTTGGATGTCTTAGTTGAAAGACAGTTGGATGTGTTAGTTGGTTGGATGTCTTAGTTGCAAGACAGTTGGATGTGTTAGTTGGTTGGATGTCTTAGTTGAAAGACAGTTGGATGTGTTAGTTGGTTGGATGCACTTCCGAGCTGCTTCCACATGGAGGCAATTTCTCTTTTTTGTTGTTGTGGGAACTACGGTACTTTTTGTGGCGGATGTTTTTTTCAACAAATCTTCGATTAATGTGTGTTTATTGTATAGCAATAAGGTTGGATGGATGTGGCAGTTGTATAAAAGCATTCCACCACTTGCAGTCGTGATTTGTGAAAAATAAACCATGCCTAGGGGGGTCTAACGACCACCCCTAGGCATGGTTTATCTTTCACAAACCACTCCTGCGCGTGATGTAATGCTTACATACATACAGTACCAATTGTTTGCTTGTTCTATTCTCTATCCATCTATCATCCATAGCAACACTAATATCACCGACATCCTGATGGAATTGCTCATCTGAGCTTTCTCTCCTCCACGCCGCCTGTGGTGTTTTTTTTTCTTCCTACTGCTAGGTTTTAGGGAGTCGTTCCTCATCTTCATTGGGGAAAGTCTGGGGGCGTTGCAACATGTGGATTTTATGATGGTTTTTGTTCTGAATCTATTGTGATGTTTCTTCTTGATCTGTAAAGCCCACAGGGGCAATTTGTTGTGATTTCGGGCTTATACAAATCCATTTGATTTGATTCCTGTTCACAGGAGATCAGCATCCAGGACAGACAGCTGAGGCTGGGAGCAGGCTTCCGGGCTGCGGCCACGGTGCCCGTCCTGTTCGAGGAGACCTTCTACAACGACAAGGAGCAGAGCTACAGCATCCTGTGCATCGCCAGACCCGTCGACGCCGACCAAAGCCCCGCGGCAGTCGTCCCCGTGCCGTCCCCCTACTGCCTGAAGAATGTGGAGGACGTCAAGGAGTTCCTGGGCCGCCACGCCGACAAACTGGACAAGTTTGTTGCCGGCTTCTGTCACTCCTTCAAGGAGCAAGAGAGGAAGGGACTCCGCCACCATATTGTACGTCACTCTAAATTATTTTACACTTGTGTAAAGCAATAATAATAATGAATGTATTCCGAGTTCGTCACCAAAGGAAAACCTGTTATCTGTTGAGTATCCACAATGTTGGTTTCAATGTCATGAAATAAATATGCAGTATTCTCTGCTCTGAAATGCTGGGGGCATGTCCGCTGAAGGTACTGAAAACACACCCCTCTCTCTCTCTCTCTCTGTCCCTGTCTCTGTCTCAATTTACATAACGCTGCTGGCGGGACAACACCTCATAATTTTTTTATTTTTTTTTTATATAAATCAACTCCGTAGATCAGCCTCCATATGTGTGTGTGGGTTTTACAAAGTTTAAACAATGGGAAAGCATTAAACCGATCATCTGTCTAAACCTCCTAACTCTATTCACCCTCAAATCTGTGTTCGTTTTTTTCATCTGCTGAAAAGTTGGGTTTTTCGAGTTATGAGGTTTTGTCCCGCCAGCAGCGATAAGCAATTTACCTCTGTGAAACGGTGCCATGTGTGGCCCCAGTTTGTCATTGAGCCGTGACATTCAGTCTGAAAGAGCCTAAACACAAAAATGTGTTTACAAACACACAGTGAGCAACTTGATTGGTGGGTCACTCTGTTCTGGTGTGTTGTCGGCAGTGCCTTGGTAGTCGTCTCTTGGAGCTACAATGTTTAGACTAAGGAAGCGTATTTCTGTAGTCTTTTCAAATAAATGTTTTGGACCACTGAGTAACTTTGAACAAGCTGTCATCAACTGCTCTTCCATTTTGATGAGAATGATAAGAAAGAGCATTCTAGCCATTTTGTTGCGGCATGTGAAACGTTTATTTCTGGATCTGCTGGTCGGTGTCACGTTCAGAAATCTGACAAAGATAGGTTATTTTTGTTATTTTGAATTTCTGTCAAAAATGTACTGTACAACGATCGCCCAAAGTGCAGCAGCGGGAAACGTTTTGTGGACAAACTAGAGTTTCACAGGCAGCTCGGCTCTATTGACCGTGAATCAATCAATAAAATCCTTTATTTAACCAGATAAGCATCATTGAGATTAAAATTTCTTTTTCAAGAGCGATCTGGCCAAGCAAGGCAGCAGAAAGTTTCAACATAAAAAAGAACATCACAATAAAATACAGATACAACATTTACAGCAAGCTCCAATTTCAGGCAAGTTATCATACAGGCAAATGATCAAACACAGTTGCACTGTCCGAGGGAACTGAGTTTGTAGGATTTTAAAATGGCTTTGATTTCTCCGAGGGTGAACAGTCCTGGTAATTTTAGGTCCTCCTGTATCTTGTTCCAAGATGAAGGAGCAGCATATTTAAAAGCCCTTTTTCCCAATTCAGTTCTCATATGGGGAACTTCCAGTGTTAGAGCAGCTTGAGAACGAAGGGCATACTTATATTGCTTTGTGCACAGAAGCACACTTGGGTACGAGGGAACCAGTTTAAGCAGAGCTTTGTGCACAAGAGGGAGCCATCGAGAAAATCGCTGTATTTGTAGAGATGGGTAACTTGGTATATATGGTGCAATGGAGCACTCGATTGCCACATCCCATGACAAAGCGTAAGGCAGAATGGTACACAGTATCAAGCTTTCTAAGGTACTGATCAGGTGCATACATAATCGAGTAGTGGTAAGAAGGTGGTCGAGATCAGGTGACTTCTCACTAAGTGAAAAACAGGACCTGTTTCTGAAAAAGAAGCAGAGTTTAAGCTTCAGCTTTGACACAAGTTTGTCTATGTGAGATTTAAATGTACGGTTCTCGTCCACTGTAATGCCTAAATATTTGTAGGAAGCAACCCTTTCGATGTCAGTCCCTCCAGCAGTAACAAGTGTGGGAAGATCAGCTGGGAGTCTCTTCCCATTTGAGAAGAGCATAAACTTTGATTTGCCAGCATTTAACACTAGCTTACCAGGTGACTGGTTGATAGAGGTGCTTTTGAATGACCAGTGCAGTTCTCTGGAGCACTTACCGTTTTTCCCAGCCTGGTTGTCGACTAAAAACACACTAAAATAAATAAAGTATCTTAAATAAATAAAAAAAAATACTAACCTTCATACTGTCTTTACTAGTATGCACGCTGCTTACTTAGGATTAAACTTTGCCTATATTACTACCTACTATGCTAATATGTCTATACAACTATGCACTCAAGACTGTAGCAAGTGTGTCAAGTTCAACACTGTTAGCTGCCAGAGTTGTGCCCTTCCTGCTGACTTATTGTACAGAACTTGTAAGTCGCTTTGGATAAAAGTGTCAGCTAAATGTAAATGTAATTAATGACCAGTGCAGTTCTCGGGAGCACTCAGTTTTTTTGGAGTCCAGATTAATAAACTCTAACCATCAGCATTTACAGTCTTTCATGGCACATGACATTTCTTGTCGTACTAACGGGCAGGTCTACTGTCCACCCCACCCCACAGGACTCTGTGAATGCCCTTTTTACTAAATGTCTTCAATGCCTATTGAGGGACTCTCGTCTGGTAAGTATGAACCCCTGCTCAAGCTTATTTTCTTTATTTATTAGTCTGTCTCTCAATGTTTATTGAATTTATATACCTGGTTATCTTTTTTTTTAGAAACTGCTCGCAAAGCAGGAACTTCAGATGACTCTCCTCAAACAGGCAGTGGAGGTACAGCAGCTGACTCTTTGAAATGATTAACTCTCTCCATATATGTCCAGCTGCCATTTGAAAATGACGTTGTCCTTTCCGCCCCTTTCTTCTAGATGTATATCCATCATGGTATCCATGATTTAATCTTTAACTTCGTGGGAACGCTTGAAGCCAGCCAGGTATTTTTCCAGCTCTTATCACTTGAGTCCTTCACGTGAGAACACTTCAGTTTGCGTGACAGGTTGCTGTTGTTGTCATCACTATAACAGGATTCTGCCTTCAACAAAACTACAAGAAGTCTGCAGGACCTGCAGCAGAAAGACCTGGGAGTGAAATCTGACTTCAGGTCAGTTTGACTGCATGTCCAAAGCCTGGGTTTTGATTTAGTGTTTGCTGTACATCTGTGTCGTTGAGTTCCCCCCCCCCCCTCCTGAGCAGTGGTCTTGTACTGTTCTTTTTTTTCTTTTTTATTCAACCACTATTAGGTTTAATCCAACCTGATTAGGATAAATCCAACTGGGTTAGCAGAAAGGCATTACCCAGGGCACAGGCTCTCTGGGGTGAGATGTTGAAATATTGTCCCTCCATTCATTTTGAAAAGCAGTTCTTCTTAGACAAGGACATTTAGCCGTGAGAATCTTCAGAAAACCCTATCTCACGTTTAACCGCCACATTGGAACATTCTGGAAGAATGAAGCTTCAATTACTAATTACTAATCAAATAAAATCAAATTTATTTGTAAGGCCCGACGACACACGTTAATGTCCCCATGGGCCGGACACGTCTTCTTTAAACAAGTCAAGAAGAAACATAACAATAAGTCAACAACAAAACAAGAACACCATAAGGTCCAACAAATTTTAAATAAATGCTAAAAAAAAAAAAAAAAAAAACTCACTAAAACCTAACAATAGGGAAAAAATGCTCCACAGGCAGTGTGGAGGAGAGAAACCTTAGAAGGGCCATTCAAGGGGGGATCTCCCTTCTTGGTTGGTAAGCATGCACTCATGTGTGTAGTGAAACTAATGAATGAAGCTTCAAAGCACAACAAATGGTGGCAGCCGTAGATTAAAGCAGTGCGTTATCCTCTTTCCTTCAGTATCAATATCCCCAGAGCCAAGAGAGAGCTCAGCCAGCTGAACCGATGCACCTCTCCACTCCACAAGCTGCTCTGCCTCAGGAAGGTGACCCTCACTATCATGCAGGCGCCCAGCCGCTCAGGTCTGTCTGTCTCTGTTTCACTATCATGCAGTTACCCAGCCGCACAGGTCTTTCTTTCTGTCTGTCTCTCTATTTCTGACTATCATGCAGTCACCCAGCCGCATAGGTCTGTCTGTCTGTCTGTCTGTCTGTCTGTCTGTCTGTCTGTCTGTCTGTCTGTCTGTCTGTCTGTCTGTCTGTCTGTCTGTCTGTCTGTCTGTCTGTCTGTCTGTCTGTCTGTCTCTGTCTGTCTGTCTGTCTGTCTCTGTCTCACCCAGCCCCACAGGTCTTTCTGTCTGTTTGTCTCTGTTTCCCCGTCTTTGATTCTCTGCATGGACTTGGGATGGGCATTTGAAGGCATATGAATATTATTCTATTAAGAAATATTTGATTAATTGGCAAACCAAACTACTATAATAATGTAGCCTGTAGGTCTTCTGTGATCATCTACTTCACTAAATAAATAATCATAATTGTGACTGATTTCCATTTATTTGTCAAATAAATAAGAAAACCAAATCCAATTAGTTAAATTTATTGACCAATCTGTAGGCTGAATCAGTGCAGCTGACGCAAAGTAAACCATCAGCTAGAGTGGAATACCTATGTCATCTGGGATAGTTGAATAGCGTAAACGGTCCCTAGGGTGGACATACATGTCTTCCTACTAACGCCGTTCCACAATCGAGACTTTTCAAGTACTGGCAGGAAATTGAATCGACTGAATTAATGTGGTCAATAATGCCATATCATTATGACTCTACCTTGTAGGTCAGATCACTCCATTACTCAGTAATGTGATATTGATGGCTCCTATTCTTCCAATCTCTACAGCGAAATTGTTATTGACATCACAGTTCACCTGAGTACAGTAGCAGAATAAGAAGCCAAGATGTGCAAGGGTTGGGTACTGAACTCTGTACTTTTAAGTGTACAGACTGAATTACATCGGTACTACCGAGTACCGATTCACTCTACATCAATCGTTACCAAATGTCGGTACCTTTACATGTTTAGTATAAGAGTGTAATATACTAGACAAGCCGTTTCCATAAATATAGTTATTACTGTCCCATCTCTTGGGTCTTTGGAAAGACGAGGTCAGAGGAGTTTGGTGATATTTACTGAGGATGGCCAGATAATGTTGATATTTAAAGGGGCTATGTACTGCTATTCCTAGCACTATTTGGGCAACTTTACACAATTCCTGTTAGTCGATTGAAGACATCTGTAAGGTTTTTTTCAAAAAAATGCATTGTTTTATATTTCTAATCAAGTACTCAAAACCATCATTTTCCAGCTTCAAGATTTCAGGCTGTTATGGCCTGGCTCCGCCCATAAGCACTTTGAGTGACAGTCAGCCCACACAGTCTGCTACTGGTAGACTGATTGATTGATTGAAAAGTTTATTAACAGATTGCAGAATGGGTATAGTACAGTACAGCTCAATACATACAATTGTTAAGAGGATGCAGACCTGAGAAAGACTTTCGTCTTGTTTCCATCAGGGTCCCCCATTTTCAATTCATCATATGACACACACGACATACAGATAGACAGTACTGCTACATCTATACATTTATGACATACCAGATTTTCAAATACAGTACTGTTTGTGATACTAAAAAAAATTGGACATTGGAATACTGACAACGCCATGCTTGGACAGAGAGAGAGAGAGAGTGTGAGAGAGAGAGAGAGTGTGTGAGAGAGAGTGTGAGAGAGAGAGAGTGTGAGAGAGAGAGTGTGAGAGAGAGAGAGAGAGTGTGAGAGAGAGAGAGAGAGAGAGAGAGTGAGAGAGAGAGAGAGAGAGTGAGAGAGGGAGAGTGAGAGAGAGTGAGAGAGATAGAGAGAGAGAGAGAGAGAGAGAGAGATATTCTTCCAGAGCAAAACCCGACACCTTTGCACACACTCGGAGAGTCGGAGAGAGAGAGAGAGAGAGGGGGGGGTGAGAGAGAGAGAGAGCTTCTTCCAGAGCGAAACCCGACACCTCTGCAGTGCATACACTCCTGTGTGCCGCGCAGCAGGTGTGTCTCCCCCCCCCCCAAGTGCCCCCTCTCTCTCCATCTCTCTCTCCCTCCAGAGCGCACGGGCCCCACTCCGCCTCGCAGCATTGAGGAAGTGGCTTCCACACTCGCTGTCTAGTCTAGGTAGAATGGGGGCGGGCATTAGCTCCAACCACAGAGCCAATCACCCAGCGGCCGTATGACGTATATCAGCCGTTCAAATAAAAATGGCCTGATTTACTGGAGGAGGAAAGGGGCTGAGCTGAATCAGAGCAATCCGCCAATATGGTATTTAGACACTAAAACACATTGATACGAACTCCTATTACTATAATACAATGCTAGAGACTGAAAAATGACATTTATAGTACATGTCACCTTTAAAATGTATTATGTATTATTTATAAACATAATGCATAATCATGCGATTTATTTGGTTAGTTGTTACAACAATAAATAACAATTTTCTTAATATAACAATATTGAAATTGAGAAGTTTGGACTTATTTTTTACAACTGAAATTAAATTCTTTGCTATTACAGAGAGGGTTAAGTACTGAAAAAAGTTACTGTCGGGTACAGATACCGAATTCCAGAGACTGGTGTCGGTTCAAATGTGAACGGTACCCAACCCTAGCCTCCTGGTGAACTCTTTTCCTCCTCGTCGCTACAGCACTAACTCCCCTACTCTCCCGTCTTGCTAGAATCTACTACCACTGGCCGACTGTGTGCACACACAATCTCCCTGCTGTCAGACCTCTTAATATGTTTGTCCAGTTTGTTATGGAGATCCTAATGCCTGTTGACCAATGCAGCAGCCCTGGAGTCTGTGCTCCCGAGTGATGCGATCCTCTCCTGATTAGTGTTTGCCAAGCAGTCAATTTTCCAATTTGGGCCAGACCACGGACGAACAGAGGGAGTGTGTCCTGCACAAGTTAGACTGACAATAGTGTAGTTTGATGACTACCCACAGTGAGCACTGGCTTGTTTTGGAAGGATAATGTTATGGTTTATTTTTAAGGCTTTACTTCCAATTTACATCAGAAATTAACAAAGTTACAGCACCAACTGAATGTTTTTCTCTTTCTTTCTTGTCTTTTTTGTATCTTTCTCTCTCTCTCTCCCTCCCTACAGTCAGCATAGAGGCAATATGTGCAGACGACCTCCTCTCAGTCATTTTGTATTTACTTTTGAAGACTGAAATCCCCAATTGGTGAGTGGAAAGAGGATTCTGTGTCAACTCTTGACTTTGTGTAATTGTTCTTTCTTTTATGGTCATAGTAGGAGCTAGAGGGTTGAATGGAATGAATGTTGATTTTCCACTATCATCATTTCATATGTATTGTACAGCTTGGTAAGGCGTTAGTGGCAAAGCTAGCTAGCTTCAATTATGATTTTGAGGCTATAGAGATACATAGTAAGACCGATTCGACAGTGGCTCAGGAGGTAGAGCAGCCGTCTGGCACTCCGGAGGTTAGATTCCCGCTCCTCCCAGGCAGCGTGTCGAAGTGTCCTTGAGCAAGACACTTAACCCCTGCTTCCGATGAGCAGGTTGACACCTTGCATGGTTGCTTCTGCCGTCAGTGTGTGAGTGAATCGGTAAAATGTGAGGAACAAATTGTAAAGTGCTTTGGATAAAAGCACTATATAAATGCACCATTTACCATTTTTAAAACCTGATCCAATGTATCAACAACATTGTTTAAAACTTTCCCCAGAAAAATAACTTAGTTTATTCACCAACAAAAGACATATCTTCCTGGCAAGTGTCAATACATTTTGAACTGATCAGTCGGTAAATAATAATCTACTCCGGTAGATTGCTCCACAAAATGTTTATTTTAGTGTCACAGAACATTGCTATCTGCAGCCATGCTAATCGTCATGTCTCTCTTCAGGATGGCCAACCTGAGCTACATAAAAAACTTCCGCTTCAGCAACTCCAGTCACTCCAGCAAGGACGAGCTCAGCTACTGCCTGACCACCTTCGAGGCTGCTGTGGAGTACATCAGCCAGGGCAACCTGAGTCAAGGGCACACGGTGGGTTGTACACGCACTGACCTCCACCAATTCACTTCACTCTGCCGTAGAAGTCTTCTGGTCTGCCCGAAAACCTGTGGTTCCGACCCGGACCCGGACAGATCCCAGGTCATTTCAAATACAAATCTAGTCTGTCCAGTTCAGCTCCGTACCCGCGATATACCTGTGTTAAAAAAAAAAAGAATGTATATATTTTTTTCCGCTTTAAATAGTTTTCCATTGCAGATTTCAATTAAATGACGCTTGCTTTGACAGTTTCCACCCTTCTTTACCAATGTGCCACTGTCATATTGATAAACGTGACTACGTAATAAGCTGGCATTACCAGGTAAGACCAGAGTTTTCTTATGACAATAAGACATATAAATCATGTCTGTTTTGGTCCGACTCCGGTTCTATTTGACCGCTCTCAGGGACGAATGGATTGAGTTTAACTGACAGCTCCTAGGGCCAAATGGATCTGGTTCCAGTGTGTCCTGGGTCTTTGTGGATCCGGGTCTGGTACGGTTCGGGCAGTACATTTCCGGGTCTTTTTGGATCCAGGGAGAACCTTTCAGACCTGTGAAAGACCTCTACTCTGCCATCATCTTGATAACTGATGAGACTAACAACACTAACAAGGCTACACACCTCTCTCTTTGAATGGGGGAGTCGTCCGTATCTAACTCTCTGTCACACATATCATTGTTTTTCCTTCAAATTTGAAGTCATTGGTAAATAACTGCCAAGGCCAACACAGGATGGTTAATTTGTTTGAGAAGGATAATTTTGTGACAGAAAAATATTATTCCATCCTCTTGAACCAGCTTCTACAAATGCGCCATCCGTTGGTTTCTGCCACAGAGTCCTTAGTTACCATGGCAACCTCATTGTCATTAACGATGAACACCTTTTTAAAACTCAACATTTCAACCTCAAAGTGCAGTAAATTACTATTTTATTCAATATAAAATCGCATCGCATGTAATTTTTTTTCTGTGAATACGTTTGTTTTGTCGTTGTCGCATCACAGATCTCCCCATTCAATACCACCACAGTGACTGGTCTCTTTATTACATAGACCGCCTCCGTCTCAACCACAACTGTCTCACAGTAACACCTTGATCATGACAATCGCCCACTCCCAAAACTACTGTACATTAACAGCACTCTAATGGGCCAGTTTCACAGACTAAAGATTCAAAGAGTTATTTTGGTTAATTTCAAGGTAGATTTCTCACTTATCTGGCATTAAGCTAATTGATTCAGTGTAAAACATGTCAATTGGACCACCGTCGAGAGGTATTATCAGCTGCTTGAGTGCAGCTGTACACTGGTTCAAATCCACCTTCTGGACAGACAGAAGAATGTTGTAAAAAGAAATACATGAATGTGTTTTTAACAAACGGTGGAAACTCTCCCACCATAGTGGGTCATGTCTTTAGTTCAGTTTGGTCCAATTGAAGAGAGTTTGGTCGGAATCCATCAAGTATGATGACCAGATTATTCTTTTAAGCCTATTTACAGATTTAATTAGTGCATTGAGATCCTCCATCGGGGGAAGAAGGTTAACTTCTGTGAGACTGGCCTGGTGCACTAGCCAGTAGTTGGTAGTGAAGTAGTGTATGCTATTGCCTTGCAGGGCTCTGGGGATCTGAACGACAAGACTGAGTTCAGACAGAAGATGAGCTTGCTCTCCCTGAATGCTGCTACCCCCATAGACTGTCTGTTTGAGGTGAGAATATTAGCCCATCTACGATTTCACATGACTGCTTCCGTGGTCTTGTCTATGATTCACATGACCGCTTCCGTAGTCTTGACTACGATTCACATGCATGCGTCTATGCCTTCTACAACGCTGTTCGGTTTCCGGGTTCCTCTGATTGGCCACTAAGCCCACGTGACCCTACGCTAGCACGCCCCCCTTATCGCCGCCAGTTATCGCGTACGCCCGCGCATGAGCCGCGACAAGCGCCTTCAATGACAGAGCTCTCATATTTGCGAATGCATAAACTATCTTAAATTATGGCTATGTGTCTAATATGGCCGTCGCTTATCAATGACTTGTTTTGTTTACATCAGGGTGAACGCTGTTGCATTCGCAAATATGAGAGCCATCAATACGCAGCTCCAGTTAACCTAATTTATACTGTAATGAATCATTAAAAAAATATACCGTTAACTGGGATATTTTGTTTCTTTACACATATGTTGGATTATGTAATTGGTTTGTCATGACAAACCAATAAAAAATCCCTACTTTACATCAGGGTGAACGCTGTTACGCTGCCACCACCCACTTCAATGACAGAGCTCTCATATTTGGCATAAACTATATCTTAAATTATGGCTATGTGTCTAATATGGCCGTCGCTTATCAATGACTTGTTTTGTTTACATCAGGGTGAACGCTGTTGCGCGCCACCACCCACTTCAATGACAGAGCTCTCATATTTGCGAATGCATAAACTATATCTTAAATTATGGCTATGTGTCTAATATGGCCGTCGCTTATCAATTGACAGAGCTCTCATATTTGCTAATGCAACAGCGTTCACCCTAAACAAGTCATTGATAAGCGACGGCCATATTAGACACATAGCCATCATTTAAGATATAGTTTATGCATTCGCAAATATGAGCGCTCTGTCATTGAAGTGGGTGGTGGCAGCGTAACAGAAGGCGCTTATCACGGCTCATGCGCATGCGCGGGCGTACACGATAACTGGCGGCGATAAGGGGGGCGTGCTAGCGTAGGGTCACGTGGGCTTAGTGGCCAATCAGAGGAACCCGGAAACCAAACAGCGTTGTAGACGGCATAGACGAGACCCGCATACTGGTGTTACTGGGTATATATTGTGTACCCTTCCACCAAGCAGCAGGCTAAGAGTTTGCCTCCCAGGCATTGCAGTGGGAAGAAGGTTTCCCGGAGTCACAGGGCTCTTGTGCTTGACTGGGTGAATTGATTCCCGCAGTAGCCATGGTTGTGTTCATCTGAACGCTGTGTGTGTGTTTGCTGTGTGTGGGGCACCGCAGAACATAGCCAATGGTAACGGAGCGGAGGTCCAGCGCGTGCTGAGCGAGAATGAGAGCGACGAGGAGGTAAAGATGTGCCACCCTCTCTGCTCCTGTGACCACTGCGAGCTCCAGCTCTCTGGGTCAGTATACACACACACACATGGTTGGCATTCAAAAGAAGGATTCCAGGAAAGGCTTTTTATTTCCTGTTTTCTCTTTTTCTTCTGCTTCTGGTGTACAGTAGTTATCGAGAATTTCCCTTGCTTTGTGTGACATCGACACCCTTTGCATCAACGCTGTGTAAATCATGGATGGCATAAATGTGCCAAAAGTGATTTTTATATGGATGCCTGTGAAATCAAACAGAGAAAATGGAAGATAGGCCCAATCGAGTCAGTATCTCTGTTTATTGTGTATGATGTCCTAATTATCACATTAATGTGAGATTGTCACTTTGTTATACACATTATAGAAACCAAGGATTGTGTTCCAACTGCTCTGTAAGGCTGTGATTACATTGAATGCCTTTTTCAACGCACCTCCTGCGCCGTATTTCTATGGTTTTCAATGGTTTTGTTGCGTCAGGCACGCGTCTCCTCCTAACTACGCGCCTTGCATTTTTTAAGCTACGCTTTTTCGGGCGCTCTCGTTTGAAAAAGTTTAAACTTTAGCCGTGTCACCTTCTTGTCGATGGACCAATCATATCAACCGAGGGGAGGGATTACAAATCTGAAGAGAAATCCACAGCAAACCAAATCGATAATGGAGATGAAGTAAATTTTGTTTTCCTACAAACCTTGTTTGTACGATGAACAGCAATGCCTGGAGGACTGTGAGCAGTAATGTATGTAACTAATGTAATGCTAGCTGAGGTAGCGACGGTAACCAGTGGTATCACTCGTTGCATGTTAGAACGCAAGAAAAAGGTGTCCATTGTGATCACAGCCTAAATGTGATTGGCGGCCCAGGAGGTAGAGCAGTCGTCTGGTAATCGGAAAGTTTCCAGTTCGATTCCGGCTCCTCCCGGCAGCATGTCGGAATTATCCTTGAACAAGACACTGGCAAGACACTGGCACCTTTCCTGGTTACCTCCGCGGTTGGTGTGTGAATGTCTGTCTTGAGTGAATGTGAGGCATAACCTGTAAAAGCACTATATAAATGCAGTCCATTTACCATTTAAATGATGAGGCCACTGGCCATGACAATATCCCCTCCAAATTCCTCAGAGACTCAGCAGCCGCCATCACCCCAGTCATCACACACATAATAAACATCTCCATAGGGGAGCTCCAGTAGCTCACCACGTACCGCGAGTGCTATTTCAGCGCCGTGGACAACCGCGCTCGCGCGGATCTGGGGCTGAGCGCGTTCGAATCCCGGACGGCAGCCGTGCCTTTCCCAGAGTGTCTTCCCCCCCATCTGAACCCTTTCAGCCTGCTTCTGTCGGTCGAACTTGACCAAGTATGAGTGCGATGAAAAAGCGATAAACGCTAAAAAGAACCAGCTGACTGGTCAAAGTTAAAAAAAATTAAAAATAAACATCTCCATAAAACAGGGACACGTCCCCAAAGACAAAATTACAAGAGTGACCCCCCTGCACAAAAAGGCAGCAAAATAGACCCGGCAACTACCGCCCTGTTTCTATTCTTACCTCCATCTCGAAAGTCATGGAAAAAATTGTCTACGAACAGCTAGAAAAGTACCTTGTGGAAAGAAATCAAATCTACGAATTCCAATCTGGCTTCAGAACATCCCACTCCACTGACTCATGCCTTCTCTATTTGAACGACCACATCAAACAAGAGGTGGACGTGGGCAAATACTGCAGCATGGTCATGCTGGACCTACAAAAGCCCTTCGACACTGTCAATCACTCCATTCTGATTGACAAGCTAAAAGCAATTGGTTTTGATAGTCCATCAGTGAGCTGGATGCAATCCTACCTGGAGGGGAGAGAACAGATGGTGGAGGTAAACGGTACTCTATCCCCCCCCCCTCCCAGTGAGCTGTGGTGTTCCACAAGGAAGCATACTAGGACCGTTACTGTTCCTAATTTATGCAAATGACATGTCCTCAGCTTGTGACTGCAACTTGTTCCTGTTTGCGGACGACTCAGCCCTGCTGGTCTCTGACGGGAACAAGTTACAGGTTGAAAAAACCCTCAGCTCAGAACTCTGCAGAATCTGCACCTGGCTCGCTGATAACAAACTATCATTACATCTGGGTAAAACGGAGTCCATTCTCTTCGGATCAAATAACAAACTCAGCAAGACCAACGGCTTCTCTGTTACAGTGGGTGACAATATTGTCACAAGGAAAGATGAAATTACATACCTGGGTTCCATCCTAGAGGCAAATCTTTCCTGTGACAAAATGGCATCCAATGTAATCAAAAAAGTCAACCAATGAACAAGATTCTTGTACCGGATCTCCTCTCTGGTAAACATGAATACCCTGAAGACTCTAACAGGAGAACTCATTCAAGGGTACTACGACTATGCTTGTACCAAAGCACCTCAAAGGCACTAAAAACAAGATTACAAACATCACAAAACAAACTGGTCAGACTACTGCTTGACCTTACTCCTAAAACCCACCTCACCCCTTCCCATTTTGACAACCTACAGTAGGATGGCTTAGAGTAGACGACAGAGTACAGCAACTTGCAATGGACCTGGTCTACAAGATGCACTACACCACTAAGGTACCCATGTACATGTCGAAATACTTCCCAAAGGTCAGTGAATACCACGACCACAACACCAGGGGGAGTTCCACAAATCATGTTCAACCCAGATTCGACTAAACACGTTTCGCAATCATGCCACATCAATGTGGAACGCCCTACCCACAGCCGTAAAAAAAATGTAATCCCTACCCACCTTCAAAACCTGTATGTCATGTATTGTATTGTACCCAATCTGTTAATAAAGTTTTCAATCAATCAATCAATCAATCAATGAACAACACCCAGAAAGAAGAAAATCTGTTCAAGTGGACAAAAAGTCCCGTACAGGAAAGGTAACATGATTCTGATCCTGGTGTGGGTTTCTGACTGCAGACGACTGAATGACCCCTCCATTGTGACCCCCTTCTCTAGAGATGACCGAGGCTACACGCCGCTCCACGTAGCTGCTATCTCTGGTAAGTGGTAGTTTACAGTACCAGGTTAATTATTCAGGCCTGGAAATACATTTGTATAATTCCTTAACCTTTTAAGAATTGCACAAAAAAGTATGGAATGGCACTGATACACGTTTTATATGACAACACATTTTTGAATGTCCAGTAGTTGTGTAGACCCACTTTCATTTAAGGCATTGTGATAATTGGTGTGAGGGATAATCTTCAGCTGTAGATTGTGGGGGGGGGGGGGGGGGGGGGCTCGGTACCACGATACATTGCGATAGATTGCAATATTTTGCGCGCTGTTATATCGATACACTGATGCCAAGTATTGATTTTTAAAATACATACAACAACAATCCCATTTTGCTGTAATAAAGATGATTGGAGTGAGGTGAACAGACTGAAAACATTTATTTTATTAGATCAAATAGATATACAAAGTCTAATCTGCTAGTTCATAAACTAAGTTTTCTGGGCATAATTTGCAGTTGAAAAAGGGTAATATATCGCGATATTATAGCATTGTGACTCCAGTGTCGTGATAATGTCATATCGTGCGGCCTCTGGTGATTCCCACCCCTACTTGAGTCATATTGCCCATACATTATATGCTTACATCATATTGATCACTGTTGTGAGGAGGAAATGACATGATCACATACTGTACAAAACGTAGAGGCGTGTTCCGTGTCTCGACAGCTCGGCCGCATCGGCTCTCCCAAGAAACTATTTCGTCAACTTTCCTCAGGTTCGGCCTGCTATAGCTGAGGAAGTGGTATCCGTAGTTCACTAGAGGTCTGGATGCGGCTGAGACACAGAGCGTGTTACGTCAGTTTTACTTCCGATTATCACATGTCCTCCTCAAAACAGAACAATACGATTCAAGTTTAAAATCGACTAGTGTGGAATTCTGAAATTAAAAATGTAGAGCAACTGTGAGCTACATAAATCAGGCAATAAGATGGCAAACTGTACTTGTGACGGCAATAGGAAATGTATCCCATTCTATATTCTTCCTGTTTCTGCCTAGCTGTGTGAGTAATAACGTTTCGTGTTTCAGTAAAACAAATCCTTGTTCCTCTTTGCCCTGCAACAGGTCAGGCCAAGTTGATTGACATGCTGGTGTCAAAGGGAGGTATGGTCAATGCCACGGACTACCACGCCCTCACCCCCCTGCACTTCTCCTGCCAAAAAGGATACCAGGGAGTCACGGTGAGACCGGCACCCCCACACACATTAAATCCTATGTTGGCATTCTGCACCATATATCATTAGAATAGTAGAATGTATTTATATAGCGAGCCGCTTTTATCCAAAGCGGTTTACAATTTGTTCCTCAGATTTTACCCATTCACTCACACATTCACACACCGACGGCAGAGGCAACCATGCAAGGTGGTGACCTGCTCATCGGGAGCAGTTAGGGGTTGAGTGTCTTGGACACTTCGACACGCTGCCCGGGAGGAGTGGGAATCGAACCAGGAACCTCCGGATTACCAGACGACTGATTTACCTCCTGAGCCACTGTCGCCCATTTAAAAACCCTTTCAGGTGTGAGAATCCTATGTTGGCATTCTACTTCTCTATAGCTTTGATTGGTACCCACCTGCCTATGGACCTATCTCAAACTAGGGCTGGCCCCAATGCCATTTCTTAGGCTTCAGACATTCGTTGGGGTTTTTGAACAAAGCTCCGAACGTTCATTCCCACAAAATCAGGAACACTGTAGGCAGTGAGGTCAAACGTTCTGTCATAATGTAACCACAAGGGCAGCTCCGCTCACTGCTTCTGCTTTTTAACTCAGCATTTAACTCTGAAATATATGAAGCGAATATAAAGCTATTGAATCATTTGACAAGTACCTTAGGAGCTTCACAGAGCAATCATTTATGTTTATAACCTGGAAATGATTATGCTAATGTACCGTGTTGATGGGAGACAGATGACGAGTGTAACGTTATTCCATCAAGTCACCTAGTGTTACAATTAGTCAGCCTATTGGTAAGTGAGGGTCATTATGTTAATTCTTATTGGACGCCTTAACTTATTTCCGATGCAAAGACATTCAATTCCACTCTGCAACCAAAGTTTTCTCTCCTTTGACAGCAGCTACAGTATAACATAATAATGTCTTTTTTGTTGTCTTCTTGAACTCTGAATGCCAATATACAGAACAAATTCCAAACCATTCGAACATGGCCAGCCCTTTCTCAAACCCCACCCTCTTTTCTTGATCCTCCAATCACAACTGTTGTGTTTCTCTGACAAACTTTGTTTTGGTCAATTCCCATATTATTTGGGATACATGAGTGTTGTGAAGGGCCAGATTAAACTGAGAATATCCCTTTATTGTTTGATATACTTTGTATATTATTTATATATATACACGGAATATCCCTTTACCTGCGTTCAGACCAGAGTAATATTCGCTCTCCTATTGGACAGCGCCCCAGCCCCCAACGGCAAGTTCAAAGACAACTGCAGGCATGTCGGAACATGCCCGGAGTCAGCGTAGTAATACGAGACAAGGACTGAGGTTGGGACTAGATATTCACTTAAGTATAAATACAGCGCAAGGTGCGCACACCAGTAATTCAGCTTAGTCGCTTAGTTCAATTCAGTTACGTTCAGTACCTTACCCACCTTCACCACAAGTCAACGTGCAGTGAAGTGAGCAACCTTGCGTCTAACAGAGCATTGAGAACCGCGTGCGAATAGAATGGTAAAAGTGTCAGAGTTTAATGGAGTAACGTTGAGTTCGACTTAATCTAATGTGAAGTAAATAGTCGTTCAGTTATTATATATCGTGCGGCCACAGTTATTTCGTGTGTAACATTACCCAGCGGTTCGTCGTGTCTTTAGCTAGTGCACTTAACCAGGCTGTGTGGCCTAAATACGTCGCCCACACCCGAGGAGTCCTAGGCGGAGAACCGTTGGACATGTACACAGGAGAATCGGCGTCGGCGATTGCAGAACCATTCCTGGTTGGATCATATTGATTTTGGACGTGGTACCCGGAGAAGAGCATCGTTGATTTCCACTATCGTTTGGGATTCAACCTCGTGAGGATTACAACTCGGGCCTGCCTCGTGGACGGGGCTGGCTAGCTGTCATCAATGCTGTCGGGCATTTGGATTACAATTATTGCTTTTGCTGCTGATCAAGGGAGTTTACAAGGACCGACTCCTGTACCTGGAGTCTCTTTATTCCTCATTGAATCAGACGGAGTACCCGAACATTCCTCTACCCTCCAGGCCTTACACCCCGGAGGGAACCCATTGTCTCAGTCGGTACCAGTGTTGCCCTATATCAGGGGTGGCCAACCCGCGGCTCGCGAGCCGCATGCGGCTCTTTGCCCGTCAATGTGCGGCTCTTCCATCCATAAAAAAAATTAAAAGAAATTAAAAAAATTCCATAAGGACGTAGAATAAACATTTACAATTTTTTTTTAAATGGTCCATTTGCATGTTCTTGGTATCTGAATCTAGGGACATATATGGATCAGTGTCAGAAATAGTGTGTCTGTTACTAGGCTTGAGTAAATTGTAATGAACCAAAGGAGAATATCAATTTTATTTAAAAATAAATTTATCTTTGACTGTAAATAACACCATGCTAAAATTGACCAGACCTGAAAAATCTAAGCAAATTAATAAAGGGAAGATGATTAAACAGAAGGTTTTGTAGATACAGTACTGAATTCTGCCATCTTTTTTATAATGTAAATTTCTCCACCATTTTTCATCATATTGCAACACCGTTTTTTGCAAGACGTTCACAGAAAGGTAGAGAAACTAACTGCGTTCTGTTTTATGGCAATAACGTTCAGGTTTGTGGGAGATAATCCCAAAAAATAAGAGAAATTAAAATGTAAATCCAGAAGTCAGATGATTGACAGGGGCTGGTGTGAGCTGGGTATGGTAGTTTTTCGAAATTTGAAAGCCCTGAGTCTCTTCCTTCAAAAGACTACACTCACTTTTGGCTGTGCCACTTCCTCCTGTCAATATGCGCCGGTTTCCGACTCAATGCCCTGAGATTTCTATAATCTTATATTTCACTAATAACAGTTAAAATAATTGGTAAACAAACGTAATGCTGAAAATATACACTTTTACTGTATATCTCGGGCTTAAGAGGTTAACCCTGTGAGGCCCAAATAAAAAAGAAATTAGCAACTTCAGAGGCCAGAGGATGGGGCATATAAACATATTTACTATCAAATAGCATTGTGAGGCTGAACAACAGGACCAATTGACTATACATGTGCTTAAAGGGGAACTATCTTATAAATGGCTTTTTTCAGTGTTTACCATTGTTTCTTAGCTATGTGGACTTATATTAATAGGATATATGTCTCTAATTCTCATATTGGCGAATTCTTCCAATTCTCCTCTCACAATATTCACTCTCACTGAACTGAGTCATCTGAAAATGTGCATATCTGTGATGTCAGAGATTTCTCAGCTGCATAATAACGTGGCAGTTGATGTGGCAGTTGGCACCAGGCCACACAGTGGTTGGAGCCCAGCCTCAAAACGGCTTAAGATCTTGAGGTAGAAAAATGCGGTTTTTAGTACTTGATTAGAAATACAAAACAATGCATTTTTTTTTGAAAAAAAACTAGGTGTTCCATAGACTCACAGGAATTGTGTAAAAGTGCCCAAATAGTGAAAGAAATAGTAAAGTAGTTCCCCTTTAACATTTTTTAAATAAACATTATTTTTTTAAATGGCTAAAAGTGATTTTGTAATTTTGCAACCGTGGGTCTCACAGGGTACTTTTAACCCTGTGAGGCCCAAATAAAAAAAGACATTAGCAACTTCAGAGGCCAGAGGGTGAGACCTATAAACACATGAAGGGTGCCGTGACTGAAAAAAAAGGTTGAGAAACGCTGGTATATGGTGTGGCTCTTTGTGGTACCACAGTAATTTTTGTGGCTCTTAGTCTCTGACTGGTTGGCCACCCCTGCCCTATATAATTGCTACTATACGACAGGTGGTGTCAACTTAGACCCATCGTAGGATTCCTGCTATTCTTAGTGACTCATGCTCTTGACTGACTTTACGCATATTCTTCGCCATACAAGCGCGACCCTAATTCTCATTCTGTAACCTAACGTTGCCTAATAATAATAAATTACCCTCAAATACTATTTCTGTGTCAATGCCGTGTTCTTGTGGGTGTTCACCATCTATATTTGATGTACTGTCTGGCCAGTAATTAAAGTACATAACTAGCAGTGGTTTAATCTATCACAATCTTTAATACAGTCAGGGTTTTGTAACCCCTCAGTTACAATGAGTATTCTCTCTTTGAGTTGGTGCATGCTAATGTCATATCCCCTTTACAATAGCCAGGAGAATCTCATGTTCTATGGGAAACCCAAATATGTTTTAACATGCCAATATTAGAGGCGACTGTGGATCAGGAGGTAGAGCAGTCGTCTGGTAATCCAGTTCCAGGTTTGATTCCTGCTCCCGATGAGCAGGTTGGCACCTTGCATGGTTGCCTCTACCATCAGTGTGTGAATGTGTGAGTGAATTGGTAAAATGTGAGGAACAAATTGTAAAGTGCTTTGGATAAAAGTGCTATATAAATGCACCATTTACCATTTATATTACCTGGGATAGTGATTCATTTCCAGTTATATGTGTAGTGTACTCAATATACATCAATATCGTTTTTTAGGATTTGAAGATGCATAGAAACACCTCATACTGACTTAAAGCAAAATATTGACCATTTTAAGAATTTACAATAACAAGAATTTACAGTCAATATTTGTGAACCTGTGCACACATTTATGATAATATCAGTTCAGTATGTAGGATATGGATTCAAGTCAATAGCTGAATTTCATATGTATACATAGTTTTGTATGTCTTAACTAATTTTGCCCTTAACCCCTCCAGCTGCTGCTCTTGCACTATAAGGCTAACACAGACGCTCAGGACAATAATGGAAATACTCCATTGCATCTTGCCTGCATGTACGGACATGAAGATGTAAGTCAGACATGTCAACAACACCATCTCACGTTTCCTGCAAGGGATGGGGTTTCCACTTATTTCACAGATGAGTCATCTAAAATTATGTAATCGGCTAATTGACTGGTCACAAAATGAAAAGTAAAAAAATAATACATAATTGATTGATACTTGATACATAATTGGATGATGCACTAGGAGGATCATGGACACGCTTACTGGAGGTTTGGCTGTCATACACAACTCGCAAGATGCCTAGATATGCCATGCAACCAGTAGCCTAGCAAGCGCTCAACAAGTTGTCATACCACTTAACAGCTCAGCCCAAGGGGCGCAGTTTTATCCTCCTTAAAAGCAAAATACTGTGTTTGGTTTAAAACTGTATTGGAACTGGACCCATCACAAGCCTATGGAGTCACCGAAATCAATAGGCTCCTTCCTCAATGGCTCATGATTATGCACAGCAAATTTGAAAATATTTGAATGAAAGGTATTAGAGATGCACTAATTCAAAAAAAAATAAGTTTGGCTTGATGGTGGCGCTAGAGGAAAGGTCATGGGGTAACCAAAATAAATCGATTTAATCATCTAAAGGTCACGAATCTGCACCGCAAATTTGAAAAGATTTGAACAGAAGATATTAGAGTTATCACGTTCACATGTAGGATAGGAATGTTTGGCCTGGTGGTAGCACTAGAGGAAAGGTCATGGGGTCTTCCTCTAGGGGTCATGAATGTGCACAGAAACTTTGAAAATATTTGAATGAAAGCTATTCAAGATACACAAATTTGAGAATTTTATGTTTGGACTCATAATGGCACTAGAGGAAAGGTCATGAGGTTACCAAAATCAATAGGGATTTTGAGTTATGGCGTTGACACGGTTGGGATAAATCCATAATATCCCGACACTATCATTGGGGGATATAAATATCATATTAGTATCGTATATAATAAAGTATTCCTATTAGAGGTGTAATGATTCAATCCAACAGAAATCTCGTCCAGATCCTATAGGCAACAATGGTTTTATTCAATAATTTGATTGCTCAAATTTAAAAGTGTAATAGTTATGCAATTAAAATGTTATTTGGGATTCATTTCAGTAAAAATTGACGGTGTGTTTTTCCCCCTCAGTGTGTGAAGGCCCTGGTGTACTACGACCTGCACACGTGTCGTTTGAACATCCAGAACGACAAGGGAGACACGGCGCTGCATATCGCGGCGCGTTGGGGTTACGAGGGCATCATACAGGTGCTGTTGGAAAACGGAGCAAGCACCATCATCCACAACAAGCACAAGGACACACCGCTGCAATGTGCCCTCAACTCCAAGGCAAGGATGGGACACAAGCAAATACGCATGTATGCGCACACAAACATACTATACAATCACACGCACACAGTGATCAGGATCTGTCTGAGAACTGCAGCCAGTTTGCGATTATATGTAGGGCTGGGTTGCCCCCTTATAGTCGATTAGTCGGTCGGTTAGCTCTTTGTCAACCCAGACTTTGTTAGTCGAGTTGTCAATTCCTATGCTTTCTTCTAAGCTGAGGGAGTTATTTCCTGAAAAATGGTACAGTAAGCACTAGATTTAAAGAGGTCCCTCTGCATTATTGCATGTGGAAAATACAAATTTGACAGATTTGTCCAATAAATCCTTTGACTATTTAGTCCTTTGACTTAGCTAATGGTATTCCCATGGAGTAAATTCCCACATAAATGGTGGTATAGTACCATAGATACAGTTAGCAAGCAGAGAAATGGCACATAAAATGTCACATTCTCCTCCATGGGGGAAAATTATGCCCAGTTACCATGTGAAAGGCTTTTACACATTACCTCTTTTCTTTCTTTTCTAATAAATCTAATGAACCCTACATGGTTTGAAAGCTCCACTAATAAGCTTTTTAAATCCACTGGAAACCCAAATCCACAATAGCATTCTAACTACCGGTATGTCATTTAGGGTATTAAATACACTTTTTTCAACTTTCCTGATATTGGGTTTGAATTGGGTATGCTATCTGGGATCTCTCCAAGCTGACGTCAGAACACTTCCAATCGTCTCCCCACGGGAAAGCAATACACTGCACTTTTCTTTGCTTTTAGCTAGATTGAGAATTGAACTGATCCTGGTTTGAAAGCTACTGTGTTAAGCTGACTAGCAGACTGAGGTACACCACCCAAGTCTGTGTTCATCACAGAGTTGATAAGTAGCTGGAATGGAATGGAAAATGCTATAAAACCTAGCTTCTTACTTAATAAAAACAGAGTTGGGTGGTCTAACCTAGTTTTCTAGTTAGTATATTAGTCAAACTTTCTAACCAGTAGGGTCCATTTGATAGATTTGGTTGTTTATTCCATGGCAGCATTTTTTACTACGCCCCCCAAGACCATCCAGAGAAAAGGACTGGGCAGCCAAATTCGCTTTTTTTGAGCTGGGTTTTATAATACTTATAAACATCTTTTTTATTGAAATGCTGGTGGATGCTTAATATAACATTGATATGATATAGGCCTATGTACATTTAAAAAAAGATTTCAGCCAGTTTTCAGAGACTTTAATGTTTTACGTGAGACCATGAGTTTTTTGTTTGTTTTTTATTTTATACACATAAACAAACAAACACAGATATACTATACGACATATCTATATACATAAAGGTTAGCAGCCTCCATTCAGTTTCCATGAAACAGTTCAGCCAATTGGCATCTACCCGACCATTGGACTCTTAAGTAAGCTTTGCTTGGACTACACTACTGGCAAGTATTTCATCCAACATAATGTCCAACAATCCAAACTATCCCTTTAATAACGTTCCACCTTTTCTGAAAGGCCTACTGCAGAAGGCATCATGCTAACAAAATAGATGAACAGATTAGGATATTTTACAGTGAACGGGAAGCTGACCTGAACCTAGTTGGCTACCTTTCCTGTGAAATGAATAGAGGCTAACATTTAGCTAAGCAGCTCTGGCTCTGAATAGCTCAGCAAAACACAGATTTAGGTGGTCTATTCCTTGTTTGCTAATTTGTAGAGCCTCTAGTCTAAACCACATAGTGCAAATTTTTTACTGTTAAGGTCAAATTGAATGGAAAGTAACACATACGTTTCTTATCCCTCCTACTTTCCTATGACACACTGCCAACTGTATTTGGCGACAGTGGCTCGAGTCGGGAGGTAGAGCAGTCGTCTGGTAATCCGGAGGTTCCCGGTTCGATTGCCACTCCTCCCGGGCAGCATGTTGAAGTGTCGTTGACACTTAACCCCTAATTGCTCCTGATGAACAGGTTGGCACCTTGCATGGTTGCCTCTGCCATCTGTGTTTATGTTTATGTTTATTTAGGATCCCCATTAGCTTTTGCACTTGACAAAAGCTACTCTTCGGTTCGAGCCCAGCTCTCTGCGTTGCTACCAGCTTGGCTGGTCGTTCATACTAATACAATTGGCAGTATTAGGGGGTGGGAAGCTGGTGGGTGGGGATCGGACGTTGTGGACAGGTCGGTTGGTGCGCCTGCGCAGTAGAATCAGAAAGCCACTGGGGCGGCGTGTCCCTCCCGCGTGTATACAAAAGCAAGCCGCATTTCTCAGAGACGCTCTCTGATTGGCCGACGCCTGTTTCTACACTGGTTAAGCTTAGGCACTCTTCGAAGTTGGTTAAGGTTAGAGTGTCTTAGAGCGTGACGGCAAGTTCTTTCGACGGTTAAGCTTAGGCACTCTTTCGAAGTTGGTTAAGGTTAGAGTTTGTCTTAGAGCATGGCGATAGAACGGCAGGTAGTTTGCAGGCTGTTTGACGTGGAAATGGGCAAAGACACAGCTCGTCACGGATTGGGCAAACGTGTCGGTGGCCAATCAGAGAGCGTCAGTCAGTGCCAATCAGAGAGCGTCTCCGAGAAATGCGGCTTGCTTTTGTATACATGCGTCCCTCCCACGCAAACCCTCGCCGCTGAGAGATCGCGCTGTGCAGGTGAAAAGATGCGACGGCTGCCTCCTCGAGTACCGGAGGGGACATGTAATGCAAGGCTTCGTCCACATTGCAGCCGGCCTGTGGGAGGCATGGTCTAACAACGTTCGAGACAGGGGAGGGTAGAATTGGACGATACGAAATTGGGGAAGGGAGAAAAATAGAAAATGGGGAGAAAAAGTAGATAAAAAAAAACAAAAGCTACTCTTCCTGGGGTCCGACACTTAAAACAATACAACAATATTTCAGACATAAGTCATTACATCATTAACAACATCATTAACCTCTTAAGCCCGAGCGGTCCGGGACCGGTATGAGATTGATATCACGCCATAAATCCATCTCTACAGAATGTATGAATTAATGTTGCGTTGTTTTATAATAAAAAAAAAAATGCCAAGAGTAAAACGGCAGTCAAAGTGTATATTTTTAGCACTACGTTTGTTTACCAATGATTTTAACTGTTATTAGTGAAATATGAGTTTATAGAAATCTCAGGGCATCGAGTTGCAAAAAAGGCACTTATAGATGCAAGGATTTGGCGCAACCTAACTTGCGTGTAGTCTTTTGAGAGAAGAGACCGAGGGCTTTAGAGTAAAAAAAATAAAAAAATAAACTACCCTTCCCACCTCACGCCAGCCCCTGTCAATCATCTGGCTTCTAGCGTGACTTTTTTTATTTCTCTTATTTTTTGGGATCATATCCCATAAAACAGAACACAGTTAGTTTATCTACTTTTCTGTGAACGTCTAGCAAAAAAACGCGTCGGTTGGGTGATGCCTGTACAGCAGAGACAGGAAGTATCGGGGGCAGCGTGAGCCTCCCACGCGTTACTCCTCGCCACAGAGTCCGCGCTGTCTGGTGAAAAGATGCGACAGGCTGCCTCCTCGTGTACCGGAGGGGACACGTGATGCAAGGCTTCTATCCTCACTACAGCCGACCAGTGGGAGGCATAGTCTAGCAACGTTCAAGACAGGGGAGGGGAGAATTGGCAATACGAAATTGGGACGGGAGAAAAATAGAAAAATAAGGAGAAAAAGTGGATAAAAAGGAATACATTCCATGAGATCCATAGATGTCCCTAGAATCAGATACCAAGAACATGCAAATGGCCCTTGTAGAATTGGAGCAATCTTCCATTTACTTGAGTATGTATTTTTTGGATGAATCTTCAGAAAATAGGGCTAGGGTTTAAGAGGTTAACAATCTCATCCACTCTTAATATCAGATTCAGTTAAGGATGACAGTGTACAATATACGTATCAGTATAAAATAATGTGTGTGAGTGAATGGGTAAAATGTGAGGAACAAATTGTAAACTGCTTTGGATCAAATAAAATAGATACAGTTAGCAAGCAGAGAAATGGCCGCAAAATATCACATTCTCCTCCATGGGGGAAATGATGCCCAGTTACCATATTACCCATGTTAAAGGCTTTTACAAATGAACTAGTTTAATATAGTTGGAAAAATCTATTGAACCCTACATGGTTTGAAAGCTTTTGTACGATTTTTAGATCCACTGGAAACCCAAATCCACAATAGCGTTCTAACTATGTAATGTAATGTAGGGTCTTATGTACATACATACCTAGTAAGCATCTAAAAAAGTATTTGAAATTAGTTTCACTCCAAATTTGAAATATTATCATTTAGGTAAGTTTTTGTCAACTTTCCTGATATTGTGTTTGAATTATATGACTTTCCGTGGTTGAATGATGGCTCTTCATAGCTAGAGGTTTGATAAAAGTGCTCCAGGGTGTCACAACACTGCATAAACTGTCCAGATATTGACAAATGTCAAAACACAAAGCAAATGTGTATTTAACAGACAATCTACCATAAATTAGTCTCTATATTGACATTAATTCATAGTTAGTCATCCTTATTGGTCATCTTTCCTATTTTCCCAGGAATTGCTGGTGCCTTTATTCTCCAGCCTGCTTGTTGGCTGATCCTCTTACCTTGGCTTAGTGCTGTGTGTAGTTGTAGGCTAGGCTGCATACCACCATGGGTATCAATTAGGTGTTACTGGAACAGCATGCCAGGGCTTGAATAACTTTGTTATGTATGTAGGTTTGTATACAGGCTCTGAGCTGAGTGGTTGCTTTGAAAATGTAATTCCAACCTCAAGTAGAATTAACATATTATTCCTATGACTTTTTTGCAGAGTTTGGTCTGCATTTGTGTTTTTGGAACAAGTCTCTCCAAAAGTTAGTAACAAATTAGAATTGACCTATCTCAAACCTTGCCCTCTTTTCTTGATCCTCCAATCACAACTGGTTTCCCTCTGAGGGAAGCAAGGGAAGCGACAGTTATATATCATACTGGTCATCGCGTCTCGCTCTTGCCATTATGAGATAACTTATCTCCTAGCACCTACTGTGCTCATGAACAAACAATTTGCACTCATGCATGTGACCAGGCCACGCCCCCGCGTCCTGCTATAAGACGCCGGACATGGTCACATTCTACCTTCCTCTTTTTTTGTTTCCAACATGGACGTTGCAGTGCACTCCATGAACTAGTTGTTATGAAATGCAGAGAGAAATCACACAATGTTGGGTTTTCGCCGGAGGTTCACCAGCCCCTGGAATCTTATCTGCACATCCTAACAGCGCATCGGACCTGTCCTGGGGTTCCCTCATCTCATGACAGCAGATCGAGGGACGTCGCGCGGCGGCTAGCTGTCGGGCTAGGTCGCGCACAGGTAGGGTCTGCGCTGCCAGGCATTAATGCTAGCATTTGTGATACTGCTCGTTGTCCCGTGAGATAGCCGAGTTGTGTATTGGCGCGAGGGGCAGGATATTTGGGAAAACGTGGTCGTCATGACTCTGTTTTGGGTGTTTTCCCAACTATCCTAGTGCACGCGGCTAATGCTAATGCTACAATGCTGGGTCTCCGTTCTTGTTCCCCGCCGAGGGCTGTCCTTACTAAAAGGTCTTCCCTCCTCTTAACAATTCATGCTGGTGTCTAATGTTGGGGGTTTATAGAAGAGCGGCGGCTTGTTTACCATTTTCATGGGTGGATGGGCTGAGGCCTAGGGCTGGTGTGCTTTTTGTGAATCTATGAATTGTGTGCAGGACTGGTGTTTTTCTCTGGTCTGCATCCCCTTAACATTTGTGTGTATGGGCTAGCCCATTCTGCAGTGCGTTAGTGGAGTTTTCGTTAATTTATTCATTTACCCCTTCATGGGTGCACACAGTGGAGGTTGCTGCATTCCTACTAGTGAGGCAGTGCTTCACTAGTAGTAGTCTTTTGTCTGCAGCCACCACTGGTGCTCCGTGCTTGTGAAGCAGGTGGCATCAGTCCTTTGCCTCTGACATGGTGGAACGGTGTCCCGCCCGGCCGACGCCATGAGGCGAGTCGGCCCGGCAGGTGGCTGGTGGGCTGTTAAAGCCTATACCGCCGCGGTATAGAATTAGCAGCGACTAGCAACATTGTTCGAATTGCTGTTTTTTCTGTCAAAAATGGTGTCTGGTGGTGGGGCCTTAGGGCCAGCCGACGTCGAAACATTGCGCAAGGTTTTGAGGTTATTAGCTTTTGACCTAGCCGCAAGCTATGACCGCAGGGAGGGCTAGGATGCTGTCAACGCTTGTTTACAGACATCTTGGTTGGATCAGTCTCCCCTTGAAGAGGAGAGAAGGGTTTTCCCTCAGGGCTCCCCTCTCCGCAGAGGGACTTTGGTCTTTCCGCAGGAGCGCAGGCGGTATTTGACCTAGGCCCCACACCGCCTCACACCGCGCAGCCAGAGGTGAGAGTGCGGCCTCGCCAGCGGCTGTGGCGGGGCCCCCAACTAGCGGCCATGTTTCCCCCGGCTGAGGTACATTAGATGAGCACGCCCTAAAAAAACGTTGCCGTCTACCTGTGTCTAGCTCGCTCTCCGGTCACTCCCCCCCCAACACCAGCGGGATACGGGCTCCGATTTGTTCCCTTTGGCTGCTGGCCGCGTGCTTTCAGTGAAGCACGAGCGGCCCCACGTTTCGCTTCTCATGGGGACGGGCTGACACCCAGTTGCTGGCTAGTCTGTCCGTGAGAATGCTGTGCTGTCAAGCGGCTCCCACGCCACACGTTCTGCGTCTGTTTGGTGAGCCTGCTGTTGTGTCTGTCAACGACGAAGGTTGTCAGCGGGGGGAACTCGAGGCCCAGGGGGTCGCAGCGCGAGTTCCCCCAGCCCCGCCCTCGCCAGGCCGGGTATCACATTAGTGCCTCCCACGGCTGGAAGACCTGCGGTGGTCAGGCAGGCGCGCGTGATTTGGGTGGTAGTAATATCACTGCAGGGCTACGGTGTGTAGGAACCCACCCGATCGGGCAGTGTGGGGACCTCACGCCTTGCATGTCCAGCTGTAGAACAGTTCCTCAGCAATTCATGCCGGGGAGGTGTTCAGTGGGGGAGCTTTTGTCACCCAGTGTGATGTCAGCTTCCCCCGTATCAAACCGGCCCTTTGTCGGGGTCCCCCCTTGGGTGCGATTGCCTCGTTGGTAGTGTCAGGGTGCAATATCCCAGCTCCACGAGACGCCCTGCTCGCGCGGTTGGCGAGTCCAGGGTTGGCAACGCACACCGGGTGAGACCGAGCTGCCTATCTACGGTTCCTGGCGGACCAGCGCCAAGTGGCCGCGGGTGCGCTTGGGATTATCATCACATATGGCTACAGCAGTGCCATATGTCGAGGTGGATGGAGAGAACGCTGAGGCGGGGACTTGTGTTTGCACAACCCCACCCGTTTTCAGGTTTGGTACGGACCCTATTGTCAGGGTCAACAGCAGTGACAGCTCTGGCCGACGAGATCCAACCTCTGTGGGCGAAGCAAGCCATCGTCGTGGTCCCAAAGGAGGACGCGATGCGTGGCGTTTCCTCCCGGTATTCTCTGGTGCCCGAGAAATTGGGGGGGGGGGGTGTCAGACCCACACTGGACCTGTCCCATGGAAGGTTCAGAATGTTGACCGTCTTCCACCTGTTAGACGTCAGGTGGGGGCCTGGTTCACCTCCATAGACCTGTAGGATTTGTATTTGCATCCCAATCTTCCATCCTAGGGCTTACCTACACTGTAAACCCGAATAAGTTTCCAGAACTTTACGTTTTCAAAATTTTACGTAATCCCATGCCTCAAATTTTTTAAGTTGATCAACTCAAATGTTTTCAGTTGGCTAAGACTTACAATTCTCAGTTAAGGCAACTCAAATATGGTCTGTTACTGTGACTTAAGGTTCTCAGTTAAGTCAAATCAAATATGGTCAGTTACTCTGACTTACAGTGGAGTCAACTCAAATATGTTCAGTTACTGTGACTTACAGTTCTCAGTTAAGGCAGTTCAAATATGTTCAGTTACTGTGACTTAAGGTTCTCAAGTGGAGGCAACTCAAATATGTTCAGTTACTGTGACTTACAGTTCTCAGCTAAGGCAATTCAAATATGTTCAGTTACTGTGACTTAAGGTTCTCTAGTGGAGTCACCTCAAATATGTTCAGTTACTGTGACTTACAGTTCTCAGTTAAGGCAATTCAAATATGTTCAGTTACTGTGACTTAAGGTTCTCAAGTGGTGTCAACTCAAATATGTTCAGTTACTGTGACTTACAGTTCTCAGTTAAGGCAGTTCAAATATGTTCAGTTACTGTGACTTAAGGTTCTCTAGTGGAGGCAACTCAAATATATTCAGTTACTGTGACTTACAGTTCTCAGTTAAGGCAGTTCAAATATGTTCAGTTACTGTGACTTAAGGTTCTCTAGTGGAGTCACCTCAAATATGTTCAGTTACTGTGACTTACAGTTCTCAGTTAAGGCAATTCAAATATATTCAGTTACTGTGACTTAAGGTTCTCAAGTGGTGTCAACTCAAATATGTTCAGTTACTGTGACTTACAGTTCTCAGTTAAGGCAGTTCAAATATGTTCAGTTACTGTGACTTAAGGTTCTCAAGTGGAGGCAACTCAAATATGTTCAGTTACTGTGACTTAAGGTTCAACCTTAAATCCATGTGATTAAGTTAACAGAACTCAAAGACATTGAGGCAATCTAATGCCTCATTTCTTTTATGTTAATCAACTCAATTTTTTAAGTTAATCAACTCAAATATTTGCAGTTACTATAACTTAAGGTTCAGTTTTAAAATCCATGTGAATAAGTTAACAGAAAAATAACTACACAAGCACATTATATCAACTTCAAACAACTCTTTTATTTTTTTCTATTCAAAGAGTATACATATATAATCTGTATGTTAGCAATGTACAATAACACTGTAAACACCGTATACACTGTTTTTGGACTATATTACACGTATGTTAACAATACCGACCAGGTATTAGTGCCTCGCAAAGTGCAGATATGAAGTTTTCCCCTTTTTTGTATGCATTTAGGAGGTTTTGTTCTTCATCGAAACTATTTATCTTACAAAAACATTGTGTTACAACTTCAAACTCTTTATATTTATTTCTATTCAAAGAGTATACATCTATTTATCTTACAAAAACATTGTGTTGCCCTCTCCAACATTATGGCAATGTTAAAATTGAAAATATATATATAGAAAATATATATAGAAAATAAATACATGCATGTTATAACATGTACATACAATGTAATGTATATTACACATTTAATCCCACTGGTCACAATAGTGTAATAATGTTTGTTATAAGGCTCTGAAAATTTTACTGAATGATGTATCAATGTATTTCCAGCAAATATTGAAATAATAAAGGGTCTCAATATGTGCAGTGCACATGACCAGAGCTGTTTACATCCTGGCTGAATTACTCAAATTTGTATAGTGTGGTCATAGAATGAGCAAACATGTTGACGGCAACTATTGTGACCGTTGGGATAACACAGTGTATCTATGTACAGTACAGAATAAAATGTATAGATTATCTGAAAATTGTCAATCCGCTTGGCACATGTAAAATTCACAAACGTTGTGCTGTATATTAGGGCTGCAACGATTAGTCGACATAATCGACGACGTCGATTATAAAAAAATCGTCGACGAGAAATTGTTGCGTCGATTAGTCATTAAAAAAAATAAAAATAAATAAACTTTTTTCCAGACAACATCATAACATGATGATCCCATAGCAAATTTTGGACATTGAAAACATTGTTCCCCTGCAGGAGATGATGATCAGACTAGACACAATACATTACACACGCACTCCTCTCACTCACACACAGCGATCAGAGTAAGACACACACATACACACTCCTCTCACTCACACACAGCGATCAGAGTAAGACACACACATACACACTCCTCTCACTCACACACAGCGATCAGAGTAAGACACACACACATTCACACTCCTCTCTCTCACACACAGCAATCAGAGTAAGACACACACACATTCACACTCCTCTCACTCACACACAGCGATCAGAGTAAGACACACACACATACACAAATTACACAGTACACACCTCTCACTCACACAGCGATCAGAGTAAGACACACACACAAATTACACAGTACACACACTCCTCTCACTCACACAGCGATCAGAGTAAGACACACACACATACGGACTCCTCTCACACACAGCAAACAAAAGTTATTTAAAGTACACTTCCACTTTAATTTGTATTATTTAATTTATTTATCTTGTTATGAGTGATTGCTGTATTGTTCTTCAAATACATTTTCATTTAAAGTGGCTTAAAGATCCAAATTCAAATGTTTCATGAGTCATTATTTTAATTTGCTATGGGATCATCATGTTATGATGTTGTTGTTTGGTCCTGACAAGAGTCTCAAAGTCTGGGATGATGGTAGACAAGCAACTCTGAGGTCATGCTCAATGTCCAATCTGTTCCTCTGCTCTGTCTTCAGCTGGACCAGAGCTGAGAAGCCACTTTCACAAAGATAGGTAATAAAAAAAAAAAATTGTTGTTGTTTACATTGGTTTTCGATTAGTCGACTAATCGAAAAAATAATCGGCAGATTAGTCGACTACCAAATTAGTCATTAGTTGCAGCCCTACTGTATATTGGGTCCTGCCAATATGGAACCAAAATACCAATCCACATTACATGCTATACAGCTGGCAATACTGTTAATAGTGCACATACCTACATATGGAAATGCAGCTGTATTTGCTCCATGATGTATCATGGAACAAGATGGTGTTTTCATTGAAAGAGTTAGTCAGAATGTCAGAGGAACCATCCGTCATTTAGAGCAGGCTATGTTTGCAGAATGATAACTAGAACACTACAGTACTCTGTACTAAGAACACTATACAGTACACTAACTATACTGCCCTGTCAAGGCAGACCGCAGTAACTTCCAAACAGTGAAACTGAGAAAAATGGCTTTAAAGTTTTTTGACTTGCCATCCAAAATGTGTTATAGGTAGATAGATGATAGTACCCAGATTTAACATGTATTAATGAAGTAATCTTTAGGCATACAAAAATATGACATAGTTATTTTAATTAACCCCAAAAAAGCAGATACTGCACTCTGCTGCACGATTTCCTTAAATAATTATACAGGTAATGTACAGGCAAAGTGCAGTAACTTCAAATACAATGTTGTTTTCCCTCCAGCTTTCATAACTTCACCTAGCCATTTTATTTGGATCATCATCATTCCAATATATTCAGGTATTAAATTTCATTTTCAAAATGGCTAGGTTAAGTTATGAAAGCTGGAGGGAAAACAACATTGTATTTGCACATTACCTGTATAATTATTTAAGGAAATCGTGCAGCAGAGTGCAATATCTGTTTTTTTGGGGTTAATTAAAATAATTATGTCATATTTTTGTATGCCTAAAGATTACTTCATTAATACATGTTAAATCTGGGTACTATCATCTATTTACCTACAACACATTTTGGATGGCAAGTCAAAACACTTTAAAGCCATTTTTCACTGTTTGGAAGTTACTGCGGTCTGCCTGGGTTTTGAGTGTGATTTTGTAGTTACTGCAGTTTTTAAAACCCCATATCTCCAACACTGAGCGACATTAACATCTGAAACTTGGTCACAAGATAAAACATTTATTGACAAGGTCAATTTCACTCATAACTCAATTTTTACTTTTTTCAAGTTACTGCGGTTAGCCTTGACAGGGCAGTATACTACTGCCTACAAGGTCTCAAGGATACAGTCCCACTCTCAGCATACAAGATCGATGGTCTGCTGCTGCTGACTCCCAAGCGATTCATTCAAGTGAAACGGAACTGAGTCCAGCTAATGGTGAATAGTTATTTTATTAATCAATTATTGTGTCTTTATTCATTCAAGTTGTGTAATTGACCAGTTCATATTCTGTATAAGTTCATATTCTGTATATGTTAATAATAACGCTTCTGTGTTGCGTTTATGGCTCCTGGTATATCGCCTTGTACTCTGTACTGAGAACACTAACTCTACCACTGCCTACAAGCAATGGAAGCAGTCAGAGCAGAGTGGCATTTATGCCCATTGCCTCCTATTGTTCCTCGAGAAACAAACGTTTGGGACTTGGATGTTGCCTTTGAGATTCTGATAAACTCTTTCAACTCTAAAACTTACTTGGATGAAATACAATAATGCCAGCTAGACGGTTAAGAAAATTCGAACTGTAAAACTCTCAAATGTAAACATATTGCATAAAAAATAAAGAACAAGGTACATTGAGTAGTTTGGACCTATTGGCTGAACATCTGCAAAGTAGTACAGCAACTTTTGAAGGTATTATTTTGACATGACAAGACATTTCAGATGAGTTTCTATAGACACACTTTTGAGGTGTTGGTAAGTGCTTTGGGGTAGTGCATAGATTAGTCCAAACATTACAGGAAGGAATCACCAAATCTGGGGAGGCTGATCATGATATGACTTTCAATGACAATAGAGATTGTCACAGGCTGGTAGTGAACTGGACTTGTGTCATGATCACTGATTACAGTAAGGAATAGAAACTCATCTGAAAGAAGGATGTGGGGTGAGGTATTAATTTCCTTGTCATGTCAAAATAATACCTTCAAAAGTTTAATGCAAGAGCGGTCAGGTGACGTAGCGGAGATTGCGTTCGTCACCAACGCTGGAGACACTGGATTCGCGTGTTCGAATCCAACTCCCTGCGTTGTCACCAGCTTGGCTGGCCGTTCACACTAATACAATTTGGCAGTATTAGGGGGTGGGGAAGCTGGCGGGTGGGAATCTGGCGTTGTGGACAGCGACGCCTACAGGTCAGGTCTCGGCGCTTGCTAAGCGGGGCAGGACTTGGTGGAGATAGCGTGCCCTCCCACGCGTTACACTTCACCAATGAGAGCCCTCGCTGCCAAGTGAAAAGACGGCACTGGCTGTCGGCGCACATCTCGGGGGAAGCGTGCGATCGACTCGGGACGCCCTTATACCGACTCGTAGGAGAACATGCATACAGCACCAGGTAGGGGAGGGGGGGGGGGGGTAATTGGCACAACGACTAATTGGGACGGGGAGAAAATCCATTGAAAAATCAGAAGAAAAAAAAATTATTGCATCATCAAGTCATTCTTGAGAGTCTGCAACCTGGGCGACAGTTTACCAGCTTCTAGACCTAGTAAAACCTTCTGAATGAATTCAAAAGTGTTGGTAAGTCCCTTGGGGTAGCTGAGGTGTAGTGCATAGATTAGTCCAAACATTACCAGGAAGGAATCACCAAATCTGGGGAGGCTGATCATGATGTGACTTTCAATGACAACAGAGATTGTCACAGGCTGGTAGTGAACTGGACTTGTGTCATGGTCACTGATGACAGTAAGGAGGGCCACTGCAACACCCTGAAGCTCTGGCTCATCAGGTGTGTCCTGAAGGAATGAAAGAGACATAATAATCACAAATAAATCCATGGTTTCTACAAAGTGCAGCACAAAGCTAAGTATATGGAGTTGTGTTTGTAAGTTGTTTATATTTTAGTTAGAACTATTTTTTTGGTGAGAAGGTTATTTTTATTTAACCAGGTTAGTCCCGTCGAGATCAAATATCTCTTTCACAAGGGAGACCTGGAAGGAAGGAAGACTGATACTTAGCATTTTGATTAACTGTTCACTTAATATACAGTTGTACTGTAAATTATTTTCACTCGGACTCACTGTGCAGGTTTTGAAAAATCCAGAGACTTCCTCATGCAGATACACAGGCAGGGCATGGAGAACAGTGGTACGCCTGGTGTGAACATCATGGATTTCCTATTAAGATGTAAGATTAAGAAGAAGAAAAATAATTGTATTATATGGAAATGTTTACTGAACAAAGCGGATTTTAAACAGTCCAATCAGATATGTCCACAAATAACATGTTCACATCTTTAATGCAATCAGAAAAATGGCAAACACAATGGTGGACTAATTGTAAAATTCAAAAGCTCATTTGAATCATTGAACCTGTTCAATGTTACAGAGGTTCGACCTATGACATGTATAATAATCTATTCACCTGTTCATCGTGGATTTTTAAAATGTGAGCCAAAGCATCTGCTGTGTTCCCAGTTTTGGACGCCTTCTGTCTGAATAACGTCATCAGTCGAGGAAGATGGCGGTCAAGCTCAGCGTAGAATGTGTTGGGCAGGTTCTGGTTGGTAATCAGCTGGAACTCTGCATACACCTATATTTAAAAACAGCAGGACAATATAGTATATCAACATCAATTAGTCACTTCAACTTGGTGGATCTCTTACTTTGTTTGGTTTGGGCTTCAGAGCATGATGGCGGGATTTCTGGTCAACCATGTCATTACATGCTTTGCGGAATCGGTTGCTGATGACTAGCTCGCAGGGGCGCACAGAACACACACGCAGATGCGCCGCTAGAGTATATAAACCAGGCTTAAGAATCACAAGTTTCACTTTAAAACACACAGAATGTGCCAAATGTTAACACAGGAAAGAGAGAGCTGATCTATATTACCTCAGACTCCATTTTGGGAGCAGGCCAGAGGTCCATGAGCTCTTTCACTGGTGGGCTGGACTTCACTATGGTCTGTCTGCGCAGGGCAAATGTGGTCTGCATCAGCTTTCTAATGAGGGGCAGGTTCTTCTCAGTCTTCTTGACTTCTTCAGCAATTGTCTGCCTCAACTGCTCAAGCCTCAAGGAATCCTCTCCTTGGGGATAGTTGTGTAGGAAGTTTACTTCTGCTCACTTGGGTCTTTTAATGTTTGAATGTGAAGGTTCGCCATCAGGATTGCTTCTACCTCTTTTTCCAGCATTTACAGTGACCTCCTCACATCCTGCCCGTCTCAGCTTGTTCCTGAAATTGCCCATCTTGAATTTGATGCTGTTCTTCCATCCATTGCAGCCGGTCTCAGATCCTGCTTCCTTCAAGCAGGGATGTTTGGCGACAAGAGCCGCAGAAGCCACTGCTATCTCTTTATCACTTGGATAAGCCTTGAAAGCATACATTGTAGATGCAAGCTTTTCTAAGATGTCGTGCTTTAGGTCTCTTGTCAACTTAAGGTGTCTCTTGTTCTTCTCAAATTCGTTGTTTCCGTCTCTAAGTTTCAGCTCAACATCGAATGCAAATGTAGGAACTGGAAAAGGACCTGGAGGCCATCTGCTTAGACGTTCTGGAGATGACATATCTGAAAGTATATCAGTAGATGCGAGAGAGCTGGAGTCGAGCGAAAGTGAAATGTGCACAACAGCTTTTTGTGGCAATTCCATAATGTCATCAAGGGAAGTAAGTTTCCCATCAAAGTCTGGATCTTCATACAGCAAACTGAAGTCAAGGTCTATTTCCAACTGTTCTTTTATAATCGTGATCAGTGCATCAACAGAGGCGGGTCGTGAACTGAGTTTTAATTTTCTAGCCCGGTCTGTCTCAACAACACAAAGGATCATGGGTTGTGGGGAGGCAGCTGCCATTGTGCTATGGAAACTTGAATGAATCGCTTGGGAGTCAGCAGCAGCAGCAGCAGACCATCGATCTTGTATGCTGAGAGTGGGACTGTATCGTTGTGACCAGACTGCAGGTAGATGGACAGTGGACAGATGTGGTCCGGTCGACAGACAGCAGCTCAAGGACCTAAGGAGTAGTCATAAACACAACACAGAAAGCGTCATTATTAACATATACAGAATATGAACTTATACAGAATATAAACTGGTCAATTACACAACGAGTGAATAAAGACACAATAATTGATTAATAAAATAACTATTCACCATTAGCTGGACTCAGTTCCGTTTCACTTGAATGAATCGCTTGGGAGTCAGCAGCAGCAGACCATCGATCTTGTATGCTGAGAGTGGGACTGTATCATTGAGACCAGACTGTAGGTAGATGGACAGATGTGGTTGTGTGGTTGACAGCTCATAGGACCTAAGATGTTCTATATACCAGGAGTCATAGTCTCGACACAGAAAAGAAACCTCGTTATTCACAAGGTAGATCTGTTCTATTTGGCTAAATGTAGACAGTCCACCACTGACTCTGACTGAGAGAAACATTCCACAGACATAGTCTGTGCCATCAATGGTTACCTTTGATGTCTGGTAGATTGTGTCACTAACTGTGTGTCCTCTAATGCAGTGATTCCCAACCTGGGGTCCGCGGACCCCCTGGGGGTCCGCCAGGGGGCGCAGGGGGTCCGCCAGACCACAGATGATTTGAGGTATTTTTTTTTATTTTTTATTTTATTTTTTTTCTATTTTTTTTTCAGAGAAATATTTAATTAGCATATTTTTTTCATCAGAAGCATGAATAGTCTCCACTACAATAAAAAATAAAGATAAATAAATAAACATCTAGACATGATTTTTGAACGTTAACAGTAGGCTACCGGGTAGCCGCTAAAACGCGAATCAGTTGACTATCACTTTCTGTAGCTAGCCTAGCACGCTAGTTAACTTTCTCGGCTCGTCTGCAGTCAGCCGCCAGAGGCGAAAATGTGTGACAAACGAAAAGGAGATGACGGCAGCTCATCTGCAAAAAAAGTTAGGACCTACAGCAATCGCGAAAATTACATCACCATGGGCTTCACTGAGGGACCAGACAAACGACCTGAGTGTGTGATTTGTGGAGAAAAGTTGGCAAACTCGAGCCTGAAGCCCAGCAAGCTGAAGAGACATCAGGCGTCTAAGCACCCAGAAACCGTTGGGAAGGATCCAGACTTTTTTCGGAGGAAAGAACAGTCTCTCAAGGCGAACAAGCCTGTTGATGTTAGAGTAGCGTGGAGCAGGGGTGGCAGTGATTTACAGAAGGCTACCGAAGCCTCCTTTGAGTGTTCGCTTTTAATTGCAAAAGCAAAGAAACCGCACAATATTGGCGAGCAGCTCATCAAACAAGCCTGCATCAAAATGGTTTAGAAACTGTGCGGCCCACAGGTGGCGGATAAACTAAAATCAGTACCACTCTCGAACAATGTAGTGAAAGACCGAATTGATAAGATGTCAAGTGATTGCGAGCAGCAGCTGTCAGAAAAGCTTAGAAAGGGTCCATTTGATATACAACTTGATGAAACTACAACTGTCGCAGACGAGGCTGTGCTCATCGTTTATGTGCAATATATCGAAAATGAGGATCTGAAGCAGGACATTCTCATGTCAGTCAACCTTACTACCACCACTCGAGGTGAGGATATTTTTACTGCAGTGGATTCTTACTTCATTCAACATAAATGCAAACCGTTCACCATTAGGGCCTGATTTGAGAGGATGAATACAGGATTTGAATATTGGCCAAAATTTTGAAATACATATGGTGCAAGATTAGATTTGTTGATTGAAGGCACAAGTCAAAGAAGCATAGTGGGTCTAATTATGATGCATATGCCTGTGTATAAGCAGTTTGTTATTAAAATGACAAAAAAAAGGTATTAAACCCAGCTAGGACAGATTCTCTCTGCTACTGATTGGAATTTCCTGTCTCATATTTAGTTTAATTTGTTGCATTGATTTGTTCCATAAATGCAAACCGTTCACCATTAGGGACTGATTTGAGAGGATGAATACAGGATTTGAATATTGGCCAAACATTTTGAAATGCATATGGTGCAAGATGAGATTTGTTGATTGAAGGCACAAGTTAAAGAAGCATAGTGGGTCTAATTGTGATGCATATGCCTGTGTATAAGCAGTTTGTTATTAAAATGACAAAAAAAGGTATTAAACCCAGCTAGGACAGATTCTCTCTGCTACTGATTGGAATTTCCTGTCTCATATTTAGTTTAATTTGTTGCATTGATTTGTTCCATAAATGCAAACCGTTCACCATTAGGGCCTGATTTGAGAGGATGAATACAGCATTTGAATATTGGCCAAACATTTTGAAATGCATATGGTGCAAGATGAGATTTGTTGATTGAAGGCACAAGTCAAAGAAGCATAGTGGGTCTAATTGTGATGCATATGCCTGTGTATAAGCAGTTTGTTATTAAAATGAAAAAAAAAAAGTATTTTATGGTATCTTATTAGGAGGGGGTCCGCGAATTTCATCAGAGATGTTTGGGGGTCCCTGGGGGGAAAAAGGTTGGGAACCACTGCTCTAATGTGTACCTGAGCTACTGCTGGTAGAGATGAAACCAGAACAGAGTCAACCCTGGATGCCTGGGTTTTTGGCTTGAAATATGATGGTGAAGCAAGATGATATGCCATCATGTGTTGGTGTCTGATTGCCATCGTCTTCAAGATATTTTTGAAGTTTTGAGTGTCATGCACCACTCTTTTGAAAAAGCGGTGCTTGGCCTCAAATCGCATGGTCCAAACAGCAGGGGTCCAAAGCACTTAACTAGAGCGGGATAATGCTCCACAAAGTGATGTTTAGGACGGAGTTTAACTGCAGGGAAAACCTCTAATAGTACCTGTCTATGATCACTGATTTTGCACTGAAAATAGTCTAAGGTTTCATCAGTATATGATGGGCACAATGCTAACTCTAGCACCTCTTTCAGCTCCATCAAAACTGCCCATGCTGCATCACCCACTGGTACTACACTGCCTACAAGTAATGGAAGCAGTCGGAGCAGAGTGGCATTTTCATGCCCATTGCCTCCTATTGTTCCTCGAGAAACAAATGTTTGGGGAATTGGGTGAGGTCTATCCACTTTATCAGCGTGCTGATACGGGAATGATGCAATCTTTTGGTTCAAATACTCTAAAGTGAAGTACTTTCGCCGAATCATCTCTTTAACACAGAGAGAAAGCTCCACGGGAACCATACCTTCCAGAAGATCGTGAAGTATATCTGGAGGAAATCCTGTGATTGTATGAAAGTAATTCAGGGATTCACGTAAGACACAGCCACCTTTAACACCAAAATGGCTGCTCGAAGTGTCATGTGCAGTTTGTACATGCAGGTCATGGCTGACTTTGGTTCTCAGAGAAAACTCTCCCTCTCTGACTTCAGTTGTTTGAAACTGTTCACTTGTGGCCAGACATAATCTGCAAACATAGCCTGCTCTAAATGACTCCACAAAGCCACCGAATCCATGAGCGCCCAGATTGTCGGCAGAAACACACCAGATTGTGCCTTTGACATTCTGACCAACTCTTTCAATGAAAACACCATCTTGTTCCAGAGTATGAACATCACGCGGCAATGGAGCAAGTACAGCTGCATATCCATACCTACGGAGGTCTGTCACTTTTACCAGCATTGCCAGCTGTATAGCGTGTAATGCTGATCGGTATTTTGGTGGCACATTGGCAAGGACCCAATATATAGCACAAAGTTTGTGAATTTTACGTGATGTGCCAAGCGGATTGGCAATTTCCAGATCATCTATATATAGCTGAAGTGGTAGGATGAGATTCCCTGTTGACAGTAACTCATTTTCAAGGAAATGGGAGCCATCAGAGCATGACACATATTGACCAGATGTAGTATTTGGTTCTGTAATCTTGTCAAGGATGTCTGTGTTTTTAAACAACTCTTGAATCATTGAAAGGATGGGAACATACATGCTGGTATGTCCCGGTTGCTCCAACTGATACTCTACTGGCATTACACATGGATAGTTGCGCTCCATAAAGCTTTTTCTGCGCTTGGTTGAACACAACTCTGCACCTTCAGAGGTAGATGTAGACAGAACATTGCAGTTCATGACAGCGCCAACAACTTCATCCAGTGTAGGTTCTGCAATATTGTGACCATTTCTCTGCAATATGTCATTAACTGACTCCTTGATCAATGGCTGAGATAAGGAGAAGACCTGATTCAAGTGGTCTACTATTTCTTGAATAGCTGTGTTTGAGACATGGAGGATAACCTGCATCTTTAGGAACAAGGAAGAT